>NC_088390.1:25292500-25917500 GCF_037993035.2 Macaca fascicularis | reverse complement strand
CCATAGAGGGCTATGTTGAAAAAGGAAATATCCTCCGATGAAATCTGGACGGAAGATTTCCAAGAAACTACCTAGTGTTCTGTTAATTCATCTCACAGAGTTACATCTGTATTTCGTGAAACTCTTTGCTAGCCTTATTTCTGTGGAATCTGAGAACAGATATTTCGGATCCCTCTGAGGACTGTAGGGCCAAAGGAGATATCCTCCGATAACAAAGACAAACAAGTTTTCTGAGAAACTTCTTTGTGTTCTGTGAAATCATCTCACAGTGTTACAGCTTTCCCCTCTAAAAGCCCTTCGCTAAGATAGTTCTTGTGGAATTGGCAAAGTGATATTTGGAAGCCCATAGAGGGCTATGGTGAAAAAGGAAATATCCTCCAATGAAATCTGGAAAGAAGCTTTCTGAGAAACTGCTTAGTGTTCTGTTAATTCATCTCACAGAGTTACATCTATATTCCGTGGATCTCTTTGCTAGCCTTATTTCTGTGGAATCTGAGAACAGATATTTCGGATCCCTTTGAAGACTATAGGGCCAAAGGAAATATCCTCCGATAACAAAGAGAAAGAATCTTTCTGAGAAACTTCTTTGTGTTCTGTGAAATCATCTCACAGAGTTACAGCTTTCCCCTCAAGAAGCCTTTCGCTAAGACAGTTCTTGTGGAATTGGCAAAGTGATATTTGGAAGCCCGTAGAGGGTTATGGTGAAAAAGGAAATATCCTCCGATCAAATCTGGAAAGAAGATTTCCGAGACACTGCTTTGTGTTCTGTTAATTCATCTCACACAGTTACATCTGTATTTCGTGAATCTCTTTGCTAGCCTTATTTCTGTGGAATCTGGGAACAGATATTTCGGATCACTTTGACGACTACAGGGCCAAAGGAAATATCCTCCGATAACAAAGAGAAAGAAGCTTTCTGAGAAACTTCTTTGTGTTCTGTGAAATCATCTCACGGAGTTACAGCTTTCCCCTCAAGAAGCCTTTCGCTAAGACAGTTCTTGTGGAATTGGCAAAGTGATATTTGGAAGCCCATAGTGGGATATGGTGAAAAAGGAAATATCCTCCGATGAAATCTGGAAAGAAGCTTTCTGAGAAACTGCTTAGTGTTCTGTTAATTCATCTCACAGAGTTACATCTGTATTTCGTGGATCTCTTTGCTAGCCTTATTTCTGTGGAATCTGAGAACAGATATTTCGGATCCCTTTGAAGACTATAGGGCGAAAGGAAATATCCTCCGATAACAAAGAGAAAGAAGTTTTCTGAGAAACTTCTTTGTGTTCTGTGAAATCATCTCACAGAGTTACAGCTTTCCCCTCAAGAAGCCTTTCGCTAAGACAGTTCTTGTGGAATTGGCAAAGTGATATTTGGAAGCCCATAGAGGGCTATGGTGAAAAAGGAAATATCCTCCGATGAAATCTGGAAAGAAGCTTTCCGAGAAACTGCTTAGTGTTCTGTTAATTCATTTCCAGGAGTTACATCTGTATTTCGTGGATCTCTTTGCTAGCCTTGTTTCTGTGCAATCTGAGAGCAGATATTTCGGATCCGTCTGAAGACTGTAGGGCCAAAGGAGATATCCTCCGATAACAAAGAGAAAGAAGTTTTCTGAGAAACTTCTTTCAGTTCTGTGAAATCATCTCACAGAGTTACAGCTTTCCCCTCAAAAAGCCTTTCGCTAAGACAGTTCTTGTGGAATTGGCAAAGTGATATTTGGAAGCCCTTAGAGGGCTATGGTGAAAAAGGAAATATCCTCCGATGAAATCTGGAAAGAAGCTTTCTGAGAAACTGCTTAGTGTTCTGTTAATTCATCTCACAGAGTTACATCTGTATTTCTTGGATCTCTTTGCTAGCCTTATTTCTGTGGAATCTGAGAACAGATATTTCGGATCCCTTTGAAGACTATAGGGCCAAAGGAAATATCCTCCGATAACAAAGAGAAAGAAGCTTTCTGAGAAACTTCTTTGTGTTCTGTGAAATCACCTCACAGAGTTACAGCTTTCCCCTCAAGAAGCCTTTCGCTAAGACAGTTCTTGTGGAATTGACAAAGTGATATTTGGAAGCCCATAGAGGGCTATGTTGAAAAAGGAAATATCCTCCGATGAAATCTGGACGGAAGATTTCCGAGAAACTACCTAGTGTTCTGTTAATTCATCTCAATGAGTTACATCTGTATTTCGTGAAACACTTTGCTATCCTTATTTCTGTGGAATCTGAGAACAGATATTTCGGATCCCTCTGAGGACTGTAGGGCCAAAGGAGATATCCTCCGATAACAAAGACAAAGAAGTTTTCTGAGAAACTTCTTTGTGTTCTGTGAAATCATCTCACAGTGTTACAGCTTTCCCCTCTAAAAGCCCTTCGCTAAGACAGTTCTTGTGGAATTGGCAAAGTGATATTTGGAAGCCCATAGAGGGCTATGGTGAAAAAGGAAATATCCTCCAATGAAATCTGGAAAGAAGCTTTCTGAGAAACTGCTTAGTGTTCTGTTAATTCATCTCACAGAGTTACATCTATATTCCGTGGATCTCTTTGCTACCCTTATTTCTGTGGAATCTGAGAACAGATATTTCGGATCCCTTTGAAGACTATAGGGCCAAAGGAAATATCCTCCGATAACAAAGAGAAAGAATCTTTCTGAGAAACTTCTTTGTGTTCTGTGAAATCATCTCACAGAGTTACAGCATTCCCCTCAAGAAGCCTTTCGCTAAGACAGTTCTTGTGGAATTGGCAAAGTGATATTTGGAAGCCCGTAGAGGGCTATGGTGAAAAAGGAAATATCCTCCGATCAAATCTGGAAAGAAGATTTCCGAGACACTGCTTTGTGTTCTGTTAATTCATCTCACAGAGTTACATCTGTATTTCGTGAATCTCTTTGCTAGCCTTATTTCTGTGGAATCTGGGAACAGATATTTCGGATCACTTTGACGACTACAGGGCCAAAGGAAATATCCTCCGATAACAAAGAGAAAGAAGCTTTCTGAGAAACTTCTTTGTGTTCTGTGAAATCATCTCACGGAGTTACAGCTTTCCCCTCAAGAAGCCTTTCGCTAAGACAGTTCTTGTGGAATTGGCAAAGTGATATTTGGAAGCCCATAGAGGGCTATGGTGAAAAAGGAAATATCCTCCTATGAAATCTGGAAAGAAGCTTTCTGAGAAACTGCTTAGTGTTCTGTTAATTCATCTCCCAGAGTTACATCTGTATTTCGTGGATCTCTTTGCTAGCCTTATTTCTGTGGAATCTGAGAACAGATATTTCGGATCTCTCTGAAGACTGTAGGGCCAAAGGAGATATCCTCCGATAACAAAGAGAAAGAAGTTTTCTGAGAAACTTCTTTCAGTTCTGTGAAATCATCTCACAGAGTTACAGCTTTCCCCTCAAAAAGCCTTTCGCTAAGACAGTTCTTGTGGAATTGGCAAAGTGATATTTGGAAGCCCATAGAGGGCTATGGTGAAAAAGGAAATATCCTCCGATGAAATATGGAAAGAAGCTTTCTGAGAAACTGCTTAGTGTTCTGTTAATTCATCTCACAGAGTTACATCTGTATTTCGTGGATTTCTTTGCTAGCCTTATTTCTGTGGAATCTGAGAACAGATATTTCCTTTCCCTTTGAAGACTATAGGGCCAAAGGAAATATCCTCCGATACAAAGAGAAAGAAGCTTTCTGAGAAACTTCTTTGTGTTCTGTGAAATCATCTCACAGAGTTACAGCTTTCCCCTCAAGAAGCCTTTCGCCAAGACAGTTCTTGTGGAATCGGCAAAGTGACATTTGGAAGCCCATAGAGGGCTATGTAGAAAAAGGAAACATGCTCCGATGAAATCTGGAAAGAAGCTTTCTGAGAAACTGCTTAGTTTTCTGTTAATTCATCTCACAGAGTGACATCTGTATTTCGTGGATCTCTTTGCTAGCCTTATTTCTGTGGAATCTGAGAACAGATATTTCCTTTCCCCTTGAAGACTATAGGGCCAAAGGAAATATCCTCCGATAACAAAGAGAAAGAAGCTTTCTGAGAAACTTCTTTGTGTTCTGTGAAATCATCTCACAGAGTTAAAGTTTCCCCTCAAGAAGCCTTTCGCTAAGTCAGTTCTTGTGGAATTGGCAAAGTGATATTTGGAAGCCCATAGAGGGCTATGGTGAAAAAGGAAATATCCTCCGATGAAATCTGGAAGGAAGCTTTCTGAGAAACTGCTTACTGTTCTGTTAATTCATCTCACAGAGTTACATCTGTATTTCGTGGATGTCTTTGCTAGTATTATTTCTGTGGAATCTGAGAACAGATATTTCGGATCCCTTTGAAGACTATAGGGCCAAAGGAAATATCCTCCGATAACAAAGAGAAAGAAGCTTTCTGAGAAACTTCTTTGTGTTCTGTGAAATCATCTCACAGAGTTACAGCATTCCCCTCAAGAAGCCTTTCGCTAAGACAGTTCTTGTGGAATTGACAAAGTGATATTTGGAAGCCCATAGAGGGCTATGGTGAAAAAGGAAATATCCTCCGATGAAAACTGGAAGGAAGATTTCCGAGAAACTACTTAGTGTTCTGTTAATTCATCTCACAGAGTTACATCTGTATTTCGTGAATCTCTTTGCTAGCCTTATTTCTGTGGAATCTGAGAACAGATATTTCGGATCCCTCTGAGGACTGTAGGGCCAAAGGAGATATCCTCCGATAACAAAGACAAAGAAGTTTTCTGAGAAACTTCTTTGTGTTCTATGAAATCATCTCACAGAGTTACAGCTTTCCCCTCTAAAAGCCCTTCCCTAAGACAGTTCTTGTGGAATTGGCAAAGTGATATTTGGAAGCCCATAGAGGGCTATGGTGAAAAAGGAAATATCCTCCGATGAAATCTGGAAAGAAGCTTTCTGAGAAACTGCTTAGTGTTCTGTTAATTCATCTCACAGAGTTACATCTGTATTTCGTGGATTTCTTTGCTAGCCTTATTTCTGTGGAATCTGAGAACAGATATTTCCTTTCCCTTTGAAGACTATAGTGCCAAAGGATATATCCTCCGATACAAAGAGACAGAAGCTTTCTGAGAAACTTCTTTGTGTTCTGTGAAATCATCTCACAGAGTTACAGCTTTCCCCTCAAGAAGCCTTTCGCTAAGACAGTTCTTGTGGAATTGGCAAAGTGATATTTGGAAGCCCATAGTGGGCTATGGAGAAAAAGGAAATATGCTCCGATGAAATCTGGAGAGAAGCTTTCTGAGAAACTGCTTAGTGTTCTGTTAATTCATCTCACAGAGTGACATCTGTATTTCGTGGATCTCTTTGCTAGCCTTATTTCTGTGGAATCTGAGAACAGATATTTCCTTTCCCCTTGAAGACTATAGGGCCAAAGGAAATATCCTCTGATAACAAAGAGAAAAAAGCTTTCTGAGAAACTTCTTTGTGTTCTGTGAAATCATCTCACAGAGTTAAAGCTTTCCCCTCAAGAAGCCTTTCGCTAAGTCAGTTCTTGTGGAATTGGCAAAGTGATATTTGGAAGCCCATAGAGGGCTATGGTGAAAAAGGAAATATCCTCCGATGAAATCTGGAAAGAAGCTTTCTGAGAAACTGCTTAGTGTTCTGTTAATTCATCTCACAGAGTTACATCTGTATTTCGTGGATGTCTTTGCTAGTCTTATTTCTGTGGAATCTGAGAACAGATATTTCGGATCCCTTTGAAGACTATAGGGCCAAAGGAAATATCCTCCGATAACAAAGAGAAAGAAGCTTTCTGAGAAACTTCTTTGTGTTCTGTGAAATCATCTCACAGAGTTACAGCTTTCCCCTCAAGAAACCTTTCGCTAAGACAGTTCTTGTGGAATTGGCAAAGTGATATTTGGAAGCCCATAGAGGGCTATGGTGAAAAAGGAAATATCCTCCGATGAAATCTGGAAGGAAGATTTCCGAGAAACTACTTAGTGTTCTGTTAATTCATCTCACAGAGTTACATCTGTATTTCGTGAATCTCTTTGCTAGCCTTATTTCTGTGGAATCTGAGAACAGATATTTCGGATCCCTCTGAGGACTGTAGGGCCAAAGGAGATATCCTCCGATAACAAAGACAAAGAAGTTTTCTGAGAAACTTCTTTGTGTTCTATGAAATCATCTCACAGAGTTACAGCTGTCCCCTCTAAAAGCCCTTCGCTAAGACAGTTCTTGTGGAATTGGCAAAGTGATATTTGGAAGCCCATAGAGGACTATGGTGAAAAAGGAAATATCCTCCAATGAAATCTGGAAAGAAGCTTTCTGAGAAACTGCTTAGTGTTCTGTTAATTCATCTCACAGAGTTACATCTGTATTTCGTGGATCTCTTTGCTAGCCTTATTTCTGTGGAATCTGACAACAGACATTTCGGATCCCTTTGAAGACTATAGGGCCAAAGGAAATATCCTCCGATATAAAAGAGAAAGAATCTTTCTGAGAAACTTCTTTGTGTTCTGTGAAATCATCTCACAGAGTTACAGCTTTCCCCTCAAGAAGCCTTTCGCTAAGAGAGTTCTTGTGGAATTGGCAAAGTGATATTTGGAAGCCCATAGAAGGCTATGGTGAAAAAGCAAATATCCTCCGATGAAATCTGGAAAGAAGATTTCCGAGACACTGCTTAGTGTTCTGTTAATTCATCTCACAGAGTTACATCTGTATTTCGTGAATCTGTTTGCTAGCCTTATTTCTGTGGAATCTGAGAACAGATATTTCGGATCCCTCTGAGGACTGTAGGGCCAAAGGAGATATCCACCGATAAGAAAGACAAAGAAGTTTTCTGAGAAACTTCTTTGTGTTCTGTGAAATCATCTCACAGAGTTACAGCTTTCCCCTCTAAAAGCCTTTCGCTAAGACAGTTCTTGTGGAATTGGCAAAGTGATATTTGGAAGGCCATAGAGGGCTATGGTGAAAAAGGAAATATCCTCCAATGAAATCTGGAAAGAAGCTTTCTGAGAAACTGCTTAGTGTTCTGTTAATTCATCTCACAGAGTTACATCTATATTCCGTGAATCTCTTTGCTAGCCTTATTTCTGTGGAATCTGAGAGCAGGTATTTCGGATCCATTTGAAGACTATAGGGCCAAAGGAAATATCCTCCGATAACAAAGAGAAAGAATCTTTCTGAGAAACTTCTTTGTGTTCTGTGAAATCATCTCACAGAGTTACAGCTTTCCCCTCAAGAAGCCTTTCGCTTAGAGAGTTCTTGTGGAATTGGCAAAGTGATATTTGGAAGCCCATAGAAGGCTATGGAGAAAAAGCAAATATCCTCCGATGAAATCTGGAAAGAAGCTTTCTGAGAAACTGCTTAGTGTCCTGTTAATTCATCTCACAGAGTTACATCTGTATTTCGTGGATCTCTTTGCTAGACTTATTTGTGTGGAATCTGAGAATAGATATTTTGGATCCCTTTGACGACTACAGGGCCAAAGGAAATATCCTCCGATAACAAAGAGAAAGAAGATTTCTGAGAAACTTCTTTGTGTTCTGTGAAATCATCTCACAGAGTTACAGCTTTCCCCTCAAGAAGCCTTTCGCTAAGACAGTTCTTGTGGAATTGGCAAAGTGATATTTGGAAGCCCATAGAGGGATATGGTGAAAAAGGAAATATCCTCCGATGAAATCTGGAAAGAAGCTTTCTGAGAAACTGCTTAGTGTTCTGTCAATTCATCTCACAGAGTTACATCTGTATTTCGTGGATCTCTTTGCTAGCCTTATTTCTGTGGAATATGAGACCAGATATTTCGGATCCCTTTGAAGACTATAGGGCGAAAGGAAATATCCTCCGATAACAAAGAGAAAGAAGTTTTCTGAGAAACTTCTTTGTGTTCTGTGAAATCATCTCACAGATTACAGCTTTCCCCTCAAGAAGCCTTTCGCTAAGACAGTTCTTGTGGAATTGGCAAAGTGATATTTGGAAGCCCATAGAGGGCTATGGTGAAAAAGGAAATATCCTCCGATGAAATCTGGAAAGAAGCTTTCCGAGAAACTGCTTAGTGTTCTGTTAATTCATTTCCAGGAGTTACATCTGTATTTCGTGGATCTCTTTGCTAGCCTTGTTTCTGTGGAATCTGAGAGCAGATATTTCGGATCCGTCTGAAGACTGTAGGGCCAAAGGAGATACCCTCCGATAACAAAGAGAAAGAAGTTTTCTGAGAAATTTCTTTCAGTTCTGTGAAATCATCTCACAGAGTTACAGCTTTCCCCTCAAAAAGCCTTTCGCTAAGACAGTTCTTGTGGAATTGGCAAAGTGATATTTGGAAGCCCTTAGAGGGCTATGGTGAAAAAGGAAATATCCTCCGATGAAATCTGGAAAGAAGCTTTCTGAGAAACTGCTTAGTGTTCTGTTAATTCATCTCACAGAGTTACATCTGTATTTCTTGGATCTCTTTGCTAGCCTTATTTCTGTGGAATCTGAGAACAGATATTTCGGATCCCTGTGAAGACTATAGGGCCAAAGGCAATATCCTCCGATAACAAAGAGAAAGAAGCTTTCTGAGAAACTTCTTTGTGTTCTGTGAAATCATCTCACAGAGTTACAGCTTTCCCCTCAAGAAGCCTTTCGGTAAGACAGTTCTTGTGGAATTGACAAAGTGATATTTGGAAGCCCATAGAGGGCTATGTTGAAAAAGGAAATATCCTCCGATGAAATCTGGACGGAAGATTTCCGAGAAACTACCTAGTGTTCTGTTAATTCATCTCACAGAGTTACATCTGTATTTCGTGAAACTCTTTGCTAGCCTTATTTCTGTGGAATCTGAGAACAGATATTTCGGATCCCTCTGAGGACTGTAGGGCCAAAGGAGATATCCTCCGATAACAAAGACAAACAAGTTTTCTGAGAAACTTCTTTGTGTTCTGTGAAATCATCTCACAGTGTTACAGCTTTCCCCTCTAAAAGCCCTTCGGTAAGATAGTTCTTGTGGAATTGGCAAAGTGATATTTGGAAGCCCATAGAGGGCTATGGTGAAAAAGGAAATATTCTCCAATGAAATCTGGAAAGAAGCTTTCTGAGAAACTGCTTAGTGTTCTGTTAATTCATCTCACAGAGTTACATCTATATTCCGTGGATCTCTTTGCTAGCCTTATTTCTGTGGAATCTGAGAACAGATATTTCGGATCCCTTTGAAGACTATAGTGCCAAAGGAAATATCCTCCGATAACAAAGAGAAAGAATCTTTCTGAGAAACTTCTTTGTGTTCTGTGAAATCATCTCACAGAGTTACAGCTTTCCCCTGGAGAAGCCTTTCGCTAAGACAGTTCTTGTGGAATTGGCAAAGTGATATTTGGAAGCCCGCAGAGGGCTATGGTGAAAAAGGAAATATCCTCCGATCAAATGTGGAAAGAAGATTTCCGAGACACTGCTTTGTGTTCTGTTAATTCATCAAACAGAGTTACATCTGTATTTCGTGGATCTCTTTGCTAGCCTTATTTCTGTGGAATCTGAGAACAGATATTTCGGATCCCTCTGAGGACTGTAGGGCCAAAGGAGATATCCTCCGATAACAAAGACAAAGAAGTTTTCTGAGAAACTTCTTTGTGTTCTATGAAATCATCTCACAGAGTTACAGCTGTCCCCTCTAAAAGCCCTTCGCTAAGACAGTTCTTGTGGAATTGGCAAAGTGATATTTGGAAGTCCATAGAGGACTATGGTGAAAAAGGAAATATCCTCCAATGAAATCTGGAAAGAAGCTTTCTGAGAAACTGCTTAGTGTTCTGTTAATTCATCTCACAGAGTTACATCTGTATTTCGTGGATCTCTTTGCTAGCCTTATTTCTGTGGAATCTGACAACAGACATTTCGGATCCCTTTGAAGACTATAGGGCCAAAGGAAATATCCTCCGATATCAAAGAGAAAGAATCTTTCTGAGAAACTTCTTTGTGTTCTGTGAAATCATCTCACAGAGTTACAGCTTTCCCCTCAAGAAGCCTTTCGCTAAGAGAGTTCTTGTGGAATTGGCAAAGTGATATTTGGAAGCCCATAGAAGGCTATGGAGAAAAAGCAAATATCCTCCGATGAAATCTGGAAAGAAGCTTTCTGAGAAACTGCTTAGTGTCCTGTTAATTCATCTCACAGAGTTACATCTGTATTTCGTGGATATCTTTGCTAGCCTTATTTGTGGGGAATCTGATAACAGATATTTCGGATCCCTTTGACGACTACAGGGCCAAAGGAAATATCCTCCGATAACAAAGAGAAAGAAGCTTTCTGAGAAACTTCTTTGTGTTCTGTGAAATCATCTCACAGAGTTACAGCTTTCCCCTCAAGAAGCCTTTCGCTAAGACAGTTCTTGTGGAATTGGCAAAGTGATATTTGGAAGCCCATAGAGTTCTATGGTGAAAAAGGAAATATCCTCCGATGAAATCTGGAAAGAAGATTTCCGAGACACTGCTTAGTGTTCTGTTAATTCATCTCACAGAGTTACATCTGTATTTCGTGAATCTCTTTGCTAGCCTTATTTCTGTGGAATCTGAGAACAGATATTTCGGATCCCTCTGAGGACTGTAGGGCCAAAGGAGATATCCACCGATAACAAAGACAAAGAAGTTTTCTGAGAAACTTCTTTGTGTTCTGTGAAATCATCTCACAGAGTTACAGCTTTCCCCTCTAAAAGCCTTTCGCTAAGACAGTTCTTGTGGAATTGGCAAAGTGATATTTGGAAGGCCATAGAGGGCTATGGTGAAAAAGGAAATATCCTCCAATGAAATCTGGAAAGAAGCTTTCTGAGAAACTGCTTAGTGTTCTGTTAATTCATCTCACAGAGTTACATCTATATTCCGTGAATCTCTTTGCTAGCCTTATTTCTGTGGAATCTGAGAGCAGGTATTTCGGATCCATTTGAAGACTATAGGGCCAAAGGAAATATCCTCCGATAACAAAGAGAAAGAATCTTTCTGAGAAACTTCTTTGTGTTCTGTGAAATCATCTCACAGAGTTACAGCTTTCCCCTCAAGAAGCCTTTCGCTTAGAGAGTTCTTGTGGAATTGGCAAAGTGATATTTGGAAGCCCATAGAAGGCTATGGAGAAAAAGCAAATATCCTCCGATGAAATCTGGAAAGAAGCTTTCTGAGAAACTGCTTAGTGTCCTGTTAATTCATCTCACAGAGTTACATCTGTATTTCGTGGATCTCTTTGCTAGACTTATTTGTGTGGAATCTGAGAACAGATATTTTGGATCCCTTTGACGACTACAGGGCCAAAGGAAATATCCTCCGATAACAAAGAGAAAGAAGATTTCTGAGAAACTTCTTTGTGTTCTGTGAAATCATCTCACAGAGTTACAGCTTTCCCCTCAAGAAGCCTTTCGCTAAGACAGTTCTTGTGGAATTGGCAAAGTGATATTTGGAAGCCCGCAGAGGGCTATGGTGAAAAAGGAAATATCCTCCGATCAAATCTGGAAAGAAGATTTCCGAGACACTGCTTTGTGTTCTGTTAATTCATCAAACAGAGTTACATCTGTATTTCGTGGATCTCTTTGCTAGCCTTATTTCTGTGGAATCTGAGAAGAGATATTTCGGATCCCTTTGAAGACTATAGAGCCAAAGGAAATATCCTCCTATAACAAAGAGAAAGAAGCTTTCTGAGAAACTTCTTTGTGTTCTGTGAAATCATCTCACAGAGTTACAGCTTTCCGCTCAAGAAGCCTTTCGCTAAGACAGTTCTTGTGGAATAGGCAAAGTGATATTTGGAAGCCCTTAGAGGGCTATGGTGAAAAAGGAAATATCTTCCGATGAAATCTGGAAAGAAGCTTTCTGAGAAACTGCTTAGTGTTCTGTTAATTCATCTCCCAGAGTTACGTCTGTATTTCATGGATCTCTTTGGTAGCCTTATTTCTGTGGAATCTGAGAACAGATATTGCAGATCCATTTTTAGACTATAGGGCCTAAGGAAATATCCTCCGATAACAAAGAGAAAGAAGCTTTCTGAGAATCTCCTTTGTGTTCTGTGAAATCATCTCACAGAGTTACAGCTTTCCCCTGGAGAAGCCTTTCGCTAAGACAGTTCTTGTGGAATTGGCAAAGTGATATTTGGAAGCCCATACAGGGCTATGGTGAAAAAGGAAATATCCTCCAATGAAATCTGGAAAGAAGCTTTCTGAGAAACTGCTTAGTGTTCTGTTAATTCATCTCACAGAGTTACATCTATATTCCGTGAATCTCTTTGCTAGCCTTATTTCTGTGGAATCTGAGAGCAGGTATTTCGGATCCATTTGAAGACTATAGGGCCAAAGGAAATATCCTCCGATAACAAAGAGAAAGAATCTTTCTGAGAAACTTCTTTGTGTTCTGTGAAATCATCTCACAGAGTTACAGCTTTCCCCTCAAGAAGCCTTTCGCTTAGAGAGTTCTTGTGGAATTGGCAAAGTGATATTTGGAAGCCCATAGAAGGCTATGGAGAAAAAGCAAATATCCTCCGATGAAATCTGGAAAGAAGCTTTCTGAGAAACTGCTTAGTGTCCTGTTAATTCATCTCACAGAGTTACATCTGTATTTCGTGGATCTCTTTGCTAGACTTATTTGTGTGGAATCTGAGAATAGATATTTTGGATCCCTTTGACGACTACAGGGCCAAAGGAAATATCCTCCGATAACAAAGAGAAAGAAGATTTCTGAGAAACTTCTTTGTGTTCTGTGAAATCATCTCACAGAGTTACAGCTTTCCCCTCAAGAAGCCTTTCGCTAAGACAGTTCTTGTGGAATTGGCAAAGTGATATTTGGAAGCCCATAGAGGGATATGGTGAAAAAGGAAATATCCTCCGATGAAATCTGGAAAGAAGCTTTCTGAGAAACTGCTTAGTGTTCTGTCAATTCATCTCACAGAGTTACATCTGTATTTCGTGGATCTCTTTGCTAGCCTTATTTCTGTGGAATATGAGACCAGATATTTCGGATCCCTTTGAAGACTATAGGGCGAAAGGAAATATCCTCCGATAACAAAGAGAAAGAAGTTTTCTGAGAAACTTCTTTGTGTTCTGTGAAATCATCTCACAGATTACAGCTTTCCCCTCAAGAAGCCTTTCGCTAAGACAGTTCTTGTGGAATTGGCAAAGTGATATTTGGAAGCCCATAGAGGGCTATGGTGAAAAAGGAAATATCCTCCGATGAAATCTGGAAAGAAGCTTTCCGAGAAACTGCTTAGTGTTCTGTTAATTCATTTCCAGGAGTTACATCTGTATTTCGTGGATCTCTTTGCTAGCCTTGTTTCTGTGGAATCTGAGAGCAGATATTTCGGATCCGTCTGAAGACTGTAGGGCCAAAGGAGATACCCTCCGATAACAAAGAGAAAGAAGTTTTCTGAGAAATTTCTTTCAGTTCTGTGAAATCATCTCACAGAGTTACAGCTTTCCCCTCAAAAAGCCTTTCGCTAAGACAGTTCTTGTGGAATTGGCAAAGTGATATTTGGAAGCCCTTAGAGGGCTATGGTGAAAAAGGAAATATCCTCCGATGAAATCTGGAAAGAAGCTTTCTGAGAAACTGCTTAGTGTTCTGTTAATTCATCTCACAGAGTTACATCTGTATTTCTTGGATCTCTTTGCTAGCCTTATTTCTGTGGAATCTGAGAACAGATATTTCGGATCCCTGTGAAGACTATAGGGCCAAAGGCAATATCCTCCGATAACAAAGAGAAAGAAGCTTTCTGAGAAACTTCTTTGTGTTCTGTGAAATCATCTCACAGAGTTACAGCTTTCCCCTCAAGAAGCCTTTCGGTAAGACAGTTCTTGTGGAATTGACAAAGTGATATTTGGAAGCCCATAGAGGGCTATGTTGAAAAAGGAAATATCCTCCGATGAAATCTGGACGGAAGATTTCCGAGAAACTACCTAGTGTTCTGTTAATTCATCTCACAGAGTTACATCTGTATTTCGTGAAACTCTTTGCTAGCCTTATTTCTGTGGAATCTGAGAACAGATATTTCGGATCCCTCTGAGGACTGTAGGGCCAAAGGAGATATCCTCCGATAACAAAGACAAACAAGTTTTCTGAGAAACTTCTTTGTGTTCTGTGAAATCATCTCACAGTGTTACAGCTTTCCCCTCTAAAAGCCCTTCGGTAAGATAGTTCTTGTGGAATTGGCAAAGTGATATTTGGAAGCCCATAGAGGGCTATGGTGAAAAAGGAAATATTCTCCAATGAAATCTGGAAAGAAGCTTTCTGAGAAACTGCTTAGTGTTCTGTTAATTCATCTCACAGAGTTACATCTATATTCCGTGGATCTCTTTGCTAGCCTTATTTCTGTGGAATCTGAGAACAGATATTTCGGATCCCTTTGAAGACTATAGTGCCAAAGGAAATATCCTCCGATAACAAAGAGAAAGAATCTTTCTGAGAAACTTCTTTGTGTTCTGTGAAATCATCTCACAGAGTTACAGCTTTCCCCTGGAGAAGCCTTTCGCTAAGACAGTTCTTGTGGAATTGGCAAAGTGATATTTGGAAGCCCGCAGAGGGCTATGGTGAAAAAGGAAATATCCTCCGATCAAATGTGGAAAGAAGATTTCCGAGACACTGCTTTGTGTTCTGTTAATTCATCAAACAGAGTTACATCTGTATTTCGTGGATCTCTTTGCTAGCCTTATTTCTGTGGAATCTGAGAACAGATATTTCGGATCCCTCTGAGGACTGTAGGGCCAAAGGAGATATCCTCCGATAACAAAGACAAAGAAGTTTTCTGAGAAACTTCTTTGTGTTCTATGAAATCATCTCACAGAGTTACAGCTGTCCCCTCTAAAAGCCCTTCGCTAAGACAGTTCTTGTGGAATTGGCAAAGTGATATTTGGAAGTCCATAGAGGACTATGGTGAAAAAGGAAATATCCTCCAATGAAATCTGGAAAGAAGCTTTCTGAGAAACTGCTTAGTGTTCTGTTAATTCATCTCACAGAGTTACATCTGTATTTCGTGGATCTCTTTGCTAGCCTTATTTCTGTGGAATCTGACAACAGACATTTCGGATCCCTTTGAAGACTATAGGGCCAAAGGAAATATCCTCCGATATCAAAGAGAAAGAATCTTTCTGAGAAACTTCTTTGTGTTCTGTGAAATCATCTCACAGAGTTACAGCTTTCCCCTCAAGAAGCCTTTCGCTAAGAGAGTTCTTGTGGAATTGGCAAAGTGATATTTGGAAGCCCATAGAAGGCTATGGAGAAAAAGCAAATATCCTCCGATGAAATCTGGAAAGAAGCTTTCTGAGAAACTGCTTAGTGTCCTGTTAATTCATCTCACAGAGTTACATCTGTATTTCGTGGATATCTTTGCTAGCCTTATTTGTGGGGAATCTGATAACAGATATTTCGGATCCCTTTGACGACTACAGGGCCAAAGGAAATATCCTCCGATAACAAAGAGAAAGAAGCTTTCTGAGAAACTTCTTTGTGTTCTGTGAAATCATCTCACAGAGTTACAGCTTTCCCCTCAAGAAGCCTTTCGCTAAGACAGTTCTTGTGGAATTGGCAAAGTGATATTTGGAAGCCCATAGAGTTCTATGGTGAAAAAGGAAATATCCTCCGATGAAATCTGGAAAGAAGATTTCCGAGACACTGCTTAGTGTTCTGTTAATTCATCTCACAGAGTTACATCTGTATTTCGTGAATCTCTTTGCTAGCCTTATTTCTGTGGAATCTGAGAACAGATATTTCGGATCCCTCTGAGGACTGTAGGGCCAAAGGAGATATCCACCGATAACAAAGACAAAGAAGTTTTCTGAGAAACTTCTTTGTGTTCTGTGAAATCATCTCACAGAGTTACAGCTTTCCCCTCTAAAAGCCTTTCGCTAAGACAGTTCTTGTGGAATTGGCAAAGTGATATTTGGAAGGCCATAGAGGGCTATGGTGAAAAAGGAAATATCCTCCAATGAAATCTGGAAAGAAGCTTTCTGAGAAACTGCTTAGTGTTCTGTTAATTCATCTCACAGAGTTACATCTATATTCCGTGAATCTCTTTGCTAGCCTTATTTCTGTGGAATCTGAGAGCAGGTATTTCGGATCCATTTGAAGACTATAGGGCCAAAGGAAATATCCTCCGATAACAAAGAGAAAGAATCTTTCTGAGAAACTTCTTTGTGTTCTGTGAAATCATCTCACAGAGTTACAGCTTTCCCCTCAAGAAGCCTTTCGCTTAGAGAGTTCTTGTGGAATTGGCAAAGTGATATTTGGAAGCCCATAGAAGGCTATGGAGAAAAAGCAAATATCCTCCGATGAAATCTGGAAAGAAGCTTTCTGAGAAACTGCTTAGTGTCCTGTTAATTCATCTCACAGAGTTACATCTGTATTTCGTGGATCTCTTTGCTAGACTTATTTGTGTGGAATCTGAGAACAGATATTTTGGATCCCTTTGACGACTACAGGGCCAAAGGAAATATCCTCCGATAACAAAGAGAAAGAAGATTTCTGAGAAACTTCTTTGTGTTCTGTGAAATCATCTCACAGAGTTACAGCTTTCCCCTCAAGAAGCCTTTCGCTAAGACAGTTCTTGTGGAATTGGCAAAGTGATATTTGGAAGCCCGCAGAGGGCTATGGTGAAAAAGGAAATATCCTCCGATCAAATCTGGAAAGAAGATTTCCGAGACACTGCTTTGTGTTCTGTTAATTCATCAAACAGAGTTACATCTGTATTTCGTGGATCTCTTTGCTAGCCTTATTTCTGTGGAATCTGAGAAGAGATATTTCGGATCCCTTTGAAGACTATAGAGCCAAAGGAAATATCCTCCTATAACAAAGAGAAAGAAGCTTTCTGAGAAACTTCTTTGTGTTCTGTGAAATCATCTCACAGAGTTACAGCTTTCCGCTCAAGAAGCCTTTCGCTAAGACAGTTCTTGTGGAATAGGCAAAGTGATATTTGGAAGCCCTTAGAGGGCTATGGTGAAAAAGGAAATATCTTCCGATGAAATCTGGAAAGAAGCTTTCTGAGAAACTGCTTAGTGTTCTGTTAATTCATCTCCCAGAGTTACGTCTGTATTTCATGGATCTCTTTGGTAGCCTTATTTCTGTGGAATCTGAGAACAGATATTGCAGATCCATTTTTAGACTATAGGGCCTAAGGAAATATCCTCCGATAACAAAGAGAAAGAAGCTTTCTGAGAATCTCCTTTGTGTTCTGTGAAATCATCTCACAGAGTTACAGCTTTCCCCTGGAGAAGCCTTTCGCTAAGACAGTTCTTGTGGAATTGGCAAAGTGATATTTGGAAGCCCATACAGGGCTATGGTGAAAAAGGAAATATCCTCCGATGAAATCTGGAAAGAAGTTTTCTTGGAAACTGCTTAGTGTTCTGTTAATTCATCTCACAGAGTTACATCTGTATTTCGTGGATCTCTTTGCTAGCCTTATTTCTGTGGAATCTGAGAACACATATTTCGGATCCCTTTGAACACTATATGGCCAAAGGAAATATCCTCCGATAACAAAGAGAAAGAAGCTTTCTGAGAAACTTCTTTGTGTTCTGTGAAATCATCTCACAGAGTTACAGCTTTCCCCTAAAGAAGCCTTTCGCTAAGACAGTTCTTGTGGAATTGGCAAAGTGATATTTGGAAGCCCATAGAGGGCTATGGTGAAAAAGGAAATATCCTCCGATGAAATGTGGAAAGAAGCTTTCTAAGAAACTGCTTAGTGTTCTGTTAATTCATCTCCCAGAGTTACATCTGTATTACGTGGATCTCTTTGCTAGACTTATTTCTGTGGAATCTGAGAAGAGATATTTCGGATCCCTTTGAAGACTATAGGGCCAAAGGAAATATCCTCCGATAACAAAGAGAAAGAAGCTTTCTGTGAAACTTCTTTGTGTTCTGTGAAATCATCTCACAGAGTTACAGCTTTCCCCTCAAGAAGCCTTTCGCTAAGACAGTTCTTGTGGAATTGGCAAAGTGATATTTGGAAGCCCTTAGAGGGCTATGGAGAAAAAGGAAATATCCTCCAATGAAATCTGGAAAGAAGCTTTCTGAGAAACTGCTTAGTGTTCTGTTAATTCATCTCCCAGAGTTACATCTGTATTTCGTGGATCTCTTTGCTAGCCTTATTTCTGTGGAATCTGAGAACAGATATTGCAGATCCGTTTTTAGACTATAGGGCCAAAGGAAATATCCTCCGATAACAAAGAGAAAGAAGCTTTCTAAGAAACTCCTTAGTGTTCTGTGAAATCATGTCACAGAGTTACAGCTTTCCCCTGGAGAAGTCTTTCACTAAGAAAGTCCTTGTGGAATTGGCAAAGTGATATTTGGAAGCCCATAAAGGGCTATGGTGAAAAAGGAAATATCCTCCGATGAAATCTGGAAAGAAGCGTTCTGAGAAACTGCTTAGTGTTCTGTTAATTCATCTCACAGAGTTACATCTGTATTTCGTGGATCTCTTTGCTAGCCTTATTTCTGTGGAATCTGAGAAGAGATATTTCGGATCCCTTTGAAGACTATAGAGCCAAAGGAAATATCCTCCTATAACAAAGAAAAAGAAGCTTTCTGAGAAACTTCTTTGTGTTCTGGGAAATCATCTCACAGAGTTACAGCTTTCCCCTCAAGAAGCCTTTCGCTAAGACAGTTCTTGTGGAATTGGCAAAGTGATATTTGGAAGCCCATAGAGGGCTATGGTGAAAAAGGAAATATCTTCCGATGAAATCTGGAAAGAAGCTTTCTGAGAAACTGCTTAGTGTTCTGTTAATTCATCTCCCAGAGTTACATCTGTATTTCGTGGATCTCTTTGGTAGCCTTATTTCTGTGGAATGTGAGAACAGATATTGCAGATCCATTTTTAGACTATAGGGCCTAAGGAAATATCCTCCGATAACAAAGAGAAAGAAGCTTTCTGAGAAACTCCTTTGTGTTCTGTGAAATCATCTCACAGAGTTACAGCTTTCCCCTGGAGAAGCCTTTCGCTAAGACAGTTCTTGTGGAATTGGCAAAGTGATATTTGGAAGCCCATACAGGGCTATGGTGAAAAAGAAAATATCCTCCGATGAAATCTGGAAAGAAGTTTTCTTGGAAACTGCTTAGTGTTCTGTTAATTCATCTCACAGAGTTACATCTGTATTTCGTGGATCTCTTTGCTAGCCTTATTTCTGTGGAATCTGAGAACAGATATTTCGGATCCCTTTGAAGACTATAGGACCTAAGGAAATATCTTCCGATAACAAAGAGAAAGAAGCTTTCTGAGAAACTTCTTTGTGTTCTGTGAAATCATCTCACAGAGTTACATTTTTACACTCAAGAAGCCTTTCGTTAAGACAGTTCTTTTGGAATTCAGAAAGTGATATTTGGAAGCCCACAGAGGGCTATGGTGAAAAAGGAAATATCCTCCGATGAAATCTGGAAAGAAGCTTTCTGAGAAACTGCTTAGTGTTCTGTTAATTCATCTCACAGAGTTACATCTGTATTTCATGGATCTCTTTGCTAGCCTTATTTCTGTGTAATCTGAGAACAGATATTTCGGATCCCTTTGAAGACTATAGGGCCAATGGAAATATCCTCCGATAACAAAGAGAAAGAAGCTTTCTGAGAAACTTCTTTGTGTTCTGTGAAATCATCTCACAGACTTACAGCTTTCCCCTCTAAAAGCCTTTCGCTAAGACAGTTCTTGTGGAATTGGCAAAGTGATATTTGGAAGCCCATAGAGGGCTATGGTGAGAAAGGAAATATCCTCCAATGAAATCTGGAAAGATGGTTTCTGAGAAACTGCTTAGTGTTCTGTTAATTCATCTCTCAGAGTTACATCTGTATTTCATGGATCTCTTTGCTAGCCTTATTTCTGTGAAATCTGAGAACAGATATTTCGGATCCATTAGAAGATTATAGGGCCAATGGAAATATCCTCTGATAACAAAGAGAAAGAAGCTTTCTGAGAAACTTCTTTGTGTTCTGTGAAATCATCTCACAGAGTTACAGCTTTCCCCTCAAGAAGCCTTTCGCTACGACAGTTCTCGTGGAATTGGCAAAGTGATATTTGGAAGCCCATAGAGGGCTATGGTGAAAAAGGAAATATCCTCCGATGAAATCTGAAAAGAAGCTTTCTGAGAAACTGCTTAGTGTTCTGTTCATTCATCTCACAGAGTTACATCTGTATTTCGTGGATCTCTTTGCTAGCCTTATTTCTGTGGAATCTGATAAGAGATATTGCAGATCCATTTTTAGACTATAGGGCCTAAGGAAATATCCTCAGATAACAAAGAGAAAGAAGCTTTCTGAGAATCTCCTTTGTGTTCTGTGAAATCATCTCACAGAGTTACAGCTTTCCCCTGGAGAAGCCTTTCGCTAAGACAGTTCTTGTGGAATTGGCAAAGTGATATTTGGAAGCCCATACAGGGCCATGGTGAAAAAGGAAATATCCTCCGATGAAATCTGGAAAGAAGTTTTCTTGGAAACTGCTTAGTGTTCTGTTAATTCATCTCACAGAGTTACATCTGTATTTCGTGGATCTCTTTGCTAGCCTTATTTCTGTGGAATCTGAGAACAGATATTTCGGATCCCTTTGAACACTATAGGGCCAAAGGAAATATCTTCCGATAACAAAGAGAAAGAAGCTTTCTGAGAAACTTCTTTGTGTTCTGTGAAATCCTCTCACAGAGTTACAGCTTTACCCTCAAGAAGCCTTTCGCTAAGACAGTTCTTGTGGAATTGGCAAAGTGATATTTGGAAGCCCACAGGGGGCTATGGTGAGAATGGAAATATCCTCCAATGAAATCTGGAAAGAAGGTTTCTGAGAAACTGCTTAGTCTTCTGTTAATTCATCTCTCAGAGTTACATCTGTATTTCGTGGATCTCTTTGCTAGCCTTATTTCTGTGAAATCTGAGAACAGATATTTCGGATCCATTAGAAGACTATAGGGCCAATGGAAATATCCTCCGATAACAAAGAGAAAGAAGCTTTCTGAGAAACTTCTTTGTGTTCTGTGAAATCATCTCACAGAGTTACAGCTTTCCCCTCAAGAAGCCTTTCGCTACGACAGTTCTCGTGGAATTGGCAAAGTGATATTTGGAAGCCCATAGAGGGCTATGGTGAAAAAGGAAATATCCTCCGATGAAATCTGGAAAGAAGCTTTCTGAGAAACTGCTTAGTGTTCTGTTAATTCATCTCACAGAGTTACATCTGTATTTCGTGGATCTCTTTGCTAGCCTTATTTCTGTGGAATCTGAGAAGAGATATTGCAGATCCATTTTTAGACTATAGGGCCTAAGGAAATATCCTCAGATAACAAAGAGAAAGAAGATTTCTGAGAATCTCCTTTGTGTTCTGTGAAATCATCTCACAGAGTTACAGCTTTCCCCTGGAGAAGCCTTTCGCTAAGACAGTTCTTGTGGAATTGGCAAAGTGATATTTGGAAGCCCATACAGGGCTATGGTGAAAAAGGAAATATCCTCCGATGAAATTTGGAAAGAAGCTTTCTGAGAAACTGCTTAGTGTTCTGATAATTCATCTCACAGAGATACATCTGTATTTCGTGAATCTCTTTGCTAGCCTTATTTCTGTGGAATCTGAGAAGAGATATTTCGGATCCCTTTGAAGACTATATTGCCAAAGGAAATATCCTCCGATAACAAAGAGAAAGAAGCTTTCTCAGAAACTTCTTTGTGTTCTGTGAAATCATCTCACAGAGTTACAGCTTTCCCCTGAAGAAGCCTTTCGCTAAGATAGTTCTTGTGGAATTGGCAAAGTGATATTTGAAAGCCAATAGAGGGCTATGGTGAAAAAGGAAATATCCTCCAATGAAATCTGGAAAGAAGGTTTCTGAGAAACTGCTTAGTGTTCTGTTAATTCATCTCTCAGAGTTACATCTGTATTTCATGGATCCCTTTGCTAGCCTTATTTCTGTGGAATCTGAGAACAGATATTTCGGATCCCTTTGAAGACTATAGGGCCAATGGAAATATCCTCCGATAACAAAGAGAAAGAAGCTTTCTGAGAAACTTCTTTGTGTTCTGTGAAATCATGTCACAGAGTTACAGCTTTCCCCTCAAGAAGCCTTTTAATAAGACAGTTCTTGTGGAATTGGCAAAGTGATATTTGGAAGCCCATAGAGGGCTATGGTGAAAAAGGAAATATCCTCCGATGAAATCTGGAAAGAAGCTTTCTGAGAAACTGTTTAGTGTTCTGTTAATTCATCTCCCAGAGTTACATCTGTATTTCGTGGATCTCTTTGCTAGCCTTATTTCTGTGGAATCTGAGAAGAGATATTGCAGATCCGTTTTTAGACTATAGGGCCAAAGGAAATATCCTCCTATAACAAAGAGAAAGAAGCTTTCTGAGAAACTCCTTTGTGTTCTGTGAGTTCATGTCACAGAGTTACAGCTTTCCCCAGGAGAAGCCTTTCGCTAAGAAAGTTCTTGTGGAATTGGCAAAGTGATATTTGGAAGCCCATAAAGGGCTATGGTGAAAAAGAAAATATCCTCCGATGAAATCTGGAAAGAAGCTTTCTGAGAAACTGCTTAGTGTTCTGTTAATTCATCTCCCAGAATTACATATGTATTTCGTGGATCTCTTTGGTAGCCTTATTTCTGTGGAATCTGAGAAGAGATATTTCGGATCCATTTTTAGACTATAGGGCCTAAGGAAATATCCTCCGATAACAAAGAGAAAGAAGCTTTCTGAGAAACTCCTTTGTGTTCTGTGAAATCATCTCACAGAGTTACAGCTTTCCCCTGGAGAAGCCTTTCGCTAAGACAGTTCTTGTGGAATTTGCAAAGTGATATTTGGAAGCCCATACAGGGCTATGGTGAAAAAGGAAATATCCTCCGATGAAATCTGGAAAGAAGCTTTCGGAGAAACTGCATAGTGTTCTGTTAATTCATCGCACAGAGTTACATCTGTATTTCGTCGATCTCTTTGCCATTCTTATTTGTGTGGAATCTGAGAACAGATATTTCGGATCCCTTTGAAGCAAATAGGGCCAAAGGAAGTATCCTCCGATAACAAAGAGAAAGAAGCTTTCTGAGAAACTTCTTTGTGTTCTGTGAAATCATCTCACAGAGTTACAGCTTTCCCCTCAAGAAGCCTTTCGCTAAGACAGTTCTTGTGCAATTGGCAACGTGATATTTGGAAGCCCATAGAGGGCCATGGTGAAAAAGGAAATATCCTCCGATGAAATCTCGAAAGAGGCTTTCTGAGAAACTGCTTAGTGTTCTGTTAATTCATCTCACAGAGTTACATCTCTATTTCGTGGATCTGTTTGCTAGCCTTACTTCTGTGGAATCTGAGAACAGATATTTTGGATCCCTTTGAAGACTATAGGGCCAAAGGAAATATCCTCCGATAACAAAGAGAAAGAAGCTTTCTGAGAAACTTCTTTGTGTTCTGTGAAATTATCTCACAGAGTTACAGCTTTCCCCTCAAGAAGCCTTTCGCTAAGACAGTTCTTGTGGAATTGGCAAATTGATATTTGGAAGTCCATAGAGGGCTATGGTGAAAAAGGAAATATCCTCCGATGAAATCTGGAAAGAAGCTTTCTGAGAAACTGCTCAGTGTTCTGTTAATTATCTCACAGTGTTACATCTGTATTTCGTGAATCTCTTTGCTAGTCTTATTTCTGTGGAATCTGAGAACAGATATTTCGGATCCCTCTGAAGACTATAGGGCCAAAGGAAATATCCTCCGATAACAAAGAGAAAGAAGCTTTCTGAGAAACTTCTTTGTGTTCTGTGAAATCATCTCAGAGAGTTACAGCTTTTTCCTCAAGAAGCCTCTCGCTAAGACAGTTCTTGTGGAATTGGCAAAGTGATATTTGGAAGCCCATACAGGGCTATGGTGAAAAAGGAAATATCCTCCGATGAAATCTGGAAAGAAGCTTTCTGAGAAACTGCTTAGTGTTCTGATAATTCATCTCACAGAGTTACATCTGTATTTCGTGGATCTCTTTGCTAGCCTTATTTCTGTAGAATCTGAGAACAGATATTTCGGATCCCTTTGAAGACTACAGGGCCAAAGGAAATATCCTCCTATAACAAAGAGAAAGAACCTTTCTGAGAAACTTCTTTGTGTTCTGTGAAATCATCTCACAGAGTTACAGCTTTACCCTCAAGAAGCCTTTCGCTAAGACAGTTCTTGTGGAATTGGCAAAGTGATATTTGGAAGCCCATACAGGGCTATGGTGAAAAAGGAAATATCTTCCGATGAAATCTGGAAAGAAGCTTTCTGAGAAACTGCTTAGTGTTCTGTTAATTCATTTCCCAGAGTTACATCTGTATTTCGTGGATCTCTTTGGTAGCCTTATTTCTGTGGAATCTGAGAACAGATATTGCAGATCCATTTTTAGACTATAGGGCCTAAGGAAATATCCTCCGATAACAAAGAGAAAGAAGCTTTCTGAGAAACTCCTTTGTGTTCTGTGAAATCATCTCACAGAGTTACAGCTTTCCCCTGGAGAAGCCTTTCGATAAGAGAGTTCTTGTGGAATTGGCAAAGTGATATTTGGAAGCCCATACAGGGTTATGGTGAAAAAGAAAATATCCTCCGATGAAATCTGGAAAGAAGTTTTCTTGGAAACTGCTTAGTGTTCTGTTAATTCATCTCACAGAGTTACATCTGTATTTCGTGGATCTCTTTGCTAGCCTTATTTCTGTGGAATCTGAGAACAGATATTTCGGATCCCTTTGAAGACTATAGGGCCTAAGAAAATATCTTCCGATAACAAAGAGAAAGAAGCTTTCTGAGAAACTTCTTTGTGTTCTGTGAAATCATCTCACAGAGTTACAGCTTTACACTCAAGAAGCCTTTCGTTAAGACAGTTGTTTTGGAATTCGGAAAGTGATATTTGGAAGCCCACAGAGGGCTATGGTGAAAAAGGAAATATCCTCCGATGAAATCTGGAAAGAAGCTTTCTGAGAAACTGCTTAGTGTTCTGTTAATTCATCTCTCAGAGTTACATCTGTATTTCATGGATCTCTTTGCTAGCCTTATTTCTGTGTAATCTGAGAACAGATATTTCGGATCCCTTTGAAGACTATAGGGCCAATGGAAATATCCTCCGATAACAAAGAGAAAGAAGCTTTCTGAGAAACTTCTTTGTGTTCTGTGAAATCATCTCACAGAGTTACAGCTTTCCCCTCTAAAAGCCTTTCGCTAAGACAGTTCTTGTGGAATTGGCAAAGTGATATTTGGAAGCCCATAGAGGGCTATGGTGAGAAAGGAAATATCCTCCAATGAAATCTGGAAAGATGGTTTCTGAGAAACCGCTTAGTGTTCTGTTAATTCATCTCTCAGAGTTACATCTGTATTTCATGGATCTCTTTGCTAGCCTTATTTCTGTGAAATCTGAGAACAGATATTTCGGATCCATTAGAAGACTATAGGGCCAATGGAAATATCCTCCGATAACAAAGAGAAAGAAGCTTTCTGAGAAACTTCTTTGTGTTCTGTGAAATCATCTCACAGAGTTACAGCTTTCCCCTCAAGAAGCCTTTCGCTACGACAGTCTCGTGGAATTGGCAAAGTGATATTTGGAAGCTCATAGAGGGCTATGGTGAAAAAGGAAATATCCTCCGATGAAATCTGGAAATAAGTTTTCTTGGAAACTGCTTAGTGTTCTGTTAATTCATCTCACAGAGTTACATCTGTATTTCGTGGATCTCTTTGCTAGCCTTATTTCTGTGGAATCTGTTAAGAGATATTGCAGATCCATTTTTAGACTATACGGCCTAAGGAAATATCCTCAGATAACAAAGAGAAAGAAGCTTTCTGAGAATCTCCTTTGTGTTCTGTGAAATCATCTCACAGAGTTACAGCTTTCCCCTGGAGAAGCCTTTCGCTAAGACAGTTCTTGTGGAATTGGCAAAGTGATATTTGGAAGCCCATACAGGGCTATGGTGAAAAAGGAAATATCCTCCGATGAAATCTGGAAATAAGTTTTCTTGGAAACTGCTTAGTGTTCTGTTAATTCATCTCACAGAGTTACATCTGTATTTCGTGGATCTCTTTGCTAGCCTTATTTCTGTGGAATCTGAGAACAGATATTTCGGATCCCTTTGAAGACTATAGGGCCAAAGGAAATATCTTCCAATAACAAAGAGAAAGAAGCTTTCTGAGAAACTTCTTTGTGTTCTGTGAAATCATCTCACAGAGTTACAGCTTTACCCTCAAGAAGCCTTTCGCTAAGACAGTTCTTGTGGAATTGGCAAAGTGATATTTGGAAGCCCACAGAGGGCTATGGTGAGAATGGAAATATCCTCCAATGAAATCTGAAAAGAAGCTTTCTGAGAAACTGCTTAGTGTTCTGTTAATTCATCTCACAGAGTTACATCTGTATTTCGTGGATCTCTTTGCTAGCCTTATTTCTGTGGAATCTGTTAAGAGATATTGCAGATCCATTTTTAGACTATAGGGCCTAAGGAAATATCCTCAGATAACAAAGAGAAAGAAGCTTTCTGAGAATCTCCTTTGTGTTCTGTGAAATCATCTCACAGAGTTACAGCTTTCCCCTGGAGAAGCCTTTCGCTAAGACAGTTCTTGTGGAATTGGCAAAGTGATATTTGGAAGCCCATACAGGGCTATGGTGAAAAAGGAAATATCCTCCGATGAAATCTGGAAATAAGTTTTCTTGGAAACTGCTTAGTGTTCTGTTAATTCATCTCACAGAGTTACATCTGTATTTCGTGGATCTCTTTGCTAGCCTTATTTCTGTGGAATCTGAGAACAGATATTTCGGATCCCTTTGAAGACTATAGGGCCAAAGGAAATATCTTCCAATAACAAAGAGAAAGAAGCTTTCTGAGAAACTTCTTTGTGTTCTGTGAAATCATCTCACAGAGTTACAGCTTTACCCTCAAGAAGCCTTTCGCTAAGACAGTTCTTGTGGAATTGGCAAAGTGATATTTGGAAGCCCACAGAGGGCTATGGTGAGAATGGAAATATCCTCCAATGAAATCTGGAAAGAAGGTTTCTGAGAAACTGCTTAGTGTTCTGTTAATTCATCTCTCAGAGTTACATCTGTATTTCGTGGATCTCTTTGCTAGCCTTATTTCTGTGAAATCTGAGAACAGATATTTCGGATCCATTAGAAGACTATAGGGCCAATGGAAATATCCTCCGATAACAAAGAGAAAGAAGCTTTCTGAGAAACTTCTTTGTGTTCTGTGAAATCATCTCACAGAGTTACAGCTTTCCCCTCAAGAAGCCTTTCGCTAAGACAGTTCTCGTGGAATTGGCAAAGTGATATTTGGAAGCCCATAGAGGGCTATGGTGAAAAAGGAAATATCCTCCGATGAAATCTGGAAAGAAGCTTTCTGAGAAACTGCTTAGTGTTCTGTTAATTCATCTCACAGAGTTACATCTGTATTTCGTGGATCTCTTTGCTAGCCTTATTTCTGTGGAATCTGAGAAGAGATATTGCAGATCCATTTTTAGACTATAGGGCCTAAGGAAATATCCTCAGATAACAAAGAGAAAGAAGCTTTCTGAGAATCTCCTTTGTGTTCTGTGAAATCATCTCACAGAGTTACAGCTTTCCCCTGGAGAAGACTTTCGCTAAGACAGTTCTTGTGGAATTGGCAAAGTGATATTTGGAAGCCCATACAGGGCTATGGTGAAAAACGAAATATCCTCCGATGAAATCTGGAAAGAAGTTTTCTTGGAAACTGCTTAGTGTTCTGTTAATTCATCTCACAGAGTTACATCTGTATTTCATGGATCTCTTTGCTAGCCTTATTTCTGTGGAATCTGAGAACAGATATTTCGGATCCCTTTGAAGACTATAGGGCCAAAGGAAATATCTTCCGATAACAAAGAGAAAGAAGCTTTCTGAGAAACTTCTTTGTGTTCTGTGAAATCATCTCACAGAGTTACAGCTTTACCCTCAAGAAGCCTTTCTCTAAGACAGTTCTTGTGGAATTGGCAAAGTGATATTTGGAAGCCCACAGAGGGCTATGGTGAAAAAGGAAATATCCTCCGATGAAATTTGGAAAGAAGCTTTCTGAGAAACTGCTTAGTGTTCTGATAATTCATCTCACAGAGTTACATCTGTATTTCGTGAATCTCTTTGCTAGCCTTATTTCTGTGGAATCTGAGAAGAGATATTTCGGATCCCTTTGAAGACTATATTGCCAAAGGAAATATCCTCCGATAACAAAGAGAAAGAAGCTTTCTGAGAAACTTCTTTGTGTTCTGTGAAATCATCTCACAGAGTTACAGCTTTCCCCTGAAGAAGCCTTTCGCTAAGATAGTTCTTGTGGAATTGGCAAAGTGATATTTGAAAGCCAATAGAGGGCTATGGTGAAAAAGGAAATATCCTCCAATGAAATCTGGAAAGAAGGTTTCTGAGAAACTGCTTAGTGTTCTGTTAATTCATCTCTCAGAGTTACATCTGTATTTCATGGATCTCTTTGCTAGCCTTATTTCTGTGGAATCTGAGAACAGATATTTCGGATCCCTTTGAAGACTATAGGGCCAATGGAAATATCCTCCGATAACAAAGAGAAAGAAGCTTTCTGAGAAACTTCTTTGTGTTCTGTGAAATCATGTCACAGAGTTACAGCTTTCCCCTCAAGAAGCCTTTGGATAAGACAGTTCTTGTGGAATTGGCAAAGTGATATTTGGAAGCCCATAGAGGGCTATGGTGAAAAAGGAAATATCCTCCGATGAAATCTGGAAAGAAGCTTTCTGAGAAACTGCTTAGTGTTCTGTTAATTCATCTCCCAGAGTTACATCTGTATTTCGTGGATCTCTTTGCTAGCCTTATTTCTGTGGAATCTGAGAAGAGATATTGCAGATCCGTTTTTAGACTATAGGGCCAAAGGAAATATCCTCGTATAACAAAGAGAAAGAAGCTTTCTGAGAAACTCCTTTGTGTTCTGTGAGTTCATGTAACAGAGTTACAGCTTTCCCCTGGAGAAGCCTTTCGCTAAGAAAGTTCTTGTGGAATTGGCAAAGTGATATTTGGAAGCCCATAAAGGGCTATGGTGAAAAAGGAAATATCCTCCAATGAAATCTGGAAAGAAGCTTTCTGAGAAACTGCTTAGTGTTCTGTTAATTCATCTCCCAGAGTTACATCTGTATTTCGTGGATCTCTTTGGTAGCCTTATTTCTGTGGAATCTGAGAAGAGATATTTCGGATCCATTTTTAGACTATAGGGCCTAAGGAAATATCCTCCGATAACAAAGAGAAAGAAGCTTTCTGAGAAACTCCTTTGTGTTCTGTGAAATCATCTCACAGAGTTACAGCTTTCCCCTGGAGAAGCCTTTCGCTAAGACAGTTCTTGTGGAATTGGCAAAGTGATATTTGGAAGCCCATACAGGGCTATGGTGAAAAAGGAAATATCCTCCGATGAAATCTGGAAAGAAGCTTTCTGAGAAACTGCATAGTGTTCTGTTAATTCATCTCACAGAGTTACATCTGTATTTCGTCGATCTCTTTGCCATTCTTATTTGTGTGGAATCTGAGAACAGATATTTCGTATCCCTTTCAAGACTATAGGGCCAAAGGAAATATCCTCCTATAACAAAGAGAAAGAAGCTTTCTGAGAAACTTCTTTGTGTTCTGTGAAATCATCTCACAGAGTTACAGCTTTACCCTCAAGAAGCCTTTCGCTAAGACAGTTCTTGTGGAATTGGCAAAGTGATATTTGGAAGCCCTTAAGGGCTATGGTGAAAAAGGAAATATCTTCCGATGAAATCTGGAAAGAAGCTTTCCTAGAAACTGCTCAGTGTTCTGTTAATTCATCTCACAGAGTTACATCTGTATTTCGTGGATCTCTTTGCTAGCCTTATTTCTGTGGAATCTGACAACAGATATTTCCTTTCCCTTTGAAGACTAAAGGGCCAAAGGAAATATCCTCCGATAACAAAGAGAAAGAAGCTTTCTGAGAAACTTCTTTGTGTTCTGTGAAATCATCTCACAGAGTGACAGCTTTCCCCTCAAGAAGCCTTTCGCTAAGACAGTTCTTGTGGAATTGGCAAAGTGATATTTGGAAGCCCATAGAGGGCTATGTTTAAAAAGGAAATATCCTCCGATGAAATCTGGAAAGAAGCTTTCCGAGAAACTGCTTAGTGTTCCGTTAATTGATCTCACAGAGTTACATCTGTATTTCGTGGATCTCTTTGCTAGCCTTATTTCTGTGGAATCTGACAACAGATATTTCCTTTCCCTTTGAAGACTATAGGGCCAAAGGAAATATCCTCCGATAACAAAGAGAAAGAAGCTTTCTGAGAAACTTCTTTGTGTTCTGTGAAATCATCTCACAGAGTGACAGCTTTCCCCTCAAGAAGCCTTTCGCTAAGACAGTTCTTGTGGAATTGGCAAAGTGATATTTGGAAGCCCATAGAGGGCTATGGTGAGAAAGGAAATATCCTCCGATGAAATCTGGACAGAAGCTTTGTCAGAAACTGCTCAGTGTTCTGTTAATTCACCTCACAGAGTTACATCAGTATTTCGTGGATCTCTTTGCTAGCCTTATTTCTGCGGAATCTGACAACAGATATTTCCTTTCCCTTTGAAGACTATAGGGCCAAAGGACATATCCTCCGATAACAAAGGGAAAGAAGCTTTCTGGAAAACTTCATTGTGTTCTGTGAAATCATCTCACAGAGTTACAGCTTTCCCCTGGAGAAGCCTTTCGCTAAGACAGTTCTTGTGGAATAGGCAAAGTGATATTTGGAAGCCCATACACGGCTATGGTGAAAAAGGAAATATCCTCCGATGAAATCTGGAAAGAAGTTTTCTTGGAAACTGCTTAGTGTTCTGTTAATTCATCTCCCAGAGTTACATCTCTATTTCGTGGATCTCTTTGCTAGCCTTATTTCTGTGGAATCTGAGAACAGATATTTCGGATCCCTTTGAAGACTATAGGGCCAAAGGAAATATCTTCTGATAACAAAGATAAAGAAGCTTTCTGAGAAACTTCTTTGTGTTCTGTGAAATCATCTCACAGAGTTACAGCTTTAGCCTCAAGAAGCCTTTCGCTAAGACAGTTCTTGTGGATTTGGCAAAGTGATATTTGGAAGCCCACAGAGGGCTATGTTGAAAAAGGAAATATCCTCCGATGAAATCTGGAAAGAAGCTTTCTGAGAAACTGCTTAGTGTTCTGATAATTCATCTCACAGAGTTACATATGTATTTCGTGGATCTCTCTGCTAGCCTTATTTCTGTGGAATCTGAGAACAGATATTTCGGATCCCTTTGAAGACTGTATTGCCAAAGGAAATATCCTCCGATAACAAAGAGAAAGAAGCTTTCTGAGAAACCTCTTTGTGTTCTGTGAAATCATCTCATAGAGTTACAGCTTTCCCCTCAAGAAGCCTTTCGCTAAGACAGTTCTTGTGGAATTGGGAAAGTGATATTTGGAAGCCCAAAGAGGGCTAGGGTGAAAAAGGAAATATCCTGCGATGAAATCTGGAAAGAAGGTTTGTGAGAAACTGCTTAGTGTTCTGTTAATTCATCTCTCAGAATTACATCTGTATTTCATGGATCTCTTTGCTAGCCTTATTTCTGTGGAATCTGAGAACAGATATTTTGGATCCCTTTGAAGACTATAGGGCCAATGGAAATATCCTCCTATAACAAAGAGAAAGAAGCTTTCTGAGAAACTTTTTTGTGTTCTGTGAAATCATCTCACAGAGTTACAGCTTTCCCCTCAAGAAGCCTTTCGCTAAGACAGTTCTTGTGGAATTGGCAAAGTGATATTTGGAAGCCCATAGAGGGCTATGGTGAAAAAGGAAATATCCTCCGATGAAATCTGGAATGAGGCTTTCTGAGAAACTGCTTAGTGTTCTGTTAATTCATCTCACAGAATTATATCTCTATTTCGTGGATCTGTTTGCTAGCCTTATTTCTGTGGAATCTGAGAACAGATATTTTGGATCCCTGTGAAGACTACAGGGCCAAAGGAAATATCCTCCGATAACAAAGAGAAAGAAGCTTTATGAGAAACTTCTTTGTGTTCTGTGAAATCATCTCACAGAGTTACAGCTTTCCCCTCAAGAAGCCTTTCGCTAAGACAGTTCTTGTGGAATTGGCAAAGTGATATTTGGAAGCCCATAGAGGGCTATGGTGAAAAAGGAAATATCCTCCGATGAAATCTGGAAAGAAGCTTTCTGAGAAACTGCATAGTGTTCTGTTAATTATCTCACAGAGTTACATCTGTATTTCGTGAATCTCTTTGCTAGTCTTATTTCTGTGGAATCTTAGAACAGATATTTCGGATCCCTCTGAAGACTATAGGGCCAAAGGAAATATCCTCCGATAACAAAGAGAAAGAAGCTTTCTGAGAAACTTCTTTGTGTTCTGTGAAATCATCTCAGAGAGTTACAGCTTTTTCCTCAAGAAGCCTTTCGCTAAGACAGTTCTTGTGGAATTGGCAAAGTGATATTTGGAAGCCCATAGAGGGCTATGATGAAAAAGGAAATATCCTTCGAGAAAATTTGGAAAGAAGCTTTCTGAGAAACTGCTTAGTGTTCTGTTAATTCATCTCCCAGAGTTACATCTGTATTTCGTGTATCTCTTTGCTAGCCTTATTTCTGTGGAATCTGGGAACAGATATTTCGGTCACTTTGATGACTACAGGGCCAAAGGAAATATCCTCCGATAACAAAGAGAAAGAAGCTTTCTGAGAAACTTCTTTGTGTTCTGTGAAATCATCTCACAGAGTTACAGCTTTCCCCTCAAGAAGCCTTTCGCTAAGACAGTTCTTGTGGAATTGTCAAAGTGATATTTGGAAGCCCATAGCGGGCTATGGTGAAAAAGGAAATATCCTCCGATGAAATCTGGAAAGAAGTTTTCTTGGAAACTGCTTAGTGTACTGTTAATTCATCTCACAGAGTTACATCTGTATTTCGTGGATCTCTTTGCCAGCCTTATTTGTGTGGAATCTGAGAACAGATATTTCTGATCACTTTGAAGACTATAGGGCCAATGGAAATATCCTCCGATAACAAAGAGAAAGAAGGTTTCTGAGAAACTTCTTTGTGTTCTGTGAAATCATCTCACAGAGTTACAGCTTTCCCCTCAAGAAGCCTTTCGCTAAGACAGTTCTTGTGCAATTGGCAAAGTGATATTTGGAAGCCCATAGAGGGCAATGGTGAAAAAGGAAATATCCTTCGATGAAATCTGGAAAGAAGCTTTCAGAGAAACTGCTTAGTGTTCTGTTACTTCATCTCACAGAGTTACATCTCTATTTCGTGGATCTGTTTGCTAGCCTTATTTCTGTGGAATCTGAGAACAGATATTTTGGATCCCTTTGAAGACTATAGGGCCAAAGGAAATCTCCTCCGATAACAAAGAGAAAGAAGCTTTCTGAGAAACTTCTTTGTGTTCTGTGAAATTATCTCACAGAGTTACAGCTTTCCCCTCAAGAAGCCTTTCGCTAAGACAGTTCTTGTGGAATTGGCAAAGTGATATTTGGAAGCCCATAGAGGGCTATGGTGAAAAAGGAAATATCCTCCGATGAAATCTGGAAAGAAGCTCTCTGAGAAACTGCTTAGTGTTCTGTTAATTCATCTCACAGAGTTACATCTGTATTTCGTGAATCTCTTTGCTAGTCTTATTTCTGTGGCATCTGAGAACAGATATTTCGGATCCCTCTGAAGACTATAGGGCCAAAGGAAATATCCTCCGATAACAAAGAGAAAGAATCTTTCTGAGAAACTTCTTTGTGTTCTGTGAAATCATCTCACAGAGTTACAGCTTTTTCCGCAAGAAGCCTTTCGCTAAGACAGTTCTTGTGGAATTGGCAAAGTGATATTTCGAAGCCCATAGAGGGCTAGTATGAAAAAGGAAATATCCTTCGAGAAAATTTGGAAAGAAGCTTTCTGAGAAACTGCTTAGTGTTCTGTTAATTCATCTCTCAGAGTTACATCTGTATTTCATGGATCTCTTTGCTATCCTTATTTCTGTGGAATCTGAGAACAGATATTTCGGATCCCTTTGAAGACTATAGGGCCAATGGAAATATCCTCCGATAACAAAGAGAAAGAAGCTTTCTGAGAAACTTCTTTGTGTTCTGTGAAATCATCTCACAGAGTTACAACTTTCCCCTCAAGAAGCCTTTCGCTAAGACTGTTCTTGTGGAATTAGCAAAGTGATATTCGGAAGCCCATAGAGGGCTATGGTGAAAAAGGAAATATCCTTTGATGAAATCTGGAAAGAAGCTTTCTGAGAAACTGCTTAGTGTTCTGTTAATTCATCTCCCAGAGTTACATCTGTATTTCGTCGATGTCTTTGCTAGCCTTATTTCTGTGGAATCGGAGAAGAGATATTTCGGATCCCTTTGAAGACTATAGGGCCAAAGGAAATATCCTCCGATAACAAAGAGAAAGAAGCTTTCTGAGAAACTTCTTTGTGTTCTGTGAAATCATCTCACAGAGTTACAGCTTTCCCCTCAAGAAGCCTTTCGCTAAGATAGTTCTTATGGAACTGGCAAAGTGATATTTGGAAGCCCATAGAGGGCTATGGTGAAAAAGGAAATATCCTCCGATGAAATCTGGAAAGAAGGTTTCTGAGAAACTGCTTAGTGTTCTGTTAATTCATCTCCCAGAGTTATATCTGTATTTGGTGGATCTCTTTTCTAGCCTTCTTTCTGTGGAATCTGAGAAGAGATATTTCGGATCCCTTTGAAGACTATGGGGCCAAAGGAAACATCCTCGGATAACAAAGATAAAGAAGCTTTCTGAGAAACTTCTTTGTGTACTGTGAAATCATCTCACAGAGTTACAGCTTTCCCCTCAAGAAGCCTTTCGCTAAGACAGTTCTTGTGGAATTGGCAAAGTGATATTTGGAAGCCCACAGAGGGCAACGGTGAAAAAGGAAATATCCTCCGATGAAATCTGGAAGGAAGCTTTCTGAGAAACTGATTAGTGTTCTGATAATTCATCTCCCAGAGTTACATCTGTATTTCGTGTATCTCTTTGCTAGCCTTATTTCTGTGGAATCTGAGAACAGATATTTCGGATCCCTTTGAAGACTATATTGCCAAAGGAAATATCCTCCGATAACAAAGAGAAAGAAGCTTTCTGAGAAACTTCTTTGTGTTCTGTGAAATCATCTCACAGAGTTACAGCTTTCCCCTCAAGAAGCCTTTCGCTAAGACAGTTCTTGTGGAATTGTCAAAGTGATATTTGGAAGCCCATAGAGGGCTATGGTGAAAAAGGAAATATCCTCCGATGAAATCTGGAAAGAAGTTTTCTTGGAAACTGCTTAGTGTACTGTTAATTCATCTCACAGAGTTATATCTGTATTTCGTGGATCTCTTTGCCAGCCTTATTTGTGTGGAATCTGAGAACAGATATTTCTGATCCCTTTGAAGACTACAGGGCCAATGGAAATATCCTCCGATAACAAAGAGAAAGAAGCTTTCTGAGAAACTTCTTTGTGTTCTGTGAAATCATCTCACAGAGTTACAGCTTTCCCCTCAAGAAGCCTTTCGCTAAGACAGTTCTTGTGCAATTGGCAAAGTGATATTTGGAAGCCCATAGAGGGCTATGGTGAAAAAGGAAATATCCTTCGATGAAATCTGGAAAGAAGCTTTCAGAGAAACTGCTTAGTGTTCTGTTACTTCATCTCACAGAGTTACATCTCTATTTCGTGGATCTGTTTGCTAGCCTTATTTCTGTGGAATCTGAGAACAGATATTTTGGATCCCTTTGAAGACTATAGGGCCAAAGGAAATATCCTCCGATAACAAAGAGAAAGAAGATTTCTGAGAAACTTCTTTGTGTTCTGTGAAATCATCTCACAGAGTTACAGCTTTCCCCTCAAGAAGCCTTTCGCTAAGACAGTTCTTGTGGAATTGGCAAAGTGATATTTGGAAGCCCATAGAGGGCTATGGTGAAAAAGGAAATATCCTCCGATGAAATCTGGAAAGAAGCTCTCTGAGAAACTGCTTAGTGTTCTGTTAATTCATCTCACAGAGTTACATCTGTATTTCGTGAATCTCTTTGCTAGTCTTATTTCTGTGGAATCTGAGAACAGATATTTCGGATCCCTCTGAAGACTATAGGGCCAAAGGAAATATCCTCCGATAACAAAGAGAAAGAAGCTCTCTGAGAAACTTCTTTGTGTTCTGTGAAATCATCTCACAGAGTTACAGCTTTTTCCTCAAGAAGCCTTTCGCTAAGACAGTTCTTGTGGAATTGGCAAAGTGATATTTCGAAGCCCATAGAGGGCTAGTATGAAAAAGGAAATATCCTTCGAGAAAATTTGGAAAGAAGCTTTCTGAGAAACTGCTTAGTGTTCTGTTAATTCATCTCTCAGAGTTACATCTGTATTTCCTGGATCTCTTTGCTATCCTTATTTCTGTGGAATCTGAGAACAGATATTTCGGATCCCTTTGAAGACTATAGGGCCAATGGAAATATCCTCCGATAACAAAGAGAAAGAAGCTTTCTGAAAAACTTCTTTGTGTTCTGTGAAATCATCTCACAGAGTTACAGCTTTCCCCTCAAGAAGCCTTTCGCTAAGACTGTTCTTGTGGAATTAGCAAAGTGATATTCGGAAGCCCATAGAGGGCTATGGAGAAAAAGGAAATATCCTTTGATGAAATCTGGAAAGAAGTTTCTGAGAAACTGCTTAGTGTTCTGTTAATTCATCTCCCAGAGTTACATCTGTATTTCGTCGATGTCTTTGCTAGCCTTATTTCTGTGGAATCGGAGAAGAGATATTTCGGATCCCTTTGAAGACTATAGGGCCAAAGGAAATATCCTCCGATAACAAAGAGAAAGAAGCTTTCTGAGAAACTTCTTTGTGTTCTGTGAAATCATCTCACAGAGTTACAGCTTTCCCCTGAAGAAGCCTTTCGCTAAGATAGTTCTTATGGAACTGGCAAAGTGATATTTGGAAGCCCATAGAGGGCTAAGGTGAAAAAGGAAATATCCTCCGATGAAATCTGGAAAGAAGGTTTCTGAGAAACTGCTTTGTGTTCTGTTAATTCATCTCCCAGAGTTACATCTGTATTTGGTGGATCTCTTTGCTAGCCTTCTTTCTGTGGAATCTGAGAAGAGATATTTCGGATCCCTTTGAAGACTATGGGGCCAAAGGAAATATCCTCGGATAACAAAGATAAAGAAGCTTTCTGAGAAACTTCTTTGTGTACTGTGAAATCATCTCACAGAGTTACAGCTTTCCCCTCAAGAAGCCTTTCGCTAAGACAGTTCTTGTGGAATTGGCAAAGTGATATTTGGAAGCCCATACAGTTCTATGGTGAAAAAGGAAATATCCTCCGATGAAATCTGGAAAGAGTTTTCTTGGAAACTGCTTAGTGTTCTGTTAATTCATCTCACAGAGTTAAATCTGTATTTCGTGGATCTCTTTGCTAGCCTTATTTCTGTGGAATCTGAGAACAGATATTTCGGATCCCTTTGAAGACTATAGGGCCAAAGGAAATATCTTCCGATAACAAAGAGAAAGAAGCTTTCTGAGAAACTTCTTTGTGTTCTGTGAAATCATCTCACAGAGTTACAGCTTTACCCTCAAGAAGCCTTTCGCTAAGACAGTTCTTGTGGAATTGGCAAAGTGATATTTGGAAGCCCACAGAGGGCAATGGTGAAAAAGGAAATATCCTCCGATGAAATCTGGAAGGAAGCTTTCTGAGAAACTGATTAGTGTTCTGATAATTCATCTCCCAGAGTTACATCTGTATTTCGTGTATCTCTTTGCTAGCCTTATTTCTGTGGAATCTGAGAACAGATATTTCGGATCCCTTTGAAGACTATATTGCCAAAGGAAATATCCTCCGATAACAAAGAGAAAGAAGCTTTCTGAGAAACTTCTTTGTGTTCTGTGAAATCATCTCAGAGAGTTACAGCTTTTTCCTCAAGAAGCCTCTCGCTAAGACAGTTCTTGTGGAATTGGCAAAGTGATATTTGGAAGCCCATACAGGGCTATGTTGAAAAAGGAAATATCCTCCGATGAAATCTGGAAAGAAGCTTTCTGAGAAACTGCTTAGTGTTCTGATAATTCATCTCACAGAGTTACATCTGTATTTCGTGGATCTCTTTGCTAGCCTTATTTCTGTGGAATCTGAGAACAGATATTTCGGATCCCTTTGAAGACTATAGGGCCAAAGGAAATATCCTCCTATAACAAAGAGAAAGAACCTTTCTGAGAAACTTCTTTGTGTTCTGTGAAATCATCTCACAGAGTTACAGCTTTCCCCTCAAGAAGCCTTTCGCTAAGACAGTTCTTGTGGAATTGGCAAAGTGATATTTGGAAGCCCATACAGGGCTACGGTGAAAAAGGAAATATCTTCCGATGAAATCTGGAAAGAAGCTTTCTGAGAAACTGCTTAGTGTTCTGTTAATTCATTTCCCAGAGTTACATCTGTATTTCGTGGATCTCTTTGGTAGCCTTATTTCTGTGGAATCTGAGAACAGATATTGCAGATCCATTTTTAGACTATAGGGCCTAAGGAAATATCCTCCGATAACAAAGAGAAAGAAGCTTTCTGAGAAACTCCTTTGTGTTCTGTGAAATCATCTCACAGAGTTACAGCTTTCCCCTGGAGAAGCCTTTCGCTAAGACAGTTCTTGTGGAATAGGCAAAGTGATATTTGGAAGCCCATACAGGGCTATGGTGAAAAAGGAAATATCCTCCGATGAAATCTGGAAAGAAGTTTTCTTGGAAACTGCTTAGTGTTCTGTTAATTCATCTCCCAGAGTTACATCTGTATTTCGTGGATCTCTTTGCTAGCCTTATTACTGTGGAATCTGAGAACAGATATTTCGGATCCCTTTGAAGACTATAGGGCCAAAGGAAATATCTTCCGATAACAAAGATAAAGAAGCTTTCTGAGAAACTTCTTTGTGTTCTGTGAAATCATCTCACAGAGTTACAGCTTTAGCCTCAAGAAGCCTTTCGCTAAGACAGTTCTTGTGGATTTGGCAAAGTGATATTTGGAAGCCCACAGAGGGCTATGTTGAAAAAGGAAATATCCTCCGATGAAATCTGGAAAGAAGCTTTCTGAGAAACTGCTTAGTGTTCTGATAATTCATCTCACAGAGTTACATATGTATTTCGTCTATCTCTCTGCTAGCCTTATTTCTGTGGAATCTGAGAACAGATATTTCGGATCCCTTTGAAGACTATAGAGCCAAAGGAAATATCCTCCTATAACAAAGAGAAAGAAGCTTTCTGAGAAACTTCTTTGGGTTCTGTGAAATCATCTCACAGAGTTACAGCTTTACCCTCAAGAAGCCTTTCGCTAAGACAGTTCTTGTGGAATTGGCAAAGTGATATTTGGAAGCCCATAGAGGGCTACGGTGAAAAAGGAAATATCTTCCGATGAAATCTGGAAAGAAGCTTTCTGAGAAACTGCTTAGTGTTCAGTTAATTCATCTCCCAGAGTTACATCTGTATTTCGTGGATCTCTTTGGAAGCCTTATTTCTGTGGAATCTGAGAACAGATATTGCAGATCCATTTTTAGACTATAGGGCCTTAAGAAATATCCTCCGATAACAAAGAGAAAGAAGCTTTCTGAGAAACTCCTTTGTGTTCTGTGAAATCATCTCACAGAGTTACAGCTTTCCCCTCAAGAAGCCTTTCGCTAAGACAGTTCTTGTGGAATTGGCAAAGTGATATTTGGAAGCCCATACAGGGCTATGGTGAAAAAGGAAATATCCTCCGATGAAATCTGGAAAGAAGTTTTCTTGGAAACTGCTTAGTGTTCTGTTAATTCATCTCCCAGAGTTACATCTGTATTTCGTGGATCTCTTTGCTAGCCTATTTCTGTGGAATCTGAGAACAGATATTTCTGATCCCTTTGAAGACTATAGGGCCAATGGAAATATCCTCCGATAACAAAGAGAAAGAAGCTTTCTGAGAAACTTCTTTGTGTTCTGTGAAATCATCTCACAGAGTTACAGCTTTCCCCTCAAGAAGCCTTTCGCTAAGACAGTTCTTGTGGAATTGGCAAAGTGATATTTGGAAGCCCATAGAGGGCTATGCTGAAAAAGGAAATATCCTCCGATGAAATCTGGAAAGAAACTTTCTGAGAAACTGCTTAGTGTTCTGTTAATTCATCTCCCAGAGTTACATCTGTATTTCGTGGATCTCTTTGCTAGCCTTATTTCTGTGGAATCTGAGAAGAGATATTTCGGATCCCTTAGAAGACTATAGGGCCAAAGGAAATATCCTCCGATAACAAAGAGAAAGAAGCTTTCTGAGAAACTTCTTTGTGCACTGTGAAATCATCTACAGAATTACAGCTTTTCCCTCAAGAAGCCTTTCGCTAAGACAGTTCTTGTGGAATTGGCAAAGTGATATTTGGAAGCCCTTAGAGGGCTATGGTGAAAAAGGAAATATCCTCCGATGAAATCTGGAAAGAAGCTTTCTGAGAAACTGCATAGTGTTCTGTTAATTCATCTCACAGTGTTACATCTGTATTTCGTCGATCTCTTTGCCAGCCTTATTTGTGTGGAATCTGAGAACAGATATTTCGGATCCCTTTGAAGCAAATAGGGCCAAAGGAAGTATCCTCCGATAACAAAGAGAAGGAAGCTTTCTGAGAAACTTCTTTGTGTTCTGTGAAATCATCTCACAGAGTTACAGCTTTTTCCTCAAGAAGCCTTTCGCTAAGACAGTTCTTGTGGAATTGGCAAAGTGATATTTGGAAGCCCATAGAGGGCTATGGTGAAAAAGGAAATATCCTCCGATGAAATCTGGAAAGAAGTTTTCTGAGAAACTGCTTAGTGTTCTGTTAATTCATCTCCCAGAGTTACATCGGTATTTCGTGGATCACTTTGCTAGCCTTATTTCTGTGGAATCTGACAACTGATATTTCGGATCCCTTTGAACATTATAGGGCCAAAGGAAATATCCTCCGATAACAAAGGGAAAGAAGCTTTCTGTGAAACTTCTTTGTGTTCTGGGAAATCATCTCACAGAGTAACAGCTTTCCCCTCAAGAAGCCTTTCGCTAAGACAGTTCTTGTGGAATGGGCAAAGTGATATATGGAAGCCCTTAGAGGGCTATGGTGAAATAGGAAATATCATCCGATGAAATCTGGAAAGAAGCTTTCTGAGAAACTGCATAGTGTTCTGTTAATTCATCTCACAGAGTTACATCTGTATTTCGTCGATCTCTTTGCCAGCCTTATTTGTGTGGAATCTGAGAACAGATATTTCGGATCCCTTTGAAGCACATAGGGCCAAAGGAAGTATCCTCCGATAACAAAGAGAAAGAAGCTTTCTGAGAAACTTCTTTGTGTTCTGTGAAATCATCTCACAGAGTTACAGCTTTCCCCTCAAGAAGCCTTTCGCTAAGACAGTTCTTGTGGAATTGGCAAAGTGATATTTGGAAGCCCATAGAGGGCTATGGTGAAAAAGGAAATATCCTCCGATGAAATCTGGAATGAGGCTTTCTGAGAAACTGCTTAGTGTTCTGTTAATTCATCTCAAAGAATTATATCTCTATTTCGTGGATCTGTTTGCTAGCCTTATTTCTGTGGAATCTGAGAACAGATATTTTGGATCCCTGTGAAGACTACAGGGCCAAAGGAAATATCCTCCGATAACAAAGAGAAAGAAGCTTTCTGAGAAACTTCTTTGTGTTCTGTGAAATCATCTACAGAGTTACAGCTTTCCCCTCAAGAAGCCTTTCGCTAAGACATTTCTTGTGGAATTGGCAAAGTGATATTTGGAAGCCCATAGAGGGCTATGATGAAAAAGGAAATATCCTTCGAGAAAATTTGAAAAGAAGCTTTCTGAGAAAATGCTTAGTGTTCTGTTAATTCATCTCCCAGGGTTACATCTGTATTTCGTGGATCTCTTTGCTAGCCTTATTTCTGTGGAACCTCAGAACAGATATTTCGGATCCCTTTGAAGACTATAGGGCCAAAGGAAATATCCTCCGATAACAAAGAGAAAGAAGCTTTCTGAGAAACTTCTTTGTGTTCTGTGAAATCATCTCACAGAGTTACAGCTTTCCCCTCAAGGAGCCTTTCGCTAAGACAGTTCTTGTGGATTTGGCAAAGTGATATTTGGAAGCCCATAGAGGGCTATGGTGAAAAAGGAAATATTCTCGGATGAAATCTGGAAAGAAGCTTTCTGAGAAACTGCTTAGTGTTCTGTTACTTCATCTCACAGAGTTACATCTGTATTTCGTGGATCTCTTTGCTAGCCTTATTTCTGTGGAATCTGAGAACAGATATTTCGGATGCCTTTGAAGACTATATTGCCAAAGGAAATATCCTCCGATAACAAAGAAAAAGAAGCTTTCTGAGAAACTTCTTTTTGTTCTGTGAAATCATCTCACAGAGTTACAGCTTTCCCCTAAAGAAACCTTTCGCTAAGACAGTTCTTGTGGAATTGGCAAAGTGATATTTGGAAGCCCATAGAGGGCTATGGTGAAAAAGGAAATATCCTCCGATGAAATCTGGAAAGAAGGTTTCTGAGAAACTGCTTAGTGTTCTGTTAATTCATCTCTCAGAGTTACATCTGTATTTCATGGATCTCTTTGCTAGCCTTATTTCTGTGGAATCTGAGAACAGATATTTCGGATCCATTTGAAGACTATAGGGCCAATGGAAATATCCTCCGATAACAAAGAGAAAGATGCTTTCTGAGAAACTTTTTTGTGTTCTGTGAAATCATCTCACAGAGTTACAGCTTTCCCCTCAAGAAGCCTTTCGATAAGACAGTTCTTGTGGAATTGGCAAAGTGATATTTGGAAGCCCATAGAGGGCTATGGTGAAAAAGGAAATATCCTCCGATGAAATCTGGAAAGAAGGTTTCTGAGAAACTGCTTAGTGTTCTGTTAATTCATCTCTCAGAGTTACATCTGTATTTCATGGATCTCTTTGCTAGCCTTATTTCTGTGGAATCTGAGAACAGATATTTCGGATCCATTTGAAGACTATAGGGCCAATGCAAATATCCTCCGATAACAAAGAGAAAGATGCTTTCTGAGAAACATTTTTGTGTTCTGTGAAATCATCTCACAGAGTTACAGCTTTCCCCTCAAGAAGCCTTTCGATAAGACAGTTCTTGTGGAATTGGCAAAGTGATATTTGGAAGCCCATAGAGGGCTATGTTGAAAAAGGAAATATCCTCCGATGAAATCTGGAAAGAAGCTTTCTGAGAAACTGCTTAGTGTTCTGTTAATTCATCTCTCAGAGTTACATCTGTATATCATGGATCTCCTTGATAGCCTTATTTCTGTGGAATCTGAGAACAGATATTACGGATCCATTTGAAGACTATAGTGCCAATGGAAATATCCTCCGATAACAAAGAGAAAGAAGCTTTCTGAGAAACTTCTTTGTGTTCTGTGAAATCATCTCACAGAGTTACAGCTTTTTCCTCAAGAAGCCTTTCGCTAAGACAGTTCTTGTGGAATTGGCAAAGTGATATTTCGAAGCCCATAGAGGGCTAGTATGAAAAAGGAAATATCCTTCGAGAAAATTTGGAAAGAAGCTTTCTGAGAAACTGCTTAGTGTTCTGTTAATTCATCTCTCAGAGTTACATCTGTATTTCATGGATCTCTTTGCTATCCTTATTTCTGTGGAATCTGAGAACAGATATTTCGGATCCCTTTGAAGACTATAGGGCCAATGGAAATATCCTCCGATAACAAAGAGAAAGAAGCTTTCTGAGAAACTTCTTTGTGTTCTGTGAAATCATCTCACAGAGTTACAGCTTTCCCCTCAAGAAGCCTTTCGCTAAGACTGTTCTTGTGGAATTGGCAAAGTGATATTCGGAAGCCCATAGAGGGCTATGGTGAAAAAGGAAATATCCTTTGATGAAATCTGGAAAGAAGCTTTCTGAGAAACTGCTTAGTGTTCTGTTAATTCATCTCCCAGAGTTACATCTGTATTTCGTCGATGTCTTTGCTAGCCTTATTTCTGTGGAATCTGAGAAGAGATATTTCGGATCCCTTTGAAGACTATAGGGCCAAAGGAAATATCCTCCGATAACAAAGAGAAAGAAGCTTTCTGAGAAACTTCTTTGTGTTCTGTGAAATCATCTCACAGAGTTACAGCTTTCCCCTCAAGAAGCCTTTCGCTAAGATAGTTCTTATGGAACTGGCAAAGTGATATTTGGAAGCCCATAGAGGGCTATGGTGAAAAAGGAAATATCCTCCGATGAAATCTGGAAAGAAGCTTTCTGAGAAACTGCTTAGTGTTCTGTTAATTCATCTCCCAGAGTTACATCTGTATTTGGTGGATCTCTTTGCTAGCCTTCTTTCTGAGGAATCTGAGAAGAGATATTTCGGATCCCTTTGAAGACTATGGGGCCAAAGGAAATATCCTCGGATAACAAAGATAAAGAAGCTTTCTGAGAAACTTCTTTGTGTACTGTGAAATCATCTCACAGAGTTACAGCTTTCCCCTCAAGAAGCCTTTCGCTAAGACAGTTCTTGTGGAATTGGCAAAGTGATATTTGGAAGCCCATACAGTTCTATGGTGGAAAAGGAAATATCCTCCGATGAAATCTGGAAAGAGTTTTCTTGGAAACTGCTTAGTGTTCTGTTAATTCATCTCACAGAGTTACATCTGTATTTCGTGGATCTCTTTGCTAGCCTTATTTCTGTGGAATCTGAGAACAGATATTTCGCATCCCTTTGAAGACTATAGGGCCAAAGGAAACATCCTCCGATAACAAAGAGAAAGAAGCTTTCTGAGAAACTTCTTTGTGTTCTGTGAAATCATCTCACAGAGTTACAGCTTTCCCCTCAAGGAGCCTTTCGCTAAGACAGTTCTTGTGGATTTGGCAAAGTGATATTTGGAAGCCCATAGAGGGCTATGGTGAAAAAGGGAATATTCTCGGATGAAATCTGGAAAGAAGCTTTCTGAGAAACTGCTTAGTGTTCTGTTACTTCATCTCACAGAGTTACATCCGTATTTCGTGGATCTCTTTGCTAGCCTTATTTCTGTGGAATCTGAGAACAGATATTTCGGATGCCTTTGAAGACTATATTGCCAAAGGAAATATCCTCCGATAACAAAGAAAAAGAAGCTTTCTGAGAAACTTCTTTGTGTTCTGTGAAATCATCTCACAGAGTTACAGCTTTCCCCTAAAGAAACCTTTCGCTAAGACAGTTCTTGTGGAATTGGCAAAGTGATATTTGGAAGCCCATAGAGGGCTATGGTGAAAAAGGAAATATCCTCCGATGAAATCTGGAAAGAAGGTTTCTGAGAAACTGCTTAGTGTTCTGTTAATTCATCTCTCAGAGTTACATCTGTATTTCATGGATCTCTTTGCTAGCCTTATTTCTGTGGAATCTGAGAACAGATATTTCGGATCCATTTGAAGACTATAGGGCCAATGGAAATATCCTCCGATAACAAAGAGAAAGATGCTTTCTGAGAAACTTTTTTGTGTTCTGTGAAATCATCTCACAGAGTTACAGCTTTCCCCTCAAGAAGCCTTTCGATAAGACAGTTCTTGTGGAATTGGCAAAGTGATATTTGGAAGCCCATAGCGGGCTATGGTGAAAAAGGAAATATCCTCCGATGAAATCTGGAAAGAAGCTTTCTGAGAAACTGCTTAGTGTTCTGTTAATTCATCTCTCAGAGTTACATCTGTATTTCATGGATCTCTTTGCTAGCCTTATTTCTGTGGAATCTGAGAACAGATATTTCGGATCCATTTGAAGACTATAGGGCCAATGCAAATATCCTCCGATAACAAAGAGAAAGATGCTTTCTGAGAAACATTTTTGTGTTCTGTGAAATCATCTCACAGAGTTACAGCTTTCCCCTCAAGAAGCCTTTCGATAAGACAGTTCTTGTGGAATTGGCAAAGTGATATTTGGAAGCCCATAGAGGGCTATGGTGAAAAAGGAAATATCCTCCGATGAAATCTGGAAAGAAGCTTTCTGAGAAACTGCTTAGTGTTCTGTTAATTCATCTCTCAGAGTTACATCTGTATATCATGGATCTCCTTGATAGCCTTATTTCTGTGGAATCTGAGAACAGATATTACGGATCCATTTGAAGACTATAGGGCCAATGGAAATATCCTCCGATAACAAAGAGAAACATGCTTTCTGAGAAACTTCTTTGTGTTTTGTGAAATCATCTCACAGAGTTACAGCTTTCCCCTCAAGAAGCCTTTCGCTAAGACAGTTCTTGTGGAATTGGCAAAGTGATATTTGGAAGCCCATAGAGGGCTATGGTGAAAAAGGAAATATCCTCCGATGAAATCTGGAAAGAAGCTTTCTGAGAAACTGCTTAGTGTTCTGTTAATTCATCTCACAGAGTTACATCTGTATTTCGTGGATGTCTTTGCTAGCCTTATTTCTGTGGAATCTGAGAAGAGATATTTCGGATCCCTTTGAAGACTATAGGGCCAGAGGAAATATCCTCCGATAACAAATAGAAAGAAGCTTTCTGAGAAACTTCTTTGTGTTCTGTGAAATCATCTCACAGAGTTACAGCTTTCCCCTCAAGAAGCCTTTCGCTAAGACAGTTCTTGTGGAATTGGCAAAGTGATATTTGGAAGCCCATAGAGGGCTATGGTGAAAAAGGAAATATCCTCCGATGAAATCTGGAAAGAAGATTTCTGAGAAACTGCTTAGTGTTCTGTTAATTCATCTCTCAGAGTTACATCCGTGTTTCATGGATCTCTTTGCTAGCCTTATTTCTGTGGAATCTGAGAACAGATATTTCGGATCCCTTTGAAGACTATATTGCCAAAGGAAATATCCTCCGATAACAAAGAGAAAGAAGCTTTCTGAGAAACTTCTTTGTGTTCTCTGAAATCATGTCACAGAGTTACAGCTTTCCCCTCAAGAAGCCTTTCGCTAAGACAGTTCTTGTGTAATTGGCAAAGTGATATTTGAAGCCCATAGAGGGCTATGGTGAAAAAGGAAATATCCTCCGATGAAATCGGGAAAGAAGCTTTCAGAGAAACTGCTTAGTGTTCTGTTAATTCATCTCCCAGAGTTACATCTGTATTTCGTGGATCTCTTTGCTAGCCTTATTTCTGTGGAATCTGAGAAGAGATATTTCGGATCCCTTTGAAGACTATAGGGCCAAAGGAAATATCCTCCGATAACAAAGAGAAAGAAGCTTTCTGAGAAACTTCTTTGTGTTCTGTGAAATCATCTCACAGAGTTACAGCTTTCCTCTCAAGAAGCCTTTCGCTAAGACAGTTCTTGTGGAATTGTCAAAGTGATATTTGGAAGCCCATAGAGGGCTATGGTGAAAAAGGAAATATCCTCCGATGAAATCTGGAAAGAAGCTTTCTGAGAAACTATATATTGTTCTGTTAATTCATCTCACAGAGTTACATCTGTATTTCGTCGATCTCTTTGCCAGCCTTATTTGTGTGGAATCTGAGAACAGATATTTCTGATCCCTTTGAAGACTATAGGGCCAAAGGAAATATCCTCCGATAACAAAGAGAAAGAAGCTTTCTGAGAAACTTCTTTGTGTTCTGTGAAATCATCTCACAGAGTGACAGCTTTCCCCTCAAGAAGCCTTTCGCTAAGACAGTTCTTGTGGAATTGGCAAAGTGATATTTGGAAGCCCATAGAGGGCTATGGTGAAAAAGGAAATATCCTCCGATGAAATCTGGAAAGAAGATTTCTGAGAAACTGCTTAGTATTCTGTTAATTATCTCACAGAGTTACATCTGTATTTCGGGAATCTCTTTGCTAGTCTTATTTCTGTGGAATCTTAGAACAGATATTTCTGATCCCTCTGAAGACTATAGGGCCAAAGGAAATATCCTCCGATAACAAAGAGAAAGAAGCTTTCTGAGAAACTTCTTTGTGTTCTGTGAAATCATCTCACAGAGTTACAGCTTTCCCCTCAAGGAGCCTTTCGCTAAGACAGTTCTTGTGGATTTGGCAAAGTGATATTTGAAAGCCCATAGAGGGCTATGGTGAAAAAGGAAATATTCTCGGATGAAATCTGGAAAGAAGCTTTCTGAGAAACTGCTTAGTGTTCTGTTACTTCATCTCACAGAGTTACATCTGTATTTCGTGGATCTCTTTGCTAGCCTTATTTCTGTGGAATCTGAGAACAGATATTTCGGATGCCTTTGAAGACTATATTGCCAAAGGAAATATCCTCCGATAACAAAGAGAAAGAAGCTTTCTGAGAAACTTCTTTGTGTTCTGTGAAATCATCTCACAGAGGTACAGCTTTCCCCTAAAGAAACCTTTCGCTAAGACAGGTCTTGTGGAATTGGCAAAGTGATATTTGGAAGCCCATAGAGGGCTATGGTGAAAAAGGAAATATCCTCCGATGAAATCTGGAAAGAAGCTTTCTGAGAAACTGCTTAGTGTTCTGTTAATTCATCTCACAGAGTTACATCTGTATTTCGTGGATGTCTTTGCTAGCCTTATTTCTGTGGAATCTGAGAAGAGATATTTCGGATCCCTTTGAAGACTATAGGGCCAGAGGAAATATCCTCCGATAACAAATAGAAAGAAGCTTTCTGAGAAACTTCTTTGTGTTCTGTGAAATCATCTCACAGAGTTACAGCTTTCCCCTCAAGAAGCCTTTCGCTAAGACAGTTCTTGTGGAATTGGCAAAGTGATATTTGGAAGCCCATAGAGGGCTATCGTGAAAAAGGAAATATCCTCCGATGAAATCTGGAAAGAAGATTTCTGAGAAACTGCTTAGTGTTCTGTTAATTCATCTCTCAGAGTTACATCCGTGTTTCATGGATCTCTTTGCTAGCCTTATTTCTGTGGAATCTGAGAACAGATATTTCGGATCCCTTTGAAGACTATATTGCCAAAGGAAATATCCTCCGATAACAAAGAGAAAGAAGCTTTCTGAGAAACTTCTTTGTGTTCTCTGAAATCATGTCACAGAGTTACAGCTTTCCCCTCAAGAAGCCTTTCGCTAAGACAGTTCTTGTGTAATTGGCAAAGTGATATTTGAAGCCCATAGAGGGCTATGGTGAAAAAGGAAATATCCTCCGATGAAATCGGGAAAGAAGCTTTCAGAGAAACTGCTTAGTGTTCTGTTAATTCATCTCCCAGAGTTACATCTGTATTTCGTGGATCTCTTTGCTAGCCTTATTTCTGTGGAATCTGAGAAGAGATATTTCGGATCCCTTTGAAGACTATAGGGCCAAAGGAAATATCCTCCGATAACAAAGAGAAAGAAGCTTTCTGAGAAACTTCTTTGTGTTCTGTGAAATCATCTCACAGAGTTACAGCTTTCCCCTCAAGAAGCCTTTCGCTAAGACAGTTCTTGTGGAATTGTCAAAGTGATATTTGGAAGCCCATAGAGGGCTATGGTGAAAAAGGAAATATCCTCCGATGAAATCTGGAAAGAAGCTTTCTGAGAAACTATATATTGTTCTGTTAATTCATCTCACAGAGTTACATCTGTATTTCGTCGATCTCTTTGCCAGCCTTATTTGTGTGGAATCTGAGAACAGATATTTCTGATCCCTTTGAAGACTATAGGGCCAAAGGAAATATCCTCCGATAACAAAGAGAAAGAAGCTTTCTGAGAAACTTCTTTGTGTTCTGTGAAATCATCTCACAGAGTGACAGCTTTCCCCTCAAGAAGCCTTTCGCTAAGACAGTTCTTGTGGAATTGGCAAAGTGATATTTGGAAGCCCATAGAGGGCTATGGTGAAAAAGGAAATATCCTCCGATGAAATCTGGAAAGAAGATTTCTGAGAAACTGCTTAGTATTCTGTTAATTATCTCACAGAGTTACATCTGTATTTCGGGAATCTCTTTGCTAGTCTTATTTCTGTGGAATCTTAGAACAGATATTTCTGATCCCTCTGAAGACTATAGGGCCAAAGGAAATATCCTCCGATAACAAAGAGAAAGAAGCTTTCTGAGAAACTTCTTTGTGTTCTGTGAAATCATCTCACAGAGTTACAGCTTTCCCCTCAAGGAGCCTTTCGCTAAGACAGTTCTTGTGGATTTGGCAAAGTGATATTTGAAAGCCCATAGAGGGCTATGGTGAAAAAGGAAATATTCTCGGATGAAATCTGGAAAGAAGCTTTCTGAGAAACTGCTTAGTGTTCTGTTACTTCATCTCACAGAGTTACATCTGTATTTCGTGGATCTCTTTGCTAGCCTTATTTCTGTGGAATCTGAGAACAGATATTTCGGATGCCTTTGAAGACTATATTGCCAAAGGAAATATCCTCCGATAACAAAGAGAAAGAAGCTTGCTGAGAAACTTCTTTGTGTTCTGTGAAATCATCTCACAGAGGTACAGCTTTCCCCTAAAGAAACCTTTCGCTAAGACAGGTCTTGTGGAATTGGCAAAGTGATATTTGGAAGCCCATAGAGGGCTATGGTGAAAAAGGAAATATCCTCCGATGAAATCTGGAAAGAAGCTTTCTGAGAAACTGCTTAGTGTTCTGTTAATTCATCTCTCAGAGTTACATCTGTATTTCATGGATCTCTTTGCTAGCCTTATTTCTGTGGAATCTGAGAACAGATATTTCGTATCCATTTGAAGACTATAGGGCCAATGGAAATATCCTCTGATAACAAAGAGAAAGATGCTTTCTGAGAAACTTTTTTGTGTTCTGTGAAATCATCTCACAGAGTTACAGCTTTCCCCTCAAGAAGCCTTTCGCTAAGACAGTTCTTGTGGAATTGGCAAAGTGATATTTGGAAGCCCATAGAGGGCTATGGTGAAAAAGGAAATATCCTCCGATGAAATCTGGAAAGAAGCTCTGAGAAACTGCTTAGTGTTCTGTTAATTCATCTCACAGAGTTACATCTGTATTTCGTGGATGTCTTTGCTAGCCTTATTTCTGTGGAATCTGAGAAGAGATATTTCGGATTCCTTTGAAGACTATAGGGCCAGAGGAAATATCCTCCGATAACAAATAGAAAGAAGCTTTCTGAGAAACTTCTTTGTGTTCTGTGAAATCATCTCACTGAGTTACACCTTTCCCCTCAAGAAGCCTTTCGCTAAGACAGTTCTTGTGGAATTGGCAAAGTGATATTTGGAAGCCCATAGAGGGCTATGGTTAAAAAGGAAATATCCTCCGATGAAATCTGGAAAGAAGATTTCTGAGAAACTGCTTAGTGTTCTGTTAATTCATCTCTCAGAGTTACATCCGTGTTTCATGGATCTCTTTGCTAGCTTTATTTCTGTGGAATCTGAGAACAGATATTTCGGATCCCTTTGAAGACTATATTGCCAAAGGAAATATCCTCCGATAACAAAGAGAAAGAAGCTTTCTGAGAAACTTCTTTGTGTTCTCTGAAATCATGTCACAGAGTTACAGCTTTCCCCTCAAGAAGCCTTTCGCTAAGACAGTTCTTGTGTAATTGGCAAAGTGATATTTGGAAGCCCATAGAGGGCTATGGTGAAAAAGGAAATATCCTCCGATGAAATCTGGAAAGAAGCTTTCAGAGAAACTGCTTAGTGTTCTGTTATTTCATCTCCCAGAGTTACATCTGTTTTTCGTGGATGTCTTTGCTAGCCTTATTTCTGTGGAATCTGAGAAGAGATATTTCGGATCCCTTTGAAGACTATAGGGCCAAAGGAAATATCCTCCGATAACAAAGAGAAAGAAGCTTTCTGAGAAACTTCTTTGTGTTCTGTGAAATCATCTCACAGAGTTACAGCTTTCCCCTCAAAAAGCCTTTCGCTAAGACAGTTCTTGTGGAATTGGCAAAGTGATATTTGGAAGCCCATAGAGGGCTATGGTGAAAAAGGAAATATCCTCCGATGAAATCTAGAAAGAAGCTTTCTGAGAAACTGCTTAGTGTTCTGTTAATTATCTCACAGAGTTACATCTGTATTTCGTGAATCTCTTTGCTAGTCTTATTTCTGTGGAATCATAGAACAGATATTTCGGATCCCTCTGAAGACTATAGGGCCAAAGGAAATATCCTCCGATAACAAAGAGAAAGAAGCTTTCTGAGAAACTTCTTTGTGTTCTGTGAAATCATCTCAGAGAGTTACAGCTTTTTCCTCAAGAAGCCTTGTGCTAAGACAGTTCTTGTGGAATTGGCAAAGTGATATTTGGAAGCCCATAGAGGGCTATGATGAAAAAGGAAATATCCTTCGAGAAAATTTGAAAAGAAGCTTTCTGAGAAACTGCTTAGTGTTCTGTTAATTCATCTCCCAGGGTTACATCTGTATTTCCTGGATCTCTTTGCTAGCCTTATTTCTGTGGAACCTCAGAACAGATATTTCGGATCCCTTTGAAGACTATAGGGCCAAAGGAAATATCCTCCGATAACAAAGAGAAAGAAGCTTTCTGAGAAACTTCTTTGTGTTCTGTGAAATCATCTCACAGAGTTACAGCTTTCCCCTCAAGGAGCCTTTCGCTAAGACAGTTCTTGTGGATTTGGCAAAGTGATATTTGGAAGCCCATAGAGGGCTATGGTGAAAAAGGAAATATCCTCCGATGAAATCTGGAAAGAAGCTTTCTGAGAAACTGCTTAGTGTTCTGTTAATTCATCTCACAGAGTTACATCTGTATTTCGTGGATCTCTTTGCTAGCCTTATTTCTGTGGAATCTGAGAACAGATATTGCAGATCCATTTTTAGACTATAGGGCCTTAGGAAATATCCTCCGATAACAAAGAGAAAGAAGCTTTCTGAGAAACTCCTTTGTGTTCGGTGAAATCATCTCACAGAGTTACAGCTTTCCCCTGGAGAAGCCTTTCGCTAAGACAGTTCTTGTGGAATTGGCAAAGTGATATTTGGAAGCCCATACAGGGGTATGGTGAAAAAGGAAATATCCTCCGATGAAATCTAAAGAAGTTTTCTTGGAAACTGCTTAGTGTTCTGTTAATTCATCTCCCAGAGTTACATCTGTATTTCGTGGATCTCTTTGCTATCCTTATTTCTGTGGAATCTGAGAACAGATATTTCGGATCCCTTTGAAGACTATAGGGCCAAGGGAAATATCTTCCGATAACAAAGATAAAGAAGCTTTCTGAGAAACTTCTTTGTGTTCTGTGAAATCATCTCACAGAGTTACAGCTTTACCCTCAAGAAGCCTTTCGCTAAGACAGTTCTTGTGGAATTGGCAAAGTGATATTTGGAAGCCCACAGAGGGCTATGGTGAAAAAGGAAATATCCTCCGATGAAATCTGGAAAGAAGCTTTCTGAGAAACTGCTTAGTGTTCTGATAATTCATCTCACAGAGTTACATATGTATTTCGTGGATCTCTCTGCTAGCCTTATTTCTGTGGAATCTGAGAACAGATATTTCGGATCCCTTTGAAGACTATATTGCCAAAGGAAATATCCTCCGATAACAAAGAGAAAGAAGCTTTCTGAGAAACCTCTTTGTGTTCTGTGAAATCATCTCACAGAGTTACAGCTTTCCCCTCAAGAAGCCTTTCGCTAAGACAGTTCTTGTGGAATTGGCAAATTGATATTTGGAAGCCCAAAGAGGGCTATGGTGAAAAAGGAAATATCCTCCGATGAAATCTGGAAAGAGTTTTCTTGGAAACTGCTTAGTGTTCTGTTAATTCATCTCACAGAGTTACATCTGTATTTCGTGGATCTCTTTGCTAGCCTTATTTCTGTGGAATCTGAGAACAGATATTTCGCATCCCTTTGAAGACTATAGGGCCAAAGGAAACATCCTCCGATAACAAAGAGAAAGAAGCATTCTGAGAAACTTCTTTGTGTTCTGTGAAATCATCTCACAGAGTTACAGCTTTCCCCTCAAGGAGCCTTTCGCTAAGACAGTTCTTGTGGATTTGGCAAAGTGATATTTGGAAGCCCATAGAGGGCTATGGTGAAAAAGGAAATATTCTCGGATGAAATCTGGAAAGAAGCTTTCTGAGAAACTGCTTAGTGTTCTGTTACTTCATCTCACAGAGTTACATCTGTATTTCGTGGATCTCTTTGCTAGCCTTATTTCTGTGGAATCTGAGAACAGATATTTCGGATGCCTTTGAAGACTATATTGCCAAAGGAAATATCCTCCGATAACAAAGAAAAAGAAGCTTTCTGAGAAACTTCTTTGTGTTCTGTGAAATCATCTCACAGAGTTACAGCTTTCCCCTAAAGAAACCTTTCGCTAAGACAGTTCTTGTGGAATTGGCAAAGTGATATTTGGAAGCCCATAGAGGGCTATGGTGAAAAAGGAAATATCCTCCGATGAAATCTGGAAAGAAGGTTTCTGAGAAACTGCTTAGTGTTCTGTTAATTCATCTCTCAGAGTTACATCTGTATTTCATGGATCTCTTTGCTAGCCTTATTTCTGTGGAATCTGAGAACAGATATTTCGGATCCATTTGAAGACTATAGGGCCAATGGAAATATCCTCCGATAACAAAGAGAAAGATGCTTTCTGAGAAACTTTTTTGTGTTCTGTGAAATCATCTCACAGAGTTACAGCTTTCCCCTCAAGAAGCCTTTCGATAAGACAGTTCTTGTGGAATTGGCAAAGTGATATTTGGAAGCCCATAGAGGTCTATGGTGAAAAAGGAAATATCCTCCGATGAAATCTGGAAAGAAGCTTTCTGAGAAACTGCTTAGTGTTCTGTTAATTCATCTCTCAGAGTTACATCTGTATTTCATGGATCTCTTTGCTAGCCTTATTTCTGTGGAATCTGAGAACAGATATTTCGGATCCATTTGAAGACTATAGGGCCAATGCAAATATCCTCCGATAACAAAGAGAAAGAGGCTTTCTGAGAAACATTTTTGTGTTCTGTGAAATCATCTCACAGAGTTACAGCTTTCCCCTCAAGAAGCCTTTCGATAAGACAGTTCTTGTGGAATTGGCAAAGTGATATTTGGAAGCCCATAGAGGGCTATGGTGAAAAAGGAAATATCCTCCGATGAAATCTGGAAAGAAGCTTTCTGAGAAACTGCTTAGTGTTCTGTTAATTCATCTCTCAGAGTTACATCTGTATATCATGGATCTCCTTGATAGCCTTATTTCTGTGGAATCTGAGAACAGATATTACGGATCCATTTGAAGACTATAGGGCCAATGGAAATATCCTCCGATAACAAAGAGAAAGATGCTTTCTGAGAAACTTCTTTGTGTTCTGTGAAATCATCTCACAGAGTTACAGCTTTCCCCTCAAGAAGCCTTTCGCTAAGACAGTTCTTGTGGAATTGGCAAAGTGATATTTGGAAGCCCATAGAGGGCTATGGTGAAAAAGGAAATATCCTCCGATGAAATCTGGAAAGAAGCTTTCTGAGAAACTGCTTAGTGTTCTGTTAATTCATCTCACAGAGTTACATCTGTATTTCGTGGATGTCTTTGCTAGCCTTATTTCTGTGGAATCTGAGAAGAGATATTTCGGATCCCTTTGAAGACTATAGGGCCAGAGGAAATATCCTCCGATAACAAATAGAAAGAAGCTTTCTGAGAAACTTCTTTGTGTTCTGTGAAATCATCTCACAGAGTTACAGCTTTCCCCTCAAGAAGCCTTTCGCTAAGACAGTTCTTGTGGAATTGGCAAAGTGATATTTGGAAGCCCATAGAGGGCTATGGTGAAAAAGGAAATATCCTCCAATGAAATCTGGAAAGAAGATTTCTGAGAAACTGCTTAGTGTTCTGTTAATTCATCTCTCAGAGTTACATCCGTGTTTCATGGATCTCTTTGCTAGCCTTATTTCTGTGGAATCTGAGAACAGATATTTCGGATCCCTTTGAAGACTATATTGCCAAAGGAAATATCCTCCGATAACAAAGAGAAAGAAGCTTTCTGAGAAACTTCTTTGTGTTCTCTGAAATCATGTCACAGAGTTACAGCTTTCCCCTCAAGAAGCCTTTCGCTAAGACAGTTCTTGTGTAATTGGCAAAGTGATATTTGAAGCCCATACAGGGCTATGGTGAAAAAGGAAATATCCTCCGATGAAATCGGGAAAGAAGCTTTCAGAGAAACTGCTTAGTGTTCTGTTAATTCATCTCCCAGAGTTACATCTGTATTTCGTGGATCTCTTTGCTAGCCTTATTTCTGTGGAATCTGAGAAGAGATATTTCGGATCCCTTTGAAGACTATAGGGCCAAAGGAAATATCCTCCGATAACAAAGAGAAAGAAGCTTTCTGAGAAACTTCTTTGTGTTCTGTGAAATCATCTCACAGAGTTACAGCTTTCCCCTCAAGAAGCCTTTCGCTAAGACAGTTCTTGTGGAATTGTCAAAGTGATATTTGGAAGCCCATAGAGGGCTATGGTGAAAAAGGAAATATCCTCCGATGAAATCTGGAAAGAAGCTTTCTGAGAAACTGCATATTGTTCTGTTAATTCATCTCACAGAGTTACATCTGTATTTCGTCGATCTCTTTGCCAGCCTTATTTGTGTGGAATCTGAGAACAGATATTTCTGATCCCTTTGAAGACTACAGGGCCAAAGGAAATATCCTCCGATAACAAAGAGAAAGAAGCTTTCTGAGAAACTTCTTTGTGTTCTGTGAAATCATCTCACAGAGTGACAGCTTTCCCCTCAAGTAGCCTTTCGCTAAGACAGTTCTTGTGGAATTGGCAAAGTGATATTTGGAAGCCCATAGAGGGCTATGGTGAAAAAGGAAATATCCTCCGATGAAATCTGGAAAGAAGATTTCTGAGAAACTGCTTAGTATTCTGTTAATTATCTGACAGAGTTACATCTGTATTTCGGGAATCTCTTTGCTAGTCTTATTTCTGTGGAATCTTAGAACAGATATTTCTGATCCCTCTGAAGACTATAGGGCCAAAGGAAATATCCTCCGATAACAAAGAGAAAGAAGCTTTCTGAGAAACTTCTTTGTGTTCTGTGAAATCATCTCACAGAGTTACAGCTTTCCCCTCAAGGAGCCTTTCGCTAAGACAGTTCTTGTGGATTTGGCAAAGTGATATTTGAAAGCCCATAGAGGGCTATGGTGAAAAAGGAAATATTCTCGGATGAAATCTGGAAAGAAGCTTTCTGAGAAACTGCTTAGTGTTCTGTTACTTCATCTCACAGAGTTACATCTGTATTTCGTGGATCTCTTTGCTAGCCTTATTTCTGTGGAATCTGAGAACAGATATTTCGGATGCCTTTGAAGACTATATTGCCAAAGGAAATATCCTCCAATAACAAAGAGAAAGAAGCTTTCTGAGAAACTTCTTTGTGTTCTGTGAAATCATCTCACAGAGGTACAGCTTTCCCCTAAAGAAACCTTTCGCTAAGACAGGTCTTGTGGAATTGGCAAAGTGATATTTGGAAGCCCATAGAGGGCTATGGTGAAAAAGGAAATATCCTCCGATGAAATCTGGAAAGAAGCTTTCTGAGAAACTGCTTAGTGTTCTGTTAATTCATCTCTCAGAGTTACATCTGTATTTCATGGATCTCTTTGCTAGCCTTATTTCTGTGGAATCTGAGAACAGATATTTCGGATCCCTTTGAAGACTATAGGGCCAATGGAAGTATCCTCCGATAACAAAGAGAAAGATGCTTTCTGAGAAACTTTTTTGTGTTCTGTGAAATCATCTCACAGAGTTACAGCTTTCCCCTCAAGAAGCCTTTCGCTAAGACAGTTCTTGTGGAATTGGCAAAGTGATATTTGGAAGCCCATAGAGGGCTATGGTGAAAAAGGAAATATCCTCCGATGAAATCTGGAAAGAAGCTCTGAGAAACTGCTTAGTGTTCTGTTAATTCATCTCACAGAGTTACATCTGTATTTCGTGGATGTCTTTGCTAGCCTTATTTCTGTGGAATCTGAGAAGAGATATTTCGGATTCCTTTGAAGACTATAGGGCCAGAGGAAATATCCTCCGATAACAAATAGAAAGAAGCTTTCTGAGAAACTTCTTTGTGTTCTGTGAAATCATCTCACTGAGTTACACCTTTCCCCTCAAGAAGCCTTTCGCTAAGACAGTTCTTGTGGAATTGGCAAAGTGATATTTGGAAGCCCATAGAGGGCTATGGTTAAAAAGGAAATATCCTCCGATGAAATCTGGAAAGAAGATTTCTGAGAAACTGCTTAGTGTTCTGTTAATTCATCTCTCAGAGTTACATCCGTGTTTCATGGATCTCTTTGCTAGCTTTATTTCTGTGGAATCTGAGAACAGATATTTCGGATCCCTTTGAAGACTATATTGCCAAAGGAAATATCCTCCGATAACAAAGAGAAAGAAGCTTTCTGAGAAACTTCTTTGTGTTCTCTGAAATCATGTCACAGAGTTACAGCTTTCCCCTCAAGAAGCCTTTCGCTAAGACAGTTCTTGTGTAATTGGCAAAGTGATATTTGGAAGCCCATAGAGGGCTATGGTGAAAAAGGAAATATCCTCCGATGAAATCTGGAAAGAAGATTTCAGAGAAACTGCTTAGTGTTCTGTTAATTCATCTCCCAGAGTTACATCTGTTTTTCGTGGATGTCTTTGCTAGCCTTATTTCTGTGGAATCTGAGAAGAGATATTTCGGATCCCTTTGAAGACTATAGGGCCAAAGGAAATATCCTCCGATAACAAAGAGAAAGAAGCTTTCTGAGAAACTTCTTTGTGTTCTGTGAAATCATCTCACAGAGTTACAGCTTTCCCCTCAAAAAGCCTTTCGCTAAGACAGTTCTTGTGGAATTGGCAAAGTGATATTTGGAAGCCCATAGAGGGCTATGGTGAAAAAGGAAATATCCTCCAATGAAATCTAGAAAGAAGCTTTCTGAGAAACTGCTTAGTGTTCTGTTAATTATCTCACAGAGTTACATCTGTATTTCGTGAATCTCTTTGCTAGTCTTATTTCTGTGGAATCTTAGAACAGATATTTCGGATCCCTCTGAAGACTATAGGGCCAAAGGAAATATCCTCCGATAACAAAGAGAAAGAAGTTTTCTGAGAAACTTCTTTGTGTTCTGTGAAATCATCTCAGAGAGTTACAGCTTTTTCCTCAAGAAGCCTTGTGCTAAGACAGTTCTTGTGGAATTGGCAAAGTGATATTTGGAAGCCCAAAGAGGGCAATGATGAAAAAGGAAATATCCTTCGAGAAAATTTGAAAAGAAGCTTTCTGAGAAACTGCTTAGTGTTCTGTTAATTCATCTCCCAGGGTTACATCTGTATTTCCTGGATCTCTTTGCTAGCCTTATTTCTGTGGAACCTCAGAACAGATATTTCGGATCCCTTTGAAGACTATAGGGCCAAAGGAAATATCCTCCGATAACAAAGAGAAAGAAGCTTTCTGAGAAACTTCTTTGTGTTCTGTGAAATCATCTCACAGAGTTATAGCTTTCCCCTCAAGGAGCCTTTCGCTAAGACAGTTCTTGTGGATTTGGCAAAGTGATATTTGGAAGCCCATAGAGGGCTATGGTGAAAAAGGAAATATCCTCCGATGAAATCTGGAAAGAAGCTTTCTGAGAAACTGCTTAGTGTTCTGTTAATTCATCTCACAGAGTTACATCTGTATTTCGTCGATCTCTTTGCTAGCCTTATTTCTGTGGAATCTGAGAACAGATATTGCAGATCCATTTTTAGACTATAGGGCCTTAGGAAATATCCTCCGATAACAAAGAGAAAGAAGCTTTCTGAGAAACTCCTTTGTGTTCGGTGAAATCATCTCACAGAGTTACAGCTTTCCCCTGGAGAAGCCTTTCGCTAAGACAGTTCTTGTGGAATTGGCAAAGTGATATTTGGAAGCCCATAGAGGGCTATGGTGAAAAAGGAAATATCCTCCGATGAAATCTAAAGAAGTTTTCTTGGAAACTGCTTAGTGTTCTGTTAATTCATCTCCCAGAGTTACATCTGTATTTCGTGGATCTCTTTGCTATCCTTATTTCTGTGGAATCTGAGAACAGATATTTCGGATCAATTTGAAGACTATAGGGCCAAGGGAAATATCTTCCGATAACAAAGATAAAGAAGCTTTCTGAGAAACTTCTTTGTGTTCTGTGAAATCATCTCACAGAGTTACAGCTTTACCCTCAAGAAGCCTTTCGCTAAGACAGTTCTTGTGGAATTGGCAAAGTGATATTTGGAAGCCCACAGAGGGCTATGGTGAAAAAGGAAATATCCTCCGATGAAATCTGGAAAGAAGCTTTCTGAGAAACTGCTTAGTGTTCTGATAATTCATCTCACAGAGTTACATATGTATTTCGTGGATCTCTCTGCTAGCCTTATTTCTGTGGAATCTGAGAACAGATATTTCGGATCCCTTTGAAGACTATATTGCCAAAGGAAATATCCTCCGATAACAAAGAGAAGGAAGCTTTCTGAGAAACCTCTTTGTGTTCTGTGAAATCATCTCACAGAGTTACAGCTTTCCCCTCAAGAAGCCTTTCGCTAAGACAGTTCTTGTGGAATTGGCAAACTGATATTTGGAAGCCCAAAGAGGGCTATGGTGAAAAAGGAAATATCCTCCGATGAAATCTGGAAAGAAGGTTTGTGAGAAACTGCTTAGTGTACTGTTAATTCATCTCTCAGAGTTACATCTGTATTTCATGGATCTCTTTGCTAGCCTTATTTCTGTGGAATCTGAGAAGAGATATTTTGGATCCCTTAGAAGACTATAGGGCCAAAGGAAATATCCTCCGATAACAAAGAGAAAGAAGCTTTCTGAGAAACTTCTTTGTGCTCTGTGAAATCATCTACAGAATTACAGCTTTTCCCGCAAGAAGCCTTTCGCTAAGACAGTTCTTGTGGAATTGGCAAAGTGATATTTGGAAGCCCTTAGAGGGCTATGGTGAAAAAGGAAATATCCTCCGATGAAATCTGGAAAGAAGCTTTCTGAGAAACTGCATAGTGTTCTGTTAATTCATCTCACAGAGTTACATCTGTATTTCGTCGATCTCTTTGCCAGCCTTATTTGTGTGGAATCTGAGAACAGATATTTCGGATACCTTTGAAGCAAACAGGGCCAAAGGAAGTATCCTCCGATAACAAAGAGAAAGAAGCTTTCTGAGAAACTTCTTTGTGTTCTGTGAAATCATCTCACAGAGTTACAGCTTTTCCTCAAGAAGCCTTTCGCTAAGACAGTTCTTGTGGAATTGGCAAAGTGATATTTGGAAGCCCATAGAGGGCTATGGTGAAAAAGGAAATATCCTCAGATGAAATCTGGAAAGAAGTTTTCTGAGAAACTGCTTAGTGTTCTGTTAATTCATCTGCCAGAGTTACATCTGTATTTCGTGGATCTCTTTGCTAGCCTTATTTCTGTGGAACCTGAGAACAGATATTTCGGATCCCTTTGAAGATTATAGGGCCAAAGGAAATATCCTCTGATAACAAAGAGAAAGAAGCTTTCTGTGAAACTTCTTTGTGTTCTGGGAAATCATCTCACAGAGTTACAGCTTTCCCATGAAGAAGCCTTTCGCTAAGACAGTTCTTGTGGAATTGGCAAAGTGATATTGGGAAGCCCATAGAGGGCTATGGTGAAAAAGGAAATATCCTCCGATGAAATCTGGAATGAGGCTTTCTGAGAAACTGCTTAGTGTTCTGTTAATTCATCTCACAGAGTTACATCTCTATTTCGTGGATCTGTTTGCTAGCCTTATTTCTGTGGAATCTGAGAACAGATATTTTGGATCCCTTTGAAGACTATAGGGCCAAAGGAAATATCCTCCGATAACAAAGAGAAAGAAGCTTTCTGAGAAACTTCTTTGTGTTCTGTGAAATTATCTCACAGAGTTACAGCTTTACCCTCAAGAAGCCTTTCGCTAAGACAGTTCTTGTGGAATTGGCAAAGTGATATTTGGAAGCCCATAGAGGGCTATGGTGAAAAAGGAAATATCCTCCGATGAAATCTGGAAAGAAGCTTTCTGAGAAACTGCATAGTGTTCTGTTAATTATCTCACAGAGTTACATCTGTATTTCGTGAATCTCTTTGCTAGTCTTATTTCTGTGGAATCTGAGAACAGATATTTCGGATCCCTCTGAAGACTATAGGGCCAAAGGAAATATCCTCCGATAACAAAGAGAAAGAAGCTTTCTGAGAAACTTCTTTGTGTTCTGTGAAATCATCTCAAAAAGTTACAGCTTTTTCCTCAAGAAGCCTTTAGCTAAGACAGTTCTTGTGGAATTGGCAAAGTGATATTTGGAAGCCCATAGAGGGCTATGATGAAAAAGGAAATATCCTTCGAGAAAACTTGGAAAGAAGCTTTCTGAGAAACTGCTTAGTGTTCTGTTAGTTCATCTCCCAGAGTTACATCTGTATTTCGTGGATCTCTTTGCTAGCCTTATTTCTGTGGAATCTGGGAACAGATATTTCGGTCACTTTGATGACTACAGGGCCAAAGGAATTATCCTCCGATAACAAAGAGAAAGAAGCTTTCTGAGAAACTTCTTTGTGTTCTGTGAAATCATCTCACAGAGTTACAGCTTTCCCCTCAAGAAGCCTTTCGCTAAGACAGTTCTTGTGCAATAGGCAAAGTGATATTTGGAAGCCCATAGAGGGCTATGGTGAAAAAGGAAATATCCTACGATGAAATCTGGAAAGAAGCTTTCAGAGAAACTGCTTAGTGTTCTGTTACTTTATCTCACAGAGTTACATCTCTATTTCGTGGATCTGTTTGCTAGCCTTATTTCTGTGGAATCTGAGAAGAGATATTTCGGATCCCTTTGAAGACTATGGGGCCAAAGGAAATATCCTCGGATAACAAAGATAAAGAAGCTTTCTGAGAAACTTCTTTGTGTACTGTGAAATCATCTCACAGAGTTACAGCTTTCCCCTCAAGAAGCCTTTCGCTAAGACAGTTCTTGTGGAATTGGCAAAGTGATATTTGGAAGTCCATAGAGGGCTATGGTGAAAAAGGAAATATCCTCCGATGAAATCTGGAAAGAAGTTTTCAGAGAAACTGCTTAGTGTTCTGTTAATTCATCTCCCAGAGTTACATCTGTATTTCGTGGATCTCTTTGCTAGCCTTATTTCTGTGGAATCTGAGAACAGATATTTCGGATCCCTTTGAAGACTATAGGACCAAGGGAATATCCTCCGATAACAAAGAGAAAGAAGCTTTCTGAGAAACTTCTTAGTGTTCTGTGAAATCATCTCACAGAGTTACAGCTTTACCCTCAAGAAGACTTTCGCTAAGACAGTTCTTGTGGAATTGGCAAAGTGATATTTGGAAGCCCATACAGGGCTATGGTGAAAAAGGAAATATCCTCCGATGAAATCTGGAAAGAAGCTTTCTGAGAAACTGCTTGGTGTTCTGTTAATTATCTGACAGAGTTACATCTGTATTTCGTGAATCTCTTTGCTAGTCTTATTTCTGTGGAATCTTAGAACAGATATTTCGGATCCCTCTGAAGACTATAGGGCCAAAGGAAATATCCTCCGATAACAAAGAGAAAGAAGCTTTCTGAGAAACTTCTTTGTGTTCTGTGAAATCATCTCAGAGAGTTACAGCTTTTTCCTCAAGAAGCCTTGTGCTAAGACAGTTCTTGTGGAATTGGCAAAGTGATATTTGGAAGCCCATAGAGGGCTATGATGAAAAAGGAAATATCCTTCGAGAAAATTTGAAAAGAAGCTTTCTGAGAAACTGCTTAGTGTTCTGTTAATTCATCTCCCAGGGTTACATCTGTATTTCGTGGATCTGTTTGCTAGCCTTATTTCTGTGGAACCTCAGAACAGATATTTCGGATCCCTTTGAAGACTATAGGGCCAAAGGAAATATCCTCCGATAACAAAGAGAATGAAGCTTTCTGAGAAACTTCTTTGTGTTCTGTGAAATCATCTCACAGAGTTACAGCTTTCCCCTCAAGGAGCCTTTCGCTAAGACAGTTCTTGTGGATTTGGCAAAGTGATATTTGGAAGCCCATAGAGGGCTATGGTGAAAAAGGAAATATCCTCCGATGAAATCTGGAAAGAAGCTTTCTGAGAAACTGCTTAGTGTTCTGTTAATTCATCTCACAGAGTTACATCTGTATTTCGTGGATCTCTTTGCTAGCCTTATTTCTGTGGAATCTGAGAACAGATATTTCGGATGCCTTTAAAGACTATATTGCCAAAGGAAATATCCTCTGATAACAAAGAGAAAGAAGCTTTCTGAGAAACTTTTTTGTGTTCTGTGAAATCATCTCACAGAGTTACAGCTTTCCCCTCAAGAAGCCTTTCGATAAGACAGTTCTTGTGGAATTGGCAAAGTGATATTTGGAAGCCCATAGAGGGCTATGGTGAAAAAGGAAATATCCTCCGATGAAATCTGGAAAGAAGCTTTCTGAGAAACTGCTTAGTGTTCTGTTAATTCATCTCTCAGAGTTACATCTGTATTTCATGGATCTCTTTGCTAGCCTTATTTCTGTGGAATCTGAGAACAGATATTTCGGATCCATTTGAAGACTATAGGGCCAATGGAAATATCCTCCGATAACAAAGAGAAAGATGCTTTCTGAGAAACTTCTTTGTGTTCTGTGAAATCATCTCACAGAGTTACAGCTTTCCCCTCAAGAAGCCTTTCGCTAAGACAGTTCTTGTGGAATTCGCAAAGTGATATTTGGAAGCCCATAGAGGGCTATGGTGAAAAAGGAAATATACTCCGATGAAATCTGGAAAGAAGCTTTCTGAGAAACTGCTTAGTGTTCTGTTAATTCATCTCACAGAGTTACATCTGTATTTCGTGGATCTCTTTGCTAGCCTTATTTCTGGGGAACCTCAGAACAGATATTTCGGATCCCTTTGAACACAATAGGGCCAAATGAAATATCCTCCGATAACAAAGAGAAAGAAGCTTTCTGAGAAACTTCTTTTTCTTCTGTGAAATCATCTCACAGAGTTACAGCTTTCCCCTCAAGAAGCCTTTCGCTAAACAGTTCTTGTGGAATTGGCAAAGTGATATTTGGAAGCCCTTAGAGAGCTACGGTGAAAAAGGAAATATCTTCCGATGAAATCTGGAAATAAGCTTTCTGAAAAACTGCTTAGTGTTCTGTTAATTCATCTCACAGAGTTACATCTGTATTTCGTGGGTCTCTTTGCTTGCCTTATTTCTGTGGAATCTGACAACAGATATTTCCTTTCCCTATGAAGACTGTAGGGCCAAAGGAAATATCCTCCGATAACAAAGAGAAAGAAGATTTTGAGAAACTACTTTGTGTTCTGTGAAATCATCTCACAGAGTTACAGCTTTTTCCTCAAGAAGCCTTGTGCTAAGACAGTTCTTGTGGAATTGGCAAAGTGATATTTGGAAGCCCATAGAGGGCTAGGATGAAAAAGGAAATATCCTTCGAGAAAATTTGGAAAGAAGCTTTCTGAGAAACTGCTTAGTGTTCTGTTAATTCATCTCCCAGGGTTACATCTGTATTTCGTGGATCTCTTTGCTAGCCTTATTTCTGAGGAACCTCAGAACAGATATTTCGGATCCCTTTGAAGACTATAGGGCCAAAGGAAATATCCTCCGATAAGAAAGAGAAAGAAGCTTTCTGAGAAACTTCTTTGTGTTCTGTACAATCATCTCACAGAGTTACAGCTTTCCCCTCAAGAAGCCTTTCGCTAGGACAGTTCTTGTGGATTTGGCAAAGTGAAATTTGGAAGCCCATAGAGGGATATGGTGAAAAAGGAAATATCCTCGGATGAAATCTGGAAAGAAGCTTTCTGAGAAACTGCTTAGTGTTCTGTTACTTCATCTCACAGAGTTACATCTGTATTTCGTGGATCTCTTTGCTAGCCTTATTTCTGTGGAATCTGAGAACAGATATTTCGGATGCCTTTGAAGACTATATTGCCAAAGGAAATATCCTCCAATAACAAAGACAAAGAAGCTTTCTGAGAAACTTCTTTGTGTTCTGTGAAATCATCTCACAGAGTTACAGCTTTCCCCTCAAGAAGCCTTTCGTTAAGACAGTTCTTGTGGAATTGGCAAAGTGATATTTGGAAGCCCCTAGAGGGCTATGGTGAAAAAGGAAATATCCTCCGATGAAATCTGGAAAGAAGGTTTCTGAGAAACTGCTTAGTGTTCTGTTAATTCATCTCTCAGAGTTACATCTGTATTTCATGGATCTCTTTGGTAGCCTTATTTCTGTGGAATCTGAGAACAGATATTTCGATCCCTTTGAAGACAATAGGGCCAATGGAAATATCCTCCGATAACAAAGAGAAAGAAGCTTTCTGAGAAACTTCTTTTTCTTCTGTGAAATCATCTCACAGAGTTACAGCTTTCCCCTCAAGAAGCCTTTCGCTAAGACAGTTCTTGTGGAATTGGCAAAGTGATATTTGGAAGCCCATAGAGGGCTATGGTGAAAAAGGAAATATCCTTCGATGAAATCTGGAAAGAAGATTTCTGAGAAACTGCTTAGTGTTCTGTTAATTCATCTCTCAGAGTTACATCCGTGTTTCATGGATCTCTTTGCTAGCCTTATTTCTGTGGAATCTGAGAACAGATATTTCGGATCCCTTTGAAGACTATATTGCCAAAGGAAATATCCTCCGATAACAAAGAGAAAGAAGCTTTCTGAGAAACTTCTTTGTGTTCTCTGAAATCATGTCACAGAGTTACAGCTTTCCCCTCAAGAAGCCTTTCGCTAAGAGAGTTCTTGTGGAATTGCCAAAGTGATATTTGGAAGCCCATAGAGGGCTATGGTGAAAAAGGAAATATCCTCCGATGAAATCTGGCAAGAAGGTTTCTGAGAAACTGCTTAGTGTTCTGTAAATTCATCTCCCAGAGTTACATCTGTATTTCGTGGATCTCTTTGCTAGCCTTATTTCTGTGGAATCTGAGAACAGATATTTCGGATCCCTTTGACGACTTTAGGGCCAAAGGAAATATCCTCCGATAAGAAAGAGAAAGAAGCTTTCTGAGAAACTTCTTTGTGTTCTGTGAAATCATCTCACAGAGTTACAGCTTTCCCCTAAAGAAACCTTTCGCTAAGACAGTTCTTGTGGAATTGGCAAAGTGATATTTGGAAGCCCATAGAGGGCTATTGTGAAAAAGGAAATATCCTCCGATGAAATCTGGAAGGAAGGTTTCTGAGAAACTGCTTAGTGTTCTGTTAATTCATCTCTCAGAGTTACATCTGTATTTCATGGATCTCTTTGCTAGCCTTATTTCTGTGGAATCTGAGAACAGATATTTCGGATCCATTTGAAGACTATAGGGCCAATGGAAATATCCTCCGATAACAAAGAGAAAGATGCTTTCTGAGAAACTTTTTTGTGTTCTGTGAAATCATCTCACAGAGTTACAGCTTTCCCCTCAAGAAGCCTTTCGCTAAGACAGTTCTTGTGGAATTGGCAAAGTGATATTTGGAAGCCCATAGAGGGCTATGGTGAAAAAGGAAATATCCTCCGATGAAATCTGGAAAGAAGGTTTCTGAGAAACTGCTTAGTGTTCTGTAAATTCATCTCCCAGAGTTACATCTGTATTTCGTGGATCTCTTTGCTAGCCTTATTTCTGTGGAATCTGAGAACAGATATTTCGGATCCCTTTGAAGACTTTAGGGCCAAAGGAAATATCCTCCGATAAGAAAGAGAAAGAAGCTTTCTGAGAAACTTCTTTGTGTTCTGTGAAATCATCTCACAGAGTTACAGCTTTCCCCTCAAGAAGCCTTTCGCTAAGACAGTTCTTGTGGAATTGGCAAAGTGATATTTGGAAGCCCATAGAGGGCTATGATGAAAAAGGAAATATCCTTCGATGAAATTTGGAAAGAAGCTTTCTGAGAAACTGCTTAGTGTTCTGTTAATTCATCTCCCAGGGTTACATCTGTATTTCGTGGATCTCTTTGCTAGCCTTATTTCTGTGGAACCTCAGAACAGATATTTCGGATCCCTTTGAAGACAATAGGGCCAAAGGAAATATCCTCCGATAACAAAGAGAAAGAAGCTTTCTGAGAAACTTCTTTTTCTTCTGTGAAATCATCTCACAGAGTTACAGCTTTCCCCTCAAGAAGCCTTTCGCTAAACAGTTCTTGTGGAATTGGCAAAGTGATATTTGGAAGCCCATATAGGGCTACGGTGAAAAAGGAAATATCTTCCGATGAAATCTGGAAATAAGCTTTCTGAAAAACTGCTTAGTGTTCTCTTAATTCATCTCCCAGAGTTACATCTGTATTTCGTGGGTCTCTATGCTTGCCTTATTTCTGTGGAATCTGACAACAGATATTTCCTTTCCCTATGAAGACTGTAGGGCCAAAGGAAATATCCTCCGATAACAAAGAGAAAGAAGATTTTGAGAAACTTCTTTGTGTTCTGTGAAATCATCTCACAGAGTTACAGCTTTCCCCTCAAGAAGCCTTTCGCTAAGACAGTTCTTGTGGAATTGGCAAAGTGATATTTGGAAGCTAATAGAGGGCTATGGTGAAAAAGGAAATATCATCCGATGAAATCTGTAAAGAAGTTTTCTAAGAAACTGCATAGTGTTCTGTTAATTCACCTCACAGAGTTACATCTGTATTTCGTCGATCTCTTTGCCAGCCTTATTTGTGTGGAATCTGAGAACAGATATTTCTGATCCCTTTGAAGACTATAGGGCCAAAGGAAATATCCTCTGATAACAAAGAGAAAGAAGCTTTCTGAGAAACTTCTTTGTGTTCTGTGAAATCATCTCACAGAGTTACAGCTTTCCCCTCAAGAAGCCTTTCGCTAAGACAGTTCTTGTGGAATTGGCAAAGTGATATTTGGAAGCCCATAGAGGGATATGGTGAAAAAGGAAATATCCTACGATGAAATCTGGAAAGAAGCTTTCTGAGAAACTGCTTAGTGTTCTGGTAATTCATCTCACAGAGTTACATCTCTATTTCGTGGATGTGTTTGCTAGCCTTATTTCTGTGGAATCTGAGAACAGATATTTTGTATGCCTTTGAAGACTATAGAGCCAAAGGAAATATCCTCCGATAACAAAGAGAAAGAAGCTTTCTGAGAATCTTCTTTGTGTTCTGTGAAATTATCTCACAGAGTTACAGCTTTCCCCTCAAGAAGCCTTTCGCTAAGACAGTTCTTGTGGAATTGGCAAAGTGATATTTGGAAGCCCATAGAGGGCTATGGTGAAAAAGGAAATATCCCCCGATGAAATCTGGAAAGAAGCTCTCAGAGAAACTGCTTAGTGTTCTGTTAATTCATCTCACAGAGTTACATCTGTATTTCATGAATCTCTTTTCTAGTCTTATTTCTGTGGAATCTGAGAACAGATATTTCGGATCCCTCTGAAGACTATAGGGCCAAAGGAAATACCCTCCGATAACAAAGAGAAAGAAGCTTTCTGAGAAACTTCTTTGTGTTCTGTGAAATCATCTCACAGAGTTACAGCTTTTTCCTCAAGAAGCCATTCGCTAAGACAGTTCTTGTGGAATTGGCAAAAAGATATTTGGAAGCCCATAGAGGGCTAGGATGAAAAAGGAAATATCCTTCGAGAAGATTTGGAAAGAAGCTTTCTGAGAAACTGCTTAGTGTTCTGTTAATTCATCTCTCAGAGTTACATCTGTATTTCATGGATCTCTTTGCTATCCTTATTTCTGTGGAATCTGAGAACAGATATTTCGGATCCCTTTGAAGACTATAGGTCCAATGGAAATATCCTCCGATAACAAAGAGAAAGAAGCTTTCTGAGAAACTTCTTTGTGTTCTGTGAAATCATCTCACAGAGTTACAGCTTTCCCCTCAAGAAGCATTTCGCTAAGACAGTTCTTGTGGAATTGGCACAGTGATATTCGGAAGCCCATAGAGGGCTATGGTGAAAAAGTAAATATCCTCCGATGAAATCTAGAAAGAAGCTTTCTGAGAAACTGCTTAGTGTTCTGTTAATTCATCTCCCAGAGTTACATCTGTATTTCGTGGATGTCTTTGCTAGCCTTATTTCTGTGGAATCTGAGAAGGGATATTTCGGATCCCTTTGAAGACTATACGGCCAAAGGAAATATCCTCCGATAACAAAGAGAAAGAAGCTTTCTGAGAAACTTCTTTGTGTTCTGTGAAATCATCTCACAGAGTTACAGCTTTTTCCTCAAGAAGCCTTGTGCTAAGACAGTTCTGGTGGAATTGGCAAAGTGATATTTGGAAGCCCATAGAGGGCTAGGATGAAAAAGGAAATATCCTTAGAGAAAATTTGGAAAGAAGCTTTCTGAGAAACTGCTTAGTGTTCTGTTAATTCATCTCCCAGGGTTACATCTGTATTTCGTGGATCTCTTTGCTAGCCTTATTTCTGTGGAACCTCAGAACAGATATTTCGGATCCCTTTGAAGACTATAGGGCCAAAGGAAATATCCTACGATTTCAAAGAGAAAGAAGCTTTCTGAGAAACTTCTTTGTGTTCTGTGAAATCATCTCACAGAGTTACAGCTTTCCCCTCAAGAAGCCTTTCGCTAAGACAGTTCTTGTGGATTTAGCAAAGTGATATTTGGAAGCCCATAGAGGGATATGGTGAAAAAGGAAATATCCTCGGATGAAATCTGGAAAGAAGCTTTCTGAGAAACTGCTTAGTGTTCTGTTACTTCATCTCACAGAGTTACATCTGTATTTCGTGGATCTCTTTGCTAGCCTTATTTCTGTGGAATCTGAGAACAGATATTTCGGATGCCTTTGAAGACTATATTGCCAAAGGAAATATCCTCCGATAACAAAGACAAAGAAGCTTTCTGAGAACCTTCTTTGTGTTTTGTGAAATCATCTCACAGAGTTACAGCTTTCCCCTCAAGAAGCCTTTCGCTAAGACAGTTCTTGTGGAATTGGCAAAGTGATATTTGGAAGCCCATAGAGGGCTATGGTGAAAAAGGAAATATCCTCCGATGAAATCTGGAAAGAAGCTTTCTGAGAAACTGCTTAGTGTTCTGTTAATTCATCTCCCAGAGTTACATCTGTATTTCGTGGATCTCTTTGCTAGCCTTATTTCTGTGGAATCTGAGAAGAGATATTTCGGATCCCTTTGAAGACTATAGGGCCAAAGGAAATATCCTCTGATAACAAAGAGAAAGAAGCTTTCTGAGAAACTTCTTTGTGTTCTGTGAAATCATCTCACAGAGTTACAGCTTTCCCCTCAAGAAGCCTTTCGCTAAGACAGTTCTTGTGGAATTGTCAAAGTGATATTTGGAAGCCCATAGAGGGCTATGGTGAAAAAGGAAATATCCTCCGATGAAATCTGGAAAGAAGCTTTCTGAGAAACTGCATAGTGTTCTGTTAATTCATCTCACAGAGTTACATCTGTATTTCGTGGATCTCTTGGCTAGCCTTATTTGTGTGGAATCTGAGAACAGATATTTCTGATCCCTTTGAAGACTATAGGGCCAAAGGAAATATCCTCCGATAACAAAGAGAAAGAAGCCTTCTGAGAAACTTCTTTGAGTTCTGTGAAATCATCTCACAGAGTTACAGCTTTCCCCTCAAGAAGCCTTTCGCTAAGACAGTTCTTGTGGAATTGGCAAAGTGATATTTGGAAGCCCATAGAGGGCTATGGTGAAAAAGGAAATATCCTCCGATGAAATCTGGAAAGAAGGTTTCTGAGAAACTGCTTAGTGTTCTGTAAATTCATCTCCCAGAGTTACATCTGTATTTCGTGGATCTCTTTGCTAGCCTTATTTCTGTGGAATCTGAGAACAGCTATTTCGGATCCCTTTGAAGACTTTAGGGCGGAAGGAAATATCCTCCGATAAGAAAGAGAAAGAAGCTTTCTGAGAAACTTCTTTGTGTTCTGTGAAATCATCTCACAGAGTTACAGCTTTCCCCTCAAGAAGCCTTTCGCTAAGACAGTTCTTGTGGAATTGGCAAAGTGATATTTGGAAGCCCATAGAGGGCTATGGTGAAAAAGTAAATATCCTCCGTTGAAATCTGGAAAGAAGCTTTCTGAGAACCTGCTTACTGTTCCGTTAATTCATCTCACAGAGTTACATCTGTATTTCGTGGATCTCCTTGATAGCCTTATTTCTCTGGAATCTGAGAACAGATATTTCGGATCCCTTTGAAGACTATATGGCCAAAGGAAATATCCTCGGATAACAAAGAGAAAGAAGCTTTCTGAGAAACTTCTTTGTGTTCTGTGAAATCATCTCACAGAGTTACAGCTTTCCCCTCAAGAAGCCTTTCGCTAAGACAGTTCTTGTGGAATTGGCAAAGTGATATTTGGAAGCCCATAGAGGGCTATGATGAAAAAGGAAATATCCTTCGATGAAATTTGGAAAGAAGCTTTCTGAGAAACTGCTTAGTGTTCTGTTAATTCATCTCCCAGGGTTACATCTGTATTTCGTGGATCTCTTTGCTAGCCTTATTTCTGTGGAACCTCAGAACAGATATTTCGGATCCCTTTGAAGACAATAGGGCCAAAGGAAATATCCTCCGATAACAAAGAGAAAGAAGCTTTCTGAGAAACTTCTTTTTCTTCTGTGAAATCATCTCACAGAGTTACAGCTTTCCCCTCAAGAAGCCTTTCGCTAAACAGTTCTTGTGGAATTGGCAAAATGATATTTGGAAGCCCATAGAGGGCTACGGTGAAAAAGGAAATATCTTCCGATGAAATCTGGAAATAAGCTTTCTGAAAAACTGCTTAGTGTTCTGTTAATTCATCTCACAGAGTTACATCTGTATTTCGTGGGTCTCTATGCTTGCCTTATTTCTGTGGAATCTGACAACAGATATTTCCTTTCCCTATGAAGACTGTAGGGCCAAAGGAAATATCCTCCGATAACAAAGAGAAAGAAGATTTTGAGAAACTTCTTTGTGTTCTGTGAAATCATGTCACAGAGTTACAGCTTTCCCCTCAAGAAGCCTTTCGCTAAGACAGTTCTTGTGGAATTGGCAAAGTGATATTTGGAAGCCCATAGAGGGCTATGGTGAAAAAGGAAATATCCTCGGTTGAAATCTGGAAAGAAGCTTTCTGAGAAACTGCTTAGTGTTCTGTTAATTCATTCCACAGGGTTACAGCTGTATTTCGTGGATCTCTTTGCTAGCCTTATTTCTGTGGAATCTGAGAACAGATATTTCGTATCCCTTTGAAGACTACAGGGCCAAAGGAAATATCCTCCGATTACAAAGAGAAAGAAGCTTTCTGAGAAACTTCTTTGTGTTCTGTGAAATCATCTCACAGAGTTACAGCTTTCCCCTAAAGAAACCTTTCGCTAAGACAGTTCTTGTGGAATTGGCAAAGTGATATTTGGAAGCCCATAGAGGGCTATGGTGAAAAAGGAAATATCCTCCGATGAAATCTGGAAAGAAGCTTTCTGAGAAACTGCTTAGTGTTCTGTTAATTCATCTCTCAGAGTTACATCTGTATTTCATGGATCTCTTTGCTAGCCTTTTTTCTGTGGAATCTGAGAACAGATATTTCGGATCCATTTGAAGACTATAGGGCCAATAGAAATATCCTCCGATAACAAAGAGAAAGATGCTTTCTGAGAAACTTCTTTGTGTTCTGTGAAATCATCTCACAGAGTTACAGCTTTCCCCTCAAGAAGCCTTTCCCTAAGACAGTTCTTGTGGAATTGGCAAAGTGATATTTGGAAGCCCATAGAGGGCTATGGTGTAAAAGGAAATATCCTCCGATGAAATCTGGAAAGAAGCTTACTGAGAAACTGCTTAGTGTTCTGTTAATTCATCTCACAGAGTTACATCTGTATTTCGTGGATGTCTTTGCTAGCCTTATTTCTGTGGAATCTGAGAAGAGATATTTCGGATCCCTTTGAGGACTATAGGGCCAGAGGAAATATCCTCCGATAACAAATAGAAAGAAGCTTTCTGAGAAACTTCTTTGTGTTCTGTGAAATCATCTCACAGAGTTACAGCTTTCCCCTCAAGAAGCCTTTCGCTAAGACAGTTCTTGTGGAATTGGCAAAGTGATATTTGGAAGCCCATAGAGGGCTATGGTGAAAAAGGAAATATCCTCCGATGAAATCTGGAAAGAAGATTTCTGAGAAACTGCTTAGTGTTCTGTTAATTCATCTCTCAGAGTTACATCCGTGTTTCATGGATCTCTTTGCTAGCCTTATTTCTGTGGAATCTGAGAACAGATATTTCGGATCCCTTTGAAGACTATATTGCCAAAGGAAATATCCTCCGATAACAAAGAGAAAGAAGCTTTCTGAGAAACTTCTTTGTGTTCTCTGAAATCATGTCACAGAGTTACAGCTTTCCCCTCAAGAAGCCTTTCGCTAAGACAGTTCTTGTGGAATTGGCAAAGTGATATTTGGAAGCCCATAGAGGGCTATGGTGAAAAAGGAAATATCCTCCGATGAAATCTGGAAAGAAGCTTTCTTAGAAACTGCTTAGTGTTCTGTTAATTCATCTCCCAGAGTTACATCTGTATTTCGTGGATCTCTTTGCTAGCCTTATTTCTGTGGAATCTGAGAAGAGATATTTCGGATCCCTTTGAAGACTATAGGGCCAAAGGAAATATCCTCTGATAACAAAGAGAAAGAAGCTTTCTGAGAAACTTCTTTGTGTTCTGTGAAATCATCTCACAGAGTTACAGCTTTCCCCTCAAGAAGCCTTTCGCTAAGACAGTTCTTGTGGAATTGGCAAAGTGATATTTGGAAGCCCATAGAGGGCTATGGTGAAAAAGGAAATATCCTCCGATGATATCTGGAAAGAAGCTTTCTGAGAAACTGCATAGTGTTCTGTTAATTCATCTCACAGAGTTACATCTGTATTTCGTCGATCTCTTTGCCAGCCTTATTTGTGTGGAATCTTAGAACAGATATTTCTGATCCCTTGGAAGACTATAGGGCCAAAGGAAATATCCTCCGATAACAAAGAGAAAGAAGCTTTCTGAGAAACTTCTTTGTGTTCTGTGAAATCATCTCACAGAGTTACAGCTTTCCCCTGAAGAAGCCTTTCGCTAAGACAGTTCTTGTGGAATTGGCAAAGTGATATTTGGAAGCCCATAGAGGGATATGGTGAAAAAGGAAATATCCTACGATGAAATCTGGAAAGAAGCTTTCTGAGAAACTGCTTAGTCTTCTGTTAATTCATCTCACAGAGTTACATCTCTATTTCGTGGATCTGTTTGCTAGCCTTATTTCTGTGGAATCTGAGAACAGATATTTTGGATGCCTTTGAAGACTGTAGGGCCAAAGGAAATATCCTCCGATAACAAAGAGAAAGAAGCTTTCTGAGAAACTTCTTTGTGTTCTGTGAAATTATCTCACAGAGTTACAGCTTTCCCCTCAAGAAGCCTTTCGCTAAGACAGTTCTTGTGGAATTGGCAAAGTGATATTCGGAAGACCATAGAGGGCTTTGGTGAAAAAGTAAATATCCTCTGATGAAATCTAGAAAGAAGCTTTCTGAGAAACTGCTTAGTGTTCTGTTAATTCATCTCCCAGAGTTACATCTGTATTTCGTGGATGTCTTTTCTAGCCTTATTTCTGTGGAATCTGAGAAGAGATATTTCGGATCCCTTTGAAGACTATACGGCCAAAGGAAATATCCTCCGATAACAAAGAGAAAGAAGCTTTCTGAGAAACTTCTTTGTGTTCTGTGAAATCATCTCACAGAGTTACAGCTTTCCCCTCAAGAAGCCTTTCGCTAAGATAGTTCTTGTGGAATTGGCAAAGTGATATTTGGAAACCATAGAGGGCTACGGTGTAAAAGGAAATATCCTCCGATGAAATCTGGAAAGAAGGTTTCTGAGAAACTGCTTGGTGTTCTGTTAATTCATGTCTCAGAGTTACATCTGTATTTAATGGATCTCTTTGCTAGCCTTATTTCTGTGGAATCTGAGAACAGATATTTCGGATCCCTTTGAAGACTATAGGGCCAAAGGAAATATCCTCCGATAACGAAGAGAAAGAAGCTTTCTGAGAAACTTCTTTGTGTTCTGTGAAATCATCTCACAGAGCTAAAGCTTTCCCCTCAAGAAGCCTTTCGCTAAGACAGTGCTTGTGGAAATGGCAAAGTGATATTTGGAAGCCCATAGAGGGCTATGGTGAAAAAGGAAATATCATCCGATGAAATCTGTAAAGAAGCTTTCTGAGAAACTGCATAGTGTTCTGTTAATTCATCTCACAGAGTTACATCTGTATTTCGTCGATCTCTTTGCCAGCCTTATTTGTGTGGAATCTGAGAACAGATATTTCTGATCCCTTTGAAGACTATAGGGCCAAAGGAAATATCCTCTGATAACAAAGACAAAGAAGCTTTCTGAGAAACTTCTTTGTGTTCTGTGAAATCATCTCACAGAGCTAAAGCTTTCCCCTCAAGAAGCCTTTCCCTAAGACAGTTCTTGTGGAATTGGCAAAGTGATATTTGGAAGCCCAAAGAGGGCTATGGTGAAAAAGGAAATATCCTCCGATGAAATCTGAAAAGAAGCTTTCTGAGAAACTGCTTAGTGTTCTGTTAATTCATCTCACAGAGTTACATCTGTATTTCGTGTATCTCCTTGCTAGTCTTATTTCTGTGGAATCTGAGAACAGATATTTCGGATCCCTCTGAAGACTCTAGGGCCAAAGGAAATATCCTCCGATAACAAAGAGAAAGAAGCTTTCTGAGAAACTTCTTTGTGTTCTGTGAAATCATCTCACAGAGTTACAGCTTTTTCCTCAAGAAGCCTTGTGCTAAGACAGTTCTTGTGGAATTGGCAAAGTGATATTTGGAAGCCCATAGAGGGCTAGGATGAAAAAGGAAATATCCTTCGAGAAAATTTGGAAAGAAGCTTTCTGAGAAACTGCTTAGTGTTCTGTTAATTCATCTCCCCGGGTTACATCTGTATTTCGTGGATCTCTTTGCTAGCCTTATTTCTGTGGATCCTCAGAACAGATATTTCGGATCCATTTGAAGACTATAGGGCCAATGGAAATATCCTCCGATAACAAAGAGAAAGATGCTTTCTGAGAAACTTTTTTGTGTTCTGTGAAATCATCTCACAGAGTTACAGCTTTCCCCTCAAGAAGCCTTTCGCTAAGACAGTTCTTGTGGAATTGGCAAAGTGATATTTGGAAGCCCATAGAGGGCTATGGTGAAAAAGGAAATATCCTCCGATGAAATCTGGAAAGAAGGTTTCTGAGAAACTGCTTAGTGTTCTGTAAATTCATCTCCCAGAGTTACATCTGTATTTCGTGGATCTCTTTGCTAGCCTTATTTCTGTGGAATCTGAGAACAGATATTTCGGATCCCTTTGAAGACTTTAGGGCCAAAGGAAATATCCTCCGATAAGAAAGAGAAAGAAGCTTTCTGAGAAACTTCTTTGTGTTCTGTGAAATCATCTCACAGAGTTACAGCTTTCCCCTCAAGAAGCCTTTCGCTAAGACAGTTCTTGTGGAATTGGCAAAGTGATATTTGGAAGCCCATAGAGGGCTATGATGAAAAAGGAAATATCCTTCGATGAAATTTGGAAAGAAGCTTTCTGAGAAACTGCTTAGTGTTCTGTTAATTCATCTCCCAGGGTTACATCTGTATTTCGTGGATCTCTTTGCTAGCCTTATTTCTGTGGAACCTCAGAACAGATATTTCGGATCCCTTTGAAGACAATAGGGCCAAAGGAAATATCCTCCGATAACAAAGAGAAAGAAGCTTTCTGAGAAACTTCTTTTTCTTCTGTGAAATCATCTCACAGAGTTACAGCTTTCCCCTCAAGAAGCCTTTCGCTAAACAGTTCTTGTGGAATTGGCAAAGTGATATTTGGAAGCCCATATAGGGCTACGGTGAAAAAGGAAATATCTTCCGATGAAATCTGGAAATAAGCTTTCTGAAAAACTGCTTAGTGTTCTCTTAATTCATCTCCCAGAGTTACATCTGTATTTCGTGGGTCTCTATGCTTGCCTTATTTCTGTGGAATCTGACAACAGATATTTCCTTTCCCTATGAAGACTGTAGGGCCAAAGGAAATATCCTCCGATAACAAAGAGAAAGAAGATTTTGAGAAACTTCTTTGTGTTCTGTGAAATCATCTCACAGAGTTACAGCTTTCCCCTCAAGAAGCCTTTCGCTAAGACAGTTCTTGTGGAATTGGCAAAGTGATATTTGGAAGCTAATAGAGGGCTATGGTGAAAAAGGAAATATCATCCGATGAAATCTGTAAAGAAGTTTTCTAAGAAACTGCATAGTGTTCTGTTAATTCACCTCACAGAGTTACATCTGTATTTCGTCGATCTCTTTGCCAGCCTTATTTGTGTGGAATCTGAGAACAGATATTTCTGATCCCTTTGAAGACTATAGGGCCAAAGGAAATATCCTCTGATAACAAAGAGAAAGAAGCTTTCTGAGAAACTTCTTTGTGTTCTGTGAAATCATCTCACAGAGTTACAGCTTTCCCCTCAAGAAGCCTTTCGCTAAGACAGTTCTTGTGGAATTGGCAAAGTGATATTTGGAAGCCCATAGAGGGATATGGTGAAAAAGGAAATATCCTACGATGAAATCTGGAAAGAAGCTTTCTGAGAAACTGCTTAGTGTTCTGGTAATTCATCTCACAGAGTTACATCTCTATTTCGTGGATGTGTTTGCTAGCCTTATTTCTGTGGAATCTGAGAACAGATATTTTGTATGCCTTTGAAGACTATAGAGCCAAAGGAAATATCCTCCGATAACAAAGAGAAAGAAGCTTTCTGAGAATCTTCTTTGTGTTCTGTGAAATTATCTCACAGAGTTACAGCTTTCCCCTCAAGAAGCCTTTCGCTAAGACAGTTCTTGTGGAATTGGCAAAGTGATATTTGGAAGCCCATAGAGGGCTATGGTGAAAAAGGAAATATCCCCCGATGAAATCTGGAAAGAAGCTCTCAGAGAAACTGCTTAGTGTTCTGTTAATTCATCTCACAGAGTTACATCTGTATTTCATGAATCTCTTTTCTAGTCTTATTTCTGTGGAATCTGAGAACAGATATTTCGGATCCCTCTGAAGACTATAGGGCCAAAGGAAATACCCTCCGATAACAAAGAGAAAGAAGCTTTCTGAGAAACTTCTTTGTGTTCTGTGAAATCATCTCACAGAGTTACAGCTTTTTCCTCAAGAAGCCATTCGCTAAGACAGTTCTTGTGGAATTGGCAAAAAGATATTTGGAAGCCCATAGAGGGCTAGGATGAAAAAGGAAATATCCTTCGAGAAGATTTGGAAAGAAGCTTTCTGAGAAACTGCTTAGTGTTCTGTTAATTCATCTCTCAGAGTTACATCTGTATTTCATGGATCTCTTTGCTATCCTTATTTCTGTGGAATCTGAGAACAGATATTTCGGATCCCTTTGAAGACTATAGGTCCAATGGAAATATCCTCCGATAACAAAGAGAAAGAAGCTTTCTGAGAAACTTCTTTGTGTTCTGTGAAATCATCTCACAGAGTTACAGCTTTCCCCTCAAGAAGCATTTCGCTAAGACAGTTCTTGTGGAATTGGCACAGTGATATTCGGAAGCCCATAGAGGGCTATGGTGAAAAAGTAAATATCCTCCGATGAAATCTAGAAAGAAGCTTTCTGAGAAACTGCTTAGTGTTCTGTTAATTCATCTCCCAGAGTTACATCTGTATTTCGTGGATGTCTTTGCTAGCCTTATTTCTGTGGAATCTGAGAAGGGATATTTCGGATCCCTTTGAAGACTATACGGCCAAAGGAAATATCCTCCGATAACAAAGAGAAAGAAGCTTTCTGAGAAACTTCTTTGTGTTCTGTGAAATCATCTCACAGAGTTACAGCTTTTTCCTCAAGAAGCCTTGTGCTAAGACAGTTCTGGTGGAATTGGCAAAGTGATATTTGGAAGCCCATAGAGGGCTAGGATGAAAAAGGAAATATCCTTAGAGAAAATTTGGAAAGAAGCTTTCTGAGAAACTGCTTAGTGTTCTGTTAATTCATCTCCCAGGGTTACATCTGTATTTCGTGGATCTCTTTGCTAGCCTTATTTCTGTGGAACCTCAGAACAGATATTTCGGATCCCTTTGAAGACTATAGGGCCAAAGGAAATATCCTACGATTTCAAAGAGAAAGAAGCTTTCTGAGAAACTTCTTTGTGTTCTGTGAAATCATCTCACAGAGTTACAGCTTTCCCCTCAAGAAGCCTTTCGCTAAGACAGTTCTTGTGGATTTAGCAAAGTGATATTTGGAAGCCCATAGAGGGATATGGTGAAAAAGGAAATATCCTCGGATGAAATCTGGAAAGAAGCTTTCTGAGAAACTGCTTAGTGTTCTGTTACTTCATCTCACAGAGTTACATCTGTATTTCGTGGATCTCTTTGCTAGCCTTATTTCTGTGGAATCTGAGAACAGATATTTCGGATGCCTTTGAAGACTATATTGCCAAAGGAAATATCCTCCGATAACAAAGACAAAGAAGCTTTCTGAGAACCTTCTTTGTGTTTTGTGAAATCATCTCACAGAGTTACAGCTTTCCCCTCAAGAAGCCTTTCGCTAAGACAGTTCTTGTGGAATTGGCAAAGTGATATTTGGAAGCCCATAGAGGGCTATGGTGAAAAAGGAAATATCCTCCGATGAAATCTGGAAAGAAGCTTTCTGAGAAACTGCTTAGTGTTCTGTTAATTCATCTCCCAGAGTTACATCTGTATTTCGTGGATCTCTTTGCTAGCCTTATTTCTGTGGAATCTGAGAAGAGATATTTCGGATCCCTTGGAAGACTATAGGGCCAAAGGAAATATCCTCTGATAACAAAGAGAAAGAAGCTTTCTGAGAAACTTCTTTGTGTTCTGTGAAATCATCTCACAGAGTTACAGCTTTCCCCTCAAGAAGCCTTTCGCTAAGACAGTTCTTGTGGAATTGTCAAAGTGATATTTGGAAGCCCATAGAGGGCTATGGTGAAAAAGGAAATATCCTCCGATGAAATCTGGAAAGAAGCTTTCTGAGAAACTGCATAGTGTTCTGTTAATTCATCTCACAGAGTTACATCTGTATTTCGTGGATCTCTTGGCTAGCCTTATTTGTGTGGAATCTGAGAACAGATATTTCTGATCCCTTTGAAGACTATAGGGCCAAAGGAAATATCCTCCGATAACAAAGAGAAAGAAGCCTTCTGAGAAACTTCTTTGAGTTCTGTGAAATCATCTCACAGAGTTACAGCTTTCCCCTCAAGAAGCCTTTCGCTAAGACAGTTCTTGTGGAATTGGCAAAGTGATATTTGGAAGCCCATAGAGGGCTATGGTGAAAAAGGAAATATCCTCCGATGAAATCTGGAAAGAAGGTTTCTGAGAAACTGCTTAGTGTTCTGTAAATTCATCTCCCAGAGTTACATCTGTATTTCGTGGATCTCTTTGCTAGCCTTATTTCTGTGGAATCTGAGAACAGCTATTTCGGATCCCTTTGAAGACTTTAGGGCGGAAGGAAATATCCTCCGATAAGAAAGAGAAAGAAGCTTTCTGAGAAACTTCTTTGTGTTCTGTGAAATCATCTCACAGAGTTACAGCTTTCCCCTCAAGAAGCCTTTCGCTAAGACAGTTCTTGTGGAATTGGCAAAGTGATATTTGGAAGCCCATAGAGGGCTATGGTGAAAAAGTAAATATCCTCCGTTGAAATCTGGAAAGAAGCTTTCTGAGAACCTGCTTACTGTTCCGTTAATTCATCTCACAGAGTTACATCTGTATTTCGTGGATCTCCTTGATAGCCTTATTTCTCTGGAATCTGAGAACAGATATTTCGGATCCCTTTGAAGACTATATGGCCAAAGGAAATATCCTCGGATAACAAAGAGAAAGAAGCTTTCTGAGAAACTTCTTTGTGTTCTGTGAAATCATCTCACAGAGTTACAGCTTTCCCCTCAAGAAGCCTTTCGCTAAGACAGTTCTTGTGGAATTGGCAAAGTGATATTTGGAAGCCCATAGAGGGCTATGATGAAAAAGGAAATATCCTTCGATGAAATTTGGAAAGAAGCTTTCTGAGAAACTGCTTAGTGTTCTGTTAATTCATCTCCCAGGGTTACATCTGTATTTCGTGGATCTCTTTGCTAGCCTTATTTCTGTGGAACCTCAGAACAGATATTTCGGATCCCTTTGAAGACAATAGGGCCAAAGGAAATATCCTCCGATAACAAAGAGAAAGAAGCTTTCTGAGAAACTTCTTTTTCTTCTGTGAAATCATCTCACAGAGTTACAGCTTTCCCCTCAAGAAGCCTTTCGCTAAACAGTTCTTGTGGAATTGGCAAAATGATATTTGGAAGCCCATAGAGGGCTACGGTGAAAAAGGAAATATCTTCCGATGAAATCTGGAAATAAGCTTTCTGAAAAACTGCTTAGTGTTCTGTTAATTCATCTCACAGAGTTACATCTGTATTTCGTGGGTCTCTATGCTTGCCTTATTTCTGTGGAATCTGACAACAGATATTTCCTTTCCCTATGAAGACTGTAGGGCCAAAGGAAATATCCTCCGATAACAAAGAGAAAGAAGATTTTGAGAAACTTCTTTGTGTTCTGTGAAATCATGTCACAGAGTTACAGCTTTCCCCTCAAGAAGCCTTTCGCTAAGACAGTTCTTGTGGAATTGGCAAAGTGATATTTGGAAGCCCATAGAGGGCTATGGTGAAAAAGGAAATATCCTCGGTTGAAATCTGGAAAGAAGCTTTCTGAGAAACTGCTTAGTGTTCTGTTAATTCATTCCACAGGGTTACAGCTGTATTTCGTGGATCTCTTTGCTAGCCTTATTTCTGTGGAATCTGAGAACAGATATTTCGTATCCCTTTGAAGACTACAGGGCCAAAGGAAATATCCTCCGATTACAAAGAGAAAGAAGCTTTCTGAGAAACTTCTTTGTGTTCTGTGAAATCATCTCACAGAGTTACAGCTTTCCCCTAAAGAAACCTTTCGCTAAGACAGTTCTTGTGGAATTGGCAAAGTGATATTTGGAAGCCCATAGAGGGCTATGGTGAAAAAGGAAATATCCTCCGATGAAATCTGGAAAGAAGCTTTCTGAGAAACTGCTTAGTGTTCTGTTAATTCATCTCTCAGAGTTACATCTGTATTTCATGGATCTCTTTGCTAGCCTTTTTTCTGTGGAATCTGAGAACAGATATTTCGGATCCATTTGAAGACTATAGGGCCAATAGAAATATCCTCCGATAACAAAGAGAAAGATGCTTTCTGAGAAACTTCTTTGTGTTCTGTGAAATCATCTCACAGAGTTACAGCTTTCCCCTCAAGAAGCCTTTCCCTAAGACAGTTCTTGTGGAATTGGCAAAGTGATATTTGGAAGCCCATAGAGGGCTATGGTGTAAAAGGAAATATCCTCCGATGAAATCTGGAAAGAAGCTTACTGAGAAACTGCTTAGTGTTCTGTTAATTCATCTCACAGAGTTACATCTGTATTTCGTGGATGTCTTTGCTAGCCTTATTTCTGTGGAATCTGAGAAGAGATATTTCGGATCCCTTTGAGGACTATAGGGCCAGAGGAAATATCCTCCGATAACAAATAGAAAGAAGCTTTCTGAGAAACTTCTTTGTGTTCTGTGAAATCATCTCACAGAGTTACAGCTTTCCCCTCAAGAAGCCTTTCGCTAAGACAGTTCTTGTGGAATTGGCAAAGTGATATTTGGAAGCCCATAGAGGGCTATGGTGAAAAAGGAAATATCCTCCGATGAAATCTGGAAAGAAGATTTCTGAGAAACTGCTTAGTGTTCTGTTAATTCATCTCTCAGAGTTACATCCGTGTTTCATGGATCTCTTTGCTAGCCTTATTTCTGTGGAATCTGAGAACAGATATTTCGGATCCCTTTGAAGACTATATTGCCAAAGGAAATATCCTCCGATAACAAAGAGAAAGAAGCTTTCTGAGAAACTTCTTTGTGTTCTCTGAAATCATGTCACAGAGTTACAGCTTTCCCCTCAAGAAGCCTTTCGCTAAGACAGTTCTTGTGGAATTGGCAAAGTGATATTTGGAAGCCCATAGAGGGCTATGGTGAAAAAGGAAATATCCTCCGATGAAATCTGGAAAGAAGCTTTCTTAGAAACTGCTTAGTGTTCTGTTAATTCATCTCCCAGAGTTACATCTGTATTTCGTGGATCTCTTTGCTAGCCTTATTTCTGTGGAATCTGAGAAGAGATATTTCGGATCCCTTTGAAGACTATAGGGCCAAAGGAAATATCCTCTGATAACAAAGAGAAAGAAGCTTTCTGAGAAACTTCTTTGTGTTCTGTGAAATCATCTCACAGAGTTACAGCTTTCCCCTCAAGAAGCCTTTCGCTAAGACAGTTCTTGTGGAATTGGCAAAGTGATATTTGGAAGCCCATAGAGGGCTATGGTGAAAAAGGAAATATCCTCCGATGATATCTGGAAAGAAGCTTTCTGAGAAACTGCATAGTGTTCTGTTAATTCATCTCACAGAGTTACATCTGTATTTCGTCGATCTCTTTGCCAGCCTTATTTGTGTGGAATCTTAGAACAGATATTTCTGATCCCTTGGAAGACTATAGGGCCAAAGGAAATATCCTCCGATAACAAAGAGAAAGAAGCTTTCTGAGAAACTTCTTTGTGTTCTGTGAAATCATCTCACAGAGTTACAGCTTTCCCCTGAAGAAGCCTTTCGCTAAGACAGTTCTTGTGGAATTGGCAAAGTGATATTTGGAAGCCCATAGAGGGATATGGTGAAAAAGGAAATATCCTACGATGAAATCTGGAAAGAAGCTTTCTGAGAAACTGCTTAGTCTTCTGTTAATTCATCTCACAGAGTTACATCTCTATTTCGTGGATCTGTTTGCTAGCCTTATTTCTGTGGAATCTGAGAACAGATATTTTGGATGCCTTTGAAGACTGTAGGGCCAAAGGAAATATCCTCCGATAACAAAGAGAAAGAAGCTTTCTGAGAAACTTCTTTGTGTTCTGTGAAATTATCTCACAGAGTTACAGCTTTCCCCTCAAGAAGCCTTTCGCTAAGACAGTTCTTGTGGAATTGGCAAAGTGATATTCGGAAGACCATAGAGGGCTTTGGTGAAAAAGTAAATATCCTCTGATGAAATCTAGAAAGAAGCTTTCTGAGAAACTGCTTAGTGTTCTGTTAATTCATCTCCCAGAGTTACATCTGTATTTCGTGGATGTCTTTTCTAGCCTTATTTCTGTGGAATCTGAGAAGAGATATTTCGGATCCCTTTGAAGACTATACGGCCAAAGGAAATATCCTCCGATAACAAAGAGAAAGAAGCTTTCTGAGAAACTTCTTTGTGTTCTGTGAAATCATCTCACAGAGTTACAGCTTTCCCCTCAAGAAGCCTTTCGCTAAGATAGTTCTTGTGGAATTGGCAAAGTGATATTTGGAAACCATAGAGGGCTACGGTGTAAAAGGAAATATCCTCCGATGAAATCTGGAAAGAAGGTTTCTGAGAAACTGCTTGGTGTTCTGTTAATTCATGTCTCAGAGTTACATCTGTATTTAATGGATCTCTTTGCTAGCCTTATTTCTGTGGAATCTGAGAACAGATATTTCGGATCCCTTTGAAGACTATAGGGCCAAAGGAAATATCCTCCGATAACGAAGAGAAAGAAGCTTTCTGAGAAACTTCTTTGTGTTCTGTGAAATCATCTCACAGAGCTAAAGCTTTCCCCTCAAGAAGCCTTTCGCTAAGACAGTGCTTGTGGAAATGGCAAAGTGATATTTGGAAGCCCATAGAGGGCTATGGTGAAAAAGGAAATATCATCCGATGAAATCTGTAAAGAAGCTTTCTGAGAAACTGCATAGTGTTCTGTTAATTCATCTCACAGAGTTACATCTGTATTTCGTCGATCTCTTTGCCAGCCTTATTTGTGTGGAATCTGAGAACAGATATTTCTGATCCCTTTGAAGACTATAGGGCCAAAGGAAATATCCTCTGATAACAAAGACAAAGAAGCTTTCTGAGAAACTTCTTTGTGTTCTGTGAAATCATCTCACAGAGCTAAAGCTTTCCCCTCAAGAAGCCTTTCCCTAAGACAGTTCTTGTGGAATTGGCAAAGTGATATTTGGAAGCCCAAAGAGGGCTATGGTGAAAAAGGAAATATCCTCCGATGAAATCTGAAAAGAAGCTTTCTGAGAAACTGCTTAGTGTTCTGTTAATTCATCTCACAGAGTTACATCTGTATTTCGTGTATCTCCTTGCTAGTCTTATTTCTGTGGAATCTGAGAACAGATATTTCGGATCCCTCTGAAGACTCTAGGGCCAAAGGAAATATCCTCCGATAACAAAGAGAAAGAAGCTTTCTGAGAAACTTCTTTGTGTTCTGTGAAATCATCTCACAGAGTTACAGCTTTTTCCTCAAGAAGCCTTGTGCTAAGACAGTTCTTGTGGAATTGGCAAAGTGATATTTGGAAGCCCATAGAGGGCTAGGATGAAAAAGGAAATATCCTTCGAGAAAATTTGGAAAGAAGCTTTCTGAGAAACTGCTTAGTGTTCTGTTAATTCATCTCCCCGGGTTACATCTGTATTTCGTGGATCTCTTTGCTAGCCTTATTTCTGTGGATCCTCAGAACAGATATTTCGGATCCATTTGAAGACTATAGGGCCAAAGGAAATATCCTCCGATAACAAAGAGAAAGAAGCTTTCTGAGAAACTTCTTTGTGTTCTGTGAAATCATCTCACAGAGTTACAGCTTTCCCTCAAGAAGCCTTTCGCTAAGACAGTTCTTGTGGATTTGGCAAAGTGATATGTGGGAGCCCAGAGAGGGATATGGTGAAAAAGGAAATATCCTCGGATGAAATCTGGAAAGAAGCTTTCTGAGAAACTGCTTAGTGTTCTGTTACTTCATCTCACAGAGTTACATCTGTATTTCGTGGATCTCTTTGCTAGCCTTATTTCTGTGTTATCTGAGAACAGATATTTCGGATGCCTTTTGAGACTATATTGCCAAAGGAAATACCCTCCGATAACAAAGAGAAAGAAGCTTTCTGAGAAACTTCTTCGTGTTCTGTGAAATCATCTCACAGAATTACAGCTTTTTCCTCAAGAAGCCTTTCGCTAAGACAGTTCTTGTGGAATTGGCAAAGTGATATTTGGAAGCCCATAGAGGGCTAGGATGAAAAAGGAAATATCCTTCGAGAAGATTTGGAAAGAAGCTTTCTGAGAAACTGCTTAGTGTTCTGTTAATTCATCTCTCAGAGTTACATCTGTATTTCATGGATCTCTTTGCTATCCTTATTTCTGTGGAATCTGAGAACAGATATTTCGGATCCCTTTGAAGACTATAGGGCCAATGGTAATATCCTCCGATAACAAAGAGAAAGAAGCTTTCTGAGAAACTTCTTTGTGTTCTGTGAAATCATCTCACAGAGTTACAGCTTTCCCCTCAAGAAGCCTTTCGCTAAGACTGTTCTTGTGGAATTGGCAAAGTGATATTCGGAAGCCCATAGAGGGCTATGGTGAAAAAGTAAATATCCTCCGATGAAATCTAGAAAGAAGCTTTCTGAGAAACTGCTTAGTGTTCTGTTAATTCATCTCCCAGAGTTACATCTGTATTTCGTGGATGTCTTTGCTAGCCTTATTTCTGTGGAATCTGAGAAGGGATATTTCGGATCCCTTTGAAGACTATACGGCCAAAGGAAATATCCTCCGATAACAAAGAGAAAGAAGCTTTCTGAGAAACTTCTTTGTGTTCTGTGAAATCATCTCACAGAGTTACAGCTTTTTCCTCAAGAAGCCTTGTGCTAAGACAGTTCTGGTGAAATTGGCAAAGTGATATTTGGAAGCCCATAGAGGGCTAGGATGAAAAAGGAAATATCCTTAGAGAAAATTTGGAAAGAAGCTTTCTGAGAAACTGCTTAGTGTTCTCTTAATTCATCTCCCAGGGTTACATCTGTATTTCGTGGATCTCTTTGCTAGCCTTATTTCTGTGGAACCTCAGAACAGATATTTCGGATCCCTTTGAAGACTATAGGGCCAAAGGAAATATCCTACGATTTCAAAGAGAAAGAAGCTTTCTGAGAAACTTCTTTGTGTTCTGTGAAATCATCTCACAGAGTTACAGCTTTCCCCTCAAGAAGCCTTTCGCTAAGACAGTTCTTGTGGATTTAGCAAAGTGATATTTGGAAGCCCATAGAGGTCTATGGTGAAAAAGGAAATATCCTCCGATGAAATCTGAAAAGAAGCTTTCTGAGAAACTGCATAGTGTTCTGTTAATTCATCTCACAGAGTTACATCTGTATTTCGTGAATCTCTTTGCTAGTCTTATTTCTGTGGAATCTGAGAACAGATATTTCGGATCCCTCTGAAGACTATAGGGCCAATGGAAATATCCTCCGATAACAAAGAGAAAGAAGCTTTCTGAGAAACTTCTTTGTGTTCTGTGAAATCATCTCACAGAGTTACAGCTTTTTCCTCAAGAAGCCTTGTGCTAAGACAGTTCTTGTGGATATGGCAAAGTGATATTTGGAAGCCCATAGAGGGCTAGGATGAAAAAGGAAATATCCTTCGAGAAAATTTGGAAAGAAGCTTTCTGAGAAAGTGCTTAGTGTTCTGTTAATTCATCTCCCAGAGTTATATCTGTATTTCGTGGATCTCTTTGCTAGCCTTATTTCTGTGGAATCTGAGAACAGATATTTCGGATCCCTTTGAAGACTTTAGGGCCAAAGGAAATATCCTCCGATAAGAAAGAGAAAGAAGCTTTCTGAGAAACTTCTTTGTGTTCTGTGAAATCATCTCACAGAGTTACAGCTTTCCCCTCAAGAAGCCTTTCGCTAAGACAGTTCTTGTGGAATTGGCAAAGTGATATTTGGAAGCCCATAGAGGGCTATGGTGAAAAAGTAAATATCCTCCGATGAAATCTGGAAAGAAGCTTTCTGAGAACCTGCTTACTGTTCCGTTAATTCATCTCACAGAGTTACATCTGTATTTCGTGGATCTCCTTGATAGCCTTATTTCTCTGGAATCTGAGAACAGATATTTCGGATCCCTTTGAAGACTATATGGCCAAAGGAAATATCCTCCGATAACAAAGAGAAAGAAGCTTTCTGAGAAACTTCTTTGTGTTCTGTGAAATCATCTCACAGAGTTACAGCTTTCCCCTCAAGAAGCCTTTCGCTAAGACAGTTCTTGTGGAATTGGCAAAGTGATATTTGGAAGCCCATAGAGGGCTATGATGAAAAAGGAAATATCCTTCAATGAAATTTGGAAAGAAGCTTTCTGCGAAACTGCTTAGTGTTCTGTTAATTCATCTCCCAGGGTTACATCTGTATTTCGTGGATCTCTTTGCTAGCCTCATTTCTGTGGGACCTCAGAACAGATATTTCGGATCCCTTTGAAGACAATAGGGCCAAAGGAAATATCCTCCGATAACAAAGAGAAAGAAGCTTTCTGAGAAACTTCTTTTTCTTCTGTGAAATCATCTCACAGAGTTCCAGCTTTCCCCTCAAGAAGCCTTTCGCTAAACAGTTCTTGTGGAATTGGCAAAGTGATATTTAGAAGCCCATAGAGGGCTACGGTGAAAAAGGAAATATCTTCCGATGAAATCTGGAAATAAGCTTTCTGAAAAACTGCTTAGTGTTCTGTTAATTCATCTCACAGAGTTACATCTGTATTTCGTGGGTCTCTATGCTTGCCTTATTTCTGTGGAATCTGACAACAGATATTTCCTTTCCCTATGAAGACTGTAGGGCCAAAGGAAATATCCTCCGATGACAAAGAGAAAGAAAATTTTGAGAAACTTCTTTGTGTTCTGTGAAATCATCTCACAGAGTTACAGCTTTACCCTCAAGAAGTCTTTCGCTAAGACAGTTCTTGTGGAATTGGCAAAGTGATATTTGGAAGCCCATAGAGGGCTATGGTGAAAAAGGAAATATCCTCCGATGAAATCTGGAAAGAAGATTTCTGAGAAACTGCTTAGTGTTCTGTTAATTCATCTCTCAGAGTTACATCCGTGTTTCATGGATCTCTTTGCTAGCCTTATTTCTGTGGAATCTGAGAACAGATATTTCGGATCCCTTTGAAGACTATATTGCCAAAGGAAATATCCTCCAATAACAAAGAGAAAGAAGCTTTCTGAGAAACTTCTTTGAGTTCTCTGAAATCATGTCACAGAGTTACAGCTTTCCCCTCAAGAAGCCTTTCGCTAAGACTGTTCTTGTGGAATTGGCAAAGTGATATTTGGAAGCCCATAGAGGGCTATGGTAAAAAAGGAAATATCCTCCGATGAAATCTGGAAAGAAGCTTTCTGAGAAACTGCTTAGTGTTCTGTTAATTCATCTCCCAGAGTTACATCTGTATTTCGTGGATCTCTTTGCTAGCCTTATTTCTGTGGAATCTGAGAAGAGATATTTCGGATCCCTTTGAAGACTATAGGGCCAAAGGAAATATCCTCTGATAACAAAGGGAATGAAGCTTTCTGAGAAACTTCTTTGTGTTCTGTGAAATCATCTCACAGAGTTACAGCTTTCCCCTCAAGAAGCCTTTCGCTAAGACAGTTCTTGTGGAATTGGCAAAGTGATATTTGGAAACCATAGAGGGCTATGGTGAAAAAGGAAATATCCTCCGATGAAATCTGGAAAGAAGGTTTCTGAGAAACTGCTTAGTGTTCTGTTAATCCATCTCTCAGAGTTACATCTGTATTTCATGGATCTCTTTGCTATCCTTATTTCTGTGGAATCTGAGAACAGATATTTCAGATCCCTTTGAAGACTATAGGGCCAATGGAAATATCCTCCGATAACAAAGAGAAAGAAGCTTTCTGAGAAACTTCTTTGTGTTCTGTGAAATCATCTCACAGAGTTACAGCTTTCCCCTCAAGAAGCCTTTCGCTAAGACTGTTGTTGTGGAATTGGCAAAGTGATATTCGGAAGCCCATAGAGGGCTATGGTGAAAAAGTAAATATCCTCCGATGAAATCTAGAAAGAAGCTTTCTGAGAAACTGCTTAGTGTTCTGTTAATTCATCTCCCAGAGTTACATCTGTATTTCGTGGATGTCTTTGCTAGCCTTATTTCTGTGGAATCTGAGAAGGGATATTTCGGATCCCTTTGAAGACTATATGGCCAAAGGAAATATCCTCCGATAACAAAGAGAAAGAAGCTTTCTGAGAAACTTCTTTGTGTTCTGTGAAATCATCTCACAGAGTTACAGCTTTTTCCTCAAGAAGCCTTGTGCTAAGACAGTTCTGGTGGAATTGGCAAAGTGATATTTGGAAGCCCATAGAGGGCTAGGATGAAAAAGGAAATATCCTTAGAGAAAATTTGGAAAGAAGCTTTCTGAGAAACTGCTTAGTGTTCTCTTAATTCATCTCCCAGGGTTACATCTGTATTTCGTGGATCTCTTTGCTAGCCTTATTTCTGTGGAACCTCAGAACAGATATTTCGGATCCCTTTGAAGACTATAGGGCCAAAGGAAATATCCTACGATTTCAAAGAGAAAGAAGCTTTCTGAGAAACTTCTTTGTGTTCTGTGAAATCATCTCACAGAGTTACAGCTTTCCCCTCAAGAAGCCTTTCGCTAAGACAGTTCTTGTGGATTTAGCAAAGTGATATTTGGAAGCCCATAGAGGTCTATGGTGAAAAAGGAAATATCCTCCGATGAAATCTGAAAAGAAGCTTTCTGAGAAACTGCTTAGTGTTCTGTTAATTCATCTCACAGAGTTACATCTGTATTTCGTGAATCTCTTTGCTAGTCTTATTTCTGTGGAATCTGAGAACAGATATTTCGGATCCCTCTGAAGACTATAGGGCCAATGGAAATATCCTCCGATAACAAAGAGAAAGAAGCTTTCTGAGAAACTTCTTTGTGTTCTGTGAAATCATCTCACAGAGTTACAGCTTTTTCCTCAAGAAGCCTTGTGCTAAGACAGTTCTTGTGGATATGGCAAAGTGATATTTGGAAGCCCATAGAGGGTAGGATGAAAAAGGAAATATCCTTCGAGAAAATTTGGAAAGAAGCTTTCTGAGAAAGTGCTTAGTGTTCTGTTAATTCATCTCCCAGAGTTATATCTGTATTTCGTGGATCTCTTTGCTAGCCTTATTTCTGTGGAATCTGAGAACAGATATTTCGGATCCCTTTGAAGACTTTAGGGCCAAAGGAAATATCCTCCAATAAGAAAGAGAAAGAAGCTTTCTGAGAAACTTCTTTGTGTTCTGTGAAATCATCTCACAGAGTTACAGCTTTCCCCTCAAGAAGCCTTTCGCTAAGACAGTTCTTGTGGAATTGGCAAAGTGATATTTGGAAGCCCATAGAGGGCTATGGTGAAAAAGTAAATATCCTCCGATGAAATCTGGAAAGAAGCTTTCTGAGAACCTGCTTACTGTTCCGTTAATTCATCTCACAGAGTTACATCTGTATTTCGTGGATCTCCTTGATAGCCTTATTTCTCTGGAATCTGAGAACAGATATTTCGGATCCCTTTGAAGACTATATGGCCAAAGGAAATATCCTCCGATAACAAAGAGAAAGAAGCTTTCTGAGAAACTTCTTTGTGTTCTGTGAAATCATCTCACAGAGTTACAGCTTTTTCCTCAAGAAGCCTTGTGCTAAGACAGTTCTGGTGGAATTGGCAAAGTGATATTTGGAAGCCCATAGAGGGCTAGGATGAAAAAGGAAATATCCTTAGAGAAAATTTTTAAAGAAGCTTTCTGAGAAACTGCTTAGTGTTCTGTTAATTCATCTCCCAGTGTTACATCTGTATTTCGTGGATCTCTTTGCTAGCCTTATTACTGTGGAACCTCAGAACAGATATTTCGGATCCCTTTGAAGACTATAGGGCCAAAGGAAATATCCTCTGATAACAAAGGGAAAGAAGCTTTCTGAGAAACTTCTTTGTGTTCTGTGAAATCATCTCATAGAGTTACAGCTTTCCCCTCAAGAAGCCTTTCGCTAAGATAGTTCTTGTGGAATTGGCAAAGTGATATTTGGAAACCATAGAGGGCTATGGTGAAAAAGGAAATATCCTCCGATGAAATCTGGAAAGAAGCTTTCTGAGAAACTGCTTAGTGTTCTGTTAATTCATCTCCCAGAGTTACATCTGTATTTCGTGGATCTCTTTGCTAGCCTTATTTCTGTGGAATCTGAGAAGAGATATTTCGGATCCCTTTGAAGACTATAGGGCCAAAGGAAATATCCTCTGATAACAAAGAGAAAGAAGCTTTCTGAGAAACTTCTTTGTGTTCTGTGAAATCATCTCACAGAGTTACAGCTTTCCCCTCAAGAAGCCTTTCGCTAAGACAGTTCTTGTGGAATTGTCAAAGTGATATTTGGAAGCCCATAGAGGGCTATGGTGAAAAAGGAAATATCCTCCGATGAAATCTGGAAAGAAGCTTTCTGAGAAACTGCATAGTGTTCTGTTAATTCATCTCACAGAGTTACATCTGTATTTCGTGGATCTCTTGGCTAGCCTTATTTGTGTGGAATCTGAGAACAGATATTTCTGATCCCTTTGAAGACTATAGGGCCAAAGGAAATATCCTCCGATAACAAAGAGAAAGAAGCCTTCTGAGAAACTTCTTTGTGTTCTGTGAAATCATCTCACAGAGTTACAGCTTTCCCCTCAAGAAGCCTTTCGCTAAGACAGTTCTTGTGGAATTGGCAAAGTGATATTTGGAAGCCCATAGAGGGCTATGGTGAAAAAGGAAATATCCTCCGATGAAATCTGGAAAGAAGGTTTCTGAGAAACTGCTTAGTGTTCTGTAAATTCATCTCCCAGAGTTACATCTGTATTTCGTGGATCTCTTTGCTAGCCTTATTTCTGTGGAATCTGAGAACAGCTATTTCGGATCCCTTTGAAGACTTTAGGGCGGAAGGAAATATCCTCCGATAAGAAAGAGAAAGAAGCTTTCTGAGAAACTTCTTTGTGTTCTGTGAAATCATCTCACAGAGTTACAGCTTTCCCCTCAAGAAGCCTTTCGCTAAGACAGTTCTTGTGGAATTGGCAAAGTGATATTTGGAAGCCCATAGAGGGCTATGGTGAAAAAGTAAATATCCTCCGTTGAAATCTGGAAATAAGCTTTCTGAGAACCTGCTTACTGTTCCGTTAATTCATCTCACAGAGTTACATCTGTATTTCGTGGATCTCCTTGATAGCCTTATTTCTCTGGAATCTGAGAACAGATATTTCGGATCCCTTTGAAGACTATATGGCCAAAGGAAATATCCTCGGATAACAAAGAGAAAGAAGCTTTCTGAGAAACTTCTTTGTGTTCTGTGAAATCATCTCACAGAGTTACAGCTTTCCCCTCAAGAAGCCTTTCGCTAAGACAGTTCTTGTGGAATTGGCAAAGTGATATTTGGAAGCCCATAGAGGGCTATGATGAAAAAGGAAATATCCTTCGATGAAATTTGGAAAGAAGCTTTCTGAGAAACTGCTTAGTGTTCTGTTAATTCATCTCCCAGGGTTACATCTGTATTTCGTGGATCTCTTTGCTAGCCTTATTTCTGTGGAACCTCAGAACAGATATTTCGGATCCCTTTGAAGACAATAGGGCCAAAGGAAATATCCTCCGATAACAAAGAGAAAGAAGCTTTCTGAGAAACTTCTTTTTCTTCTGTGAAATCATCTCACAGAGTTACAGCTTTCCCCTCAAGAAGCCTTTCGCTAAACAGTTCTTGTGGAATTGGCAAAATGATATTTGGAAGCCCATAGAGGGCTACGGTGAAAAAGGAAATATCTTCCGATGAAATCTGGAAATAAGCTTTCTGAAAAACTGCTTAGTGTTCTGTTAATTCATCTCACAGAGTTACAACTGTATTTCGTGGGTCTCTATGCTTGCCTTATTTCTGTGGAATCTGACAACAGATATTTCCTTTCCCTATGAAGACTGTAGGGCCAAAGGAAATATCCTCCGATAACAAAGAGAAAGAAGATTTTGAGAAACTTCTTTGTGTTCTGTGAAATCATGTCACAGAGTTACAGCTTTCCCCTCAAGAAGCCTTTCGCTAAGACAGTTCTTGTGGAATTGGCAAAGTGATATTTGGAAGCCCATAGAGGGCTATGGTGAAAAAGGAAATATCCTCGGTTGAAATCTGGAAAGAAGCTTTCTGAGAAACTGCTTAGTGTTCTGTTAATTCATTCCACAGGGTTACAGCTGTATTTCGTGGATCTCTTTGCTAGCCTTATTTCTGTGGAATCTGAGAACAGATATTTCGTATCCCTTTGAAGACTACAGGGCCAAAGGAAATATCCTCCGATTACAAAGAGAAAGAAGCTTTCTGAGAAACTTCTTTGTGTTCTGTGAAATCATCTCACAGAGTTACAGCTTTCCCCTAAAGAAACCTTTCGCTAAGACAGTTCTTGTGGAATTGGCAAAGTGATATTTGGAAGCCCATAGAGGGCTATGGTGAAAAAGGAAATATCCTCCGATGAAATCTGGAAAGAAGCTTTCTGAGAAACTGCTTAGTGTTCTGTTAATTCATCTCTCAGAGTTACATCTGTATTTCATGGATCTCTTTGCTAGCCTTTTTTCTGTGGAATCTGAGAACAGATATTTCGGATCCATTTGAAGACTATAGGGCCAATAGAAATATCCTCCGATAACAAAGAGAAAGATGCTTTCTGAGAAACTTCTTTGTGTTCTGTGAAATCATCTCACAGAGTTACAGCTTTCCCCTCAAGAAGCCTTTCCCTAAGACAGTTCTTGTGGAATTGGCAAAGTGATATTTGGAAGCCCATAGAGGGCTATGGTGTAAAAGGAAATATCCTCCGATGAAATCTGGAAAGAAGCTTACTGAGAAACTGCTTAGTGTTCTGTTAATTCATCTCACAGAGTTACATCTGTATTTCGTGGATGTCTTTGCTAGCCTTATTTCTGTGGAATCTGAGAAGAGATATTTCGGATCCCTTTGAGGACTATAGGGCCAGAGGAAATATCCTCCGATAACAAATAGAAAGAAGCTCTCTGAGAAACTTCTTTGTGTTCTGTGAAATCATCTCACAGAGTTACAGCTTTCCCCTCAAGAAGCCTTTCGCTAAGACAGTTCTTGTGGAATTGGCAAAGTGATATTTGGAAGCCCATAGAGGGCTATGGTGAAAAAGGAAATATCCTCCGATGAAATCTGGAAAGAAGATTTCTGAGAAACTGCTTAGTGTTCTGTTAATTCATCTCTCAGAGTTACATCCGTGTTTCATGGATCTCTTTGCTAGCCTTATTTCTGTGGAATCTGAGAACAGATATTTCGGATCCCTTTGAAGACTATATTGCCAAAGGAAATATCCTCCGATAACAAAGAGAAAGAAGCTTTCTGAGAAACTTCTTTGTGTTCTCTGAAATCATGTCACAGAGTTACAGCTTTCCCCTCAAGAAGCCTTTCGCTAAGACAGTTCTTGTGGAATTGGCAAAGTGATATTTGGAAGCCCATAGAGGGCTATGGTGAAAAAGGAAATATCCTCCGATGAAATCTGGAAAGAAGCTTTCTTAGAAACTGCTTAGTGTTCTGTTAATTCATCTCCCAGAGTTACATCTGTATTTCGTGGATCTCTTTGCTAGCCTTATTTCTGTGGAATCTGAGAAGAGATATTTCGGATCCCTTTGAAGACTATAGGGCCAAAGGAAATATCCTCTGATAACAAAGAGAAAGAAGCTTTCTGAGAAACTTCTTTGTGTTCTGTGAAATCATCTCACAGAGTTACAGCTTTCCCCTCAAGAAGCCTTTCGCTAAGACAGTTCTTGTGGAATTGGCAAAGTGATATTTGGAAGCCCATAGAGGGCTATGGTGAAAAAGGAAATATCCTCCGATGATATCTGGAAAGAAGCTTTCTGAGAAACTGCATAGTGTTCTGTTAATTCATCTCACAGAGTTACATCTGTATTTCGTCGATCTCTTTGCCAGCCTTATTTGTGTGGAATCTTAGAACAGATATTTCTGATCCCTTGGAAGACTATAGGGCCAAAGGAAATATCCTCCGATAACAAAGAGAAAGAAGCTTTCTGAGAAACTTCTTTGTGTTCTGTGAAATCATCTCACAGAGTTACAGCTTTCCCCTCAAGAAGCCTTTCGCTAAGACAGTTCTTGTGGAATTGGCAAAGTGATATTTGGAAGCCCATAGAGGGATATGGTGAAAAAGGAAATATCCTACGATGAAATCTGGAAAGAAGCTTTCTGAGAAACTGCTTAGTCTTCTGTTAATTCATCTCACAGAGTTACATCTCTATTTCGTGGATCTGTTTGCTAGCCTTATTTCTGTGGAATCTGAGAACAGATATTTTGGATGCCTTTGAAGACTGTAGGGCCAAAGGAAATATCCTCCGATAACAAAGAGAAAGAAGCTTTCTGAGAAACTTCTTTGTGTTCTGTGAAATTATCTCACAGAGTTACAGCTTTCCCCTCAAGAAGCCTTTCGCTAAGACAGTTCTTGTGGAATTGGCAAAGTGATATTCGGAAGCCCATAGAGGGCTTTGGTGAAAAAGTAAATATCCTCTGATGAAATCTAGAAAGAAGCTTTCTGAGAAACTGCTTAGTGTTCTGTTAATTCATCTCCCAGAGTTACATCTGTATTTCGTGGATGTCTTTTCTAGCCTTATTTCTGTGGAATCTGAGAAGAGATATTTCGGATCCCTTTGAAGACTATACGGCCAAAGGAAATATCCTCCGATAACAAAGAGAAAGAAGCTTTCTGAGAAACTTCTTTGTGTTCTGTGAAATCATCTCACAGAGTTACAGCTTTCCCCTCAAGAAGCCTTTCGCTAAGATAGTTCTTGTGGAATTGGCAAAGTGATATTTGGAAACCATAGAGGGCTACGGTGTAAAAGGAAATATCCTCCGATGAAATCTGGAAAGAAGGTTTCTGAGAAACTGCTTGTTGTTCTGTTAATTCATGTCTCAGAGTTACATCTGTATTTAATGGATCTCTTTGCTAGCCTTATTTCTGTGGAATCTGAGAACAGATATTTCGGATCCCTTTGAAGACTATAGGGCCAAAGGAAATATCCTCCGATAACGAAGAGAAAGAAGCTTTCTGAGAAACTTCTTTGTGTTCTGTGAAATCATCTCACAGAGCTAAAGCTTTCCCCTCAAGAAGCCTTTCGCTAAGACAGTGCTTGTGGAAATGGCAAAGTGATATTTGGAAGCCCATAGAGGGCTATGGTGAAAAAGGAAATATCATCCGATGAAATCTGTAAAGAAGCTTTCTGAGAAACTGCATAGTGTTCTGTTAATTCATCTCACAGAGTTACATCTGTATTTCGTCGATCTCTTTGCCAGCCTTATTTGTGTGGAATCTGAGAACAGATATTTCTGATCCCTTTGAAGACTATAGGGCCAAAGGAAATATCCTCTGATAACAAAGACAAAGAAGCTTTCTGAGAAACTTCTTTGTGTTCTGTGAAATCATCTCACAGAGCTAAAGCTTTCCCCTCAAGAAGCCTTTCCCTAAGACAGTTCTTGTGGAATTGGCAAAGTGATATTTGGAAGCCCAAAGAGGGCTATGGTGAAAAAGGAAATATCCTCCGATGAAATCTGAAAAGAAGCTTTCTGAGAAACTGCTTAGTGTTCTGTTAATTCATCTCACAGAGTTACATCTGTATTTCGTGTATCTCCTTGCTAGTCTTATTTCTGTGGAATCTGAGAACAGATATTTCGGATCCCTCTGAAGACTCTAGGGCCAAAGGAAATATCCTCCGATAACAAAGAGAAAGAAGCTTTCTGAGAAACTTCTTTGTGTTCTGTGAAATCATCTCACAGAGTTACAGCTTTTTCCTCAAGAAGCCTTGTGCTAAGACAGTTCTTGTGGAATTGGCAAAGTGATATTTGGAAGCCCATAGAGGGCTAGGATGAAAAAGGAAATATCCTTCGAGAAAATTTGGAAAGAAGCTTTCTGAGAAACTGCTTAGTGTTCTGTTAATTCATCTCCCCGGGTTACATCTGTATTTCGTGGATCTCTTTGCTAGCCTTATTTCTGTGGATCCTCAGAACAGATATTTCGGATCCATTTGAAGACTATAGGGCCAAAGGAAATATCCTCCGATAACAAAGAGAAAGAAGCTTTCTGAGAAACTTCTTTGTGTTCTGTGAAATCATCTCACAGAGTTACAGCTTTCCCTCAAGAAGCCTTTCGCTAAGACAGTTCTTGTGGATTTGGCAAAGTGATATGTGGGAGCCCAGAGAGGGATATGGTGAAAAAGGAAATATCCTCGGATGAAATCTGGAAAGAAGCTTTCTGAGAAACTGCTTAGTGTTCTGTTACTTCATCTCACAGAGTTACATCTGTATTTCGTGGATCTCTTTGCTAGCCTTATTTCTGTGTTATCTGAGAACAGATATTTCGGATGCCTTTTGAGACTATATTGCCAAAGGAAATACCCTCCGATAACAAAGAGAAAGAAGCTTTCTGAGAAACTTCTTCGTGTTCTGTGAAATCATCTCACAGAATTACAGCTTTTTCCTCAAGAAGCCTTTCGCTAAGACAGTTCTTGTGGAATTGGCAAAGTGATATTTGGAAGCCCATAGAGGGCTAGGATGAAAAAGGAAATATCCTTCGAGAAGATTTGGAAAGAAGCTTTCTGAGAAACTGCTTAGTGTTCTGTTAATTCATCTCTCAGAGTTACATCTGTATTTCATGGATCTCTTTGCTATCCTTATTTCTGTGGAATCTGAGAACAGATATTTCGGATCCCTTTGAAGACTATAGGGCCAATGGTAATATCCTCCGATAACAAAGAGAAAGAAGCTTTCTGAGAAACTTCTTTGTGTTCTGTGAAATCATCTCACAGAGTTACAGCTTTCCCCTCAAGAAGCCTTTCGCTAAGACTGTTCTTGTGGAATTGGCAAAGTGATATTCGGAAGCCCATAGAGGGCTATGGTGAAAAAGTAAATATCCTCCGATGAAATCTAGAAAGAAGCTTTCTGAGAAACTGCTTAGTGTTCTGTTAATTCATCTCCCAGAGTTACATCTGTATTTCGTGGATGTCTTTGCTAGCCTTATTTCTGTGGAATCTGAGAAGGGATATTTCGGATCCCTTTGAAGACTATACGGCCAAAGGAAATATCCTCCGATAACAAAGAGAAAGAAGCTTTCTGAGAAACTTCTTTGTGTTCTGTGAAATCATCTCACAGAGTTACAGCTTTTTCCTCAAGAAGCCTTGTGCTAAGACAGTTCTGGTGGAATTGGCAAAGTGATATTTGGAAGCCCATAGAGGGCTAGGATGAAAAAGGAAATATCCTTAGAGAAAATTTGGAAAGAAGCTTTCTGAGAAACTGCTTAGTGTTCTCTTAATTCATCTCCCAGGGTTACATCTGTATTTCGTGGATCTCTTTGCTAGCCTTATTTCTGTGGAACCTCAGAACAGATATTTCGGATCCCTTTGAAGACTATAGGGCCAAAGGAAATATCCTACGATTTCAAAGAGAAAGAAGCTTTCTGAGAAACTTCTTTGTGTTCTGTGAAATCATCTCACAGAGTTACAGCTTTCCCCTCAAGAAGCCTTTCGCTAAGACAGTTCTTGTGGATTTAGCAAAGTGATATTTGGAAGCCCATAGAGGTCTATGGTGAAAAAGGAAATATCCTCCGATGAAATCTGAAAAGAAGCTTTCTGAGAAACTGCATAGTGTTCTGTTAATTCATCTCACAGAGTTACATCTGTATTTCGTGAATCTCTTTGCTAGTCTTATTTCTGTGGAATCTGAGAACAGATATTTCGGATCCCTCTGAAGACTATAGGGCCAATGGAAATATCCTCCGATAACAAAGAGAAAGAAGCTTTCTGAGAAACTTCTTTGTGTTCTGTGAAATCATCTCACAGAGTTACAGCTTTTTCCTCAAGAAGCCTTGTGCTAAGACAGTTCTTGTGGATATGGCAAAGTGATATTTGGAAGCCCATAGAGGGCTAGGATGAAAAAGGAAATATCCTTCGAGAAAATTTGGAAAGAAGCTTTCTGAGAAAGTGCTTAGTGTTCTGTTAATTCATCTCCCAGAGTTATATCTGTATTTCGTGGATCTCTTTGCTAGCCTTATTTCTGTGGAATCTGAGAACAGATATTTCGGATCCCTTTGAAGACTTTAGGGCCAAAGGAAATATCCTCCGATAAGAAAGAGAAAGAAGCTTTCTGAGAAACTTCTTTGTGTTCTGTGAAATCATCTCACAGAGTTACAGCTTTCCCCTCAAGAAGCCTTTCGCTAAGACAGTTCTTGTGGAATTGGCAAAGTGATATTTGGAAGCCCATAGAGGGCTATGGTGAAAAAGTAAATATCCTCCGATGAAATCTGGAAAGAAGCTTTCTGAGAAACTGCTTACTGTTCCGTTAATTCATCTCACAGAGTTACATCTGTATTTCGTGGATCTCCTTGATAGCCTTATTTCTCTGGAATCTGAGAACAGATATTTCGGATCCCTTTGAAGACTATATGGCCAAAGGAAATATCCTCCGATAACAAAGAGAAAGAAGCTTTCTGAGAAACTTCTTTGTGTTCTGTGAAATCATCTCACAGAGTTACAGCTTTCCCCTCAAGAAGCCTTTCGCTAAGACAGTTCTTGTGGAATTGGCAAAGTGATATTTGGAAGCCCATAGAGGGCTATGATGAAAAAGGAAATATCCTTCAATGAAATTTGGAAAGAAGCTTTCTGCGAAACTGCTTAGTGTTCTGTTAATTCATCTCCCAGGGTTACATCTGTATTTCGTGGATCTCTTTGCTAGCCTCATTTCTGTGGAACCTCAGAACAGATATTTCGGATCCCTTTGAAGACAATAGGGCCAAAGGAAATATCCTCCGATAACAAAGAGAAAGAAGCTTTCTGAGAAACTTCTTTTTCTTCTGTGAAATCATCTCACAGAGTTCCAGCTTTCCCCTCAAGAAGCCTTTCGCTAAACAGTTCTTGTGGAATTGGCAAAGTGATATTTAGAAGCCCATAGAGGGCTACGGTGAAAAAGGAAATATCTTCCGATGAAATCTGGAAATAAGCTTTCTGAAAAACTGCTTAGTGTTCTGTTAATTCATCTCACAGAGTTACATCTGTATTTCGTGGGTCTCTATGCTTGCCTTATTTCTGTGGAATCTGACAACAGATATTTCCTTTCCCTATGAAGACTGTAGGGCCAAAGGAAATATCCTCCGATGACAAAGAGAAAGAAAATTTTGAGAAACTTCTTTGTGTTCTGTGAAATCATCTCACAGAGTTACAGCTTTACCCTCAAGAAGTCTTTCGCTAAGACAGTTCTTGTGGAATTGGCAAAGTGATATTTGGAAGCCCATAGAGGGCTATGGTGAAAAAGGAAATATCCTCCGATGAAATCTGGAAAGAAGATTTCTGAGAAACTGCTTAGTGTTCTGTTAATTCATCTCTCAGAGTTACATCCGTGTTTCATGGATCTCTTTGCTAGCCTTATTTCTGTGGAATCTGAGAACAGATATTTCGGATCCCTTTGAAGACTATATTGCCAAAGGAAATATCCTCCAATAACAAAGAGAAAGAAGCTTTCTGAGAAACTTCTTTGAGTTCTCTGAAATCATGTCACAGAGTTACAGCTTTCCCCTCAAGAAGCCTTTCGCTAAGACTGTTCTTGTGGAATTGGCAAAGTGATATTTGGAAGCCCATAGAGGGCTATGGTAAAAAAGGAAATATCCTCCGATGAAATCTGGAAAGAAGCTTTCTGAGAAACTGCTTAGTGTTCTGTTAATTCATCTCCCAGAGTTACATCTGTATTTCGTGGATCTCTTTGCTAGCCTTATTTCTGTGGAATCTGAGAAGAGATATTTCGGATCCCTTTGAAGACTATAGGGCCAAAGGAAATATCCTCTGATAACAAAGGGAATGAAGCTTTCTGAGAAACTTCTTTGTGTTGTGTGAAATCATCTCACAGAGTTACAGCTTTCCCCTCAAGAAGCCTTTCGCTAAGATAGTTCTTGTGGAATTGGCAAAGTGATATTTGGAAACCATAGAGGGCTATGGTGAAAAAGGAAATATCCTCCGATGAAATCTGGAAAGAAGGTTTCTGAGAAACTGCTTAGTGTTCTGTTAATCCATCTCTCAGAGTTACATCTGTATTTCATGGATCTCTTTGCTATCCTTATTTCTGTGGAATCTGAGAACAGATATTTCAGATCCCTTTGAAGACTATAGGGCCAATGGAAATATCCTCCGATAACAAAGAGAAAGAAGCTTTCTGAGAAACTTCTTTGTGTTCTGTGAAATCATCTCACAGAGTTACAGCTTTCCCCTCAAGAAGCCTTTCGCTAAGACTGTTGTTGTGGAATTGGCAAAGTGATATTCGGAAGCCCATAGAGGGCTATGGTGAAAAAGTAAATATCCTCCGATGAAATCTAGAAAGAAGCTTTCTGAGAAACTGCTTAGTGTTCTGTTAATTCATCTCCCAGAGTTACATCTGTATTTCGTGGATGTCTTTGCTAGCCTTATTTCTGTGGAATCTGAGAAGGGATATTTCGGATCCCTTGGAAGACTATATGGCCAAAGGAAATATCCTCCGATAACAAAGAGAAAGAAGCTTTCTGAGAAACTTCTTTGTGTTCTGTGAAATCATCTCACAGAGTTACAGCTTTTTCCTCAAGAAGCCTTGTGCTAAGACAGTTCTGGTGGAATTGGCAAAGTGATATTTGGAAGCCCATAGAGGGCTAGGATGAAAAAGGAAATATCCTTAGAGAAAATTTGGAAAGAAGCTTTCTGAGAAACTGCTTAGTGTTCTCTTAATTCATCTCCCAGGGTTACATCTGTATTTCGTGGATCTCTTTGCTAGCCTTATTTCTGTGGAACCTCAGAACAGATATTTCGGATCCCTTTGAAGACTATAGGGCCAAAGGAAATATCCTACGATTTCAAAGAGAAAGAAGCTTTCTGAGAAACTTCTTTGTGTTCTGTGAAATCATCTCACAGAGTTACAGCTTTCCCCTCAAGAAGCCTTTCGCTAAGACAGTTCTTGTGGATTTAGCAAAGTGATATTTGGAAGCCCATAGAGGTCTATGGTGAAAAAGGAAATATCCTCCGATGAAATCTGAAAAGAAGCTTTCTGAGAAACTGCTTAGTGTTCTGTTAATTCATCTCACAGAGTTACATCTGTATTTCGTGAATCTCTTTGCTAGTCTTATTTCTGTGGAATCTGAGAACAGATATTTCGGATCCCTCTGAAGACTATAGGGCCAATGGAAATATCCTCCGATAACAAAGAGAAAGAAGCTTTCTGAGAAACTTCTTTGTGTTCTGTGAAATCATCTCACAGAGTTACAGCTTTTTCCTCAAGAAGCCTTGTGCTAAGACAGTTCTTGTGGATATGGCAAAGTGATATTTGGAAGCCCATAGAGGGCTAGGATGAAAAAGGAAATATCCTTCGAGAAAATTTGGAAAGAAGCTTTCTGAGAAAGTGCTTAGTGTTCTGTTAATTCATCTCCCAGAGTTATATCTGTATTTCGTGGATCTCTTTGCTAGCCTTATTTCTGTGGAATCTGAGAACAGATATTTCGGATCCCTTTGAAGACTTTAGGGCCAAAGGAAATATCCTCCAATAAGAAAGAGAAAGAAGCTTTCTGAGAAACTTCTTTGTGTTCTGTGAAATCATCTCACAGAGTTACAGCTTTCCCCTCAAGAAGCCTTTCGCTAAGACAGTTCTTGTGGAATTGGCAAAGTGATATTTGGAAGCCCATAGAGGGCTATGGTGAAAAAGTAAATATCCTCCGATGAAATCTGGAAAGAAGCTTTCTGAGAACCTGCTTACTGTTCCGTTAATTCATCTCACAGAGTTACATCTGTATTTCGTGGATCTCCTTGATAGCCTTATTTCTCTGGAATCTGAGAACAGATATTTCGGATCCCTTTGAAGACTATATGGCCAAAGGAAATATCCTCCGATAACAAAGAGAAAGAAGCTTTCTGAGAAACTTCTTTGTGTTCTGTGAAATCATCTCACAGAGTTACAGCTTTTTCCTCAAGAAGCCTTGTGCTAAGACAGTTCTGGTGGAATTGGCAAAGTGATATTTGGAAGCCCATAGAGGGCTAGGATGAAAAAGGAAATATCCTTAGAGAAAATTTTTAAAGAAGCTTTCTGAGAAACTGCTTAGTGTTCTGTTAATTCATCTCCCAGTGTTACATCTGTATTTCGTGGATCTCTTTGCTAGCCTTATTACTGTGGAACCTCAGAACAGATATTTCGGATCCCTTTGAAGACTATAGGGCCAAAGGAAATATCCTCTGATAACAAAGGGAAAGAAGCTTTCTGAGAAACTTCTTTGTGTTCTGTGAAATCATCTCATAGAGTTACAGCTTTCCCCTCAAGAAGCCTTTCGCTAAGATAGTTCTTGTGGAATTGGCAAAGTGATATTTGGAAACCATAGAGGGCTATGGTGAAAAAGGAAATATCCTCCGATGAAATCTGGAAAGAAGGTTTCTGAGAAACTGCTTAGTGTTCTGTTAATTCATCTCTTAGAGTTACATCTGTATTTAATGGATCTCTTTGCTAGCCTTATTTCTGTGAAATCTGAGAACAGATATTTCGGATCCCTGTGAAGACTATAGGGCCAAAGGAAATATCCTCCGATAACGAAGAGAAAGAAGCTTTCTGAGAAACTTCTTTGTGTTCTGTGAAATCATCTCACAGAGCTAAAGCTTTCCCCTCAAGAAGCCTTTCGTTAAGACAGTTCTTGTGGAATTGGCAAAGTGATATTTGGAAGCCCATAGAGGGCTATGGTGAAAAAGGAAATATCCTCCGATGAAATCTGAAAAGAAGCTTTCTGAGAAACTGCTTAGTGTTCTGTTAATTCATCTCACAGAGTTACATCTGTATTTCGTGAATCTCCTTGCTAGTCTTATTTCTGTGGAATCTGAGAACAGATATTTGGGATCCCTCTGAAGACTATAGGGCCAACGGAAATATCCTCCGATAACAAAGAGAAAGAAGCTTTCTGAGAAACTTCTTTGTGTTCTGTGAAATCATCTCACAGAGTTACAGCTTTTTCCTCAAGAAGCCTTGTGCTAAGACAGTTCTTGTGGAATTGGCAAAGTGATATTTGGAAGCCCATAGAGGGCTAGGATGAAAAAGGAAATATCCTTCGAGAAAATTTGGAAAGAAGCTTTCTGAGAAACTGCTTAGTGTTCTGTTAATTCATCTCACAGAGTTACATCTGTATTTCGTGGATCTCTTTGCTAGCCTTATTTCTGTGGATCCTCAGTACAGATATTTCGGATCTCTTTGAAGACTATAGGGCCAAAGAAAATATCCTCTGATAACAAAGAGAAAGAAGCTTTCTGAGAAACTTCTTTGTGTTCTGTGAAATCATCTCACAGAGTTACAGCTTTCCCCTCAAGAAGCCTTTCGATAAGACAGTTCTTGTGGATTTGGCAAAGTGATATTTGGAAGCCCATAGAGGGATATGGTGAAAAAGGAAATAACCTCGGATGAAATCTGGAAAGAAGCTTTCTGAGAAACTGCTTTGTGTTCTGTTACTTTATCTCACAGAGTTACATCTGTATTTCGTGGATCTCTTTGCTAGCCTTATTTCTGTGTTATCTGAGAACAGATATTTCGGATGCCTTTGAAGACTATATTGCCAAAGGAAATATCCTCCGATAACAAAGAGAAAGAAGCTTTCTGAGAAACTTCTTCGTGTTCTGTGAAATCATCTCACAGAGTTACAGCTTTCCCCTCAAGAAGCCTTTCGTTAAGACAGTTCTTGTGGAATTGGCAAAGTGATATTTGGAAGCCCATAGAGGGCTAGGATGAAAAAGGAAATATCCTTCGAGAAGATTTGGAAAGAAGCTTTCTGAGAAACTGCTTAGTGTTCTGTTAATTCATCTCTCAGAGTTACATCTGTATTTCATGGATCTCTTTGCTATCCTTATTTCTGTGGAATCTGAGAACAGATATTTCGGATCCCTTTGAAGACTATAGGGCCAATGGAAATATCCTCCGATAACAAAGAGAAAGAAGCTTTCTGAGAAACTTCTTTGTGTTCTGTGAAAACATCTCACAGAGTTACAGCTTTCCCCTCAAGAAGCCTTTCGCTAAGACTGTTCTTGTGGAATTGGCAAAGTGATATTCGGAAGCCCATAGAGGGCTATGGTGAAAAAGTAAATATCCTCCGATGAAATCTAGAAAGAAGCTTTCTGAGAAACTGCTTAGTGTTCTGTTAATTCATCTCACAGTGTTACATCTGTATTTCGTGGATGTCTTTGGTAGCCTTATTTCTGTGGAATCTGAGAAGGGATATTTCGGATCCCTTTGAAGACTATACGGCCAAAGGAAATATCCTCCGATAACAAAGAGAAAGAAGCTTTCTGAGAAACTTCTTTGTGTTCTGTGAAATCATCTCACAGAGTTACAGCTTTTTCCTCAAGAAGCCTTGTGCTAAGACAGTTCTGGTGGAATTGGCAAAGTGATATTTGGAAGCCCATAGAGGGCTAGGATGAAAAAGGAAATATCCTTAGAGAAAATTTGGAAAGAAGCTTTCTGAGAAACTGCTTAGTGTTCTCTTAATTCATCTCCCAGGGTTACATCTGTATTTCGTGGATCTCTTTGCTAGCCTTATTTCTGTGGAACCTCAGAACAGATATTTCGGATCCCTTTGAAGACTATAGGGCCAAAGGAAATATCCTACGATTTCAAAGAGAAAGAAGCTTTCTGAGAAACTTCTTTGTGTTCTGTGAAATCATCTCACAGAGTTACAGCTTTCCCCTCAAGAAGCCTTTCGCTAAGACAGTTCTTGTGGATTTAGCAAAGTGATATTTGGAAGCCCATAGAGGTCTATGGTGAAAAAGGAAATATCCTCCGATGAAATCTGAAAAGAAGCTTTCTGAGAAACTGCTTAGTGTTCTGTCAATTCATCTCACAGAGTTACATCTGTATTTCGTGAATCTCTTTGCTAGTCTTATTTCTGTGGAATCTGAGAACAGATATTTCGGATCCCTCTGAAGACTATAGGGCCAATGGAAATATCCTCCGATAACAAAGAGAAAGAAGCTTTCTGAGAAACTTCTTTGTGTTCTGTGAAATCATCTCACAGAGTTACAGCTTTTTCCTCAAGAAGCCTTGTGCTAAGACAGTTCTTGTGGATATGGCAAAGTGATATTTGGAAGCCCATAGAGGGCTAGGATGAAAAAGGAAATATCCTTCGAGAAAATTTGGAAAGAAGCTTTCTGAGAAAGTGCTTAGTGTTCTGTTAATTCATCTCCCAGAGTTATATCTGTATTTCGTGGATCTCTTTGCTAGCCTTATTTCTGTGGAATCTGAGAACAGATATTTCGGATCCCTTTGAAGACTTTAGGGCCAAAGGAAATATCCTCCAATAAGAAAGAGAAAGAAGCTTTCTGAGAAACTTCTTTGTGTTCTGTGAAATCATCTCACAGAGTTACAGCTTTCCCCTCAAGAAGCCTTTCGCTAAGACAGTTCTTGTGGAATTGGCAAAGTGATATTTGGAAGCCCATAGAGGGCTATGGTGAAAAAGTAAATATCCTCCGATGAAATCTGGAAAGAAGCTTTCTGAGAACCTGCTTACTGTTCCGTTAATTCATCTCACAGAGTTACATCTGTATTTCGTGGATCTCCTTGATAGCCTTATTTCTCTGGAATCTGAGAACAGATATTTCGGATCCCTTTGAAGACTATATGGCCAAAGGAAATATCCTCCGATAACAAAGAGAAAGAAGCTTTCTGAGAAACTTCTTTGTGTTCTGTGAAATCATCTCACAGAGTTACAGCTTTTTCCTCAAGAAGCCTTGTGCTAAGACAGTTCTGGTGGAATTGGCAAAGTGATATTTGGAAGCCCATAGAGGGCTAGGATGAAAAAGGAAATATCCTTAGAGAAAATTTTTAAAGAAGCTTTCTGAGAAACTGCTTAGTGTTCTGTTAATTCATCTCCCAGTGTTACATCTGTATTTCGTGGATCTCTTTGCTAGCCTTATTACTGTGGAACCTCAGAACAGATATTTCGGATCCCTTTGAAGACTATAGGGCCAAAGGAAATATCCTCTGATAACAAAGGGAAAGAAGCTTTCTGAGAAACTTCTTTGTGTTCTGTGAAATCATCTCATAGAGTTACAGCTTTCCCCTCAAGAAGCCTTTCGCTAAGATAGTTCTTGTGGAATTGGCAAAGTGATATTTGGAAACCATAGAGGGCTATGGTGAAAAAGGAAATATCCTCCGATGAAATCTGGAAAGAAGGTTTCTGAGAAACTGCTTAGTGTTCTGTTAATTCATCTCTTAGAGTTACATCTGTATTTAATGGATCTCTTTGCTAGCCTTATTTCTGTGAAATCTGAGAACAGATATTTCGGATCCCTGTGAAGACTATAGGGCCAAAGGAAATATCCTCCGATAACGAAGAGAAAGAAGCTTTCTGAGAAACTTCTTTGTGTTCTGTGAAATCATCTCACAGAGCTAAAGCTTTCCCCTCAAGAAGCCTTTCGTTAAGACAGTTCTTGTGGAATTGGCAAAGTGATATTTGGAAGCCCATAGAGGGCTATGGTGAAAAAGGAAATATCCTCCGATGAAATCTGAAAAGAAGCTTTCTGAGAAACTGCTTAGTGTTCTGTTAATTCATCTCACAGAGTTACATCTGTATTTCGTGAATCTCCTTGCTAGTCTTATTTCTGTGGAATCTGAGAACAGATATTTGGGATCCCTCTGAAGACTATAGGGCCAACGGAAATATCCTCCGATAACAAAGAGAAAGAAGCTTTCTGAGAAACTTCTTTGTGTTCTGTGAAATCATCTCACAGAGTTACAGCTTTTTCCTCAAGAAGCCTTGTGCTAAGACAGTTCTTGTGGAATTGGCAAAGTGATATTTGGAAGCCCATAGAGGGCTAGGATGAAAAAGGAAATATCCTTCGAGAAAATTTGGAAAGAAGCTTTCTGAGAAACTGCTTAGTGTTCTGTTAATTCATCTCACAGAGTTACATCTGTATTTCGTGGATCTCTTTGCTAGCCTTATTTCTGTGGATCCTCAGTACAGATATTTCGGATCTCTTTGAAGACTATAGGGCCAAAGAAAATATCCTCTGATAACAAAGAGAAAGAAGCTTTCTGAGAAACTTCTTTGTGTTCTGTGAAATCATCTCACAGAGTTACAGCTTTCCCCTCAAGAAGCCTTTCGATAAGACAGTTCTTGTGGATTTGGCAAAGTGATATTTGGAAGCCCATAGAGGGATATGGTGAAAAAGGAAATAACCTCGGATGAAATCTGGAAAGAAGCTTTCTGAGAAACTGCTTTGTGTTCTGTTACTTTATCTCACAGAGTTACATCTGTATTTCGTGGATCTCTTTGCTAGCCTTATTTCTGTGTTATCTGAGAACAGATATTTCGGATGCCTTTGAAGACTATATTGCCAAAGGAAATATCCTCCGATAACAAAGAGAAAGAAGCTTTCTGAGAAACTTCTTCGTGTTCTGTGAAATCATCTCACAGAGTTACAGCTTTCCCCTCAAGAAGCCTTTCGTTAAGACAGTTCTTGTGGAATTGGCAAAGTGATATTTGGAAGCCCATAGAGGGCTAGGATGAAAAAGGAAATATCCTTCGAGAAGATTTGGAAAGAAGCTTTCTGAGAAACTGCTTAGTGTTCTGTTAATTCATCTCTCAGAGTTACATCTGTATTTCATGGATCTCTTTGCTATCCTTATTTCTGTGGAATCTGAGAACAGATATTTCGGATCCCTTTGAAGACTATAGGGCCAATGGAAATATCCTCCGATAACAAAGAGAAAGAAGCTTTCTGAGAAACTTCTTTGTGTTCTGTGAAAACATCTCACAGAGTTACAGCTTTCCCCTCAAGAAGCCTTTCGCTAAGACTGTTCTTGTGGAATTGGCAAAGTGATATTCGGAAGCCCATAGAGGGCTATGGTGAAAAAGTAAATATCCTCCGATGAAATCTAGAAAGAAGCTTTCTGAGAAACTGCTTAGTGTTCTGTTAATTCATCTCACAGTGTTACATCTGTATTTCGTGGATGTCTTTGGTAGCCTTATTTCTGTGGAATCTGAGAAGGGATATTTCGGATCCCTTTGAAGACTATACGGCCAAAGGAAATATCCTCCGATAACAAAGAGAAAGAAGCTTTCTGAGAAACTTCTTTGTGTTCTGTGAAATCATCTCACAGAGTTACAGCTTTTTCCTCAAGAAGCCTTGTGCTAAGACAGTTCTGGTGGAATTGGCAAAGTGATATTTGGAAGCCCATAGAGGGCTAGGATGAAAAAGGAAATATCCTTAGAGAAAATTTGGAAAGAAGCTTTCTGAGAAACTGATTAGTGTTCTGTTAATTCATCTCCCAGGGTTACATCTGTATTTCGTGGATCTCTTTGCTAGCCTTATTTCTGTGGAACCTCAGAACAGATATTTCGGATCCCTTTGAAGACTATAGGGCCAAAGGAAATATCCTACGATTTCAAAGAGAAAGAAGCTTTCTGAGAAACTTCTTTGTGTTCTGTGAAATCATCTCACAGAGTTACAGCTTTCCCCTCAAGAAGCCTTTCGCTAAGACAGTTCTTGTGGATTTAGCAAAGTGATATTTGGAAGCCCATAGAGGGATATGGTGAAAAAGGAAATATCCTCGGATGAAATCTGGAAAGAAGCTTTCTGGGAAACTGCTTAGTGTTCTGTTACTTCATCTCACAGAGTTACATCTGTATTTCGTGGATCTCTTTGCTAGCCTTATTTCTGTGGAATCTGAGAACAGATATTTCGGATGCCTTTGAAGACTATATTGCCAAAGGAAATATCCTCCGATAACAAAGACAAAGAAGCTTTCTGAGAACCTTCTTTGTGTTTTGTGAAATCATCTCACAGAGTTACAGCTTTCCCCTCAAGAAGCCTTTCGCTAAGACACATCTTGTGGAATGGCAAAGTGATATTTGGAAGCCCATAGAGGTCTGTGGTGAAAAAGGAAATATCCTCCGATGAAATCTGAAAAGAAGCTTTCTGAGAAACTGCTTAGTGTTCTGTTAATTCATCTCACAGAGTTACAACTGTATTTCGTGAATCTCTTTGCTAGTCTTATTTCTGTGGAATCTGAGAACAGATATTTCGGATCCCTCTGAAGACTATAGGGCCAATGGAAATATCCTCCGATAACAAAGAGAAAGAAGCTTTCTGAGAAACTTCTTTGTGTTCTGTGAAATCATCTCACAGAGTTACAGCTTTTTCCTCAAGAAGCCTTGTGCTAAGACAGTTCTTGTGGAATTGGCAAAGTGATATTTGGAAGCCCATAGAGGGCTAGGATGAAAAAGGAAATATCCTTCGAGAAAATTTGGAAAGAAGCTTTCTGAGAAAGTGCTTAGTGTTCTGTTAATTCATCTCCCAGAGTTATATCTGTATTTCGTGGATCTCTTTGCTAGCCTTATTTCTGTGGAATCTGAGAACAGATATTTCGGATCCCTTTGAAGACTTTAGGGCCAAAGGAAATATCCTCCGATAAGAAAGAGAAAGAAGCTTTCTGAGAAACTTCTTTGTGTTCTGTGAAATCATCTCACAGAGTTACAGCTTTCCCCTCAAGAAGCCTTTCGCTAAGACAGTTCTTGTGGAATTGGCAAAGTGATATTTGGAAGCCCATAGAGGGCTATGGTGAAAAAGTAAATATCCTCCGATGAAATCTGGAAAGAAGCTTTCTGAGAGCCTGCTTACTGTTCCGTTAATTCATCTCACAGAGTTACATCTGTATTTCGTGGATCTCCTTGATAGCCTTATTTCTCTGGAATCTGAGAACAGATATTTCGGATCCCTTTGAAGACTATAAGGCCAAAGGAAATATCCTCCGATAACAAAGAGAAAGAAGCTTTCTGAGAAACTTCTTTGTGTTCTGTGAAATCATCTCACAGAGTTACAGCTTTCCCCTCAAGAAGCCTTTCGCTAAGACAGTTCTTGTGGAATTGGCAAAGTGATATTTGGAAGCCCATAGAGGGCTATGATGAAAAAGGAAATATCCTTCGATGAAATTTGGAAAGAAGCTTTCTGCGAAACTGCTTAGTGTTCTGTTAATTCATCTCCCAGGGTTACATCTGTATTTCGTGGATCTCTTTGCTAGCCTTATTTCTGTGGAACCCCAGAACAGATATTTCGGATCCCTTTGAAGACAATAGGGCCAAAGGAAATATCCTCCGATAACAAAGAGAAAGAAGCTTTCTGAGAAACTTCTTTTTCTTCTGTGAAATCATCTCACAGAGTTCCAGCTTTCCCCTCAAGAAGCCTTTCGCTAAGACAGTTCTTGTGGAATTGGCAAAGTGATATTTAGAAGCCCATAGAGGGCTACGGTGAAAAAGGAAATATCTTCCGATGAAATCTGGAAATAAGCTTTCTGAAAAACTGCTTAGTGTTCTGTTAATTCATCTCACAGAGTTACATCTGTATTTCGTGGGTCTCTATGCTTGCCTTATTTCTGTGGAATCTGACAACAGATATTTCCTTTCCCTATGAAGACTGTAGGGCCAAAGGAAATATCCTCCGATGACAAAGAGAAAGAAGATTTTGAGAAACTTCTTTGTGTTCTGTGAAATCATGTCACAGAGTTACAGCTTTCCCCTCAAGAAGCCTTTCGCTAAGACAGTTCTTTTGGAATTGGCAAAGTGATACTTGGAAGCCCATAGAGGGCTATGGTGAAAAAGGAAATATCCTCCGATGAAATCTGGAAAGAAGCTTTCTGAGAAACTGCTTAGTGTTCTGTTAATTCATCTCTCAGAGTTACATCTGTATTTCATGGGTCTCTTTGCTAGCCTTATTTCTGTGGAATCTGAGAACAGATATTTCGGATCCATTTGAAGACTATAGGGCCAATGGAAATATCCCCCGATAACAAAGAGAAAGATGCTTTCTGAGAAACTTTTTTGTGTTCTGTGAAATCATCTCACAGAGTTACAGCTTTCCCCTCAAGAAGTCTTTCGCTAAGACAGTTCTTGTGGAATTGGCAAAGTGATATTTGGAAGCCCATAGAGGGCTATGGTGAAAAAGGAAATATCCTCCGATGAAATCTGGAAAGAAGCTTTCTGAGAAACTGCTTAGTGTTCTGTTAATTCATCTCACAGTGTTACATCTGTATTTCGTGGATGTCTTTGCTAGCCTTATTTCTGTGGAATCTGAGAAGAGATATTTCGGATCCCTTTGAAGACTATAGGGCCAGAGGAAATATCCTCCGATAACAAATAGAAAGAAGCTTTCTGAGAAACTTCTTTGAGTTCTCTGAAATCATGTCACAGAGTTACAGCTTTCCCCTCAAGAAGCCTTTCGCTAAGACTGTTCTTGTGGAATTGGCAAAGTGATATTTGGAAGCCCATAGAGGGCTATGGTGAAAAAGGAAATATCCTCCGATGAAATCTGGAAAGAAGGTTTCTGAGAAACTGCTTAGTGTTCTGTTAATTCATCTCTCAGAGTTACATCTGTATTTAATGGATCTCTTTGCTAGCCTTATTTCTGTGGAATCTGAGAACAGATATTTCGGATCCCTGTGAAGACTATAGGGCCAAAGGAAATATCCTCCGATAACGAAGAGAAAGAAGCTTTCTGAGAAACTTCTTTGTGTTCTGTGAAATCATCTCACAGAGCTAAAGCTTTCCCCTCAAGAAGCCTTTCGCTAAGACAGTTCTTGTGGAATTGGCAAAGTGATATTTGGAAGCCCATAGAGGGCTATGGTGAAAAAGGAAATATCCTCCGATGAAATCTGAAAAGAAGCTTTCTGAGAAACTGCTTAGTGTTCTGTTAATTCATCTCACAGAGTTACATCTGTATTTCGTGAATCTCCTTGCTAGTCTTATTTCTGTGGAATCTGAGAACAGATATTTCGGATCCCTCTGAAGACTATAGGGCCAAAGGAAATATCCTCCGATAACAAAGAGAAAGAAGCTTTCTGAGAAACTTCTTTGTGTTCTGTGAAATCATCTCACAGAGTTACAGCTTTTTCCTCAAGAAGCCTTGTGCTAAGACAGTTCTTGTGGAATTGGCAAAGTGATATTTGGAAGCCCATAGAGGGCTAGGATGAAAAAGGAAATATCCTTCGAGAAAATTTGGAAAGAAGCTTTCTGAGAAACTGCTTAGTGTTCTGTTAATTCATCTCCCAGGGTTACATCTGTATTTCGTGGATCTCTTTGCTAGCCTTATTTCTGTGGATCATCAGAACAGATATTTCCGATCTCTTTGAAGACTATAGGGCCAAAGGAAATATCCTCTGATAACAAAGAGAAAGAATCTTTCTGAGAAACTTCTTTGTGTTCTGTGAAATCATCTCACAGAGTTACAGCTTTCCCCTCAAGAAGCCTTTCGCTAAGACAGTTCTTGTGGATTTGGCAAAGTGATATTTGGAAGCCCATAGAGGGATATGGTGAAAAAGGAAATATCCTCGCAGGAAATCTGGAAAGAAGCTTTCTGAGAAACTGCTTTGTGTTCTGTTACTTCATCTCACAGAGTTACATCTGTATTTCGTGGATCTCTTTGCTAGCCTTATTTCTGTGTTATCTGAGAACAGATATTTCGGATGCCTTTGAAGACTATATTGCCAAAGGAAATATCCTCCGACAACAAAGAGAAAGAAGCTTTCTGAGAAACTTCTTCGTGTTTTGTGAAATCATCTCACAGAGTTACAGCTTTCCCCTCAAGAAGCCTTTCGTTAAGACAGATCTTGTGGAATTGGCAAAGTGATATTTGGAAGCCCATAGAGGGCTATGGTGAAAAAGGAAATATCCTCCGATGAAATCTGGAAAGAAGGTTTCCGAGACACTGCTTAGTGTTCTGTTAATTCATCTCTCAGAGTTACATCTGTATTTCATGGATCTCTTTGCTAGCTTTATTTCTGTGGAATATGAGAACAGATATTTCGATCCCTTTGAAGACTATAGGGCCAATGGAAATATCCTCCGATAACTAAGAGAAAGAAGCTTTCTGAGAAACTTCTTTGTGTTCTGTGAAATCATCTCACAGAGTTACAGCTTGCTCCTCAAGAAGCCTTTCGCTAAGACAGTTCTTTTGGGATTGGCAAAGTGATATTTGGAAGCCCATAGAGGGCTATGGTGAAAAAGGAAATATCCTCCGATGAAATCTTAAAGGAAGCTTTCTGAGAAACTGCTTAGTGTTCTGTTAATTCATCTCCCAGAGTTACATCCGTATTTCGTCGATCTCTTTGCCAGCCTTATTTGTGTGGAATCTGAGAACAGATATTACGGATCCCTTTGAAGACTATAGGGCCAAAGGAAATATCCCCGATAACAAAGAGAAAGAAGCTTTCTGAGAAACCTCTTTGTGTTCTGTGAAATCATCTCACAGAGTTACAGCTTTCCCCTCAAGAAGCCTTTCGCTAAGACAGTTGTTGTGGAATTGGCAAAGTGATATTTGAAAGCCCCTAGAGGGCTATGGTGAAAAAGGAAATATCCTCCGATGAAATCTGGAAAGAAGGTTTCTGAGAAACTGCTTAGTGTTCTGTTAATTCATCTCCCAGAGTTACATCTGTATTTCGTGGATCTCTTTGCTAGCCTTATTTCTGTGGAATGTGAGAATAGATATTTCGGATCCCTTTGGAGACTACAGGGCCAAAGGAAATATCCTCCGATAACAAAGAGAAAGAAGCTTTCTGAGAAACTTCTTTGTGTTCTGTGAAATCATCTCACAGAGTTACAGCTTTCCCCTCAAGAAGCCTTTCGCTAAGACAGTTCTTGTGGAATTGTCAAAGTGATATTTGGAAGCCCATAGAGGGCTATGGTGAAAAAGTAAATATCCTCCGATGAAATCTGGAAAGAAGCTTTCTGAGAACCTGCTTAGTGTTCCGTTAGTTCAACTAACAGAGTTACATCTGTATTTCGTGGATCTCCTTGATAGCCTTATTTCTCTGGAATCTGAGAACAGATATTTCGGATCCTTTTGAAGACTATATGGCCAAAGGAAATATCCTCCGATAACAAAGAGAAAGAAGCTTTCTGAGAAACTTCTTTGTGTTCTGTGAAATCATGTCACAGAGTTACAGCTTTCCCCTCAAGAAGCCTTGTGCTAAGACAGTTCTTGTGGAATTGGCAAAGTGATATTTGGAAGCCCATAGAGGGCTATGATGAAAAAGGAAATATCCTTCGATGAAATTTGGAAAGAACCTTTCTGAGAAACTGCTTAGTGTTCTGTTAATTCATCTCCCAGGGTTACATCTGTATTTCGTGGATCACTTTGCTAGCCTTATTTCTGTGGAACCTCAGAACAGATATTTCGTATCCCTTTGAAGACAATAGGGCCAAAGGAAATATCCTCCGATAACAAAGAGAAAGAAGCTTTCTGAGAAACTTCTTTGTGTTCTGTGAAATCATCTCACAGAGCTAAAGCTTTCCCCTCAAGAAGCCTTTCGCTAAGACACTTCTTGTGGAATGGCAAAGTGATATTTGGAAGCCCATAGAGGTCTATGGTAAAAAAGGAAATATCCTCCGATGAAATCTCAAAAGAAGCTTTCTGAGAAACTGCTTAGTGTTCTCTTAATTCATCTCCCTGAGTTACATCTGTATTTCGTGAATCTCTTTGCTAGTCTTATTTCTGTGGAATCTGAGAACAGATATTTCGAATCCCTCTGAAGACTATAGGGCCAAAGGAAATATCCTCCGATAACAAAGAGAAAGAAGCTTTCTGAGAAACTTCTTTGTGTTCTGTGAAATCATCTCACAGAATTACAGCTTTTTCCTCAAGAAGCCTTGTGCTAAGACAGTTCTTGTGGAATTGGCAAAGTGATATTTGGAAGCCCATAGAGGGCTAGGATGAAAAAGGAAATATCCTTCGAGAAGATTTGGAAAGAAGCTTTCTGAGAAACTGCTTAGTGTTCTGTTAATTCATCTCTCAGAGTTACATCTGTATTTCATGGATCTCTTTGCTATCCTTATTTCTGTGGAATCTGAGAACAGATATTTCGGATCCCTTTGAAGACTATAGGGCCAATGGAAATATCCTCCGATAACTAAGATAAACAAGCTTTCTGAGAAACTTCTTTGGGTTCTGTGAAATCATCTCACAGAGTTACAGCTTTCCCCTCAAGAAGCCTTTCGCTAAGACAGTTCTTGTGGAATTGGCAAAGTGATATTTGGAAGCTCATATAGGGCTATGGTGAAAAAGGAAATATCCTCCGATGAAATCTGGAACTAAGCTTTCTGAGAAACTGCTTAGTGTTCTGTTAATTCATCTCTCAGAGTTACATCCGTATTTCGTCGATCTCTTTGCAAGCCTTATTTGTGTGGAATCTGAGAACAGATATTACGGATCCCTTTGAAGACTATAGGGCCAAAGGAAATATCCCCGATAACAAAGAGAAAGAAGCTTTCTGAGAAACTTCTTTCTGTTCTGTGAAATCATCTCACAGAGTTACAGCTTTCCCCTCAAGAAGCCTTTCGCTAAGACAGTTCTTGTGGAATTGGCAAAGTGATATTTGAAAGCCCATAGAGGGCTATGGTGAAAAAGGAAATATCCTCCGATGAAATCTGGAAAGAAGGTTTCTGAGAAACTGCTTAGTGTTCTGTTAATTCATCTCCCAGAGTTACATCTGTATTTCGTGGATCTCTTTGCTAGCCTTATTTCTGTGGAATCTGAGAAGAGATATTTCGGATCCCTTTGGAGACTACAGGGCCAAAGGAAATATCCTCCGATAACAAAGAGAAAGAAGCTTTCTGAGAAACTTCTTTGTGTTCTGTGAAATCATCTCACAGAGTTACAGCTTTCCCCTCAAGAAGCCTTTCGCTAAGACAGTTCTTGTGGAATTGGTAAAGTGATATTTGGAAGCCCATGGAGGGCTATGTTGAAAAAGTAAATATCCTCCTTTGAAATCTGGAAAGAAGCTTTCTGAGAACCTGCTTAGTGTTCCGTTAATTCATCTCACAGAGTTACATCTGTATTTCATGGATCTCCTTGATAGCCTTATTTCTCTGGAATCTGAGAACAGATATTTCGGATCCCTTTGAAGACTATAGGGCCAAAGGAAATATCCTCCGATAACGAAGAGAAAGAAGCTTTCTGAGAAACTTCTTTGTGTTCTGTGAAATCATCTCACAGAGCTAAAGCTTTCCCCTCAAGAAGCCTTTCGCTAAGACACTTCTTGTGGAATGGCAAAGTGATATTTGGAAGCCCATAGAGGTCTATGGTGAAAAAGGAAATATCCTCCGATGAAATCTGAAAAGAAGCTTTCTGAGAAACTGCTTAGTGTTCTGTTAATTCATCTCACAGAGTTACATCTGTATTTCGTGAATCTCTTTGCTAGTCTTATTTCTGTGGAATCTGAGAACAGATATTTCGGATCCCTCTGAAGACTACATTGCCAAAGGAAATATCCTCCGATAACAAAGACAAAGAAGCTTTCTGAGAAACTTCTTTGTGTCCTGTGAAATCATCTCACAGAGTTACAGCTTTCCCCTCAAGAAGCCTTTCGCTAAGACAGTTCTTTTGAAATTGGCAAAGTGATATTTGGAAGCCCATACAGGGCTATGGTGAAAAAGGAAATATCCTCCGATGAAATCTGGAAGGAAGCTTTCTGAGAAACTGCTTAGTGTTCTGTTAATTCATCTCCCAGAGTTACATCCGTATTTCGTCGATCTCTTTGCCAGCCTTATTTGTGTGGAATCTGAGAACAGATATTACGGATCCCTTTGAAGACTATAGGGCCAAAGGAAATATCCCCGATAACAAAGAGAAAGAAGCTTTCTGAGAAACTTCTTTGTGTTCTGTGAAATCATCTCACAGAGTTACAGCTTTCCCCTCAAGAAGCCTTTCGCTAAGACAGTTCTTGTGGAATTGGCAAAGTGATATTTGAAAGCCCATAGAGGGCTATGGTGAAAAAGGAAATATCCTCCGATGAAATCTGGAAAGAAGGTTTCTGAGAAACTGCTTAGTGTTCTGTTAATTCATCTCCCAGAGTTACATCCGTATTTCGTGGATCTCTTTGCTAGCCTTATTTCTGTGGAATCTGAGAAGAGATATTTCGGATCCCTTTGGAGTCTACAGGGCCAAAGGAAATATCCTCCGATAACAAAGAGAAAGAAGCTTTCTGAGAAACTTCTTTGTGTTCTGTGAAATCATCTCACAGAGTTACAGCTTTCCCCTCATGAAGTCTTTCGCTAAGACAGTTCTTGTGGAATTGGCAAGGTGATATTTGGAAGCCCATAGAGGGCTATGGTGAAAAAGTAAATATCCTCCGATGAAATCTGGAAAGAAGCTTTCTGAGAACCTGCTTAGTGTTCCGTTAATTCATCTCACAGAGTTACATCTGTATTTCATGGATCTCCTTGATAGCCTTATTTCTCTGGAATCTGAGAACAGATATTTCGGATCCTTTTTAAGACTATATGGCCAAAGGAAATATCCTCCGATAACAAAGAGAAAGAAGCTTTCTGAGAAACTTCTTTGTGTTCTGTGAAATCATCTCACAGAGTTACAGCTTTCCCCTCAAGAAGCCTTTCGCTAAGACAGTTCTTGTGGAATTGGCAAAGTGATATTTGGAAGCCCATAGAGGGCTGTGATGAGAAAGGAAATATCCTTCGATGAAATTTGGAAAGAAGCTTTCTGAGAAACTGCTTAGTGTTCTGTTAATTCATCTCCCAGGGTTACGTCTGTATTTCGTGGATCTCTTTCCTAGCCTTATTTCTGTGGAACCTCAGAACAGATATTTCGTATCCCTTTGAAGACAATAGGGCCAAAGGAAATATCCTCCGATAACAAAGAGAAAGAAGCTTTCTGAGAAACTTCTTTTTGTTCTGTGAAATCATCTCACAGAGTTACAGCTTTCCCCTCAAGAAGCCTTTCGCTAAGACAGTTCTTGTGGATTTGGCAAAGTGATATTTGGAAACCCATAGAGGGTTATTGAGAAAAAGGAAATATCCTCCGATGAAATCTGGAAAGAAGCTTTCTGAGAAACTGCTTAGTGTTCTGTTAATTCATCTCACACAGTTAATCTGTATTTCGTGTATCTCTTTGGTAACCTTATTTCTGTGGAATCTGAGAACAGATATTTCGGAACCCTTGGAAGACTGTAGAGCCGAAGGAAATATCCTACGATTTCAAAGAGAAAGAAGCTTACTGAGAAACTTCTTTGTGTTGTGTGAAATCTTCTCACAGAGTTACAGCTTTCCCCTCAAGAAGCCTTTCGCTAAGACAGTTCTTCTGGAATTGGCAAAGTGATATTTGGAAGCCCATAGAGGGCTTCATGAAAAAGGAAATATCCTCCGATGAAATCTGGAAAAAGCTTTCTGAGAAACTGCTTAGTGTTCTGTTAATTCATCTCCCAGAGTTACATCTGTATTTCGTGGATCTCTTTGCTAGCCTTATTTCTGTGGAATCTGAGAAGAGATATTTCGGATCCCTTTGAAGACTATAGGGCCAAAGGAAATATCCTCTGATAACAAAGAGAAAGAAGCTTTCTGAGAAACTTCTTTGTGTTCTGTGAAATCATCTCACAGAGTTACAGCTTTCCCCTCAAGAAGCCTTTCGCTAAGACAGTTCTTGTGGAATTGTCAAAGTGATATTTGAAGCCCATAGAGGGCTATGGTGAAAAAGGAAATATCCTCCGATGAAATCTGGAAAGAAGCTTTCTGAGAAACTGCATAGTGTTCTGTTAATTCATCTCACAGAGTTACATCTGTATTTCGTCGATCTCTTTGCCAGCCTTATTTGTGTGGAAAATGAGAACAGATATTTCTGATCCCTTTGAAGACTATAGGGTCAAAGGAAATATCCTCCGATAACAAAGAGAAAGAAGCTTTCTGAGAAACTTCTTTGTGTTCTGTGAAATCATCTCACAGAGTTACAGCTTTCCCCTCAAGAAGCCTTTCGCTAAGACAGTTCTTGTGGAATTTGCAAAGTGATATTTGGAAGCCCATAGAGGGCTATGGTGAAAAAGGAAATATCTTACGATGAAATCTGGAAAGAAGCTTTCTGAGAAACTGCTTAGTGTTCTGTTAATTCACCTCACAGAGTTACATCTCTATTTCGTGGATCTGTTTGCTAGCCTTATTTCTGTGGAATCTGAGAACAGATATTTTGGATGCCTTTGAATACTATAGGGCCAAAGGAAATATCCTCCGATAACAAAGAGAAAGAAGCTTTCTGAGAAACTTCTTTGTGTTCTGTGAAATTATCTCACAGAGTTACAGCTTTCCCCTCAAGAAGCCTTTCGCTAAGACAGTTCTTGTGGAATTGGCAAAGTGATATTTGGAAGCCCTTAGAGGGCTATGGTGAAAAAGGAAATATCCTCCGATGAAATCTGGAAAGAAGCTCTCAGAGAAACTGCTTAGTGTTCTGTTAATTCATCTCACAGAGTTACATCTGTATTTCATGAATCTCTTTGCTAGTCTTATATCTGTGGAATCTGAGAACAGATATTTCGGATCCCTCTGAAGACTATAGGGCCAAAGGAAATATCCTCCGATAACAAAGAGAAAGAAGCTTTCTGAGAAACTTCTTTGTGTTCTGTGAAATCATCTCACAGAGTTACAGCTTTTTCCTCAAGAAGCCTTTCGCTAAGACAGTTCTTGTGGAATTGGCAAAAAGATATTTGGAAGCCCATAGAGGGCTAGGATGAAAAAGGAAATATCCTTCGAGAAGATTTGGAAAGAAGCTTTCTGAGAAACTGCTTAGTGTTCTGTTAATTCATCTCTCAGAGTTACATCTGTATTTCATGGATCTCTTTGCTATCCTTATTTCTGTGGAATCTGAGAACAGATATTTCGGATCCCTTTGAAGACTATAGGGCCAATGGAAATATCCTCCGATAACCAAGAGAAAGAAGCTTTCTGAGAAACTTCTTTGTGTTCTGTGAAATCATCTCACAGAGTTACAGCTTTCCCTTCAAGAAGCCTTTCGCTAAGACTGTTCTTGTGGAATTGGCAAAGTGATATTCGGAAGCCCATAGAGGGCTTTGGTGAAAAAGTAAATATCCTCCGATGAAATCTAGAAAGAAGCTTTCTGAGAAACTGCTTAGTGTTCTGTTAATTCATCTCCCCGAGTTACATCTGTATTTCGTGGATGTCTTTGCTAGCCTTATTTCTGTGGAATCTGAGAAGAGATATTTCGGATCCCTTTGAAGACTATACGGCCAAAGGAAATATCCTCCGATAACAAAGAGAAAGAAGCTTTCTGAGAAACTTCTTTGTGTTCTGTGAAATCATCTCACAGAGTTACAGCTTTCCCCTCAAGAAGCCTTTCGCTAAGATAGTTCTTGTGGAATTGGCAAAGTGATATTTGGAAACCATAGAGGGCTATGGTGAAAAAGGAAATATCCAGCGATGAAATCTGGAAAGAAGGTTTCTGAGAAACTGCTTAGTGTTCTGTTAATTCATCTCTCAGAGTTACATCTGTATTTAATGGATCTCTTTGCTAGCCTTATTTCTGTGGAATCTGAGAACAGATATTTCGGATCCCTGTGAAGACTATAGGGCCAAAGGAAATATCCTCCGATAACGAAGAGAAAGAAGCTTTCTGAGAAACTTCTTTGTGTTCTGTGAAATCATCTCACAGAGCTAAAGCTTTACCCTCAAGAAGCCTTTCGCTAAGACAGTTCTTGTGGAATTGGCAAAGTGATATTTGGAAGCCCATAGAGGGCTATGGTGAAAAAGGAAATATCCTCCGATGAAATCTGAAAAGAAGCTTTCTGAGAAACTGCTTAGTGTTCTGTTAATTCATCTCACAGAGTTACATCTGTATTTCGTGAATCTCCTTGCTAGTCTTATTTCTGTGGAATCTGAGAACAGATATTTCGGATCCCTCTGAAGACTACAGGGCCAAAGGAAATATCCTCCGATAACAAAGAGAAAGAAGCTTTCTGAGAAACTTCTTTGTGTTCTGTGAAATCATCTCACAGAGTTACAGCTTTTTCCTCAAGAAGCCTTGTGCTAAGACAGTTCTTGTGGAATTGGCAAAGTGATATTTGGAAGCCCATAGAGGGCTAGGATGAAAAAGGAAATATCCTTCGAGAAAATTTGGAAAGAAGCTTTCTGAGAAACTGCTTAGTGTTCTCTTAATTCATCTCCCCGGGTTACATCTGTATTTCGTGGATCTCTTTGCCAGCCTTATTTCTGTGGATCCTCAGAACAGATATTTCGGATCCCTTTGAAGACTATAGGGCCCAAGGAAATATCCTCCGATAACAAAGAGAAAGAAGCTTTCTGAGAAACTTCTTTGTGTTCTGTGAAATAATCTCACAGAGTTACAGCTTTCCCCTCAAGAAGACTTTCGCTAAGACAGTTCTTGTGGATTTGGCAAAGTGATATTTGGAAACCCATAGAGGGATATGGTGAAAAAGGAAATATCCTCGGATGAAATCTGGAAAGAAGCTTTCTGAGAAACTGCTTAGTGTTCTGTTAATTCATCTCTCAGAGTTACATCTGTATTTCATGGATCTCTTTGCTAGCCTTATTTCTGTGGAATCTGAGAACAGATATTTCGGATCCCTTTGAAGACTATTGGGCCAAAGGAAATATCCTCCGATAACAAGGAGAAAGAAGCTTTCTGAGAAACTTCTTTGTGTTCTGTGAAATCATCTCACAGAGTTACAGCTTTCCCCTCAAGAAGCCTTTCGCTAAGACAGTTCTTGTGGAATTGGCAAAGTGCTATTTGGAAGCCCATAGAGGGCTAGGTGAAATAGGAAATATCCTCCGATGAAATCTGGAAAGAAGCTTTCTGAGAAACTGCTTAGTGTTCTGTTAATTCATCTCCCACAGTTACATCTGTATTTCGTGGATCTCTTTGCTAGCCTTTTTTCTGTGGAATCTGACAACAGATATTTCGGATACCTTTGAAGACTATAGGTCCCAAGGAAATATCCTCAGAAAACAAAGAGAAAGAAGCTTTTTGAGAATCTTCTTTGTGTTCTATGAAATCATCTCAGAGAGTTACAGCTTTCCCCTCAAGAAGCTTTTCGCTAAGACAGTTCTTGTGGAATTGGCACAGTGATATTTGGAAGCCCTTAGAGGGCTATGGTGAAAAAGGAAATATCCTCTGATGAAATCTGGAAAGAAGCTTTCTGAGAAACTGCTTAGGGTTCTGATAATTCATCTCCCATAGTTACATCTGTATTTGGTGGATCTCTTTGCTAGCCTTATTTCTGTGGAATCTGACAACAGATATTTCGGATCCCTTTGAAGACTATTGGGCCAAAGGAAATATCCTCCGATAACAAGGAGAAAGAAGCTTTCTGAGAAACTTCTTTGTGTTCTGTGAAATCATCTCACAGAGTTACAGCTTTCCCCTCAAGAAGCCTTTCGCTAAGACAGTTCTTGTGGAATTGGCAAAGTGCTATTTGGAAGCCCATAGAGGGCTAGGTGAAATAGGAAATATCCTCCGATGAAATCTGGAAAGAAGCTTTCTGAGAAACTGCTTAGTGTTCTGTTAATTCATCTCCCACAGTTACATCTGTATTTCGTGGATCTCTTTGCTAGCCTTTTTTCTGTGGAATCTGACAACAGATATTTCGGATACCTTTGAAGACTATAGGTCCCAAGGAAATATCCTCAGAAAACAAAGAGAAAGAAGCTTTTTGAGAATCTTCTTTGTGTTCTATGAAATCATCTCAGAGAGTTACAGCTTTCCCCTCAAGAAGCTTTTCGCTAAGACAGTTCTTGTGGAATTGGCACAGTGATATTTGGAAGCCCTTAGAGGGCTATGGTGAAAAAGGAAATATCCTCTGATGAAATCTGGAAAGAAGCTTTCTGAGAAACTGCTTAGGGTTCTGATAATTCATCTCCCATAGTTACATCTGTATTTGGTGGATCTCTTTGCTAGCCTTATTTCTGTGGAATCTGACAACAGATATTTCGGATCCCTTTGAAGACTATAGGGCCAAAGGAAATATCCTCCGATAACAAAGAGAAAAAAACTTTCTGAGAAACTTCTTTGTGTTCTGAGAAACCATCTCACATAGTTCCAGCTTTCCCTTCAAGAAGCCTTTCGCTAAGACAGTTCTTGTGGAATTGGCAAAGTGATATTTGGAAGCCCATAGAGGGCTAAGGTGAAAAAGGAAATATCCTCCGATGAAATCTGGAAAGAAGCTTTCTGAGAAACTGCTTAGTGTTCTGTTAATTCGTCTCTCAGAGTTACATCCGTATTTCGTGGATCTCTTTGCTAGCCTTATTTCTGTGGAATCTGAGAACAGATATTTCCTTTCCCTTTGAAGACTATAGGGCCAAAGGAAATATCCTCCAATATCAAAGAGAAAGAAGCTTTCTGAGAAACTTCTTTGTGTTCTGTGAAATCATCTCACAGAGTTACAGGTTTTCCCTCAAGAAGCCTTTCGCTAAGACAGTTCTTGTGGAATTGGCAAAGTGATATTTGGAAGCCCATAGAGGGCTATGGTGAAATAGGAAATATCCTCCGATGAAATCTGGAAAGAAGCTTTCTGAGAAACTGCTTAGTGTTCTGTTAATTCATCTCCCACAGTTACATCTGTATTTCGTGGATCTCTTTGCTAGCCTTACTTCTGTGGTATGTGAGAACAGATATTTCCTTTCCCTTGGAAGACTATAGGGCCAAAGGAAATATCCTCCAATAAGAAAGAGAAAGAAGCTTTCTGAAAAACTTCTTTGTGTTCTGTGAAATCATCTCACAGAGTTACAGCTTTCCCCACAAGAAGACTTTCGCTAAAACAGTTCCTGTGGAATTGGCAAAGTGATATTTGGAACACCATGGAGGGCTATGGTGAAAGAGAAACTATCCTCCGATGAAATCTGGAAAGAAGCTTTCTGAGAAACTGCTTAGTGTTCTGTTAATTCATCTCCCAGAGTTTCATCTGTATTTCGTTTATCTCTTTGCTAGCCTTATTTTTTGGAATCTGAGAACAGATATTTCGGATCCCTTTGAAGACTGTAGAGCCAAAGGAAATATCCTACGATTTCAAAGAGAAAGAAGCTTTCTGAGAAACTTCTTTGTGTTGTGTGAAATCTTCTCACAGAGTTACAGCTTTCCCCTCAAGAAGCCTTTCGCTAAGACAGTTCTTCTGGAATTGGCAAAGTGATATTTGGAAGCCCATAGAGGGCTATGGTGAAAAAGCAAATATCCCCCGATGAAATCTGGAAAGAAGCTTTCTGACAAACTGCTTAGTGTTCTGTTAATTGGTCTCACAGAGTTACTTATGAATTTCATTGATCTCTTTGCTAGCCTTACTTCTGTGGAATCTGAGAAGAGATATTTCGGATCCCTTTGAAGACTATAGGGCCAAAGGAAATATCCTCCGATAACAAAGAGAAAGAAGCTTTCTGAGAAACTTCTTTGTGTTCTGTGAAATCATCTCACAGAATTACAGCTTACCCCTCTAGAAGCCTTTCGCTAATACAGTTCTTGTGGAATTGCAAAGTGATATTTGGAATCCCATAGAGGTCTATGGTGAAAAAGGAAATATCCTCTGATGAAATCTGGAAAGAAGCTTTCTGAGAAACTGATTAGTGTACTGTTAATTCATCTCACAGAGTTACATCTGTATTTCGTGGATCTCTTTGCTAGCCTTATTTCTGTGCAATCTGAGAACAGATATTTCGGATCCCTTTGAAGACTATAGGGCCAAAGGAAATATCTTCTGATAACAAAGAGAAAGAAGCTTTCTGAGAAACTTCTTTGTGTTCTGTGAAATCATTTCACAGAGTTACAGCTTTCCCCTCAAGTAGCCTTTCGCTAAGACAGTTCTTGTGGAATTGGCAAATTGATATTTGGAAACCCATAGAGGACTATGGGGAAAAAGGAAATAACCTCCGATGAAATCTGGAAAGAAGCTTTCTGAGAAACTGCTTAGTGTTCTGTTAATTCATCTCACAGAGTTACATCTGTATTTCGTGGATCACTTTGCTAGCCTTATTTCTGTGGAATCTGAGAACAGATATTTCGGATCCCTCTGACGACTATAGGGCCAAAGGAAACATCCTCCGATAACAAAGAGAAAGAAGCTTTCTGAGAAACTCCTTTGTGTACTGTAAATCATCTCACAGAGTTACAGCTTTCCCCTCAAGAAGCCTTTTGCTAAGACAGTTCTTGTGGAATTGGCAAAGTGATATTTGGAAGCCCATAGGCGGCTACGGTGAAATAGGAAATATCCTCCGATGAAATCTGGAAAGAAGCTTTCTGAGAAACTGCTTAGTGTTCTGTTAATTCATCTCACAGAGTTACATCTGTATTTCGTGGATCTCTTTGCTAGCCTTTTTTCTGTGGAATCTGACAACAGATATTTCGGATACCTTTGAAGACTATAGGTCCCAAGGAAATATCCTCAGAAAACAAAGAGAAAGAAGCTTTTTGAGAATCTTCTTTGTGTTCTATGAAATCACCTCAGAGAGTTACAGCTTTCCCCTCAAGAAGCTTTTCGCTAAGACAGTTCTTGTGGAATTGGCACAGTGATATTTGGAAGCCCTTAGAGGGCTATGGTGAAAAAGGAAATATCCTCTGATGAAATCTGGAAAGAAGCTTTCTGAGAAACTGCTTAGTGTTCTGTTAATTCATCTCACAGAGTTACATCTGTATTAGGTGGATCTCTTTGCTAGCCTTATTTCTTTGGAATCTGAGAACAGATATTTCGGATCCCTTTGAAGACTATAGGGCCAAAGGAAATATCCTCCGATAACAAAGAGAAAGAAGCTTTCTGAGAAACTTCTTTGTGTTCTGTGAAATCATCTCACAGAGTTACAGCTTTCCCCTCAAGAAGCCTTTCGCTAAGACAGTTCTTGTGGAATTGGCAAAGGGATATTTGGAAGCCCATAGACGGCTATGGTGAAAAAGGAAATATCCTCCGATGAAATCTGGAAAGAAGCTTTTTGAGAAACTGCTTAGTGTTCTGTTAATTCATCTCCCAGAGTTACATCTGTATTTCGTGGATCTCTTAGCTAGCCTTATTTCTGTGGAATCTGAGAACGGATGTTTCGGATCCCTTTGAAGAATATTGGGCCAAAGGAAATATCCTCCGATAACAAAGAGAAAGAAGCTTTCTGAGAAACTTCTTTGTGTTCTGTGAAATCATCTCACAGAGTTACAGCTTTCCCTTCAAGAAGCCTTTCGCTAAGACAGTTCTTGTGTAATTCGCAAAGTGATATTTGGAAGCCCATAGAGGGCTATGGTGAAATAGGAAATATCCTCCGATGAAATCTGGAAAGAAGCTTTCTGAGAAACTGCTTAGTGTTCTGTTAATTCATCTCACAGAGTTACATCTGTATTTCATGGATCTCTTTGCTAGCCTTTTTTCTGTGGTATCTGACAACAGATATTTCGGATAACTTTGAAGACTATAGGTCCCAAGGAAATATCCTCGGAAAACAAAGAGAAAGAAGCTTTCTGAGAATCTTCTTTGTGTTCTATGAAATCATCTCAGAAAGTTACAGCTTTCCCCTCAAGAAGCTTTTCGCTAAGACAGTTCTTGTGGAATTGGCACAGTGATATTTGGAAGCCCTTAGAGGGCTATGGTGAAAAAGGAAATATCCTCTGAAGAAATCTGGAAAGAAGCTTTCTGAGAAACTGCTTAGGGTTCTGATAATTCATCTTCCATAGTTACATCTGTATTTGGTGGATCTGTTTGCTAGCCTTATTTCTGTGGAATCTGACAACAGATATTTCGGATCCCTTTGAAGACTATAGGGCCAAAGGAAATATCCTCCGATAACAAAGAGAAAAAAACTTTCTGAGAAACTTCTTTGTGTTCTGTGAAACCATCTCACACAGTTACAGCTTTCCCTTCAAGAAGCCTTTCGCTAAGACAGTTCTTGTGGAATTGGCAAAGTGATATTTGGAAGCCGATAGAGGGCTAAGGTGAAAAAGGAAATATCCTCCGATGAAATCTGGAAAGAAGCTTTCTGAGAAACTGCTTAGTGTTCTGTTAATTCATCTCACAGAGTTACATCCGTATTTCGTGGATCTCTTTGCTAGCCTTATTTCTGTGGAATCTGAGAACAGATATTTCCTTTCCCTTTGAAGACTATAGGGCCAAGGGAAATATCCTCCAATATCAAAGTGAAAGAAGCTTTCTGAGAAACTTCTTTGTGTTCTGTGAAATCATCTCACAGAGTTACAGGTTTTCCCTCAAGAAGCCTTTCGCTAAGACAGTTCTTGTGGAATTGGCAAAGTGATATTTGGAAGCCCATAGAGGGCTATGGTGAAATAGGAAATATCCTCCGATGAAATCTGGAAAGAAGCTTTCTGAGAAACTGCTTAGTGTTCTGTTAATTCATCTCCCACAGTTACATCTGTATTTCGTGGATCTCTTTGCTAGCCTTACTTCTGTGGTATGTGAGAACAGATATTTCCTTTCCCTTGGAAGACTATAGGTCCAAAGGAAATATCCTCCAATAAGAAAGAGAAAGAAGCTTTCTGAAAAACTTCTTTGTGTTCTGTGAAATCATCTCACAGAGTTACAGCTTTCCCCTCAAGAAGCCTTTCGCTAAAACAGTTCTTGTGGAATTGGCAAAGTGATATTTGGAAGACCATAGAGGGCTATGGTGAAAGAGAAACTATCCTCCGATGAAATCTGGAAAGAAGCTTTCTGAGAAACTGTTTAGTGTTCTGTTAATTCATCTCACAGAGTTTCATCTGTATTTCGTTTATCTCTTTGCTAGCCTTATTTTTTGGAATCTGAGAACAGATATTTCGGATCCCTTTGAAGACTGTAGAGCCAAAGGAAATATCCTACGATTTCAAAGAGAAAGAAGCTTTCTGAGAAACTTCTTTGTGTTGTGTGAAATCATCTCACAGAGTTACAGCTTTCCCCTCAAGAAGCCTTTCGCTAAGACAGTTCTTCTGGAATTGGCAAAGTGATATTTGGAAGCCCATAGAGGGCTTCATGAAAAAGGAAATATCCTCCGATGAAATCTGGAAAGAAGCTTTCTGAGAAACTGCTTAGTGTTCTGTTAATTAATCTCCCAGAGTTACATCTCTATTTCGTAGATCTCTTTGCTAGCCTTATTTCTTTGGAATCTGAGAACGGATATTTCGGATCCCTTTGAAGACTATAGGGCCAAAGGAAATATCCTCCGATAACAAAGAGAAAGAAGCTTTCTGAGAAACTTCTTTGTGTTCTGTGAAATCATCTCACAGAGTTACAGCTTTCCCCTCAAAAAGCCTTTCGATAAGACAGTTCTTGTGGAATTGGCAAAGTGATATTTGGAAGCCCATAGAGGGCTATGGTGAAAAAGGAAATATCCTCCGATGAAATCTGGAAAGAAACTTTTTGAGGAACTGCTTAGTGTTCTGTTAATTCATCTCCCAAAGTTACATCTGTATTTCGTGGATCTCTTTGCTAGCCTTATTTCTGTGGAATCTGAGAACGGATGTTTCGGATGCCTCTGAAGACTATAGGGCCAAAGGAAATATCCTCCAATAACAAAGAGAAAGAAGCTTTCTGAGAAACTTCTTTGTGTTCTGTGAAATCATCTCACAGAGTTACAGCTTTCCCCTCAGGAAGCCTTTCGCTAAGACAATTCTTGTGGAATAGGCAAAGCGATATTTGGAAGCCCATAGAGGGCTATGGAGAAAAAGGAAATATCCTCCGATGAAATCTGGAAAGAAGCTTTCTGAGAAACTGCTTAGTGTTCTGTTAATTCATCTCACAGAGTTACATCTGTATTTCGTGGATCTCTTTGCTAGCCTTTTTTCTGTGGAATCTGACAACAGATATTTCGGATACCTTTGAAGACTATAGGTCCCAAGGAAATATCCTCAGAAAACAAACAGAAAGAAGCTTTTTGAGAATCTTCTTTGTGTTCTATGAAATCACCTCAGAGAGTTACAGCTTTCCCCTCAAGAAGCTTTTCGCTAAGACAGTTCTTGTGGAATTGGCACAGTGATATTTGGAAGCCCTTAGAGGGCTATGGTGAAAAAGGAAATATCCTCTGAAGAAATCTGGAAAGAAGCTTTCTGAGAAACTGCTTAGGGTTCTGATAATTCATCTTCCATAGTTACATCTGTATTTGGTGGATCTCTTTGCTAGCCTTATTTCTGTGGAATCTGACAACAGATATTTCGGATCCCTTTGAAGACTATAGGGCCAAAGGAAATATCCTCCGATAACAAAGAGAAAAAAACTTTCTGAGAAACTTCTTTGTGTTCTGTGAAACCATCTCACACAGTTACAGCTTTCCCTTCAAGAAGCCTTTCGCTAAGACAGTTCTTGTGGAATTGGCAAAGTGATATTTGGAAGCCGATAGAGGGCTAAGGTGAAAAAGGAAATATCCTCCGATGAAATCTGGAAAGAAGCTTTCTGAGAAACTGCTTAGTGTTCTGTTAATTCATCTCACAGAGTTACATCCGTATTTCGTGGATCTCTTTGCTAGCCTTATTTCTGTGGAATCTGAGAACAGATATTTCCTTTCCCTTTGAAGACTATAGGGCCAAGGGAAATATCCTCCAATATCAAAGTGAAAGAAGCTTTCTGAGAAACTTCTTTGTGTTCTGTGAAATCATCTCACAGAGTTACAGGTTTTCCCTCAAGAAGCCTTTCGCTAAGACAGTTCTTGTGGAATTGGCAAAGTGATATTTGGAAGCCCATAGAGGGCTATGGTGAAATAGGAAATATCCTCCGATGAAATCTGGAAAGAAGCTTTCTGAGAAACTGCTTAGTGTTCTGTTAATTCATCTCCCACAGTTACATCTGTATTTCGTGGATCTCTTTGCTAGCCTTACTTCTGTGGTATGTGAGAACAGATATTTCCTTTCCCTTGGAAGACTATAGGTCCAAAGGAAATATCCTCCAATAAGAAAGAGAAAGAAGCTTTCTGAAAAACTTCTTTGTGTTCTCTGAAATCATCTCACAGAGTTACAGCTTTCCCCTCAAGAAGCCTTTCGCTAAAACAGTTCTTGTGGAATTGGCAAAGTGATATTTGGAAGACCATAGAGGGCTATGGTGAAAGAGAAACTATCCTCCGATGAAATCTGGAAAGAAGCTTTCTGAGAAACTGTTTAGTGTTCTGTTAATTCATCTCACAGAGTTTCATCTGTATTTCGTTTATCTCTTTGCTAGCCTTATTTTTTGGAATCTGAGAACAGATATTTCGGATCCCTTTGAAGACTGTAGAGCCAAAGGAAATATCCTACGATTTCAAAGAGAAAGAAGCTTTCTGAGAAACTTCTTTGTGTTGTGTGAAATCATCTCACAGAGTTACAGCTTTCCCCTCAAGAAGCCTTTCGCTAAGACAGTTCTTCTGGAATTGGCAAAGTGATATTTGGAAGCCCATAGAGGGCTTCATGAAAAAGGAAATATCCTCCGATGAAATCTGGAAAGAAGCTTTCTGAGAAACTGCTTAGTGTTCTGTTAATTAATCTCCCAGAGTTACATCTCTATTTCGTAGATCTCTTTGCTAGCCTTGTTTCTTTGGAATCTGAGAACAGATATTTCGGATCCCTTTGAAGACTATATTGCCAAAGGAAATATCCTCCGATAACAAAGAGAAAGAAGCTTTCTGAGAAACTTCTTTGTGTTCTGTGAAATCATCTCACAGAGTTACAGCTTTCCCCTCAAAAAGCCTTTCGATAAGACAGTTCTTGTGGAATTGGCAAAGTGATATTTGGAAGCCCATAGAGGGCTATGGTGAAAAAGGAAATATCCTCCGATGAAATCTGGAAAGAAACTTTTTGAGGAACTGCTTAGTGTTCTGTTAATTCATCTCCCAAAGTTACATCTGTATTTCGTGGATCTCTTTGCTAGCCTTATTTCTGTGGAATCTGAGAACGGATGTTTCGGATGCCTCTGAAGACTATAGGGCCTAAGGAAATATCCTCCGATGACAAAGAGAAAGAAGCTTTCTGAGAAACTTCTTTGTGTTCTGTGAAATCATCTCACAGAGTTACAGCTTTCCCCTCAGGAAGCCTTTCGCTAAGACAATTCTTGTGGAATAGGCAAAGCGATATTTGGAAGCCCATAGAGGGCTATGGAGAAAAAGGAAATATCCTCCGATGAAATCTGGAAAGAAGCTTTCTGAGAAACTGCTTAGTGTTCTGTTAATTCATCTCACAGAGTTACATCTGTATTTCGTGGATCTCTTTGCTAGCCTTTTTTCTGTGGAATCTGACAACAGATATTTCGGATACCTTTGAAGACTATAGGTCCCAAGGAAATATCCTCAGAAAACAAACAGAAAGAAGCTTTTTGAGAATCTTCTTTGTGTTCTATGAAATCACCTCAGAGAGTTACAGCTTTCCCCTCAAGAAGCTTTTCGCTAAGACAGTTCTTGTGGAATTGGCACAGTGATATTTGGAAGCCCTTAGAGGGCTATGGTGAAAAAGGAAATATCCTCTGATGAAATCTGGAAAGAAGCTTTCTGAGAAACTGCTTAGGGTTCTGATAATTCATCTCCCATAGTTACATCTGTATTTGGTGGATCTCTTTGCTAGCCTTATTTCTGTGGAATCTGACAACAGATATTTCGGATCCCTTTGAAGACTATAGGGCCAAAGGAAATATCCTCCGATAACAAAGAGAAAAAAACTTTCGGAGAAACTTCTTTGTGTTCTGTGAAACCATCTCACATAGTTACACCTTTCCCTTCAAGAATCCTTTCGCTAAGACAGTTCTTGTGGAATTGGCAAAGTGATATTTGGAAGCCCATATAGGGCTATGGTGAAAAAGGAAATATCCTCCGATGAAATCTGGAAAGAAGCTTTCTGAGAAACTGCTTAGTGTTCTGTTAATTCATCTCACAGAGTTACATCTGTATTTCGTGGATCTCTTTGCTAGCCTTATTTCTGTGGAATCTGACTACAGATATTTCGGATCCCTTTGAAGACTATAGGTCCAAAGGAAATATCCTCGGAAAACAAAGAGAAAGAAGCTTTCTGATAATCTTCTTTGTGTTCTATGAAATCATCTCAGAGAGTTACAGCTTTCCGCTCAAGAAGCCTTTCGCTAAGACAGTACTTGTGGAATTGACAAAGTGATATTTGGAAGCCCTTAGAGGGCTATGGTGAAAAAGGAAATATCCTCTGATGAAATCTGGAAAGAAGCTTTCTGAGAAACTGCTTAGGGTTCTGATAATTCATCTCCCATAGTTACATCTGTATTTCGTGGATCTCTTTGCTAGCCTTATTTCTGTGGAATCTGACAACAGATATTTCGGATCCCTTTGAAGACTATAGGGCCAAAGGAAATATCCTCCGATAACAAAGAGAAAAAAACTTTCTGAGAAACTTCTTTGTGTTCTGTGAAACCATCTCACAGAGTTACAGCTTTCCCTTTAAGAAGCCTTTCGCTAAGACATTTCTTGTGGAATTGGCAAAGTGATATTTGGAAGGCCATAGAGGGCTATGGTGAAAAAGGAAATATCCTCCGATGAAATCTGGATAGAAGCTTTCTGAGAAACTTCTTAGTCTTCTGTTATTTCATCTCACAGAGTTACATCCGTATTTCGTGGATCTCTTTGCTAGCCTTATTTCTGTGGAATCTGAGAACAGATATTTCCTTTCCCTTTGAAGACTATAGGGCCAAAGGAAACATCCTCCGATAACAAAGAGAAAGAAGCTTTCTGAGAAACTTCTTTGTGTTCTGTGAAATCATCTCACAGAGTTACAGGATTTCCCTCAAGAAGCCTTTCGCTAAGACAGTTCTTGTGGAATTGGCAAAGTGATATTTGGAAGCCCATAGAGGGCTATGGTGAAAAAGGAAATATCCTCCGATGAAATCTGGAAAGAAGCTTTCTGAGAAACTGCTTAGTGTTCTGTTAATTCATCTCCCAGAGTTACATCTGTATTAGGTGGATCTCTTTGCTAGCCTTATTTCTTTGGAATCTGAGAACAGATATTTCGGATCCCTTTGAAGACTATAGGGCCAAAGGAAATATCCTCCGATAACAAAGAGAAAGAAGCTTTCTGAGAAACTTCTTTGTGTTCTGTGAAATCATCTCACAGAGTTACAGCTTTCCCCTCAAGAAGCCTTTCGCTAAGACAGTTCTTGTGGAATTGGCAAAGGGATATTTGGAAGCCCATAGACGGCTATGGTGAAAAAGGAAATATCCTCCGATGAAATCTGGAAAGAAGCTTTTTGAGAAACTGCTTAGTGTTCTGTTAATTCATCTCCCAGAGTTACATCTGTATTTCGTGGATCTCTTTGCTGGCCTTATTTCTGTGGAATCTGTGAACAGATATTTCGGATCCCTCTGAAGACTATAGGGCCAAAGGAAATATCCTCCGATAACAAAGAGAAGGAAGCTTTCTGAGAAACTTCTTTGTGTTCTGTGAAATCATCTCACAGTGTTACAGCTTTCCCCTCAAGAAAACTTTCGCTAAGACAGTTCTTGTGGAATTGGCAAAGTGACATTTGGAAGACCATAGAGGGCTAGTGTGAAAAAGGAAATATCCTCCGATGAAATCTGGAAAGAAGCTTTCTGAGAAACTGCTTAGTGTTCCGTTAATTCATCTCACAGACTTATATCTGTATTTCGTGGATCTCTTTGCTGGCCTTATTTCTGTGGAATCTGAGAACAGATATTTCGGATCCCTTTGAAGACTATAGGGCCAAAGGAAATAGCCTCCGATAACAAAGAGAAAGAAGCTCTCTGAGAAACTTCTCTGTGTTCTGTGAAATCATCTCACAAAGTTACAGCTTTCCCCTCAAGAAGCTTTCGCTAAGACAGTTGTTGTGGAATTGGCAAAGTGATATTTGTAAGCCCATAGAGGGCTATGGTGAAAAAGGAAATATCCTCCGAAGAAATCTGGAAAGAAGCGTTCTGAGAAACTGCTTAGTGTTCTGTTAAGTCATCTGCCAGAGTTACATCTGTATTTCATGGATCTCTTTGATAGCCTTATTTCTGTGGAATCTGAGAACAGATATTTCGGATCCCTTTGAAGAATATTGGGCCAAAGGAAATAACCTCCGATAACAAAGAGAAAGAAGCTTTCTGAGAAACTTCTTTGTGTTCTGTGAAATCATCTCACAGAGTTACAGCTTTCCCCTCAAGAAGCCTTTCGCTAAGACAGTTCTTGTGTAATTCGCACAGTGATATTTGGAAGCCCATAGAGGGCTATGGTGAAATAGGAAATATCCTCCGATGAAATCTGGAAAGAAGCTTTCTGAGAAACTGCTTAGTGTTCTGTTAATTCATCTCACAGAGTTACATCTGTATTTCATGGATCTCTTTGCTAGCCTTTTTTCTGTGGAATCTGACAACAGATATTTCGGATACCTTTGAAGACTATAGGTCCCAAGGAAATATCCTCGGAAAACAAAGAGAAAGAAGCTTTCTGAGAATCTTCTTTGTGTTCTATGAAATCATCTCAGAGAGTTACAGCTTTCCCCTCAAGAAGCTTTTCGCTAAGACAGTTCTTGTGGAATTGGCACAGTGATATTTGGAAGCCCTTAGAGGGCTATGGTGAAAAAGGAAATATCCTCTGAAGAAATCTGGAAAGAAGCTTTCTGAGAAACTGCTTAGGGTTCTGATAATTCATCTTCCATAGTTACATCTGTATTTGGTGGATCTCTTTGCTAGCCTTATTTCTGTGGAATCTGACAACAGATATTTCGGATCCCTTTGAAGACTATAGGGCCAAAGGAAATATCCTCCGATAACAAAGAGAAAAAAACTTTCTGAGAAACTTCCTTGTGTTCTGTGAAACCATCTCACACAGTTACAGCTTTCCCTTCAAGAAGCCTTTCGCTAAGACAGTTCTTGTGGAATTGGCAAAGTGATATTTGGAAGCCGATAGAGGGCTAAGGTGAAAAAGGAAATATCCTCCGATGAAATCTGGAAAGAAGCTTTCTGAGAAACTGCTTAGAGTTCTGTTAATTCATCTCACAGAGTTACATCCGTATTTCGTGGATCTCTTTGCTAGCCTTATTTCTGTGGAATCTGAGAACAGATATTTCCTTTCCATTTGAAGACTATAGGGTCAAGGGAAATATCCTCCAATATCAAAGTGAAAGAAGCTTTCTGAGAAACTTCTTTGTGTTCTGTGAAATCATCTCACAGAGTTACAGGTTTTCCCTCAAGAAGCCTTTCGCTAAGACAGTTCTTGTGGAATTGGCAAAGTGATATTTGGAAGCCCATAGAGGGCTATGGAGAAATAGGAAATATCCTCCGATGAAATCTGGAAAGAAGCTTTCTGAGAAACTGCTTAGTGTTCTGTTAATTCATCTCCCACAGTTACATCTGTATTTCGTGGATCTCTTTGCTAGACTTACTTCTGTGGTATGTGAGAACAGATATTTCCTTTCCCTTGGAAGACTATAGGTCCAAAGGAAATATCCTCCAATAAGAAAGAGAATGAAGCTTTCTGAAAAACTTCTTTGTGTTCTGTGAAATCATCTCACAGAGTTACAGCTTTCCCCTCAAGAACCCTTTCGCTAAAACAGTTCTTGTGGAATTGGCAAAGTGATATTTGGAAGACCATAGAGGGCTATGGTGAAAGAGAAACTATCCTCCGATGAAATCTGGAAAGAAGCTTTCTGAGAAACTGTTTAGTGTTCTGTTAATTCATCTCACAGAGTTTCATCTGTATTTCGTTTATCTCTTTGCTAGCCTTATTTTTTGGAATCTGAGAACAGATATTTTGGATCCCTTTGAAGACTGTAGAGCCAAAGGAAATATCCTACGATTTCAAAGAGAAAGAAGCTTTCTGAGAAACTTCTTTGTGTTGTGTGAAATAATCTCACAGAGTTACAGCTTTCCCCTCAAGAAGCCTTTCGCTAAGACAGTTCTTCTGGAATTGGCAAAGTGATATTTGGAAGCCCATAGAGGGCTTCATGAAAAAGGAAATATCCTCTGATGAAATCTGGAAAGAAGCTTTCTGAGAAACTGCTTAGTGTTCTGTTAATTAATCTCCCAGAGTTACATCTCTATTTCGTAGATCTCTTTGCTAGCCTTATTTCTTTGGAATCTGAGAACAGATATTTCGGATCCCTTTGAAGACTATAGGGCCAAAGAAATATCCTCCGATAACAAAGAGAAAGAAGCTTTCTGAGAAACTTCTTTGTGTTCTGTGAAATCATCTCACAGAGTTACAGCTTTCCCCTCAAAAAGCCTTTCGAAGACAGTTCTTGTGGAATTGGCAAAGTGATATTTGGAAGCCCATAGAGGGCTATGGTGAAAAAGGAAATATCCTCCGATGAAATCTGGAAAGAAACTTTTTGAGGAACTGCTTAGTGTTCTGTTAATTCATCTCCCAAAGTTACATCTGTATTTCGTGGATCTCTTTGCTAGCCTTATTTCTGTGGAATCTGAGAACGGATGTTTCGGATGCCTCTGAAGACTATAGGGCCTAAGGAAATATCCTCCGATAACAAAGAGAAAGAAGCTTTCTGAGAAACTTCTTTGTGTTCTGTGAAATCATCTCACAGAGTTACAGCTTTCCCCTCAGGAAGCCTTTCGCTAAGACAATTCCTGTGGAATTGGCAAAGTGATATTTGGAAGCCCATAGAGGGCTATGGTGAAAAAGGAAATATCCTCCGATGAAATATTTAAAGAAGGTTTCTGACAAACTGCTTAGTGTTCTGTTAATTGATCTCACAGAGTTACATCTGCATTTGGTGGATCTCTTTGCTAGCCTTATTTCTGTGGAATCTGACAACAGATATTTCGTATCCCTTTGAAGACTATAGGGCCAAAGGAAACATCCTCCGATAACAAAGAGAAAAAAACTTTCTGAGAAACTTCTTTGTGTTCTGTGAAACCATCTCACAGAGTTACAGCTTTCCCTTCAAGAAGCCTTTCGCTAAGACAGTTCTTGTGGAATTGGCAAAGTGATATTTGGAAGCCCATAGAGGGCTATGGTGAAAAAGGAAATATCCTCTGATGAAATCTGGAAAGAAGCTTCCTGAGAAACTGCTTAGTGTTCTGTTAATTCAACTGCCAGAGTTACATCTGTACTTCGTGGATCTCTTTGCTAGCCTTATTTCTGTGGAATCTGAGAACAGATATTTCGGATCCCTTTGAAGACTATAGGGCCAAAGGAAATATCCTCTGATTACAAAGAGAAAGAAGCTTTCTGAGAAACTTCTTTGTGTTCTGTGAAATCATCTCACAGTGTTACAGCTTTCCCCTCAAGAAACCTTTCGCTAAGGCAGTTCTTGTGGAATTGGCAAAGTGACATTTGGAAGCCCATAGAGGGCTAAGGTGAAAAAGGAAATTCCTCCGATGAAATCTGGAAAGAAGCTTTCTGAGAAACTGCTTAGTGTTCCGTTAATTCATCTCACAGACTTACATCTGTATTTCGTGGATCTCTTTGCTAGCCTTATTTCTGTGGAATCTGAGAACAGATATTTCGGATCCCTTTGAAGACTATAGGGCCAAAGGAAATATCCTCCGATAACAAAGAGAAAGAAGCTTTCTGAGAAACTTCTTTGTGTTCTGTGAAATCATCTCACAATGTTACAGCTTTCCCCTCAGGAAGCCATTCGCTAAGACAATTCTTGTGGAATAGGCAAAGTGATATTTGGAAGCCCATAGAGGGCTATGGAGAAAAAGGAAATATCCTCCGATGAAATCTGGAAAGAAGCTTTCTGAGAAACTGCTTAGTGTTCTGTTAATTCACCTCACAGAGTTACATCTGCATGTCGTGGACCTCTTTGCTAGCGTTATTTCTGTGGAATCTGAGAAGAGATATTTCTTATCCCTTTGAAGAGTATAGGGCCAAAGGAAATATCCTCCGATAACAAAGAGAAAGAAGTTTTCTGAGAAACTTCTTTGTGTTCTGTGAAATCATCTCACAGAGTTACAGCTTTCCCCTCAAGAAGCCTTTCGCTAAGACTGTTCTTGTGGAATTAGCAAAGTGATATTTGGAAGCCCATAGAGGGCTATGGTGAAAAAGGAAATATCCTCCGATGAAATCTGGAAAGAAGCTTTCTGACAAACTGCTTAGTGTTCTGTTAATTGATCTCACAGAGTTACATATAAATTTCGTTGATCTCTTTGGTAGCCTTACTTCTGTGGAATCTGAGAAGAGATATTTCGGATCCCTTTGAAGACTATAGGGCCAAAGGAAATATCCACCGATAACAAATTGAAAGAAGCTTTCTGAGAAACTTCTTTGTGTTCTGTGAAATCATCTCACAGAATTACAGCTTACCCCTCAAGAAGCCTTTCGCTAATACAGTTCTTGTGGAATTGCAAAGTGATATTTGGAAGCCCATAGAGGTCTATGGTGAAAAAGGAAATATCCTTTGATGAAATCTGGAAAGAAGCTTTCTGAGAAACTGCTTAGTGTTCTGTTAATTCATCTCACAGAGTTACATCTGTATTTCGTGGATGTCTTTGCTAGCCTTATTTCTGTGCAATCTGAGAACAGATATTTCGGATCCCTTTGAAGACTATAGGGCCAAAGGAAATATCTTCTGATAACAAAGAGAAAGAAGCTTTCTGAGAAACTTCTTTGTGTTCTGTGAAATCATGTCACAGAGTTACAGCTTTCCCCTCAAGAAGCCTTTCGCTAAGACAGTTCTTGTGGAATTGTCAAATTGATATTTGGAAACCCATAGAGGACTATGGGGAAAAAGGAAATAACCTCCGATGAAATCTGGAAAGAAGCTTTCTGAGAAACTGCTTAGTGTTCTGTTAATTCATCTCACAGAGTTACATCTGTATTTCGTGGATCACTTTGCTAGCCTTATTTCTGTGGAATCTGAGAACAGATATTTCGGATCCCTCTGACGACTATAGGGCCAAAGGAAATATCCTCCGATAACAAAGAGAAAGAAGCTTTCTGAGAAACTTCTTTGTGTACTGTAAATCATCTCACAGAGTTACAGCTTTCCCCTCAAGAAGCCTTTTGCTAAGACAGTTCTTGTGGAATTGGCAAAGTGATATTTGGAAGCCCATAGAGGGCTATGGTGAAAAAGGAAATATCCTCCGATGAAATCTGGAAAGAAGCTTTCTGAGAAACTGCTTAGTGTTCTGTTAATTCATCTCCCAGAGTTACATCTGTATTTCGTGGATCTCTTTGCTAGCCTTATTTCTGTGGAATCTGAGAACAGATATTTCGGATCCCTTTGAAGACTATAGGGCCAAAGGAAATAGCCTCCGATAACAAAGAGAAAGAAGCTTTCTGAGAAACTTCTCTGTGTTCTGTGAAATCATCTCACAAAGTTACAGCTTTCCCCTCAAGAAGCCTTTCGCTAAGACAGTTCCTGTGGAATTGGCAAAGTGATATTTGGAAGCCCATAGAGGGCTATTGTGAAAAAGGAAATATCCTCCGAAGAAATCTGGAAAGAAGCGTTCTGAGAAACTGCTTAGTGTTCTGTTAATTCATCTGCCAGAGTTACATCTGTATTTCATGGATCTCTTTGATATCCTTATTTCTGTGGAATCTGAGAACAGATATTTCGGATCCCTTTGAAGACTATTGGGCCAAAGGAAATATCCTCCGATAACAAAGAGAAAGAAGCTTTCTGAGAAACTTCTTTGTGTTCTGTGAAATCATCTCACAAAGTTACAGCTTTCCCCTCAGGAAGCCTTTCGCTAAGACAATTCTTGTGGAATAGGCAAAGTGATATTTGGAAGCCCATAGAGGGCTATGGAGAAAAAGGAAATATCCTCCGATGAAATCTGGAAAGAAGCTTTCTGAGAAACTGCTTAGTGTTCTGTTAATTCATCTCACAGAGTTACATCTGCATTTCGTGGACCTCTTTGCTAGCGTTATTTCTGTGGAATCTGAGAACGGATATTTCTTATCCCTTTGAAGAGTATAGGGCCAAAGGAAATATCCTCCGATAACAAAGAGAAAGAAGTTTTCTGAGAAACTTCTTTGTGTTCTGTGAAATCATCTCACAGAGTTACAGCTTTCCCCTCAAGAAGCTTTTCGCTAAGACTGTTCTTGTGGAATTTGCAAAGTGGTAATTGGAAGCCCATAGAGGGCTATGCTGAAAAAGGAAATATCCTCCGATGAAATCTGGAAAGAAGCTTTCTGACAAACTGCTTAGTGTTCTGTTAATTGATCTCACAGAGTTACATATGAATTTCGTTGATCTCTTTGCTAGCCTTACTTCTGTGGAATCTGAGAAGAGATATTTCGGATCCCTTTGAAGACTATAGGGCCAAAGGAAATATCCACCGATAACAAATAGAAAGAAGCTTTCTGAGAAACTTCTTTGTGTTCTGTGAAATCATCTCACAGAATTACAGCTTACCCCTCAAGAAGTCTTTCGCTAATACAGTTCTTGTGGAATTGCAAAGTGATATTTGGAAGCCCATAGAGGTCTATGGTGAAAAAGGAAATATCCTCTGATGAAATCTGGAAAGAAGCTTTCTGAGAAACTGCTTAGTGTTCTGTTAATTCATCTCACAGAGTTACATCTGTATTTCGTGGATCTCTTTGCTAGCCTTATTTCTGTGCAATCTGAGAACAGATATTTCGGATCCCTTTGAAGACTATAGGGCCAAAGGAAATATCCTCTGATAACTAAGAGAAAGAAGCTTTCTGAGAAACTTTTTTGTGTTCCGTGAAATCGTCTCACAGAGTTACAGCTTTCCCCTCAAGAAGCCTTTCGCTAAGACAGTTCTTGTGGAATTCGCAAAGTGATATTGGGAAGCCCAAAGAGGGCTATGGTGAAAAAGGAAATATCCTCCGATGAAATCTGGAAAGAAGCTTTCTGAGAAACTGCTTAGTGTTCTGTTAATTCATCTCACAGAGTTACATCTGTATTTCGTGGATCTCTTTGCTAGCCTTATTTCTGTGGAATATGACAACAGATATTTCGGATCCCTTTGAAGACTATAGGTCCAAAGGAAATATCCTCGGAAAACAAAGAGAAAGAAGCTTTCTGAGAATCTTCTTTGTGTTCTATGAAATCATCTCAGAGAGTTACAGCTTTCCCCTCAAGAAGCTTTTCGCTAAGACAGTTCTTGTGGAATTGGTAAAGTGATATTTGGAAGTCCTTAGAGGGCTATGGTGAAAAAGGAAATATCCTCTGATGAAATCTGGAAAGAAGCTTTCTGAGAAACTGCTTAGTGTTCCGATAATTCATCTCCCATAGTTACATCTATATTTGGTGGATCTCTTTGCTAGCCTTATTTCTGTGGAATCTGACAACAGATATTTCGGATCCCTTTGAAGACTATAGGGCCAAAGGAAACATCCTCCGATAAAAAAGAGAAAAAAACTTTCTGAGAAACTTCTTTGTGTTCTGTGAAACCATCTCACAGAGTTACAGCTTTCCCTTCAAGAAGCCTTTCGCTAAGACAGTTCTTGTGGAATTGGCAAAGTGATATTTGGAAGCCCTTAGAGGGCTATGGTGAAATAGGAAATATCCTCCGATGAAATCTGGAAAGAAGCTTTCTGAGAAACTGCTTAGTGTTCTGTTAATTCATCTCACAGAGTTACATCTGTATTTCGTGGATCTCTTTGCTAGCCTTTTTTCTGTGGAATCTGACAACAGATATTTCGGATACCTTTGAAGACTATAGGTCCCAAGGAAATATCCTCGGAAAACAAAGAGAAAGAAGCTTTCTGAGAATCTTCTTTGTGTTCTATGAAATCATCTCAGAGAGTTACAGCTTTCCCCTCAAGAAGCTTTTCGCTAAGGCAGTTCTTGTGGAATTGGCAAAGTGATATTTGGAAGCCCTTAGAGGGCTATGGTGAAAAAGGAAATATCCTCTGATGAAATCTGGAAAGAAGCTTTCTGAGAAACTGCTTAGGTTTCTGATAATTCATCTCCCATAGTTACATCTGTATTTGGTGGATCTCTTTGCTAGCCTTATTTCTGTGGAATCTGACAACAGATATTGCGGATCCCTTTGAAGACTATAGGGCCAAAGGAAATATCCTCCGATAACAAAGAGAAAAAAACTTTCTGAGAAACTTCTTTGTGTTCTGTGAAACCATCTCACAGAGTTACAGCTTTCCCTTCAAGAAGCCTTTCGCTAAGACAGTTCTTGTGGAATTGTCAAAGTGATATTTGGAAGCCCATAGAGGGCTAAGGTGAAAAAGGAAATATCCTCCGATGAAATCTGGAAAGAAGCTTTCTGAGAAACTGCTTAGTGTTCTGTTAATTCATCTCACAGAGTTACATCCGTATTTCGTGGATCTCTTTGCTAGCCTTATTTCTGTGGAATCTGAGAACAGATATTTCCTTTCCCTTTGAAGACTATAGGGCCAAAGGAAATATCCTCCAATATCAAAGAGAAAGAAGCTTTCTGAGAAACTTCTTTGTGTTCTGTGAAATCATCTCACAGAGTTACAGGTTTTCCCTCAAGAAGCCTTTCGCTAAGACAGTTCTTGTGGAATTGGCAAAGTGATATTTGGAAGCCCATAGAGGGCTATGGTGAAATAGGAAATATCCTCCGATGAAATCTGGAAAGAAGCTTTCTGAGAAACTGCTTAGTGTTCTGTTAATTCATCTCCCACAGTTACATCTGTATTTCGTGGATCTCTTTGCTAGCCTTACTTCTGTGGTATGTGAGAACAGATATTTCCTTTCCCTTGGAAGACTATAGGGCCAAAGGAAATATCCTCCAATAAGAAAGAGAAAGAAGCTTTCTGAAAAACTTCTTTGTGTTCTGTGAAATCATCTCACAGAGTTACAGCTTTCCCCTCAAGAAGCCTTTCGCTAAAACCGTTCTTGTGGAATTGGCAAAGTGATATTTGGAAGACCAAAGAGGGCTATGGTGAAAGAGAAACTATCCTCCGATGAAATCTGGAAAGAAGCTTTCTGAGAAACTGTTTAGTGTTCTGTTTATTCATCTCACAGAGTTTCATCTGTATTTCGTTTATCTCTTTGCTAGCCTTATTTTTTGGAATCTGAGAACAGATATTTCGGATCCCTTTGAAGACTGTAGAGCCAAAGGAAATATCCTACGTTTTCAAAGAGAAAGAAGCTTTCTGAGAAACTTCTTTGTGTTGTGTGAAATCATCTCACAGAGTTACAGCTTTCCCCTCAAGAAGCCTTTCGCTAAGACAGTTCTTCTGGAATTGGCAAAGTGATATTTGGAAGCCCATAGAGGGCTTCAAGAAAAAGGAAATATCCTCTGATGAAATCTGGAAAGAAGCTTTCTGAGAAAATGCTTAGTGTTCTGTTAATTAATCTCCCAGAGTTACATCTGTATTTCGTAGATCTCTTTGCTAGCCTTATTTCTTTGGAAACTGAGAACAGATATTTCGGATCCCTTTGAAGACTATAGGGCCAAAGGAAATATCCACCGATAACAAATAGAAAGAAGCTTTCTGAGAAACTCCTTTGTGTTCTGTGAAATCATCTCACAGAATTACAGCTTACCCCTCAAGAAGCCTTTCGCTAATACAGTTCTTGTGGAATTGCAAAGTGATATTTGGAAGCCCTTAGAGGTCTATGGTGAAAAAGGAAATATCCTCTGATGAAATCTGGAAAGAAGCTTTCTGAGAAACTGCTTAGTGTTCTGTTAATTCATCTCACAGAGTTACATCTGTATTTCGTGGATCTCTTTGCTAGCCTTATTTCTGTGCAATCTGAGAACAGATATTTCGGATCCCTTTGAAGACTATAGGGCCAAAGGAAATATCTTCTAATAACAAAGAGAAACAAGCCTTCTGAGAAACTTCTTTGTGTTCTGTGAAATCATGTCACAGAGTTACAGCTTTCCCCTCAAGAAGCCTTTCGCTAAGACAGTTCTTGTGGAATTGGCAAATTGATATTTGGAAACCCTTAGAGGACTATGGGGAAAAAGGAAATAACCTCCGATGAAATCTGGAAAGAAGCTTTCTGAGAAACTGCTTAGTGTTCTGTTAATTCATCTCACAGAGTTACATCTGTATTTCGTGGATCACTTTGCTAGCCTTATTTCTGTGGAATCTGAGAACAGATATTTCGGATCCCTCTGACGACTATAGGGCCAAAGGAAATATCCTCCGATAACAAAGAGAAAGAAGCTTTCTGAGAAACTTCTTTGTGTACTGTAAATCATCTCACAGAGTTACAGCTTTCCCCTCAAGAAGCCTTTTGCTAAGACAGTTCTTGTGGAATTGGCAAAGTGATATTTGGAAGCCCATAGAGGGCTATGGTGAAAAAGGAAATATCCTCCTATGAAATCTGGAAAGAAGCTTTCTGAGAAACTGCTTAGTGTTCTGTTAATTCATCTCCCAGAGTTACATCTGTATTTCGTGGATCTCTTTGCTAGCCTTATTTCTGTGGAATCTGAGAACAGATATTTCGGATCCCTTTGAAGACTATAGGGCCAAAGGAAATAGCCTCTGATAACAAAGAGAAAGAAGCTTTCTGAGAAACTTCTCTGTGTTCTGTGAAATCATCTCACAGAGTTACAGCTTTCCCCTCAAGAAGCCTTTCGCTAAGACAGTTCTTGTGGAATTGGTTAAGTGATATTTGCAAGCCCATAGAGGGCTATGGTGAAAAAGGGAATATTCTCCGATGAAATCTGGAAAGAAGCTTTCTGAAAAACTGCTTAGTGTTCTGTTAATTCATCTCCCAGAGTTACATCTGTATTTCGTGGATCTCTTTGCTAGCCTTATTTCTGTGGAATCTGAGAACAGATATTTCCTTTGCTTTGAAGACTATAGGGCCAAAGGAAATATCCTCCGATAACAAAGAGAAAGAAGCTTTCTGAGAAACTTCTTTGTGTTCCGTGAAATCATCTCACAGAGTTACAGATTTCCCCTCAAGAAGCCTTTCGCTAAGACAGTTCTTGTGGAATTGGCAAAGTGATATTGGGAAACCCAAAGAGGGCTATGGTGAAAAAGGAAATATCCTCCGATGAAATCTGGAAAGAAGCTTTCTGAGAAACTGCTTAGTGTTCTGTTAATTCATGTCACAGAGTTATATCTGTATTTCGTGGATCTCTTTGCTAGCCTTATTTCTGTGGAATATGACAACAGATATTTCGGATCCCTTTGAAGACTATAGGTCCAAAGGAAATATCCTCGGAAAACAAAGAGAAAGAAGCTTTCTGAGAATCTACTTGGTGTTCTATGAAATCATCTCAGAGAGTTACAGCTTTCCCCTCAAGAAGCTTTTCGCTAAGACAGTTCTTGTGGAATTGGCAAAGTGATATTTGGAAGCCCTTAGAGGGCTATGGTGAAAAAGGAAATATCCTCTGATGAAATCTGGAAAGAAGCTTTCTGAGAAACTGCTTAGTGTTCCGATAATTCATCTCCCATAGTTACATCTGTATTTGGTGGATCTCTTTGCTAGCCTTATTTCTGTGGAATCTGACAACAGATATTTCGGATCCCTTTGAAGACTATAGGGCCAAAGGAAACATCCTCCGATAACAAAGAGAAAAAAACTTTCTGAGAAACTTCTTTGTGTTCTGTGAAACCATCTCACAGAGTTACAGCTTTCCCTTCAAGAAGCCTTTCGCTAAGACAGTTCTTGTGGAATTGGCAAAGTGATATTTGGAAGCCCATAGAGGGCTATGGTGAAATAGGAAATATCCTCCGATGAAATCTGGAAAGAAGCTTTCTGAGAAACTGCTTAGTGTTCTGTTAATTCATCTCACAGAGTTACATCTGTATTTCGTGAATCTCTTTGCTTGCCTTTTTTCTGTGGAATCTGACAACAGATATTTCGGATACCTTTGAAGACTATAGGTCCCAAGGAAATATCCTCGGAAAACAAAGAGAAAGAAGCTTTCTGAGAATCTTCTTTGTGTTCTATGAAATCATCTCAGAGAGTTACAGCTTTCCCCTCAAAAAGCCTTTCGATAAGACAGTTCTTGTGGAATTGGCAAAGTGATATTTGGAAGCCCATAGAGGGCTATGGTGAAAAACGAAATATCCTCCGATGAAATCTGGAAAGAAGCTTTTTGAGGAACTGCTTAGTGTTCTGTTAATTCATCTCCCAGAGTTACATCTGTATTTCGTGGATCTCTTTGCTAGCCTTATTTCTGTGGAATCTGAGAACGGATGTTTCGGATGCCTCTGAAGACTATAGGGCCTAAGGAAATATCCTCCGATAACAAAGAGAAAGAAGCTTTCTGAGAAACTTCTTTGTGTTCTGTGAAATCATCTCACAAAGTTACAGCTTTCCCCTCAAGAAGCCTTTCGCTAAGACAGTTCTTGTGGAATTGGTTAAGTGATATTTGCAAGCCCATAGAGGGCTATGGTGAAAAAGGGAATATTCTCCGATGAAATCTGGAAAGAAGCTTTCTGAGAAACTGCTTAGTGTTCTGTTAATTCATCTCCCAGAGTTACATCTGTATTTCGTGGATCTCTTTGCTAGCCTTATTTCTGTGGAATCTGAGAACAGATATTTCCTTTGCCTTTGAAGACTATAGGGCCAAAGGAAATATCCTCCGATAACAAAGAGAAAGAAGCTTTCTGAGAAACTTCTTTGTGTTCCGTGAAATCATCTCACAGAGTTACAGCTTTACCTTCAAGAAGCCTGTCGCTAAGACAGTTCTTGTGGAATTGGCAAAGTGATATTGGGAAGCCCAAAGAGGGCTATGGTGAAAAAGGAAATATCCTCCGATGAAATCGGGAAAGAAGCTTTCTGAGAAACTGCTTAGTGTTCTGATAATTCATCTCACAGAGTTACATCTGTATTTCGTGGATCTCTTTGCTAGCCTTATTTCTGTGGAATATGACAACAGATATTTCGGATCCCTTTGAAGACTATAGGTCCAAAGGAAATATCCTCGGAAAACAAAGAGAAAGAAGCTTTCTGAGAATCTTCTTTGTGTTCTATGAAATCATCTCAGAGAGTTACAGCTTTCCCCTCAAGAAGCTTTTCGCTAAGACAGTTCTTGTGGAATTGGCAAAGTGATATTTGGAAGCCCTTAGAGGGCTATGGTGAAATAGGAAATATCCTCCGATGAAATCTGGAAAGAAGCTTTCTGAGAAACTGCTTAGTGTTCTGTTAATTCATCTGCCAGAGTTACATTTGTATTTCGTGGATCTCTTTGCTAGCCTTATTTCTGTGGAATCTGAGAACAGATATTTCCTTTCCCTTTGAAGACTATAGGGCCAAAGTAAACCTCCTCCGACAAGAAAGAGAAAGAAGCTTTCTGAGAAACTTCTTTGTGTTCTGTGAAATCATCTCACAGAGTTACAGCTTTCCCCTCAAGAAGCCTTTCGCTAAGACAGTTCTTGTGGAATTGGAAAAATGATATTTGGAAACCCTTAGAGGGCTATGGTAAAAAGGAAATATCCCCCGATGAAATCTGGAAAGAAGCTTTCAGAGAAACTGCTTAGTGTTCTTTTAATTCATCTTCCAGGGTTACATCTGTATTTCGTTGATCTCTTTGCTAGCCTTATTTCTGTGGAATCTGAGAAGAGATATTTCGGATCCCTTTGAAGACTATAGGGCCAAAGGAAATAGCTTCCGATAACAAAGAGAAAGAAGCTTTCTGAGAATCTTCTTTGTGTTCTGTGAAATCATCTCACAGAGTTACAGCTTTCCCCTCAAGAAGCCTTTCGCTAAGACAGTTCTTGTGGAATTGGCAAAGTGATATTTGGAAGCCCATAGAGGGCTATGGTGAAAAAGGAAATATCCTCCGATGAAATCTGGAAAGAAGCTTTCCGAGAAACTGCTTAGTGTTCTGTTAATTCATCTGCCAGAGTTACATCTGAATTACATGGATCTCTTTGATAGCCTTATTTCTGTGGAATCTGAGAACAGATATTTCGGATCCCTTTGAAGACTAATGGGCCAAAGGAAATATCCTCCGATAACAAAGAGAAAGGAGCTTTCTGAGAAACTTCTTTGTGTTCTGTTAAATCATCTCACAGAGTTACAACTTTCCCCTCAAGAAGCCTTTCGTTAAGACAGTTCTTCTGTAATTGGCAAAGTGATATTTGGAAGCCCATAGAGGGCTATGGTGAAAAAGGGAATATTCTCCGATGAAATCTGGAAAGAAGCTTTCTGAGAAACTGCTTAGTGTTCTGTTAATTCATCTCCCAGAGTTACATCTGTATTTCGTGGATCTCTTTGCTAGCCTTATTTCTGTGGAATCTGAGAACAGATATTTCCTTTGCCTTTGAAGACTATAGGGCCAAAGGAAATATCCTCCGATAACAAAGAGAAAGAAGCTTTCTGAGAAACTTCTTTGTGTTCTGTGAAATCATCTCACAGAGTTACAGCTTTCCCCTCAAGAAGCCTTTCGCTAAGACAGTTCTTGTGGAATTCGCAAAGTGATATTGGGAAGCCCATAGAGGGCTATGGTGAAAAAGGAAATATCCTCCGATGAAATCTGGAAAGAAGCTTTCTGAGAAACTGCTTAGTGTTCTGTAAATTCATCTCACAGAGTTACATCTGTATTTCGTGGATCTATTTGCTAGCCTTATTTCTTTGGAATATGACAACAGATATTTCGGATCCCTTTGAAGACTATAGATCCAAAGGAAATATCCTCGGAAAACAAAGAGAAAGAAGCTTTCTGAGAATCTTCTTTGTGTTCTCTGAAATCATCTCAGAGAGTTACAGCTTTTCCCTCAAGAAGCTTTTCGCTAAGACAGTTCTTGTGGAATTGGCAAAGCGATATTTGGAAGCCCTTAGAGGGCTATGGTGAAAAAGGAAATATCCTCTGATGAAATCTGGAAAGAAGCTTTCTGAGAAACTGCTTAGTGTTCTGATAATTCATCTCCCATAGTTACATCTGTATTTGGTGGATCTCTTTGCTAGCCTTATTTCTGTGAAATCTGACAACAGATATTTCGGATCCCTTTGAAGACTATAGGGCCAAAGGAAACATTGTCCGATAACAAAAGAAAAAAACTTTCTGAGAAACTTCTTTGTGTTCTGTGAAACCATCTCACAGAGTTACAGCTTTCCCCTCAAGAAGCCTTTCGCTAAGACAGTTCTTGTGGAATTGGCAAAGTGATATTTGGAAGCCCATAGAGGGCTACGGTGAAAAAGGAAATATCCTCCGATGAAATCTGGAAAGAAGCTTTCTGAGAAACTCCTGAGTGTTCTGTTAATTTATCTCACAGAGTTACATCTGTATTTCGTGGATCTCTTTGCTAGCCTTATTTCTGTGGAATCTGAGAACAGATATTTCCTTTCCCCTTGAAGACTATAGGGCTAAAGGAAGTATCCTCCGATAAGAAAGAGAAAGAAGCTTTCTGAGAAACTTCTTTGTGTTCTGTGAAATCATCTCACAGAGTTACAGCTTTCCCCTCAAGAAGCCATTCGCTAAGACAGTTCTTGTGGAATTGGCAACGTGATATTTCTAAGCCCATAGAGGGCTAGGGTGAAAAAGGAAATATCCTCCGATCTAATCTGGAACGAAGCTTTCTGAGAAACTGCTTAGTGTTCTGTTAATTCATCTCACAGAGTTACATCTGTATTTCCTAGATCTGTTTGCTAGCCTTACTATTGTGGAATCTGTGAACAGATATTTCGGATCCCTTTGAAGACTATAGAGCCAAAGGAAATATCCTCCGATAACAAAGAGAAAGAAGCTTTCTGAGAAACTTCTTTGTGTTCTGTGAAATCATCTCACAGAGTTACAGCTTTCCCCTCAAGAAGCCTTTCGCTAAGAGAGTTCTTGTGGAATTGGCAAAGTGATATTTGGAACCCGATAGAGGGCTATGGAGAAAAAGGAAATATCCTCCGATGAAATCTGGAAAGAAGCTTTCTGAGAAACTGCTTAGTGTTCTTTTAGTTCATCTCCAAAGTTACATCTGTATTTCGTGGATCTCCTTGACAGCCTTATTTCTCTGGAATCTGAGAACAGATATTTCGGATCCCTTTGAAGACTATAGGGACAAAGGAAATATCCTCCGATAACAAAGAGAAAGAAGCTTTCTGAGAAACTTCTTTGTGTTCTGTGAAATCATCTTTCAGAGTTACAGCTTTCCCCTCAAGAAGCCTTTCGCTAAGACAGTTCTTGTGGAATTGGCAAAGTGATATTTGGAAGCCCATAGAGGGCTATGGTGAAAAAGGAAATGTCCTCAGATGTAATCTGGAAAGACACTTTCTGAGAAACTGCTTAGTGTTCTGTTAATTCATCTCACAGAGTTACATCTGTATTTCGTGGTTCTCTTTGTTAGCCTTATTTCTGTGGAATCTGAGAACAGATATTTCGGATCCCTTTGAAGACTTTAGGGCCAAAGGAAATATCCTGCGATAACAAAGAGAACCAAGCTTTCTGAGAAACTTCTTTGTGTTCTGTGAAATCATCTCACAGAGTTACGGCTTTCCCCTCAAGAAGCCTTTCGCTAAGACAGTTCTTGTGGAATTGGCAATGTGATATTTCTAAGCCCATAGAGGGCTATGGTGAAAAAGGAAATATCCTCCGATCAAATCTGGAAAGAAGCTTTCTGAGAAACTGCTTAGTGTTCTGTTAATTCATCTCACAGAGTTACATCTGTATTTCCTAGATCTGTTTGCTAGCCTTACTTCTGTGGAATCTGAGAACAGATATTTCCGATCCCTTTGAAGACTATAGAGCCAAAGGAAATATCCTCCGATAACAAAGAGAAAGAAGCTTTCTGAGAAACTTCTTTGTGTTCTGTGAAATCATCTCACAGAGTTACAGCTTTCACCTCAAGAATCCTTTCGCAAAGAGAGTTCTTCTGGAATTGGCAAAGTGATATTTGGAAGCCGATAGAGGACTATGGAGAAAAAGGAAATATCCTCCGATGAAATCTGGAAAGAAGCATTCTGAGAAACTGCTTAGTGTTCTGTTAATTCATCTCACAGAGTTACATCTGTGTTTCGTGGATCTCCTTGACAGCCTTATTTCTCTGGAATCTGAGAACAGATATTTCGGATCCCTTTGAAGACTTTAGGGCCAAAGGAAATATCCTCCGATAACAAAGAGAAAGAAGCTTTCTGAGAAACTTCTTTGTGTTCTGTGAAATCATCTCACAGAGTTACAGCTTTTCCCTCTAGAAGCCTTTCGCTAAGACAGTTCTTGTGGAATTGGCAAAGTGATATTTGGAAGCCCATAGAGGGCTATGGAGAAATAGGAAATATCCTCCGATGAAATCTGGAAAGAAGCTTTCTGAGAAACTGCTTAGTGTTCTGTTAATTCATCTCACAGAGTTACATCTGTATTTCGTGGATCTCTTTGCTAGCCTTATTTCTGAGGAATCTGAGAACAGGTATTTCCTTTCCCTTTGAAGACTATATGGCCAAAGGAAATATCCTCTGATAACAAAGAGAAAGAATCTTTCTGAGATACTTGTGTTCTGTGAAATCATCTCACAAAGTTACAGATTTCCCCTCAAGAAGCCTTTCGCTAAGACAGTTCTTGTGGAATTGGAAAAGTGATATTAGGAATCCCATAGAGGGCTATGGAGAAAAAGGAAATATCCTCCGATGAAATCTGGAAAGAAGCTTTCTGACAAACTGCTTAGTGTTCTGTTAATTCATCTCCCAGAGTTACTTCTGTATTTCGTGGATCTCTTTGCTAGCCTTATGTCTGTGGAATCTGAGAACAGATATTTCGGATCCCTTTGAAGACAATAGGACTAAAGGAAATATCCTCCAATAACAAAGAGAAAGAAGCTTTCTGGAAAATTTCTTTGTGTTCTGTGAAATCATCTCACAGAGTCACAGCTTTTCCCTCAAGAAGCCTTTCGCTAAGACACTTCTTGTGGAATTGGCAAAGTGATATTTGGAAGCCCATAGAGGGCAAGGGTGAAAAAGGAAATATCCTCCGATGAAATCTGGAAAGAAGCTTTCTGAGAAACTGCTTAGTGTTCTGTTAATTCATCTCACAGAGTTACATCTGTATTTCGTGGATCTCCTTGATAGCCTTATTTCTCTGGAATGTGAGAACAGATATTTCAGATCCCTTTGAAGACTATAGGGCCAAAGGAAATATCCTCCGATAACAAAGAGAAAGAAGCTTTCTGAGAAACTTCTTTGTGTTCTGTGAAATGATCTCACAGAGTTACAGCTTTCCCCTCAAGAAGCCTTTCACTAAGACAGTTCTTGTGGAATTGGCAAAGTGGTATTTGGAAGCCCATAGAGGGCTAAGATGAAAAAGGAAATATCCTTCGATGAAATCTGGAAAGAAGCTTTCTGAGAAACTGCTTAGTGTTCTGTTAATTCATCTCACAGCGTTACATCTGTATTTCGTGGATCTCTTTGCTAGCCTTATTTCTGTGGAATCTGACAGCAGATACTTCGGATCCCTTTGAAGACTATAGGGCTAAAGGAAGTATCCTCCGATAAGAAAGAGAAAGAAGCTTTTTGAGAAACTTCTTTGTGTTCTGTGAAATCATCTCACAGAGTTACAGCTTTCCCCACAAGAAGCCTTTCGCTAAGACAGTTCTTGTGGAATTGGCAACGTGATATTTCTAAGCCCATAGAGGGCTAGGGTGAAAAAGGAAATATCCTCCGATCTAATCTGGAACGAAGCTTTCTGAGAAACTGCTTAGTGTTCTGTTAATTCATTTCACAGAGTTACATCTGTATTTCCTAGATCTGTTTGCTAGCCTTACTATTGTGGAATCTGAGAACAGATATTTCGGATCCTTTTGAAGACTATAGAGCCAAAGGAAATATCCTCCGATAACAAAGAGAAAGAAGCTTTCTGAGAAACTTCTTCGTGTTCTGTGAAATCATCTCACAGAGTTACAGCTTTCCCCTCAAGAAGCCTTTCGCTAACAGAGTTCTTTTGGAATTGGCAAAGTGATATTTGGAACCCGATAGAGGGCTATGGAGAAAAAGGAAATATCCTCCGATGAAATCTGGAAAGAAGCTTTCTTAGAAACTGCTTAGTGTTCTTTTAGTTCATCTCCAAAGTTACATCTGTATTTCGTGGATCTCCTTGACAGCCTTATTTCTCTGGAATCTCAGAACAGATATTTCGGATCCCTTTGAAGACTTTAGGGCCAAAGGAAATATCCTCCGATAACAAAGAGAAAGAAGCTTTCTGAGAAACTTCTTTGTGTTCTGTGAAATCATCTCACAGAGTTACAGCTTTTCCCTCTAGAAGCCTTTCGCTAAGACAGTTCTTGTGGAATTGGCAAAGTGATATTTGGAAACCCTTAGAGGGCTATGGTGAAAAAGGAAATATCCTCCGATGAAATCTGGAAAGAAGCTTTCTGACAAACTGCTTAGTGTTCTGTTAATTCATCTCCCTGAGTTACTACTGTATTTCGTGGATCTCTTTGCTAGCCTTATGTCTGTGGAATCTCAGAACAGATATTTCGGATCCCTTTGAAGACTATAGGACCAAAGGAAATATCCTCCAATAAAAAGAGAAAGAAGCTTTCTGGAAAACTTCTTTGTGTTCTGTGAAATCATCTCACAGAGTTACAGCTTTTCCCTGAAGAAGCCTTTCGCTAAGACAGTTCTTGTGGAATTGGCAAAGTGATATATGCAAGCCCATAGAGGGCAATGGTGAAAAAGGAAATATCCTCCGATAAAATCTGGAAAGAAGCTTTCTGAGAAACTGCTTAGTGTTCTGTTAATTCATTTCACAGAGTTACATCTGTATTTCGTGGATCTCCTTGATAGCCTTATTTCTCTGGAATGTGAGAACAGATATTTCGGATCCCTTTGAAGACTATAGGGCCAAAGGAAATATCCTCAGATGACAAAGAGAAAGAAGCTTTCTGAGAAACTTCTTTGTGTTCTGTGAAATGATCTCACAGAGTTACAGCTTTCCCCTCAAGAAGCCTTTCACTAAGACAGTTCTTGTGGAATTGGCAAAGTGGTATTTGGAAGCCCATAGAGGGCTATGATGAAAAAGGAAATATCCTCCGATGAAATCTGGAAAGAGGCTTTCTGAGAAACTGCTTAGTGTTCTGTTAATTCATCTCACAGAGTTACATCTGTATTTCGTGGATCTCTTTGCTAGCCTTATTTCTGTGGAATCTGAGAGCAGATACTTCGGATCCCTTTGAAGACTATAGGGCCAAAGGACATATCCTCCGATAGCAAAGAGAAAGAAGCTTTCTGAGAAACTGCTTTGTGTTCTGTGAAATCATCTCACAGTGTTACAGCTTTTCCCTCAAGAAGCCTTTCGCTAAGACAGTTCTTGTGGAATTGCAAAGTGATATTTGGAATCCCATAGAGGGCTTTGGTGAAAAAGGAGATATCCTCCGATGAAATCTGGAAAGAAGCTTTCTGAGAAACTGCTTAGTGTTCTGTTAATTCATCTCACAGAGTTACATCTGTATTTCGTGGATCTCTTTGCTAGCCTTATTTCTGTGGAATCTGAGAACAGATATTTCGGATCCCTTTGAAGAATATAGGGCCAAAGGAAGTATCCTCCGATAAGAAAGAGAAAGAAGCTTTCTGAGAAACTTCTTTGTGTTCTGTGAAATCATCTCACGGAGTTACAGCTTTCCCCTCAGGAAGCCTTTCGCTAAGATAGTTCTTTTGGAATTGGCAAAGTGATATTTGGAAGCCCATAGAGGGCTATGGTGAAAAAGGAAATATCCTCCAATGAAATCTGGAAAGAAGCTTTCTGAGAAACTGCTTAGGGTTCCGTTAATTCATCTCACAGAGTTACATCTGTATTTCTTGGATCTCTTTGCTAGCCTTATTTCTGTGGAATCTGAGAACAGATATTTCAGATCCCTTTGAAGTCTATAGGGTCAAAGGAAATATCCTCCGATAACAAAGAGAAAGAAACTTTCTGAGAAACTTCTTTGTGTTCTGTGAAATCATCTCACAGAGTTACAGCTTTCCCCTCAAGAATCCTTTCGCAAAGAGAGTTCTTCTGGAATTGGCAAAGTGATATTTGGAAGCCGATAGAGGGCTATGGAGAAAAAGGAAATATCCTCCGATGAAATCTGGAAAGAAGCATTCTGAGAAACTGCTTAGTGTTCTGTTAATTCATCTCACAGAGTTACTTCTGTGTTTCGTGGATCTCCTTGACAGCCTTATTTCTCTGGAATCTGAGAACAGATATTTCGGATCCCTTTGAAGACTATGGGGACAAAGGAAATATCCTCCGATAACAAAGAGAAAGAAGCTTTCTGAGAAACTTCTTTGTGTTCTGTGAAATCATCTCACAGAGTTACAGCTTTCCCCTCAAGAAGCCTTTCGCTAAGACAGTTCCTGTGGAATTGGCAAAGTGATATTTGGAAGCCCATAGAGGGCTATGGTGAAAAAGGAAATATCCTCAGATGTAATCTGGAAAGACACTTTCTGAGAAACTGCTTAGTGTTCTGTTAATTCATCTCACAGAGTTACATCTGTATATCGTGGATCTCTTTGCTAGCCTTATTTCTGTGGAATCTGAGAACAGATATTTCGGATCCCTTTGAAGACTTTAGGGCCAAAGGAAATATCCTCCGATAACAAAGAGAAAGAAGCTTTCTGAGAAACTTCTTTGTGTTCTGTGAAATCATCTCACAGAGTTACAGCTTTTCCCTCTAGAAGCCTTTCGCTAAGACAGTTCTTGTGGAATTGGAAAAGTGATATTTGGAAACCCATAGAGGGCTATGGTGAAAAAGGAAATATCCTCCGATGAAATCTGGAAAGAAGCTTTCTGACAAACTGCTTAGTGTTCTGTTAATTCATCTCCCTGAGTTACTACTGTATTTCGTGGATCTCTTTGCTAGCCTTATGTCTGTGGAATCTCAGAACAGATATTTCGGATCCCTTTGAAGACTATAGGACCAAAGGAAATATCCTCCAATAAAAAGAGAAAGAAGCTTTCTGGAAAACTTCTTTGTGTTCTGTGAAATCATCTCACAGAGTTACAGCTTTTCCCTGAAGAAGCCTTTCGCTAAGACAGTTCTTGTGGAATTGGCAAAGTGATATATGCAAGCCCATAGAGGGCTATGATGAAAAAGGAAATATCCTCCGATGAAATCTGGAAAGAGGCTTTCTGAGAAACTGCTTAGTGTTCTGTTAATTCATCTCACAGAGTTACATCTGTATTTCGTGGATCTCTTTGCTAGCCTTATTTCTGTGGAATCTGAGAGCAGATACTTCGGATCCCTTTGAAGACTATAGGGCCAAAGGACATATCCTCCGATAGCAAAGAGAAAGAAGCTTTGTGAGAAACTGCTTTGTGTTCTGTGAAATCATCTCAAAGTGTTACAGCTTTTCCCTCAAGAAGCCTTTCGCTAAGACAGTTCTTGTGGAATTGCAAAGTGATATTTGGAATCCCATAGAGGGCTTTGGTGAAAAAGGAGATATCCTCCGATGAAATCTGGAAAGAAGCTTTCTGAGAAACTGCTTAGTGTTCTGTTAATTCATCTCACAGAGTTACATCTGTATTTCGTGGATCTCTTTGCTAGCCTTATTTCTGTGGAATCTGAGAACAGATATTTCGGATCCCTTTGAAGAATATAGGGCCAAAGGAAGTATCCTCCGATAAGAAAGAGAAAGAAGCTTTCTGAGAAACTTCTTTGTGTTCTGTGAAATCATCTCACGGAGTTACAGCTTTCCGCTCAGGAAGCCTTTCGCTAAGATAGTTCTTTTGGAATTGGCAAAGTGATATTTGGAAGCCCATAGAGGGCTATGGTGAAAAAGGAAATATCCTCCAATGAAATCTGGAAAGAAGCTTTCTGAGAAACTGCTTAGGGTTCCGTTAATTCATCTCACAGAGTTACATCTGTATTTCGTGGATCTCTTTGCTAGCCTTATTTCTGTGGAATCTGAGAACAGATATTTCAGATCCCTTTGAAGTCTATAGGGTCAAAGGAAATATCCTCCGATAACAAAGAGAAAGAAACTTTCTGAGAAACTTCTTTGTGTTCTGTGAAATCATCTCACAGAGTTACAGCTTTCCCCTCAAGAATCCTTTCGCAAAGAGAGTTCTTCTGGAATTGGCAAAGTGATATTTGGAAGCCGATAGAGGGCTATGGAGAAAAAGGAAATATCCTCCGATGAAATCTGGAAAGAAGCATTCTGAGAAACTGCTTAGTGTTCTGTTAATTCATCTCACAGAGTTACATCTGTGTTTCGTGGATCTCCTTGACAGCCTTATTTCTCTGGAATCTGAGAACAGATATTTCGGATCCCTTTGAAGACTATGGGGACAAAGGAAATATCCTCCGATAACAAAGAGAAAGAAGCTTTCTGAGAAACTTCTTTGTGTTCTGTGAAATCATCTCACAGAGTTACAGTTTTCCCCTCAAGAAGCCTTTCGCTAAGACAGTTCTTGTGGAATTGGCAAAGTGATATTTGGAAGCCCATAGAGGGCTATGGTGAAAAAGGAAATATCCTCAGATGTAATCTGGAAAGACACTTTCTGAGAAACTGCTTAGTGTTCTGTTACTTCATCTCACAGAGTTACATCTGTATATCGTGGATCTCTTTGCTAGCCTTATTTCTGTGGAATCTGAGAACAGATATTTCGGATCCCTTTGAAGACTTTAGGGCCAAAGGAAATATCCTCCGATAACAAAGAGAAAGAAGCTTTCTGAGAAACTTCTTTGTGTTCTGTGAAATCATCTCACAGAGTTACGGCTTTCCCCTCAAGAAGCCTTTCGCTAAGACAGTTCTTGTGGAATTAGCAAAGTGATATTTGGAAGCCCATAGAGGGCTATGGAGAAATAGGAAATATCCTCCGATGAAATCTGGAAAGAAGCTTTCTGAGAAACTGCTTAGTGTTCTGTTAATTGATCTCACAGAGTTACATCTGTATTTCGTGGATCTCTTTGCTAGCCTTATTTCTGAGGAATCTGAGAACAGGTATTTCCTTTCCCTTTGAAGACTATAGGGCCAAAGGAAATATCCTCTGATAACAAAGAGAAAGAAGCTTTCTGAGAAACTTCTTTGTGTTCTGTGAAATCATCTCACAAAGTTACAGATTTCCCCTCAAGAAGCCTTTCGCTAAGACAGTTCTTGTGGAATTGGAAAAGTGATATTAGGAAGCCCATAGAGGGCTATGGAGAAAAAGGAAATATCCTCCGATGAAATCTGGAAAGAAGCTTTCTGACAAACTGCTTAGTGTTCTGTTAATTCATCTCCCAGAGTTACATCTGTATTTCGTGGATCTCTTTGCTAGCCTTATGTCTGTGGAATCTGAGAACAGATATTTCGGATCCCTTTGAAGACAATAGGACTAAAGGAAATATCCTCCAATAACAAAGAGAAAGAAGCTTTCTTGAAAATTTCTTTGTGTTCGGTGAAATCATCTCACAGAGTTACAGCTTTTCCCTCAAGAAGCCTTTCGCTAAGACACTTCTTGTGGAATTGGCAAAGTGATATTTGGAAGCCCATAGAAGGCAAGGGTGAAAAAGGAAATATCCTCCGGTGAAATCTGGAAAGAAGCTTTATGAGAAACTGCTTAGTGTTCTGTTAATTCATCTCCCAGAGTTACATCTGTATTTCGTGGATCTCTTTGCGAGCCTTATTTTGTGGAATCTGAGAACAGATATTTCGGATCCCTTTGAAGACTATAGGGCCAAAGGAAATATCCTCCGATAACAAAGAGAAAGAAGATTTCAGAGAAACTTCTTTGTGTTCTGTGAAATCATCTCACAGAGTTACGGCTTTCCCCTCAAGAAGCCTTTCGCTAAGACAGTTCTTGTGGAATTGGCAAAGTGATATTTCTAAGCCCATAGAGGGCTATGGTGAAAAAGGAAATATCCTCCGATCAAATCTGGAAAGAAGCTTTCTGAGAAACTGCTTAGTGTTCTGTTAATTCATCTCACAGAGTTACATCTGTATTTCCTAGTTCTGTTTGCTAGCCTTACTTCTGTAGAATCTGAGAACAGATATTTCGGATCCCATTGAAGACTATAGAGCCAAAGGAAATATCCTCCGATAACAAAGAGAAAGAAGCTTTCTGAGAAACTTCTTTGTGTTCTGTGAAATCATCTCACAGAGTTACAGCTTTCCCCTCAAGAAGCCTTTCGCTAAGACAGTTCTTGTGGAATTGGCAAAGTGATATTTGGAAGCCGATAAAGGGCTATGGAGAAAAAGGAAATATCCTCCGACGAAATCTGGAAAGAAGCTTTCTTAGAAACTGCTTAGTGTTCTTTTGGTTCATCTCCAAAGTTACATCTGTATTTCGTGGATCTCTTTGCTAGCCTTATTTCTGTGGAATCTGAGAACAGATATTTCGGATCCCTTTGAAGACTATAGGGCCAAAGGAAATATCCTCCGATAACAAAGAGAAAGAAGCTTTCAGAGAAATTTCTTTGTGTTCTCTGAAATCATCTCACAGAGATTCAGCTTTACCCTCAAGAAGCCTTTCGCTAAGACAGTTCTTGTGGAATTGGCAAGGTGATATTTGGAAGCCCATAGAGGGCTATGGTGAAAAAGGAAATATCCTCCGATGAAATCTGGAAAGAAGCTTTATGAGAAAATTCTTAGTGTTCTGTTAATTCATCTCCCAGAGTTACATCTGTATTTCGTGGATCTCTTTACGAGCCTTATTTTGTGGAATCTGAGAACAGATATTTCGGATCCCTTTGAAGACTATAGGGCCAAAGGAAATATCCTCCGATAACAAAGAAAAAGAAGCTTTCTGAGAAACTTCTTTGTGTTCTGTGAAATCAACTCACAGAGTTACAGCTTTCCCCTCAAGAAGCCTTTCGCTAAGACAGTTCTTGTGGAATTGGCAAAGTGATATTTGGAAGCCCGTAGAGGGCTATGGTGAAAAAGGAAATATCCTCCGATGAAATCTGAAAAGACACTTTCTGAGAAACTGCTTAGTGTTCTGTTAATTCATCTCACAGAGTTACATCTGTATTTCGGGGATCTCTTTGCTAGCCTTATTTCTGTGGAATCTGAGAACAGATATTTCGGATCCCTTTGAAGACTAAATGGCAAAAGGAAATATCCTCCGATAACAAAGAGAAAGAAGCTTTCTGAGAAACTTCTTTGTGTTCTGTGAAATCATCTCACAGAGTTACGGGTTTCCCCTCAAGAAGCCTTTCGCTAAGACAGTTCTTGTGGAATTGGCAAAGTGATATTTCTAAGCCCATAGAGGGCTATGGTGAAAAAGGTAATATCCCCCGATCAAATCTGGAAAGAAGCTTTCTGAGAAACTGCTTAGTGTTCTGTTAATTCATCTCACAGAGTTACATCTGTATTTCGTGGATCTCTTTGCTAGCCTTACTTCTGTAGAATCTGAGAACAGATATTTCGGATCCCTTTGAAGACTATAGAGCCAAAGGAAATATCCTCCGATAACAAAGAGTAAGAAGCTTTCTGAGAAACTTCTTTGTGTTTTGTGAAATCATCTGACAGAGTTACAGCTTTCCCCTCAAGAAGCCTTTCGCTAACAGAGTTCTTGTGGAATTGGCAAAGTGATATTTGGAAGCCGATAGAGGGCTATGGAGAAAAAGGAAATATCCTCCGATGAAATCTGGAAAGAAGCTTTCTTAGAAACTGCTTAGTGTTCTTTTGGTTCATCTCCAAAGTTACATCTGTATTTCGTGGATCTCTTTGCTAGCCTTATTTCTGTGGAATCTGAGAACAGATATTTCGGATCCCTTTGAAGACTAAATGGCAAAAGAAATTATCCTCTGATAACAAAGAGAAAGAAGCTTTCTGAGAAACTTCTTTGTGTTCTGTGAAATCATCTCACAGAGTTACAGCTTTCCCCTCAAGAAGCCTTTCGCTAAGACAGTTCTTGTGGAATTGGCAACGTGATATTTGGAAGCCCAAAGAGGGCTATGGAGAAAAAGGAAATATCCTCAGATGTAATCTGGAAAGAAGCTTTCTGAGAAACAGCTTAGTGTTCTGTTAATTCATCTCACAGAGATACATCTGTATTTCGTGGATCTCTTGGCAAACCTTATTTCTGTGGAATCAGAGACCAGATATTTCGGATCCCTTTGAAGACTATAGGGCCAAAGGAAATATCCTCCGATAACATAGAGAAAGAAGCTTTCTGAGAAACTTCTTTGTGTTCTGTGAAATCATCACACAGAGTTACAGCTTTCCAATCAAGTACCCTTTCGCTAAGACAGTTCTTGTTGAATTTGCAAAGAGATATTTGGAAGCCCATAGAGGGCTATGGTGAAAAAGGAAATATCCTCCGATGAAATCTGGAAAGAAGCTTTCTGAGAATCTGCTTAGTGTTCTGTTAATTCATCTCATAGAGTTACATCTGTATTTCGTGGATCTCCTTGATAGCCTTATTTCTCTGGAATCAGGGAACAGATATTTCGGATCCCTTTGAAGACTATAGGGCCAAAGGAAATATCCTCCGATAAGAAAGAGAAAGAAGCCTTTGAGTAACTTCTTTGTGTCCTGTGAAATCATCTCACAGAGTTACAGCTTTTCCCTCAAGAAGCCTTTCGCTAAGACAGTTCCTGTGGAATTGGCAAAGTGATATTTGGAAGCCCATAGACGGCTATGGTGAAAAAGGAAATATCCTGCGATGAAATCTGGAAAGAAGCTTTCTGAGAAACTGCTTAGTGTTCTGTTAATTCATCTCCCAGAGTTACATCTGTATTTCGTGGATCTCTTTGCTAGCCTTATTTCTGTGGAATCTGAGAACAGATATTTCGGATCCCTCTGAAGACAATAGGGCCAAAGGAAATATACTCCGATAACAAAGAGAAAGAAGCTTTCTGAGAAACTTCTTTGTGTTCTGTGAAATCATCTCACAGTGTTACAGCTTTCCCCTCAAGAAGCCTTTCGCTAAGACAGTTCTTGTGCAATTGGCAAAGTGATATTTGGAAGCCCATAGCGGGCTATGGTGAAAAAGGAAATATCCTCCGATGAAATCTGGAAAGAAGCTTTCTGAGAAACTGCTTAGGGTTCCGTTAATTCATCTCACAGAGTTACATCTGTATTTCATGGATCTCTTTGATAGCCTTATTTCTGTGGAATCTGAGAACAGATATTTCGGATCCCTTTGATGACTATAGGGCCAAAGGAAATATCCTCCGATAAGAAAGAGAAAGAAGCTTTCAGAGAAATTTCTTTGCCTTCTGTGAAATCATCTCACAGAGATTCAGCTTTACCCTCAAGAAGCCTTTCGCTAAGACAGTTCTTGTGGAATTGGCAAAGTGATATTTGGAAGCCCATAGAAGGCTATTGTGAAAAAGGAAATATCCTTCGATGAAATCTGGAAAGAAGCTTCCTGAGAAACTGCTTAGTGTTGTGTTAATTCATCTCACAGAGTTACATCTGTATTTCCTAGATCTGTTTGCTAGCCCTATTTCTGTGGAATCTGAAAACAGATATTTCGGATCCCTTTGAAGACTATAGGGCCAAAGGAAATATCCTCCGATAACAAAGAGAAAGAAGCTTTCTGAGAAACTTCTTTGTGTTCTGTGAAATCATCTCACAGAGTTACAGCTTTCCCCTCCAGAAGCCTTTCGCTAAGACAGTTCTTTTGGAATTGGCAAAGTGATATTTGGAAGCCCATAGAGGGCTATGGTGAAAAAGGAAATATCCTCAGATGTAATCTGGAAAGAAGCTTTCTGAGAAACTGCTTAGTGTTCTGTTAATTCAACTCACAGAGTTACATCTGTATTTCGTGGATCTCTTTGCTAGCCTTATTTCTGTGGAATCTGAGAACAGATATTTCGGTTCCCTTTGAAGACTATAGGGCCAAAGGAAATATCATCCGATAACAAAGAGAAAGAAGATTTCAGAGAAACTTCTTTGTGTTCTGTGAAATCATCTCACAGAGTTACGGCTTTCCCCTCAAGAAGCCTTTCGCTAAGACAGTTCTTGTGGAATTGGCAAAGTGATATTTGGAAGCCCATAGAGGGCTATGGTGAAAAAGGAAATATCCTCAGATGTAATCTGGAAAGAAGCTTTCTGAGAAACTGCTTAGTGTTCTGTTAATTCATCTCACAGAGTTACATCTGTATTTCGTGGATCTCCTTGACAGCCATAATTCTCTGGAATCTGAGAACAGATATTTCGGATCCCTTTGAAGACTATAGGGACAAAGGAAATATCCTCCGATAACAAAGAGAAAGAAGCTTTCTGAGAAACTTCTTTGTGTTCTGTGAAATCATCTCACAGAGTTACAGCTTTCCACTAAAGAAGCCTTTCGCTAAGACAGTTCTTTTGGAATTGGCAAAGTGATATTTGGAAGCCCATAGAGGGCTATGGTGAAAAAGGAAATATCCTCCGATGAAATCTGGAAAGACACTTTCTGAGAAACTGCTTAGTGTTCTGTTAATTCATCTCACAGAGTTACATCTGTATTTCGTGGATCTCTTTGCTAGCCTTATTTCTGTGGAATCTGAGAACAGATATTTCGGATCCCTTTGAAAACTAAATGGCCAAAGGAAATATCCTCCGATAACAAAGAGAAAGAAGCTTTCTGAGAAACTTCCTTGTGTTCTGTGAAATCATCTCACAGAGTTACAGCTTTCCCCTCAAGAAGCCTTTCGCTAAGACAGTTCTTGTGGAATTGGCAAAGTGATATTTGGAAGCCCATAGAGGGCTATGGAGAAAAAGGAAATATCCTCAGATGTAATCTGGAAAAAAGCTTTCTGAGAAACAGCTTAGTGTTCTGTTAATTCATCTCACAGAGATACATCTGCATTTCGTGGATCTCTTGGCAAACCTTATTTCTGTGGAATCAGAGACCAGATATTTCGGATCCCTTTGAAGACGATAGGGCCAAAGGAAATATCCTCCGATAACAAAGAGAAAGAAGCTTTCTGAGAAACTTCTTTGTGTTCTGTGAAATCATCACACAGAGTTACAGCTTTCCAATCAAGTACCCTTTCGCTAAGACAGTTCTTGTTGAATTTGCAAAGAGATATTTGGAAGCCCATAGAGGGCTATGGTGAAAAAGAAAATATCCTCCGATGAAATCTGGAAAGAAGCTTTCTGAGAATCTGCTTAGTGTTCTGTTAATTCATCTCATAGAGTTACATCTGTATTTCGTGGATCTCCCTGATAGCCTTATTTCTCTGGAATCTGAGAACAGATATTTCGGATCCCTTTGAAGACTATAGGGCCTAAGGAAATATCCTCCGATAACAAAAAGAAAGAAGCTTTCTGAGAAACTTCTTTGTGTTCTGTGAAATCATCTCACAGAGTTACAGCTTTCCCCTCAAGAAGCCTTTCGCTAAGACAGTTCTTGTGAAATTTTCAAAGTGATATTTGGAAGCCCATAGAGGGCTATGGTGAAAAAGGAAATAATCCTCCGATGAAATCTGGAAAGAAACTTTTTGTGAAACTGCTTAGTGTTCTGTTAATTCATCTCACAGAGTTACATCTGTATTTCGTGGATCTCTTTGCTAGCCTTATTTCTGTGGAATCTGACGACATATATTTCGGATCCCTTTGAAGACTATAGGGCCAAAGCAAATATCCTCCGATAAGAAAGAGAAAGAAGCTTTTGAGAAACTTCTTTGTGTTCTGTGAAATCATCTCACAGAGTTACAGCTTTTCCCTCAAGAAGCCTTTCGCTAAGACAGTTCTTGTGGAATTGGCAAAGTGATATTTGGAAGCCCATAGAGGGCTATGGAGAAAAAGGAAATATCCTCCGATCAAATCTGGAAAGAAGCTTTCTGAGAAACTGCTTAGTGTTCTGTTAATTCATCTCTCAGAGTTATATCTGTGTTTCGTGGATCTCTTTGCTAGCCTTATTTCTGTGGAATCTGAGAACAGATATTTCCTTTCCCTTTGAAGACTATAGGGCCAAAGGAAATATCCTCCGATAACAAAGAGAAAGAAGCTTTCTGAGAAACTTCTTTGTGTTCTGTGAAATCATATCACAGAGTTACAGCTTTCCCCTCAAGAAGCCTTTCGCTAAGACAGTTCTTGTGGAATTGGCAAAGTGATATTTGGAAGCCCATAGAAGGCTATTGTGAAAAAGGAAATATCCTTCGATGAAATCTGGAAAGAAGCTTCCTGAGAAACTGCTTAGTGTTCTGTTAATTCATCTCACAGAGTTACATCTGTATTTCGTGGATCTCTTTGCTAGCCTTATTTTGGTGGAATCTGAGAACAGATATTTCGGATCCCTTTGAAGACTATAGGGCCAAAGAAAATATCCTCTGATAAGAAGGAGTAAGAAGCTTTCTGAGAAACTTCTTTGTGTTCTGTGAAATCATCTCACAGAGTTACAGCTTTCCCCTCAAGAAGCCTTTCGCTAAGACAGTTCTTGTGGAATTGGCAAAGTGATATTTGGAAGCCCATAGAAGGCTATTGTGAAAAAGGAAATATCCTTCGATGAAATCTGGAAAGAAGCTTCCTGAGAAACTGCTTAGTGTAGTGTTAATTCATCTCACAGAGTTACATCTGTATTTCCTAGATCTGTTTGCTAGCCCTATTTCTGTGCAATCTGAAAACAGATATTTCGGATCCCTTTGAAGACTATAGGGCCAAAGGAAATATCCTCCGATAACAAAGAGAAAGAAGCTTTCTGAGAAACTTCTTTGTGTTCTGTGAAATCATCTCACAGAGTTACAGCTTTCCCCTCCAGAAGCCTTTCGCTAAGACAGTTCTTGTGGAATTGGCAAAGTGATATTTGGAAGCCCATAGAGGGCTATGGTGAAAAAGGAAATATCCTCAGATGTAATCTGGAAAGAAGCTTTCTGAGAAACTGCTTAGTGTTCTGTTAATTCATCTCACAGAGTTACATCTGTATTTCGTGGATCTCTTTGCTAGCCTTATTTCTGTGGAATCTGAGAACAGATATTTCCGATCCCTTTGAAGACTACAGGGCCAAAGGAAATATCATCCGATAACAAAGAGAAAGAAGATTTCAGAGAAACTTCTTTGTGTTCTGTGAAATCATCTCACAGAGTTACGGCTTTCCCCTCAGAAGCCTTTCGCTAAGACAGTTCTTGTGGAATTGGCAAAGTGATATTTGGAAGCCCATAGAGGGCTATCGTGAAAAAGGAAATATCCTCAGATGTAATCTGGAAAGAAGCTTTCTGAGAAACTGCTTAGTGTTCTGTTAATTCATCTCACAGAGTTACATCTGTATTTCGTGGATCTCCTTGACAGCCTTAATTCTCTGGAATCTGAGAACAGATATTTCGGATCCCTTTGAAGATTTTAGGGCCAAAGGAAATATCCTCCGATAACAAAGAGAAAGAAGCTTTCTGAGAAACTTCTTTGTGTTCTGTGAAATCATCTCACAGAGTTACAGCTTTCCACTAAAGAAGCCTTTCGCTAAGAAAGTTCGTGTGGAATTGGCAAAGTGATATTTGGAAGCCCATAGAGGGCTATGGTGAAAAAGGAAGTATCCTCCGATGAAATCTGGAAAGACACATTCTGAGAAACTGCTTAGTGTTCTGTTAATTCATCTCACAGAGTTACATCTGTATTTCGAGGATCTCTTTGCTAGCCTTATTTCTGTGGAATCTGAGAACAGATATTGCGGATCCCTTTGAAGACTTTAGGGCCAAAGGAAATATCCTCCGATAACAAAGAGAAAGAAGCTTTCTGAGAAACTTCTTTGTGTTCTGTGAAATCATCTCACAGAGTTACACCTTTCCCCTCAAGAAGCCTTTCACTAAGAGAGTTCTTGTGGAATTGGCAAAGTGATATTTGGAAGCCGATAGAGGGCTATGGAGAAAAAGGAAATATCCTCCGATGAAATCTGGAAAGAAGCTTTCTTAGAAACTGCTTAGTGTTCTTCTGGTTTATCTCCAAAGTTACATCTGTATTTCGTGGATCTCTTTGCTAGCCTTATTTCTGTGGAATCTGAGAACAGATATTTCGGATCCCTTTGAAGACTAAATGGCCAAAGGAAATATCTTCCGATAACAAAGAGAAAGAAGCTTTCTGAGAAACTTCTTTGTGTTCTGTGAAATCATCTCACAGAGTTACAGCTTTCCCCTCAAGAAGCCTTTCGCTAAGACAGTTCTTGTGGAATTGGCAAAGTGATATTTGGAAGCCCATAGAGGGCTATGGTGAAAAAGGAAATATCCTCCGATGAAATCTGGAAAGAAGCTTTCTGAGAAACTGCTTAGTGTTCTGTTAATTCATCTCACAGAGTTACATCTGTATTTCGTGGATCTCTTTGCTAGCCTTATTTCTGTGGAATCTGAGAACAGATATTTCGGATCCCTTTGAAGAATATAGGGCCAAAGGAAATGTCCTCCGATAAGAAAGAGAAAGAAGCTTTCTGAGAAACTTCTTTGTGTTCTGTGAAATCATCTCACAGATTTACAGCTTTCCCCTGAAGAAGCCTTTCGCTAAGACAGTTCTTGTGGAATTGGCAAAGTGATATTTGGAAGCCCATAGAGGGCAAGGGTGAAAAAGGAAATATCCTCCGATGAAATCTGGAAAGAAGCTTTCTGAGAAACTGCTTAGTGTTCTGTTAATTCATCTCACAGAGATACATTTGTATTTCGTGGATCTCTTGGCTAACCTAATTTCTGTGGAATCAGAGAACAGATATTTCGGATCCCTTTGAAGACTATAGGGCCAAAGGAAATATCCTCCGATAACAAAGAGAAAGAAGCTTTCTGAGAAACTTCTTTGTGTTCCGCGAAATCATCACACAGAGTTACAGCTTTCCAATTAAGTACCCTTTCGCTAAGACAGTTCTTGTTGAATTTGCAAAGAGATATTTGGAAGCCCATAGAGGGCTATGGTGAAAAAGGAAATATCCTCCGATGAAATCTGGAAAGAAGCTTTCTGAGAAACTGCTTAGTGTTCTGTTAATTCATCTCACAGATTTACATCTGTATTTCGTGGATCTCTTTGCTAGCCTTATTTCTGTGGAATCTGACGACATATATTTCGGATCCCTTTGAAGACTATAGGGCCAAAGGAAATATCCTCCGATAAGAAAGAGAAAGAAGCTTTTGAGAAACTTCTTTGTGTTCTGTGAAATCATCTCACAGAGTTACAGCTTTTCCCTCAAGAAGCCTTTCGCTAAGACAGTTCTTGTGGAATTGGCAAAGTGATATTTAGAAGCCCATGGAGGGCTATGGAGAAAAAGGAAATATCCTCCGATCAAATCTGGAAAGAAGCTTTCTGAGAAACTGCTTAGTGTTCTGTTAATTCATCTCTCAGAGTTACATCTGTGTTTCGTGGATCTCTTTGCTAGCCTTATTTCTGTGGAATCTGATAACAGATATTTCCTTTCCCTTTGAAGAGTATAGGGCCAAAGGAAATATCCTCCGATAACAAAGAGAAAGAAGCTTTCTGAGAAACTTCTTTGTGTTCTGTGAAATCATCTCACAGAGTTACAGCTTTCCCCTCAAGAAGCCTTTCGCTAAGACAGTTCTTGTGGAATTGGCAAAGTGATATTTGGAAGCCCATAGAGGGCTATTGTGAAAAAGGAAATATCCTCCGAAGAAATCTGGAAAGAAGCTTTCTGAGAAACTGCTTAGTGTTCTGTTAATTCATCTCACAGAGTTACATCTGTATTTCGTGGATCTCTTTGCTAGCCTTATTTCTGTGGAATCTGACGACATATATTTCGGATCCCTTTGAAGACTACAGGGCCAAAGGAAATATCCTCCGATAACAAAGAGAAAGAAGCTTTCAGAGAAACTTCTTTGTGTTCTGTGAATTCATCTCACAGAGTTAATGCTTTCCCCACAAGAAGCCTTTCGCTAAGACAGTTCTTGTGGTATTGGCAAAGTGATATTTGGCAGAACATAGAGGGCTATCGTGAAAAAGGAAATATCCTCCGATGAAATCTGGAAGGAAGCTTTCAGAGAAACTGCTTAGTGTTCTGTTAATTCATCTCCCAGAGTTACATCTGTGTTTCGTTGATCTCTTTGCTAGCCTTATTTCTGTGGAATCTGAGAACAGATATTTCGGATCCCTTTGAAGACTATAGGGCCAAAGAAAATATCCTCTGATAAGAAAGAGTAAGAAGCTTTCTGAGAAACTTCTTTGTGTTCTGTGAAATCATCTCACAGAGTTACAGCTTTCCCCTCAAGAAGCCTTTCGCTAAGACAATTCTTGTGGAATTGGCAAAGTGATATTTGGAAGCCCCTAGAGGGCTACGGTGAAAAAGGAAATATCCTGCGATGAAATCTGGAAAGAAGCTTTCTGAGAAACTGCTTAGTGTTCTGTTAATTCATCTCCCAGAGTTACATCTGTGTTTCGTGGATCTCTTTGCTAGCCTTATTACTGTGGAATCTGAGAACAGATATTTCGGATCCCTCTGAAGACTATAGGGCCAAAGGAAATATCCTCCGATAACAAAGAGAAAGAAGCTTTCTGAGAAACTTCTTTGTGTTCTGTGAAATCATCTCACAGAGTTCCACCTTTCGCCTCAAGAAGCCTTTCGCTAAGACAGTTCTTGTGGAATTGGCAAAGTGATATTTGGAAGCCCATAGTGGGCTATGGTGAAAAAGGAAATATCCTCCGATGAAATCTGGAAAGAAGCTTCCGGAGAAACTGCTTAGTGTTCTGTTAATTCATCTCCCAGAGTTACATCTGTATTTCGTGGATCTCTTTGCTAGTCTTATTTCTGTGGAATCTGAGAACAGATATTTCGGATCCCTTTGAAGACTATAGGGCCAAAGGAAATATCCTCCAATAACAAAGAGAAAGAAGCTTTCTGGAAAACTTCTTTGTGTTCTGTGAAATCATCTCACAGAGTTACAGCTTACCCCTAAGGAAGCCTTTCGCTAAGACAGTTCTTGTGGAATTGGCAAAGTGATATTTGGAAGCCCATAGAGGGCTATGTGAAAAAGGAAATATCCTCCGATGAAATCTGGAAAGAAGCTTTCTGAGAAACTGCTTAGTGTTCTGTTAATTCATCTCACTGAGTTACATCTGTATTTCGTGGATCTCCTTGATAGCCTTATTTCTCTGGAATCTGAGAATAGATATTTCGGATCCCTTTGAAGACTATTGGGTCAAAGGAAATATCCTCCGATAACAAAGAGAAAGAAGCTTTCTGAGAAACTTCTTTGTGTTCTGTGAAATGATCTCACAGAGTTACAGCTTTCCCCTCAAGAAGCCTTTCACTAAGACAGTTCTTGTGGAATTGGCAAAGTGATATTTGGAAGCCCATAGAGGGCTATGATGAAAAAGGAAATATCCTTCGATGAAATCTGGAAAGAAGCTTTCTGAGAAACTGCTTAGTGTTCTGTTAATTCATCTCACAGAGTTACATCTGTATTTCGTGGATCGCTTTGCTAGCCTTATTTCTGTGGAATCTGACAGCAGATATTTCGGATCCCTTTGAAGACTATAGGGCCAAAGAAAATATCCTCTGATAAGAAAGAGTAAGAAGCTTTCTGAGAAACTTCTTTGTGTTCTGTGAAATCATCTCACAGAGTTACAGCTTTCCCCTCAAGAAGCCTTTCACTAAGACAGTTCTTGTGGAATTGGCAAAGTGATATTTGGAAGCCCATAGAGGGCTACGGTGAAAAAGGAAATATCCTGCGATGAAATCTGGAAAGAAGCTTTCTGAGAAACTGCTTAGTGTTCTGTTAATTCATCTCCCAGAGTTACATCTGTGTTTCGTGGATCTCTTTGCTAGCCTTATTTCTGTGGAATCTGAGAACAGATATTTCGGATCCCTTTGAAGAATATAGGGCCAAAGAAAATGTCCTCCGATAAGAAGGAGAAAGAAGCTTTCTGAGAAACTTCTTTGTGTTCTGTGAAATCATCTCACAGAGTTACAGCTTTCCCCTGAAGAAGCCTTTCGCTAAGACAGTTCTTGTGGAATTGGCAAAGTGATATTTGGAAGCCCATAGAGGGCAAGGGTGAAAAAGGAAATATCCTCCGATGAAATCTGGAAAGAAACTTTCTGTGAAACTGCTTAGTGTTCTGTTAATTCATCTCACTGAGTTACATCTGTATATCGTGGATCTCTTTGCTAGCCTTATTTCTGTGGAATCTGACGACATATATTTCGGATCCCTTTGAAGACTACAGGGCCAAAGGAAATATCCTCCGATAACAAAGAGAAACAAGCTTTCTGAGAAACTTCTTTGTGTTCTGTGAATTCATCTCACAAAGTTAAAGCTTTCCCCACAAGAAGCCTTTCGCTAAGACAGTTCTTGTGGTATTGGCAAAGTGATATTTGGCAGAACACAGAGGGCTATCGTGAAAAAGGAAATATCCTCCGATGAAATCTGGAAGGAAGCTTTCAGAGAAACTGCTTAGTGTTCTGTTAATTCATCTCCCATAGTTACATCTGTGTTTCGTGGATGTCTTTGCTAGCCTTATTTCTGTGGAATCTGAGAACAGATATTTCGGATCCCTTTGAAGACTATAGGGCCAAAGGAAATATCCTCCGATAAGAAAGAGAAAGAAGCTTTCTGAGAAACTTCTTTGTGTTCTGTGAAATCATCTCACAGAGTTACAGCTTTCCCCTCAAGAAGCCTTTCAATAAGGCAGTTCTTGTGGAATTGGCAAAGTGATATTTGGAAGCCCATAGAGGGCTATGGTGAAAAAGGAAATATCCTCCGATGAAATCTGGAAAGAAGATTTCTGAGAAACTGCTTAGGGTTCCGTTAATTCATCTCACAGAGTTACATTTGTATTTCGTGGATCTCTTTGCTAGCCTTATTTCTGTGGAATGTGAGAACAGATATTTCGGATCCCCTTGAAGACTATTGGGCCAAAGGAAATATCCTCCGATAACAAAGAGAAAGAAGCTTTCAGAGAAAGTTCTTTGTGTTCTGTGAAATCATCTCAGAGAGTTACAGCTTTCCCCTCAAGAAGCCTTTTGCTAAGACAGTTCTTGTAGAATTGGCAAGGTGATATTTGGAAGCCCATAGAGGGCTATGGTGAAAAAGGAAATATCCTCCGATGAAATCTGGAAAGAAGCTTTATGAGAAACTGCTTAGTGTTCTGTTAATTCATCTCACAGAGTTACATCTGTATTTCGTGGATCTCTTTGCGAGCCTTATTTTGTGGAATCTGAGAACAGATATTTCGGAACCCTTAGAAGACTATAGGGCCAAAGGAAATATCCTACGATAACAAAGAGAAAGAAGCTTTCTGAGAAACTTCTTTGTGTTCTGTGAAATCATCTCACAGAGTTACGGCTTTCCCGTCAAGAAGCCTTTCGCTAAGACAGTTCTTGTGGAATTGGCAAAGTGATATTTCTAAGCCCATAGAGGGCTATGGTGAAAAAGGATATATCCTCCGATCAAATCTGGAAAGAAGCTTTCTGAGAAACTGCTTAGTGTTCTGTTAATTCATCTCACAGACTTACATCTGTATTTCCTAGTTCTGTTTGCTAGCCTTACTTCTGTAGAATCTGAGAACAGATATTTCGGATCCCTTTGAAGACTATAGAGCCAAAGGAAATATCCTCCGATAACAAAGAGAAAGAAGCTTTCTGAGAAACTTCTTTGTGTTCTGTGAAATCATCTCACAGAGTTACAGCTTTCCCCTCAAGAAGCCTTTCGCTAAGACAGTTCTTGTGGAATTGGCAAAGTGATATTTGGAAGCCGATAAAGGGCTATGGAGAAAAAGGAAATATCCTCCGATGAAATCTGGAAAGAAGCTTTCTTAGAAACTGCTTAGTGTTCTTTTGGTTCATCTCCAAAGTTACATCTGTATTTCGTGGATCTCTTTGCTAGCCTTATTTCTGTGGAATCTGAGAACAGATATTTCGGATCCCTTTGAAGACTATAGGGACTAAGGAAATATCCTCCGATAACAAAGAGAAAGAAGCTTTCAGAGAAACTTCTTTGTGTTCTGTGAAATCATCTCACAGAGTTAAAGCTTTCCCCACAAGAAGCGTTTCGCTAAGACAGTTCTTGTGGTATTGGCAAAGTGATATTTGGCAGAACATAGAGGGCTATCGTGAAAAAGGAAATATCCTCCGATGAAATCTGGAAGGAAGCTTTCAGAGAAACTGCATAGTGTTCTGTTAATTCATCTCCCAGAGTTACATCTGTGTTTCGTGGATCTCTTTGCTAGCCTTATTTCTGTGGAATCTGAGAACAGATATTCCGGATCCCTTTGAAGACTATAGGGCCAAAGGAAATATCCTCCGATAAGAAAGAGAAAGAAGCCTTTGAGAAACTTCTTTGTGTCCTGTGAAATCATCTCACAGAGTTACATTTGTATTTCGGGGATCTCTTTGCTAGCCTTATTTCTGTGGAATCTGAGAACAGATATTTCGGATCCCTTTGAAGACTATAGGGCCAAAGGAAATATCCTCCGATAAGAAAGAGAAAGAAGCTTTCAGAGAAATTTCTTTGCGTTCTGTGAAATCATCTCACAGAGATTCAGCTTTACCCTCAAGAAGCCTTTCGCTAAGACAGTTCTTGTGGAATTGGCAAGGTGATATTTGGAAGCCCATAGAGGGCTATGCTGAAAAAGGAAATATCCTCCGATGAAATCTGGAAAGCACCTTTCTGAGAAACTGCTTAGTGTTCTGTTAATTCATCTCACAGAGTTACATCTGTATTTCGTGGATCTCTTTGGTAGCCTTATTTCTGTGGAATCTGAGAACAGATATTTCGGATCCCTTTGAAGACTATAAGGCCAAAGGAAATATCCTCTGATAACAAAGAATAAGAAGCTTTCTGAGAAACTTCTTTGTGTTCTGTGAAATCATCTCACAGAGCTACAGCTTTCCCCTCAAGAAGCCTTTCGCTAAGACAGTTCTTGTGGAATTTATCAAAGTGATATTTGGAAGCCCATAGAGGGCTATTGTGAAAAAGGAAATATCCTTCGATGAAATCTGGAAAGAAGCTTTCTGAGAAACTGCTTAGTGTTCTGTTAATTCATCTCACAGAGTTACATCTGTATTTCCTAGATCTGTTTGCTGGCCTTATTTCTGTGGAATCTGACAACAGATATTTCGGATCCCTTTGAAGACTATAGGGCCAAAGGAAATATTCTCCGATTACAAAGAGAAAGAAGCTTTCTGAGAAACTTCTTTGTGTTCTGTGAAATCATCTCACAGAATTACGGCTTTCCCCTCAAGAAGCCTTTCGCTAAGACAGTTCTTGTGGAATTGGCAAAGTGATATTTCTAAGCCCATAGAGGGCTATGGTGAAAAAGGAAATATCCTCCGATCAAATCTGGAAAGAAGCTTTCTGAGAAACTGCTTAGTGTTCTGTTAATTCATCTCACAGAGTTACATCTGTATTTCCTAGTTCTGTTTGCTAGCCTTACTTCTGTAGAATCTGAGAACAGATATTTCGGATCCCTTTGAAGACTATAGAGCCAAAGGAAATATCCTCCGATAACAAAGAGAAAGAAGCTTTCTGAGAAACTTCTTTGTGTTCTGTGAAATCATCTCACAGAATTACAGCTTTCCCCTCAAGAAGCCTTTCGCTAACAGAGTTCTTTTGGAATTGGCAAAGTGATATTTGGAAGCCGATAGAGGGCTATGGAGAAAAAGGAAATATCCTCCGATGAAATCTGGAAAGAAGCTTTCTTAGAAACTGCTTAGTGTTCTTTTGGTTCATCTCCAAAGTTACATCTGTATTTCGTGGATCTCTTTGCTAGCCTTATTTCTGTGGAATCTGAGAACAGATATTTCGGATCCCTTTGAAGACTAAATGGCCAAAGGAAATATCCTCCGATAACAAAGAGAAAGAAGCTTTCTGAGAAACTTCTTTGTGTTCTGTGAAATCATCTCACAGAGTTACAGCTTTCCCCTCAAGAAGCCTTTCGCTAAGACAGTTCTTGTGGAATTGGCAACGTGATATTTGGAAGCCCAAAGAGGGCTATGGAGAAAAAGGAAATATCCTCAGATGTAATCTGGAAAGAAGCTTTCTGAGAAACAGCTTAGTGTTCTGTTAATTCATCTCACAGAGATACATCTGTATTTCGTGGATCTCTTGGGAAACCTTATTTCTGTGGAATCAGAAACCAGATATTTCCGATCCCTTTGAAGACTATAGGGACAAAGGAAATATCCTCCGATAACAAAGAGAAAGAAGCTTTCTGAGGAACTTCTTTGTGTTCTGTGAAATCATCACACAGAGTTACAGCTTTCCAATCAAGTACCCTTTCGCTAAGACAGTTCTTGTTGAATTTGCAAAGAGATATTTGGAAGCCCATAGAGGGCTATGGTGAAAAAGGAAATATCCTCCGATGAAATCTGGAAAGAAGCTTTCTGAGAATCTGCTTAGTGTTGTGTTAATTCATCTCATAGAGTTGCATCTGTATTTCGTGGATCTCCTTGATAGCCTTATTTCTCTGGAATCTGAGAACAGATATTTCGGATCCCTTTGAAGACTATAGGGCCTAAGGAAATATCCTCCGATAACAAAGAGAAAGAAGCTTTCAGAGAAACTTCTTTGTGTTCTGTGAAATCATCTCACAGAGTTAAAGCTTTCCCCTCAAGAAGACTTTCGCTAAGACAGTTCTTGTGGTATTGGCAAAGTGATATTTGGCAGAACATAGAGGGCTATCGTGAAAAAGGAAATATCCTCCGATGAAATCTGGAAGGAAGCTTTCAGAGAAACTGCTTAGTGTTCTGTTAATTCATCTCCCAGAGTTACATCTCTGTTTCGTGGATCTCTTTGCTAGCCTTATTTCTGTGGAATCTGAGAACAGATATTTCGGATCCCTTTGAAGACTATAGGGCCAAAGGAAATATCCTCCGATAAGAAAGAGAAAGAAGCCTTTGAGAAACTTCTTTGTGTCCTGTGAAATCATCTCACAGAGTTACAGCTTTTCCCTCAAGCAGACTTTCGCTAAGACAGTTCTTGTGGAATTGGCAAAGTGATATTTGGAAGCCCGTAGAGGGCTATGGAGAAAAAGGAAATATCCTCCGATCAAATCTGGAAAGAAGCTTTCTGAGAAACTGCTTAGTGTTCTGTTAATTCATCTCTCAGAGTTACATCTGTATTTCGTGCATCTCTTTGCTAGCCTTATTTCTGTGGAATCTGAGAACAGATATTTCCTTTCCCTTTGAAGACTATAGGGCCAAAGGAAATATCTTCCGATAAGAAAGAGAAAGAAGCTTTCTGAGAAACTTCTTTGTGTTCTGTGAAATCATCTCACCGAGTTAAAGCTTTCCCCTCAGGAAGCCTTTCGCTAAGACAGTTCTTGTGGAATTGGCAAAGTGATATTTGGAAGCCCATAGAGGGCTATGGTGAAAAAGGAAATATCCTCCGATGAAATCTGGAAAGAAGCTTTCTGAGAAACTGCTTAGTGTTCTGTTAATTCATCTCACAGAGTTACATCTGTATTTCGTGGATCTCTTTCCTAGCCTTATTTTTGTGGAATCTGAGAACAGATATTTCGGATCCCTTTGAAGACTATAGGGCCAAAGAAAATATCCTCTGATAAGAAGGAGTAAGAAGCTTTCTGAGAAACTTCTTTGTGTTCTGTGAAATCATCTCACAGAGTTACAGCTTTCCCCTCAAGAAGCCTTTCGCTAAGACAGTTCTTGTGGAATTGGCAAAGTGATATTTGGAAGCCCATAGACGGCTACGGTGAAAAAGGAAATATCCTGCGATGAAATCTGGAAAGAAGCTTTCTGAGAAACTGCTTAGTGTTCTGTTAATTCATCTCCCAGAGTTACATCTGTATTTCGTGGATCTCTTTGCTAGCCTTATTTCTGTGGAATCTGAGAACAGATATTTCGGATCCCTCTGAAGACTATAGGGCCAAAGGAAATATACTCCGATAACAAAGAGAAAGAAGCTTTCTGAGAAACTTCTTTGTGTTCTGTGAAATCATCTCACAGAGTTACAGCTTTCCCCTCAAGAAGCCTTTCGCTAAGAAAGTTCTTGTGGAATTCGCAAAGTGATATTTGGAAGCCCATAGAGGGCTATGGTGAAAAAGGAAATATCCTCCGATGAAATCTGGAAAGAAGCTTTCTGAGAAACTGCTTAGGGTTCCGTTAATTCATCTCACAGAGTTACATCTGTATTTCGTGGATCTCTTTGCTAGCCTTATTTCTGTGGAATCTGAGAACAGATATTTCGGATCCCTTTGAAGACTATAGGGCCAAAGGAAATATCCTCCGATAAGAAAGAGAAAGAAGCTTTCAGAGAAATTTCTTCGCCTTCTGTGAAATCATCTCACAGAGATTCAGCTTTACCCTCACGAAGCCTTTCGCTAAGACAGTTCTTGTGGAATTGGCAAAGTGATATTTGGAAGCCCATAGAGGGCTAATGTGAAAAAGGAAATATCCTTCGATGAAATCTGAAAAGAAGCTTTCTGAGAAACTGCTTAGTGTTCTGTTAATTCATCTCACAGAGTTACATCTGTATTTCCTAGATCTGTTTGCCAGCCTTATTTCTGTGGAATCTGAAAACAGATATTTCGGATCCCTTTGAAGACTATAGGGCCAAAGGAAATATCCTCTGATAACAAAGAGAAAGAAGCTTTCTGAGAAACTTCTTTGTGTTCTGTGAAATCATCTCACAGAGTTACAGCTTTCCCCTCCAGAAGCCTTTCGCTAAGACAGTTCTTGTGGAATTGGCAAAGTGATATTTGGAAGCCCATAGAGGGCTATGGTGAAAAAGGAAATATCCTCAGATGTAATCTGGAAAGAAGCTTTCTGAGAAACTGCTTAGTGTTCTGTTAATTCATCTCACAGAGTTACATCTGTATTTCGTGGATCTCTTTGCTAGCCTTATTTCTGTGGAATCTGAGAACAGATATTTCGGATCCCTTTGAAGACTATAGGGCCAAAGGAAATATCCTCCGATAACAAAGAGAAAGAAGATTTCAGAGAAACTTCTTTGTGTTCTGTGAAATCATCTCACAGAGTTACGGCTTTCCCCTCAAGAAGCCTTTCGCTAAGACAGTTCTTGTGGAATTGGCAAAGTGATATTTGGAAGCCCATAGAGGGCTATGGTGAAAAAGGAAATATCCTCAGATGTAATCTGTAAAGAAGCTTTCTGAGAAACTGCTTAGTGTTCTGTTAATTCATCTCACAGAGTTACATCTGTATTTCGTGGATCTCCTTGACAGCCTTAATTCTCTGGAATCTGAGAACGGATATTTCGGATCCCTTTGAAGACTATAGGGACAAAGGAAATATCCTCCGATAACAAAGAGAAAGAAGCTTTCTGAGAAACTTCTTTGTGTTCTGTGAAATCATCTCACAGAGTTACAGCTTTCCACTAAAGAAGCCTTTCGCTAAGACAGTTCTTGTGGAATTGGCAAAGTGATATTTGGAAGCCCATAGAGGGCTATCTTGAAAAAGGAAATATCCTCCGATGAAATCTGGAAAGACACATTCTGAGAAACTGCTTAGTGTTCTGTTAATTCATCTCACAGAGTTACATCTGTATTTCGTGGATCTCTTTGCTAGCCTTATTTCTGTGGAATCTGAGAACAGATATTTCGGATCCCTTTGAAGACTTTAGGGCCAAAGGAAATATCCTCCGAAAACAAAGAGAAAGAAGCTTTCTGAGAAACTTCTTTGTGTTCTGTGAAATCATCTCACAGAGTTACAGCTTTCCCCTCAAGAAGCCTTTCGCTAAGGGAGTTCTTGTGGAATTGGCAAAGTGATATTTGGAAGCCGATAGAGGGCTATGGAGAAAAAGGAAATATCCTCCGATGAAATCTGGAAAGAAGCTTTCTTAGAAACTGCTTAGTGTTCTTTTGGTTCATCTCCAAAGTTACATCTGTATTTCGTGGATCTCTTTGGTAGCCTTATTTCTGTGGAATCTGAGAACAGATATTTCGGATCCCTTTGAAGACTAAATGGCCAAAGGAAATATCCTCCGATAACAAAGAGAAAGAAGCTTTCTGAGAAACTTCTTTGCGTTCTGTGAAATCCTCTCACAGAGTTACAGCTTTCCCCTCAAGAAGCCTTTCACTAAGACAGTTCTTGTGGAATTGGCAAAGTGATATTTGGAAGCCCATAGAGGGCTATGGAGAAAAAGGAAATATCCTCAGATGTAATCTGGAAAGAAGTTTTCTGAGAAACAGCTTAGTGTTCTGTTAATTCATCTCACAGAGATACATCTGTATTTCGTGGATCTCTTGGCAAACCTTATTTCTGTGGAATCAGAGACCAGATATTTCGGATCCCTTTGAAGACTATAGGGCCAAAGGAAATATCCTCCGATAACAAAGAGAAAGAAGCTTTCTGAGAAACTTCTTTGTGTTCTGTGAAATCATCACACAGAGTTACAGCTTTCCAATCAAGTACCCTTTCGCTAAGACAGTTCTTGTTGAATTTGCAAAGAGATATTTGGAAGCCCATAGAGGGCTATGGTGAAAAAGAAAATATCCTCCGATGAAATCTGGAAAGAAGGTTTCTGAGAATCTGCTTAGTGTTCTGTTATTTCATCTCATAGAGTTACATCTGTATTTCGTGGATCTCTTTGCTAGCCTTATTTCTGTGGAACCTGACGACATATATTTCGGATCCCTTTGAAGACTATAGGGCCAAAGGAAATATCCTCCGATAAGAAAGAGAAAGAAGCTTTTGAGAATCTTCTTTGTGTTCTGTGAAATCATCTCACAGAGTTACAGCTTTTCCCTCAAGAAGCCTTTCGCTAGGACAGTTCTTGTGGAATTGGCAAAGTGATATTTGGAAGCCCATAGAGGGCTATGGAGAAAAAGGAAATATCCTCCGATCAAATCTGGAAAGAAGCTTTCTGAGAAACTGCTTAGTGTTCTGTTAATTCATCTCTCAGAGTTACATCTGTGTTTCGTGGATCTCTTTGCTAGCCTTATTTCTGTGGAATCTGAGAACAGATATTTCCTTTCCCTTTGAAGACTATAGGGCCAAAGGAAATATCCTCCGATAACAAAGAGAAAGAAGCTTTCTGAGATACTTCTTTGTGTTCTGTGAAATCGTCTCACAGAGTTACAGCTTTCCCCTCAAGAAGCCTTTCGCTAAGACAGTTCTTGTGGAATTGGCAAAGTGATATTTGGAAGCCCATAGAGGGCTATGGTGAAAAAGGAAATATCCTCCGATGAAATCTGGAAAGAAGCTTTCTGAGAAACTGCTTAGTGTTCTGTTAATTCATCTCACAGAGTTACATCTGTATTTCGTGGATCTCTTTGCTAGCCTTATTTCTGTGGAATCTGAGAACAGATAATTCGTATCCCATTGAAGACTATAGGGCCATAGAAAATATCCTCTGATAAGAAAGAGAAAGAAGCGTTCTGAGAAACTTCTTTGTGTTCTGTGAAATCATCTCACAGAGTTACAGCTTTCATCTCAAGAAACCTATCGCTAAGACAGTTCTTGTGGAATTGGCAAAGTGATATTTGGAAGCCCATAGAGGGCTATGGTGAAAAAGGAAATATCCTCCGATGAAATCTGGAAAGAAGCTTTCTGAGAAACTGCTTAGTGTTCTGTTAATTCATCTCACAGAGTTACATCTGTATTTCGTGAATCTCTTTGCTAGCCTTATTTCTGTGGAATCTGACAACAGATATTTCGAATCCTTTGGAAGACTATAGGACCAAAGGAAATATCCTCCGTTAACAAAGATAAAGAAGCATTCTGAGAAACTTCTTTGTGTTCTGTGAAATCATCTCACAGAGTTACAGCTTTCCCCTCAAGAAGCCTTTCGCTAAGACAGTTCTTGTGGAATTGGCAAAGTGATATTTGGAAGCCCATAGAGGGCTACGGTGAAAAAGGAAATATCCTGCGATGAAATCTGGAAAGAAGCTTTCAGAGAAACTGCTTAGTGTTCTGTTAATTCATCTCCCAGAGTTACATCTGCATTTCGTGGATCTCTTTGCTAGCCTTATTTCTGTGGAATCTGACGACATATATTTCGGATCCCTTTGAAGACTACAGGGCCAAAGGAAATATCCTCCGATAACAAAGAGAAAGAAGCTTTCAGAGAAACTTCTTTGTGTTCTTTGAATTCATCTCACAGAGTTAATGCTTTCCCCACAAGAAGCCTTTCGCTAAGACAGTTCTTGTGGTATTGGCAAAGTGATATTTGGCAGAACATAGAGGGCTATCTTGAAAAAGGAAATATCCTCCGATGAAATCTGGAAGGAAGCTTTCAGAGAAACTGCTTAGTGTTCTGTTAATTCATCTCCCAGAGTTACATCTGTGTTTCGTTGATCTCTTTGCTAGCCTTATTTCTGTGGAATCTGAGAACAGATATTTCGGATCCCTTTGAAGACTATAAGGCCAAAGGAAATATCCTCCGATAAGAAAGAGAAAGAAGCTTTCTGAGAAACTTCTTTGTGTTCTGTGAAATCATCTCACAGAGTTAAAGCTTTCCCCTCAAGAAGCCTTTCGCTAAGACAGTTCTTGTGGAATTGGCAAAGTGATATTTGGAAGCCCATAGAGGGCTATGGTGAAAAAGGAAATATCCTCCGATGAAATCTGGAAAGAAGCTTTCTGAGAAACTGCTTAGTGTTCTGTTAATTCATCTCACAGAGTTACATCTGTATTTCGTGGATCTCTTTGCTAGCCTTATTTCTGTGGAATCTGAGAACAGATATTTCGGATCCCTTTGAAGACTATAGGGCCAAAGAAAATATCCTCTGATAAGAAAGAGTAAGAAGCTTTCTGAGAAACTTCTTTGTGTTCTGTGAAATCATCTCACAGAGTTACAGCTTTCCCCTAAAGAAGCCTTTCGCTAAGACAGTTCTTGTGGAATTGGCAAAGTGATATTTGGAAGCCCATAGAGGGCTACGGTGAAAAAGGAAATATCCTGCGATGAAATCTGGAAAGAAGCTTTCTGAGAAACTGCTTAGTGTTCTGTTAATTCATCTCCCAGAGTTACATCTGTAATCCGTGGATCTCTTTGCTAGCCTTATTTCTGTGGAATCTGAGAACAGATATTTCGGATCCCTCTGAAGACTATAGGGCCAAAGGAAATATCCTCCGATAACAAAGAGAAAGAAGCTTTCTGAGAAACTTCTTTGTGTTCTCTGAAATCATCTCACAGAGTTCCACCTTTCCCCTCAAGAAGCCTTTCGCTAAGACAGTTCTTGTGGAATTGGGAAAGTGACATTTGGAAGCCCATAGTGGGCTATGGTGAAAAAGGAAATATCCTCCGATGAAATCTGGAAAGAAGCTTTCGGAGAAACTGCTTAGTGTTCTGTTAATTCATCTCCCAGAGTTACATCTGTATTTCGTGGATCTCTTTGCTAGTCTTATTTCTGTGGAATCTGAGAACAGATATTTCGGATCCCTTTGAAGACTATAGGGCCAAAGGAAATATCCTCCAATAACAAAGAGAAAGAAGCTTTCTGGAAAACTTCTTTGTGTTGTGTGAAATCATCTCACAGAGTTACAGCTTTCCCCTGAAAAAGCCTTTCGCTAAGACAGTTCTTGTGGAATTGGCAAAGTGATATTTGGAAGCCCATAGAGGGCAATGGTGAAAAAGGAAATATCCTCCGATGAAATCTGGAAAGAAGCTTTCTGAGAAACTGCTTAGTGTTCTGTTAATTCATCTCACAGAGTTACATCTGTATTTCTTGGATCTCCTTGATAGCCTTATTTCTCTGGAATCTGAGAATAGATATTTCGGATCCCTTTGAAGACTATAGGGTCAAAGGAAATATCCTCCGATAACAAAGAGAAAGAAGCTTTCTGAGAAACTTCTTTGTGTTCTGTGAAATGATCTCACAGAGTTACAGCTTTCCCCTCAAGAAGCCTTTCACTAAGACAGTTCTTGTGGAATTGGCAAAGTGATATTTGGAAGCCCATAGAGGGCTATGATGAAAAAGGAAATATCCTTCGATGAAATCTGGAAAGAAGTTTTCTGAGAAACTGCTTAGTGTTCTGTTAATTCATCTCACAGAGTTACATCTGTATTTCGTGGATCGCTTTGCTAGCCTTATTTCTGTGGAATCTGACAGCAGATATTTCGGATCCCTTTGAAGACTATAGGGCCAAAGGAAATATCCTCCGATAACAAAGAGAAAGAAGCTTTCTGAGAAACTTCTTTGTGTTCTGTGAAATCATCACGCAGAGTTACAGCTTTCCAATTAAGTACCCTTTCGCTAAAACAGTTCTTGTTGAATTTGCAAAGAGATATTTGGAAGCCCATAGAGGGCTATGGTGAAAAAGGAAATATCCTCCGATGAAATCTGGAAAGAAGCTTTCTGAGAAACTGCTTAGTGTTCTGTTAATTCATCTCCCAGTGTTACATCTGTATTTCGTGGATCTCTTTGCTAGCCTTATTTCTGTGGAATCTGACGACATATATTTCGGATCCCTTTGAAGACTACAGGGCCAAAGGAAATATCCTCCGATAACAAAGAGAAAGAAGCTTTCTGAGAAACTTCTTAGTGTTCTGTGAATTCATCTCACAAAGTTAAAGCTTTCCCCACAAGAAGCCTTTCGCTAAGACAGTTCTTGTGGTATTGGCAAAGTGATATTTGGCAGAACACAGAGGGCTATCGTGAAAAAGGAAATATCCTCCGATGAAATCTGGAAGGAAGCTTTCAGAGAATATGCTTAGTGTTCTGTTAATTCATCTCCCAGAGTTACATCTGTGTTTCGTGGATCTCTTTGCTAGCCTTATTTCTGTGGAATCTGAGAACAGATATTTCGGATCCCTTTGAAGACTATAGGACCAAAGGAAATATCCTCCGATAAGAAAGAGAAAGAAGCTTTCTGAGAAACTTCTTTGTGTTCTGTGAAATCATCTCACAGAGTTAAAGCTTTCCCCTCAAGAAGACTTTCGTTAAGGCAGTTCTTGTGGAATTGGCAAAGTGATATATGGAAGCCCATAGAGGGCTACGGTGAAAAAGGAAATATCCTCCGATGAAATCTGTAAAGAAGCTTTCTGAGAAACTGCTTAGTGTTCTGTTAATTCATCTCACAGAGTTACATCTGTATTTCGTGGATCTCTTTGCTAGCCTTATTTCTGTGGAATCTGAGAACAGATATTTCGGATCCCTTTGTAGACTACAGGACCAAAGAAAATATCCTCTGATAAGAAAGAGTAAGAAGCTTTCTGAGAAACTTCTTTGTGTTCTGTGAAATCATCTCACAGAGTTACAGCTTTCCTCTCAAGAAGCCTTTCGCTAAGACAGTTCTTGTGGAATTGGCAAAGTGATATTTGGAAGCCCATAGAGGGCTATGGTGAAAAAGGAAATATCCTCCGATGAAATCTGGAAAGAAGCTTTCTGAGAAACTGCTTAGTGTTCTGTTAATTCATCTCACAGAGTTACATCTGTATTTCTTGAATCTCTTTGCTAGCCTTATTTCTGTGGAATCTGACAACAGATATTTCGAATCCTTTTGAAGACTATAGGGCCAAAGGAAATATCCTCCAATAACAAAGAGACAGAAGCTTTCTGGAAAACTTCTTTGTGTTCTGTGAAATCATCTCACAGAGTTACAGCTTTCCTCTGAAGAAGCCTTTCGCTAAGACAGTTCTTGTGGAATTGGCAAAGTGATATTTGGAAGCCCATAGAGGGCAATGGTGAAAAAGGAAATATCCTCCGATGAAATCTGGAAAGAAGCTTTCTGAGAAACTGCTTAGTGTTCTGTTAATTCATCTCACTGAGTTACATCTGTATTTCGTGGATCTCTTTGCTAGCCTTATTTCTGTGGAATCTGAGAACAGATATTTCGGATCCCTTTGAAGAATATAGGGCCAAAGGAAATGTCCTCCGATAAGAAAGAGAAAGAAGCTTTCTGAGAAACTTCTTTGTGTTCTGTGAAATCATCTCACAGAGTTACAGCTTTCCCCTCAAGAAGCCTTTCAATAAGGCAGTTCTTGTGGAATTGGCAAAGTGATATTTGGAAGCCCATAGAGGGCTATGGTGAAAAAGGAAATATCCTCCGATGAAATCTGGAAAGAAGATTTCTGAGAAACTGCTTAGGGTTCCGTTAATTCATCTCTCAGAGTTACATCTGTATTTCGTGGATCTCTTTGCTAGGCTTATTTCTGTGGAATGTGAGAACAGATATTTCGGATCCCTTTAAAGACTATTGGGCCAAAGGAAATATCCTCCGATAAGAAAGAGAAAGAAGCTTTCAGAGAAACTTCTTTGTGTTCTGTGAAATCATCTCAGAGAGTTACAGCTTTACCCTCAAGAAGCCTTTCGCTAAGACAGTTCTTGTAGAATTGGCAAGGTGATATTTGGAAGCCCATAGAGGGCTATGGTGAAAAAGGAAATATCCTCCGATGAAATCTGGAAAGAAGCATTATGAGAAACTGCTTAGTGTTCTGTTAATTCATCTCACAGAGTTACATCTGTATTTCGTGGATCTCTTTGCGAGCCTTATTTTGTGGAATCTGAGAACAGATATTTCGGAACCCTTAGAAGACTATAGGGCCAAAGGAAATATCGTACGATAACAAAGAGAAAGAAGCTTTCTGAGAAACTTCTTAGTGTTCTGTGAAATCATCTCACAGAGTTACAGCTTTCCCTTCCAGAAGCCTTTCGCTAAGACAGTTCTTTTGGTATTGGCAAAGTGATATTTGGAAGCCCATAGAGGGCTATTGTGAAAAAGGAAATATGCTTCGATGAAATCTGGAAAGAAGCTTTCTGAGAAACTGCTTAGTGTTCTTTTAATTCATCACCTAGAGTTACATCTGTATTTCGTGGATCTCTTTGCCAGCCTTACTACTGTGGAATCTGAGAACAGATATTTCGGATCCCTTTGAAGACTGTAGGGTCAAAGGAAATATCCTCCGATAACAAAGAGAAAGAAGCTTTCTGAGAAACTTCTTTGTGTTCTGTGAAATCATCTCACAGAATTACAGATTTCCACTCAAGAAGCCTTTCGCTAAGATAGATCTTGTGGAATTGGCAAAGTGATATTTGGAAGCCCATAGAGGGCTATGGAGAAAAAGGAAATATCCTCAGATGAAATCTGGAAAGAAGCTTTCTGAGAAAATGCTTAGTGTTCTGTTAATTCATCTCACAGTGTTACATCTGTATTTCGTTGATCCCTTTGCTAGCCTTATATCTGTGGAATTTGAGAACAGATATTTCGGATCCCTTTGAAGACTATAGGGCCAAAGGAAATATCCTCCGATAAAAAAGAGAAAGAAGCTTTCTGAGAAACTTCTTTGTGTTCTGTGAAATCATCTCACAGAGTTACAGCTTTCCCCTCCAGAAGCCTTTCCCTAAGATAGTTCTTGTGGAATTGGCAAAGTGATATTTGGAAGCCCATAGAGGGCTATGGTGAAAAAGGAAATATCCTCAGATGTAATCTGGAAAGAAGCTTTCTGAGAAACTGCTTAGTGTTCTGTTAATTCATCTCACAGAGTTACATCTGTATTTCGTGGATCTCCTTGACAGCTTTATTTCTCTGGAATCTGAGAACAGATATTTCGTATCCCTTTGAAGACTATTGGGCCAAAGGAAATATCCTCCGATAACAAAGACAAAGAACCTTTATGAGAAACTTCTTTGTGTTCTGTGAAATCATCTCACAGAGTTACAGCTTTCCATTCAAGAAGCCTTTCGCTAAGACAGTTCTTGTGGAATTGGCAAAGTGATATTTGCAAGCCCATAGAGGGCTATGGTGAAAAAGGAAATATCCTCCGATGAAATCTGGAAAGAAACTTTCTGAGAAACTGCTTAGTGTTCTGTTAATTCATCTCACATAGGTACATCTGTATTTCGTGGATCTCTTTGCTAGCCTTATTTCTGTGGAATCTGAGAACAGATATTTCGGATCCCTTTGAAGACTTTAGGGCCAAAGGAAATATCCTCCGATAACAAAGAGAAAGAAGCTTTCTGAGAAACTTCTTTGTGTTCTGTGAAATCATCTCACAGAGTTACAGCTTTCCCCTCAAGAAGCCTTTCGCTAAGACAGTTCTTGTGCAATTGGCAAAGTGATATTTGGAAGCCGATAGAGGGCTATGGAGAAAAAGGAAATATCCTCCGATGAAATCTGGAAAGAAGCTTTCTTAGAAACTGCTTAGTGTTCTTTTAGTTCATCTCCAAAGTTACATCTGTATTTCGGGGATCTCTTTGCTAGCCTTATTTCTGTGGAATCTGAGAACAGATATTTCGGATCCCTTTGAAGAATACAGGGCCAAAGGAAATGTCCTCCGATAAGAAAGAGAAAGAAGCTTTCTGAGAAACTTCTTTGTGTTCTGTGAAATCATCACACGGAGTTACAGCTTTCCCCTCAAGAAGCCTTTCAATAAGGCAGTTCTTGTGGAATTGGCAAGGTGATATTTGGAAGCCCATAGAGGGCTATGGTGAAAAAGGAAATATCCTCCGATGAAATCTGGAAAGAAGATTTCTGAGAAACTCCTTAGGGTTCCGTTAATTCATCTCACAGAGTTACATCTGTATTTCGTGGATCTCTTTGCTAGCCTTATTTCTGTGGAATGTGAGAACAGATATTTCGGATCCCTTTGAAGACTATTGGGCCAAAGGAAATATCCTCCGATAAGAAAGAGAAAGAAGCTTTCAGAGAAACTTCTTTGTGTTCTGTGAAATCATCTCAGAGAGTTACAGCTTTACCCTCAAGAAGCCTTTCGCTAAGACAGTTCTTGAAGAATTGGCAAGGTGATATTTGGAAGCCCATAGAGGGCTATGGTGAAAAAGGAAATATCCTCCGATGAAATCTGGAAAGAAGCTTTATGAGAAACTGCTTAGTGTTCTGTTAATTCATCTCACAGAGTTACATCTGTATTTCGTGGATCTCTTTGCGAGCCTTATTTTGTGGAATCTGAGAACAGATATTTCGGAACCCTTAGAAGACTATAGGGCCAAAGGAAATATCGTACGATAACAAAGAGAAAGAAGCTTTCTGAGAAACTTCTTTGTGTTCTGTGAAATCATCTCACAGAGTTACAGCTTTCCCTTCCAGAAGCCTTTCGCTAAGACAGTTCTTGTTTTATTGGCAAAGTGATATTTGGAAGCCCATAGAGGGCTATTGTGAAAAAGGAAATATCCTTCGATGAAATCTGGAAAGAAGCTTTCTGAGAAACTGCTTAGTGTTCTGTTAATTCATCTCCCAGAGTTACATCTGTATTTCGTGTATCTCTTTGCCAGCCTTACTTCTGTGGAATCTGAGAACAGATATTTCGGATCCCTTTGAAGACTGTAGGGTCAAAGGAAATATCCTCCGATAACAAAGAGAAAGAAGCTTTCTGAGAAACTTCTTTGTGTTCTGTGAAATCATCTCACAGAATTACAGCTTTCCACTCAAGAAGCCTTTCGCTAAGATAGATCTTGTGGAATTGGCAAAGTGATATTTGGAAGCCCATAGAGGGCTATGGAGAAAAAGGAAATATCCTCAGATGAAATCTGGAAAGAAGCTTTCTGAGAAAATGCTTAGTGTTCTGTTAATTCATCTCACAGTGTTACATCTGTATTTCGTTGATCCCTTTGCTAGCCTTATATCTGTGGAATTTGAGAACAGATATTTCGGATCCCTTTGAAGACTATAGGGCCAAAGGAAATATCCTCCGATAAAAAAGAGAAAGAAGCTTTCTGAGAAACTTCTTTGTGTTCTGTGAAATCATCTCACAGAGTTACAGCTTTCCCCTCCAGAAGCCTTTCGCTAAGATAGTTCTTGTGGAATTGGCAAAGTGATATTTGGAAGCCCATAGAGGGCTATGGTGAAAAAGGAAATATCCTCAGATGTAATCTGGAAAGAAGCTTTCTGAGAAACTGCTTAGTGTTCTGTTAATTCATCTCACAGAGTTACATCTGTATTTCGTGGATCTCCTTGACAGCTTTATTTCTCTGGAATCTGAGAACAGATATTTCGGATCCCTTTGAAGACTATTGGGCCAAAGGAAATATCCTCCGATAACAAAGACAAAGAACCTTTATGAGAAACTTCTTTGTGTTCTGTGAAATCATCTCACAGAGTTACAGCTTTCCATTCAAGAAGCCTTTCGCTAAGACAGTTCTTGTGGAATTGGCAAAGTGATATTTGGAAGCCCATAGAGGGCTATGGTGAAAAAGGAAATATCCTCCGATGAAATCTGGAAAGAAACTTTCTGAGAAACTGCTTAGTGTTCTGTTAATTCATCTCACATAGGTACATCTGTATTTCGTGGATCTCTTTGCTAGCCTTATTTCTGTGGAATCTGAGAACAGATATTTCGGATCCCTTTGAAGACTTTAGGGCCAAAGGAAATATCCTCCGATAACAAAGAGAAAGAAGCTTTCTGAGAAACTTCTTTGTGTTCTGTGAAATCAACTCACAGAGTTACGGCTTTCCCCTCAAGAAGCCTTTCGCTAAGACAGTTCTTGTGGAATTGGCAAAGTGATATTTCTAAGCCCATAGAGGGCTACGGTGAAAAAGGAAATGTCCTCCGATCAAATCTGGAAAGAAGCTTTCTGAGAAACTGCTTAGTGTTCTGTTAATTCATCTCACAGAGTTACATCTGTATTTCCTAGTTCTGTTTTCTACCCTTACTTCTGTGGAATCTGAGAACAGATATTTCGGATCCCTTTGAAGACTATAGAGCCAAAGGAAATATCCTCCGATAACAAAGAGAAAGAAGCCTTCTGAGAAACTTCTTTGTGTTCTGTGAAATCATCTAACAGAGTTACAGCTTTCCTCTCAAGAAGCCTTTCGCTAAGACAGTTCTTGTGCAATTGGCAAAGGGATATTTGGAAGCCGATAGAGGGCTATGGAGAAAAAGGAAATATCCTCCGATGAAATCTGGAAAGAAGCTTTCTTAGAAACTGCATAGTGTTCTTTTAGTTCATCTCCAAAGTTACATCTGTATTTCGTGGATCTCTTTGCTAGCCTTATTTCTGTGGAACCTGACGACATATATTTCGGATCCCTTTGAAGACTATAGGGCCAAAGGAAATATCCTCCGATAAGAAAGAGAAAGAAGCTTTTGAGAATCTTCTTTGTGTTCTGTGAAATCATCTCACAGAGTTACAGCTTTTCCCTCAAGAAGCCTTTCGCTAGGACAGTTCTTGTGGAATTGGCAAAGTGATATTTGGAAGCCCATAGAGGGCTATGGAGAAAAAGGAAATATCCTCCGATCAAATCTGGAAAGAAGCTTTCTGAGAAACTGCTTAGTGTTCTGTTAATTCATCTCTCAGAGTTACATCTGTGTTTCGTGGATCTCTTTGCTAGCCTTATTTCTGTGGAATCTGAGAACAGATATTTCCTTTCCCTTTGAAGACTATAGGGCCAAAGGAAATATCCTCCGATAACAAAGAGAAAGAAGCTTTCTGAGATACTTCTTTGTGTTCTGTGAAATCGTCTCACAGAGTTACAGCTTTCCCCTCAAGAAGCCTTTCGCTAAGACAGTTCTTGTGGAATTGGCAAAGTGATATTTGGAAGCCCATAGAGGGCTATGGTGAAAAAGGAAATATCCTCCGATGAAATCTGGAAAGAAGCTTTCTGAGAAACTGCTTAGTGTTCTGTTAATGCATCTCACAGAGTTACATCTGTATTTCGTGGATCTCTTTGCTAGCCTTATTTCTGTGGAATCTGAGAACAGATAATTCGTATCCCATTGAAGACTATAGGGCCATAGAAAATATCCTCTGATAAGAAAGAGAAAGAAGCGTTCTGAGAAACTTCTTTGTGTTCTGTGAAATCATCTCACAGAGTTACAGCTTTCATCTCAAGAAACCTATCGCTAAGACAGTTCTTGTGGAATTGGCAAAGTGATATTTGGAAGCCCATAGAGGGCTATGGTGAAAAAGGAAATATCCTCCGATGAAATCTGGAAAGAAGCTTTCTGAGAAACTGCTTAGTGTTCTGTTAATTCATCTCACAGTGTTACATCTGTATTTCGTGAATCTCTTTGCTAGCCTTATTTCTGTGGAATCTGACAACAGATATTTCGAATCCTTTTGAAGACTATAGGACCAAAGGAAATATCCTCCGTTAACAAAGATAAAGAAGCATTCTGAGAAACTTCTTTGTGTTCTGTGAAATCATCTCACAGAGTTACAGCTTTCCCCTCAAGAAGCCTTTCGCTAAGACAGTTCTTGTGGAATTGGCAAAGTGATATTTGGAAGCCCATAGAGGGCTACGGTGAAAAAGGAAATATCCTGCGATGAAATCTGGAAAGAAGCTTTCAGAGAAACTGCTTAGTGTTCTGTTAATTCATCTCCCAGAGTTACATCTGCATTTCGTGGATCTCTTTGCTAGCCTTATTTCTGTGGAATCTGACGACATATATTTCGGATCCCTTTGAAGACTACAGGGCCAAAGGAAATATCCTCCGATAACAAAGAGAAAGAAGCTTTCAGAGAAACTTCTTTGTGTTCTTTGAATTCATCTCACAGAGTTAATGCTTTCCCCACAAGAAGCCTTTCGCTAAGACAGTTCTTGTGGTATTGGCAAAGTGATATTTGGCAGAACATAGAGGGCTATCGTGAAAAAGGAAATATCCTCCGATGAAATCTGGAAGGAAGCTTTCAGAGAAACTGCTTAGTGTTCTGTTAATTCATCTCCCAGAGTTACATCTGTGTTTCGTTGATCTCTTTGCTAGCCTTATTTCTGTGGAATCTGAGAACAGATATTTCGGATCCCTTTGAAGACTATAGGGCCAAAGGAAATATCCTCCGATACCAAAGAGAAAGAAGCTTTCTGAGAAACTTCTTTGTGTTCTGTGAAATCATCTCACAGAGTTACAGCTTTCCCCTCAAGAAGCCTTTCGCTAAGACAGTTCTTGTGGAATTCGCAAAGTGATATTTGGAAGCCCATAGAGGGGTATAATGAAAAAGGAAATATCCTCTGATGATATCTGGAAAGAAGCTTTCTGAGAAACTGCGTAGTGTTCTGTTAATTCATCTCCCAGAGTTACATCTGTAATCCGTGGATCTCTTTGCTAGCCTTATTTCTGTGGAATCTGAGAACAGATATTTCGGATCCCTCTGAAGACTATAGGGCCAAAGGAAATATCCTCCGATAACAAAGAGAAAGAAGCTTTCTGAGAAACTTCTTTGTGTTCTCTGAAATCATCTCACAGAGTTCCACCTTTCCCCTCAAGAAGCCTTTCGCTAAGACAGTTCTTGTGGAATTGGGAAAGTGACATTTGGAAGCCCATAGTGGGCTATGGTGAAAAAGGAAATATCCTCCGATGAAATCTGGAAAGAAGCTTTCGGAGAAACTGCTTAGTGTTCTGTTAATTCATCTCCCAGAGTTACATCTGTATTTCGTGGATCTCTTTGCTAGTCTTATTTCTGTGGAATCTGAGAACAGATATTTCGGATCCCTTTGAAGACTATAGGGCCAAAGGAAATATCCTCCAATAACAAAGAGAAAGAAGCTTTCTGGAAAACTTCTTTGTGTTGTGTGAAATCATCTCACAGAGTTACAGCTTTCCCCTGAAAAAGCCTTTCGCTAAGACAGTTCTTGTGGAATTGGCAAAGTGATATTTGGAAGCCCATAGAGGGCAATGGTGAAAAAGGAAATATCCTCCGATGAAATCTGGAAAGAAGCTTTCTGAGAAACTGCTTAGTGTTCTGTTAATTCATCTCACAGAGTTACATCTGTATTTCTTGGATCTCCTTGATAGCCTTATTTCTCTGGAATCTGAGAATAGATATTTCGGATCCCTTTGAAGACTATAGGGTCAAAGGAAATATCCTCCGATAACAAAGAGAAAGAAGCTTTCTGAGAAACTTCTTTGTGTTCTGTGAAATGATCTCACAGAGTTACAGCTTTCCCCTCAAGAAGCCTTTCACTAAGACAGTTCTTGTGGAATTGGCAAAGTGATATTTGGAAGCCCATAGAGGGCTATGATGAAAAAGGAAATATCCTTCGATGAAATCTGGAAAGAAGTTTTCTGAGAAACTGCTTAGTGTTCTGTTAATTCATCTCACAGAGTTACATCTGTATTTCGTGGATCGCTTTGCTAGCCTTATTTCTGTGGAATCTGACAGCAGATATTTCGGATCCCTTTGAAGACTATAGGGCCAAAGGAAATATCCTCCGATAACAAAGAGAAAGAAGCTTTCTGAGAAACTTCTTTGTGTTCTGTGAAATCATCACACAGAGTTACAGCTTTCCAATTAAGTACCCTTTCGCTAAAACAGTTCTTGTTGAATTTGCAAAGAGATATTTGGAAGCCCATAGAGGGCTATGGTGAAAAAGGAAATATCCTCCGATGAAATCTGGAAAGAAGCTTTCTGAGAAACTGCTTAGTGTTCTGTTAATTCATCTCCCAGTGTTACATCTGTATTTCGTGGATCTCTTTGCTAGCCTTATTTCTGTGGAATCTGACGACATATGTTTCGGATCCCTTTGAAGACTACAGGGCCAAAGGAAATATCCTCCGATAACAAAGAGAAAGAAGCTTTCTGAGAAACTTCTTTGTGTTCTGTGAATTCATCTCACAAAGTTAAAGCTTTCCCCACAAGAAGCCTTTCGTTAAGACAGTTCTTGTGGTATTGGCAAAGTGATATTTGGCAGAACACAGAGGGCTATCGTGAAAAAGGAAATATCCTCCGATGAAATCTGGAAGGAAGCTTTCAGAGAATATGCTTAGTGTTCTGTTAATTCATCTCCCAGAGTTACATCTGTGTTTCGTGGATCTCTTTGCTAGCCTTATTTCTGTGGAATCTGAGAACAGATATTTCGGATCCCTTTGAAGACTATAGGACCAAAGGAAATATCCTCCGATAAGAAAGAGAAAGAAGCTTTCTGAGAAACTTCTTTGTGTTCTGTGATATCATCTCACAGAGTTAAAGCTTTCCCCTCAAGAAGCCTTTCGTTAAGGCAGTTCTTGTGGAATTGGCAAAGTGATATATGGAAGCCCATAGAGGGCTATGGTGAAAAAGGAAATATCCTCCGATGAAATCTGTAAAGAAGCTTTCTGAGAAACTGCTTAGTGTTCTGTTAATTCATCTCACAGAGTTACATCTGTATTTCGTGGATCTCTTTGCTAGCCTTATTTCTGTGGAATCTGAGAACAGATATTTCGGATCCCTTTGTAGACTACAGGACCAAAGAAAATATCCTCTGATAAGAAAGAGTAAGAAGCTTTCTGAGAAACTTCTTTGTGTTCTGTGAAATCATCTCACAGAGTTACAGCTTTCCTCTCAAGAAGCCTTTCGCTAAGACAGTTCTTGTGGAATTGGCAAAGTGATATTTGGAAGCCCATAGAGGGCTACGGTGAAAAAGGAAATATCCTCCGATGAAATCTGGAAAGAAGCTTTCTGAGAAACTGCTTAGTGTTCTGTTAATTCATCTCACAGAGTTACATCTGTATTTCTTGAATCTCTTTGCTAGCCTTATTTCTGTGGAATCTGACAACAGATATTTCGAATCCTTTTGAAGACTATAGGGCCAAAGGAAATATCCTCCAATAACAAAGAGACAGAAGCTTTCTGGAAAACTTCTTTGTGTTCTGTGAAATCATCTCACAGAGTTACAGCTTTCCTCTGAAGAAGCCTTTCGCTAAGACAGTTCTTGTGGAATTGGCAAAGTGATATTTGGAAGCCCATAGAGGGCAATGGTGAAAAAGGAAATATCCTCCGATGAAATCTGGAAAGAAGCTTTCTGAGAAACTGCTTAGTGTTCTGTTAATTCATCTCACTGAGTTACATCTGTATTTCGTGGATCTCTTTGCTAGCCTTATTTCTGTGGAATCTGAGAACAGATATTTCGGATCCCTTTGAAGAATATAGGGCCAAAGGAAATGTCCTCCGATAAGAAAGAGAAAGAAGCTTTCTGAGAATCTTCTTTGTGTTCTGTGAAATCATCTCACAGAGTTACAGCTTTCCCCTCAAGAAGCCTTTCAATAAGGCAGTTCTTGTGGAATTGGCAAAGTGATATTTGGAAGCCCATAGAGGGCTATGGTGAAAAAGGAAATATCCTCCGATGAAATCTGGAAAGAAGATTTCTGAGAAACTGCTTAGGGTTCCGTTAATTCATCTCTCAGAGTTACATCTGTATTTCGTGGATCTCTTTGCTAGGCTTATTTCTGTGGAATGTGAGAACAGATATTTCGGATCCCTTTAAAGACTATTGGGCCAAAGGAAATATCCTCCGATAAGAAAGAGAAAGAAGCTTTCAGAGAAACTTCTTTGTGTTCTGTGAAATCATCTCAGAGAGTTACAGCTTTACCCTCAAGAAGCCTTTCGCTAAGACAGTTCTTGTAGAATTGGCAAGGTGATATTTGGAAGCCCATAGAGGGCTATGGTGAAAAAGGAAATATCCTCCGATGAAATCTGGAAAGAAGCTTTATGAGAAACTGCTTAGTGTTCTGTTAATTCATCTCACAGAGTTACATCTGTATTTCGTGGATCTCTTTGCGAGCCTTATTTTGTGGAATCTGAGAACAGATATTTCGGAACCCTTAGAAGACTATAGGGCCAAAGGAAATATCGTACGATAACAAAGAGAAAGAAGCTTTCTGAGAAACTTCTTAGTGTTCTGTGAAATCATCTCACAGAGTTACAGCTTTCCCTTCCAGAAGCCTTTCGCTAAGACAGTTCTTGTGGTATTGGCAAAGTGATATTTGGAAGCCCATAGAGGGCTATTGTGAAAAAGGAAATATCCTTCGATGAAATCTGGAAAGAAGCTTTCTGAGAAACTGCTTAGTGTTCTTTTAATTCATCACCCAGAGTTACATCTGTATTTCGTGGATCTCTTTGCCAGCCTTACTACTGTGGAATCTGAGAACAGATATTTCGGATCCCTTTGAAGACTGTAGGGTCAAAGGAAATATCCTCCGATAACAAAGAGAAAGAAGCTTTCTGAGAAACTTCTTTGTGTTCTGTGAAATCATCTCACAGAATTACAGCTTTCCACTCAAGAAGCCTTTCGCTAAGATAGATCTTGTGGAATTGGCAAAGTGATATTTGGAAGCCCATAGAGGGCTATGGAGAAAAAGGAAATATCCTCAGATGAAATCTGGAAAGAAGCTTTCTGAGAAAATGCTTAGTGTTCTGTTAATTCATCTCACAGTGTTACATCTGTATTTCGTTGATCCCTTTGCTAGCCTTATATCTGTGGAATTTGAGAACAGATATTTCGGATCCCTTTGAAGACTATAGGGCCAAAGGAAATATCCTCCGATAAAAAAGAGAAAGAAGCTTTCTGAGAAACTTCTTTGTGTTCTGTGAAATCATCTCACAGAGTTACAGCTTTCCCCTCCAGAAGCCTTTCCCTAAGATAGTTCTTGTGGAATTGGCAAAGTGATATTTGGAAGCCCATAGAGGGCTATGGTGAAAAAGGAAATATCCTCAGATGTAATCTGGAAAGAAGCTTTCTGAGAAACTGCTTAGTGTTCTGTTAATTCATCTCACAGAGTTACATCTGTATTTCGTGGATCTCCTTGACAGCTTTATTTCTCTGGAATCTGAGAACAGATATTTCGGATCCCTTTGAAGACTATTGGGCCAAAGGAAATATCCTCCGATAACAAAGACAAAGAACCTTTATGAGAAACTTCTTTGTGTTCTGTGAAATCATCTCACAGAGTTACAGCTTTCCATTCAAGAAGCCTTTCGCTAAGACAGTTCTTGTGGAATTGGCAAAGTGATATTTGCAAGCCCATAGAGGGCTATGGTGAAAAAGGAAATATCCTCCGATGAAATCTGGAAAGAAACTTTCTGAGAAACTGCTTAGTGTTCTGTTAATTCATCTCACATAGGTACATCTGTATTTCGTGGATCTCTTTGCTAGCCTTATTTCTGTGAAATCTGAGAACAGATATTTCGGATCCCTTTGAAGACTTTAGGGCCAAAGGAAATATCCTCCGATAACAAAGAGAAAGAAGCTTTCTGAGAAACTTCTTTGTGTTCTGTGAAATCATCTCACAGAGTTACAGCTTTCCCCTCAAGAAGCCTTTCGCTAAGACAGTTCTTGTGCAATTGGCAAAGTGATATTTGGAAGCCGATAGAGGGCTATGGAGAAAAAGGAAATATCCTCCGATGAAATCTGGAAAGAAGCTTTCTTAGAAACTGCTTAGTGTTCTTTTAGTTCATCTCCAAAGTTACATCTGTATTTCGGGGATCTCTTTGCTAGCCTTATTTCTGTGGAATCTGAGAACAGATATTTCGGATCCCTTTGAAGAATACAGGGCCAAAGGAAATGTCCTCCGATAAGAAAGAGAAAGAAGCTTTCTGAGAAACTTCTTTGTGTTCTGTGAAATCATCACACAGAGTTACAGCTTTCCCCTCAAGAAGCCTTTCAATAAGGCAGTTCTTGTGGAATTGGCAAAGTGATATTTGGAAGCCCATAGAGGGCTATGGTGAAAAAGGAAATATCCTCCGATGAAATCTGGAAAGAAGATTTCTGAGAAACTCCTTAGGGTTCCGTTAATTCATCTCACAGAGTTACATCTGTATTTCGTGGATCTCTTTGCTAGCCTTATTTCTGTGGAATGTGAGAACAGATATTTCGGATCCCTTTGAAGACTATTGGGCCAAAGGAAGTATCCTCCGATAAGAAAGAGAAAGAAGCTTTCAGAGAAACTTCTTTGTGTTCTGTGAAATCATCTCAGAGAGTTACAGCTTTACCCTCAAGAAGCCTTTCGCTAAGACAGTTCTTGAAGAATTGGCAAGGTGATATTTGGAAGCCCATAGAGGGCTATGGTGAAAAAGGAAATATCCTCCGATGAAATCTGGAAAGAAGCTTTATGAGAAACTGCTTAGTGTTCTGTTAATTCATCTCACAGAGTTACATCTGTATTTCGTGGATCTCTTTGCGAGCCTTATTTTGTGGAATCTGAGAACAGATATTTCGGAACCCTTAGAAGACTATAGGGCCAAAGGAAATATCGTACGATAACAAAGAGAAAGAAGCTTTCTGAGAAACTTCTTTGTGTTCTGTGAAATCATCTCACAGAGTTACAGCTTTCCCTTCCAGAAGCCTTTCGCTAAGACAGTTCTTGTTTTATTGGCAAAGTGATATTTGGAAGCCCATAGAGGGCTATTGTGAAAAAGGAAATATCCTTCGATGAAATCTGGAAAGAAGCTTTCTGAGAAACTGCTTAGTGTTCTGTTAATTCATCTCCCAGAGTTACATCTGTATTTCGTGTATCTCTTTGCCAGCCTTACTTCTGTGGAATCTGAGAACAGATATTTCGGATCCCTTTGAAGACTGTAAGGTCAAAGGAAATATCCTCCGATAACAAAGAGAAAGAAGCTTTCTGAGAAACTTCTTTGTGTTCTGTGAAATCATCTCACAGAATTACAGCTTTCCACTCAAGAAGCCTTTCGCTAAGATAGATCTTGTGGAATTGGCAAAGTGATATTTGGAAGCCCATAGAGGGCTATGGAGAAAAAGGAAATATCCTCAGATGAAATCTGGAAAGAAGCTTTCTGAGAAAATGCTTAGTGTTCTGTTAATTCATCTCACAGTGTTACATCTGTATTTCGTTGATCCCTTTGCTAGCCTTATATCTGTGGAATTTGAGAACAGATATTTCGGATCCCTTTGAAGACTATAGGGCCAAAGGAAATATCCTCCGATAAAAAAGAGAAAGAAGCTTTCTGAGAAACTTCTTTGTGTTCTGTGAAATCATCTCACAGAGTTACAGCTTTCCCCTCCAGAAGCCTTTCGCTAAGATAGTTCTTGTGGAATTGGCAAAGTGATATTTGGAAGCCCATAGAGGGCTATGGTGAAAAAGGAAATATCCTCAGATGTAATCTGGAAAGAAGCTTTCTGAGAAACTGCTTAGTGTTCTGTTAATTCATCTCACAGAGTTACATCTGTATTTCGTGGATCTCCTTGACAGCTTTATTTCTCTGGAATCTGAGAACAGATATTTCGGATCCCTTTGAAGACTATTGGGCCAAAGGAAATATCCTCCGATAACAAAGACAAAGAACCTTTATGAGAAACTTCTTTGTGTTCTGTGAAATCATCTCACAGAGTTACAGCTTTCCATTCAAGAAGCCTTTCGCTAAGACAGTTCTTGTGGAATTGGCAAAGTGATATTTGGAAGCCCATAGAGGGCTATGGTGAAAAAGGAAATATCCTCCGATGAAATCTGGAAAGAAACTTTCTGAGAAACTGCTTAGTGTTCTGTTAATTCATCTCACATAGGTACATCTGTATTTCGTGGATCTCTTTGCTAGCCTTATTTCTGTGGAATCTGAGAACAGATATTTCGGATCCCTTTGAAGACTTTAGGGCCAAAGGAAATGTCCTCCGATAACAAAGAGAAAGAAGCTTTCTGAGAAACTTCTTTGTGTTCTGTGAAATCAACTCACAGAGTTACGGCTTTCCCCTCAAGAAGCCTTTCGCTAAGACAGTTCTTGTGGAATTGGCAAAGTGATATTTCTAAGCCCATAGAGGTCTATGGTGAAAAAGGAAATGTCCTCCGATCAAATCTGGAAAGAAGCTTTCTGAGAAACTGCTTAGTGTTCTGTTAATTCATCTCACAGAGTTACATCTGTATTTCCTAGTTCTGTTTTCTACCCTTACTTCTGTGGAATCTGAGAACAGATATTTCGGATCCCTTTGAAGACTATAGAGCCAAAGGAAATATCCTCCGATAACAAAGAGAAAGAAGCCTTCTGAGAAACTTCTTTGTGTTCTGTTAAATCATCTCACAGAGTTACAGCTTTCCCCTCAAGAAGCCTTTCGCTAAGACAGTTCTTGTGGAATTGGCAAAGTGATATTTGGAAGCCGATAGAGGGCTATGGAGAAAAAGGAAATATCCTCCGATGAAATCTGGAAAGAAGCTTTCTTAGAAACTGCTTAGTGTTCTTTTAGTTCATCTCCAAAGTTACATCTGTATTTCGGGGATCTCTTTGCTAGCCTTATTTCTGTGGAATCTGAGAACAGATATTTCGGATCCCTTTGAAGAATACAGGGCCAAAGGAAATGTCCTCCGATAAGAAAGAGAAAGAAGCTTTCTGAGAAACTTCTTTGTGTTCTGTGAAATCATCACACAGAGTTACAGCTTTCCCCTCAAGAAGCCTTTCAATAAGGCAGTTCTTGTGGAATTGGCAAAGTGATATTTGGAAGCCCATAGAGGGCTATGGTGAAAAAGGAAATATCCTCCGATGAAATCTGGAAAGAAGATTTCTGAGAAACTCCTTAGGGTTCCGTTAATTCATCTCACAGAGTTACATCTGTATTTCGTGGATCTCTTTGCTAGCCTTATTTCTGTGGAATGTGAGAACAGATATTTCGGATCCCTTTGAAGACTATTGGGCCAAAGGAAATATCCTCCGATAAGAAAGAGAAAGAAGCTTTCAGAGAAACTTTTTTGTGTTCTGTGAAATCATCTCAGAGAGTTACAGCTTTACCCTCAAGAAGCCTTTCGCTAAGACAGTTCTTGAAGAATTGGCAAGGTGATATTTGGAAGCCCATAGAGGGCTATGGTGAAAAAGGAAATATCCTCCGATGAAATCTGGAAAGAAGCTTTATGAGAAACTGCTTAGTGTTCTGTTAATTCATCTCACAGAGTTACATCTGTATTTCGTGGATCTCTTTGCGAGCCTTATTTTGTGGAATCTGAGAACAGATATTTCGGAACCCTTAGAAGACTATAGGGCCAAAGGAAATATCGTACGATAACAAAGAGAAAGAAGCTTTCTGAGAAACTTCTTTGTGTTCTGTGAAATCATCTCACAGAGTTACAGCTTTCCCTTCCAGAAGCCTTTCGCTAAGACAGTTCTTGTGGTATTGGCAAAGTGATATTTGGAAGCCCATAGAGGGCTATTGTGAAAAAGGAAATATCCTTCGATGAAATCTGGAAAGAAGCTTTCTGAGAAACTGCTTAGTGTTCTGTTAATTCATCTCCCAGAGTTACATCTGTATTTCGTGTATCTCTTTGCCAGCCTTACTTCTGTGGAATCTGAGAACAGATATTTCGGATCCCTTTGAAGACTGTAGGGTCAAAGGAAATATCCTCCGATAACAAAGAGAAAGAAGCTTTCTGAGAAACTTCTTTGTGTTCTGTGAAATCATCTCACAGAATTACAGCTTTCCACTCAAGAAGCCTTTCGCTAAGATAGTTCTTGTGGAATTGGCAAAGTGATATTTGGAAGCCCCTAGACGGCTATGGAGAAAAAGGAAATATCCTCAGATGAAATCTGGAAAGAAGCTTTCTGAGAAAATGCTTAGTGTTCTGTTAATTCATCTCACAGAGTTACATCTGTATTTCGTGGATCTCTTGGCTAGCCTTATTTCTGTGGAATCTGAGAACAGATATTTCCTTTCCCTTTGAAGACTATAGGGCCAAAGGAAATATCCTCCGATAAGAAAGAGAAAGAAGCTTTCTGAGAAACTTCTTTGTGTTCTGTGAAATCATCTAACAGAGTTACAGCTTTCCTCTCAAGAAGCCTTTCGCTAAGACAGTTCTTGTGGAATGGGCAAAGTGATATTTGGAAGCCCATAGAGGGCTATGGTGAAAAAGGAAATATCCTCCGATGAAATCTGGAAAGAAGATTTCTGAGAAACTGCTTAGTGTTCTCTTAATTCATCTCACAGAGTTACATCTGTATATCGTGAATCTCTTTGCTAGCCTTATTTCTGTGGAATCTGAAAACAGATATTTCGAATCCCTTTGAAGACTAAAGGGCCAAAGGAAATATCCTCCGTTAACAAAGATAAAGAAGCATTCTGAGAAACTTCTTTGTGTTCTGTGAAATCATCTCACAGAGTTACAGCTTTCTCCTCAAGAAGCCTTTCGCTAAGACAGTTCTTGTGGAATTGGCAAGGTGATATTTGGAAGCCCATAGAGGGCTATGGAGAAAAAGGAAATATCCTCCGATAAAATCTGGAAAGAAGCGTTCTGAGAAACTGCTTAGTGTTCTGTTAATTCATCTCACAGTGTTACATCTGTGTTTCGTGGATCTCTTTGCTAGCCTATTTCTGTGGAATCTGAGAACAGATAATTCGGATTCCTTTGAAGACTATAGGGCCAATGGAAATATCCTCCGATAACAAAGAGAAGAAGCTTTCTGAGAAACTTCTTTGTGTTCTGTGAAATCATCTCACAGAGTTACAGCTTTCCCCTCAAGAAGCCTTTCGCTAAGACAGTTCTTGTGGAATTGGCAAAGTGATATTTGGAAGCCCATAGAGGGCTATGGTGAAAAAGGAAATATCCTGCGATGAAATCTGGAAAGAAACTTTCTGAGAAACTGCTTTGTGTTCTGTTAATTCATCTCCCAGAGTTACATCTGTATTTCGTGTATCTCTTTGCTAGCCTTATTTCTGTGGAATCTGAGAACAGGTATTTCGGATCCCTCTGAAGACTATAGGGCCAAAGGAAATATCCTCCGATAACAAAGAGAAAGAAGCTTTCTGAGAAACTCCTTTGTGTTCTGTGATATCATCTCACAGAGTTACAGCTTTCCCCTGAAGAAGCCTTTCGCTAAGACAGTTCTTGTGCAATTGGCAAAGGGATATTTGGAAGCCGATAGAGGGCTATGGAGAAAAAGGAAATATCCTCCGATGAAATCTGGAAAGAAGCTTTCTTAGAAACTGCTTAGTGTTCTTTTAGTTCATCTCCAAAGTTACATCTGTATTTCGGGGATCTCTTTGCTAGCCTTATTTCTGTGGAATCTGAGAACAGATATTTCGGATCCCTTTGAAGACTAAATGGCCAAAGGAAATATCCTCCGATAACAAAGAGAAAGAAGCTTTCTGGGAAACTTCTTTGAGTTCTGTGAAATCATCTCAGAGAGTTACAGCTTTCCCCTCAAGAAGCCTTTCGCTAAGACAGTTCTTTTGGAATTGGCAAAGTGATATTTGGAAGTCCATAGAGGGCTATGGAGAAAAAGGAAATATCCTCCGATGAAATCCGGAAAGAAGCTTTCTGAGAAACTGCTTAGTGTTCTGTTAATTCATCTCACAGAGTTACATCTGTATTTCGTGGATCTCTTTGCTAGCCTTAATTCTGTGGAATCTGAGAACAGATATTTCGGATCCCTTTGAAGACTGCAGGGCCAAAGGAAATATCCTCCAATATCAAAGAGAAAGAAGCTTTCTGAGAAACTTCTTTGTGTTCTGTGAAATCATCTCACAGAGTTACAGCTTTCCACTCCAGTACCCGTTCGCTAAGACAGTTCTTGTGGAATTGGCAAAGTGATATTTGGAACCCCTAGAGGGCTACTGTGAAAAAGGAAATATCCTCCGATGAAATCTGGAAAGAAGTTTTCTGAGAAACTGCTTAGTTTTCTGTTAATTCATCTCCCAGAGTTACATCTGCATTTCGTGATTCTCTTTGTTAGCCTAATTTCTGTGGAATCTGAGAACAGATATTTCGGATCCCTTTGAAGACTATAGGGCCAAAGGAAATATCCTCCGATAACAAAGAGAAAGAAGCTTTCTGAGAAACTTCTTTGTGTTCTGTGAAATCATCTCACGGAGTTACAGCTTTCCCCTCAGGAAGCCTTTCGCTAAGATAGTTCTTTTGGAATTGGCAAAGTGATATTTGGAAGCCCATAGAGGGCTATGGTGAAAAAGGAAATATCCTCCAATGAAATCTGGAAAGAAGCTTTCTGAGAAACTGCTTAGGGTTCCGTTAATTCATCTCACAGAGTTACATCTGTATTTCGTGGATCTCTTTGCTAGCCTTATTTCTGTGGAATCTGAGAACAGATATTTCGGATCCCTTTGAAGACTATAGGGCCAAAGGAAATATCCTCCGATAACAACGAGAAGGAAGCTTTCTGAGAAACTTCTTTGTGTTCTGTGAAATCATCTCACAGAGATACAGCTTTCCCCTCAAGAAGCCTATCGCAAAGACAGTTCTTGTGGAATTGGCAAAGTGATATTTGGAAGCCCATAGAGGGCTATGATGAAAACGGAAATATCCTCCGATGACATCTGGAAAGAAGCTTTCTGAGAAACTGCTTAGTGTTCTGTTAATTCATCTCACAGAGTTACATCTGTATTTCGTGGATCTCTTTACTAGCCTTATTTCTGTGGAATCTGAGAACACATATTTCCTTTCCCTTTGAAGACTATAGGGTCAAATGAAATATTCTCCGATAAAAAAGAGAAAGAAACTTTCTGAGAAACTTCTTTTTGTTCTGTGAAATCATCTCACAGAGTTACAACTTTCCTTTCAAGAAGCCTTTCGCTAAGACAGTTCTTGTGGAATTGGCAAAGTGATATTTGGAAGCCCATAGAGGGCTATGGTGAAAAAGGATATATCCACCGATGAAATCTGGAAAGAAGCTTTCTGAGAAACTGCTTAGTTTTCTGTTAATTCATCTCACAGAGTTACACCTGTATTTCGTGGATCTCTTTGCTAGCCTTATTTCTGTGGAATCTGAGAACAGATATTCGAATAGCTTTGAAGACTATAGGGCCAAAGGAAATATCCCCCGATACCAAAGAGAAAGAAGCTTTCTGAGAAACTTCTTTGTGTTCTGTGAAATCATCTCACAGAGTTACCGCTTTCCCCTCAAGAAGCCTTTCGCTTAGACATTTCTTGTGGAATTGGCAAAGTTATATTTGGAAGCTCATAGAGGGCTATGGAGAAAAAGGAAATATCCTCCGATGAAATCTGGAAAGAAGCTTTCTGAGAAACTGCTTAGTGTTCTGTTAATTCATCTCCCAGCGTTACATCTGTATTTCGTGGATCTCATTGCTAGCCTTAATTCTGTGGAATCTGAGAACAGATATTTCGGATCCCTTTGAAGACTGCAGGGACAAAGGAAATATTCTCCGATAACAAAGAGAAAGAAGCTTTCTGAGAAACTTCTTTGTGTTCTATGAAATCATCTCACAGAGTTACAGTTTTCCACTCTAGTACCCTTTCCCTAAGACAGTTCTTGTGGAATTGGCAAAGTGATATTTGGAAGCCCATAGAGGGCTATGGTGAAAAAGGAAATATCCTCCAATGAAATCTGGAAAGAAGTTTTCTGAGAAACTGCTTAGTTTTCTGTTAATTCATCCCCCAGAGTTACATCTGCATTTCGTGATTCTCTTTGTTAGCCTAATTTCTGTGGAATCTGAGAACAGATATTTCGGATCCCTTTGAAGACTATAGGGCCAAAGGAAATATCCTCCGATAACAAAGAGAAAGAAGCTTTCTGAGAAACTTCTTTCTGTTCTGTGAAATCATCTCACAGAGTTACAGCTTTCCCCTCAAGAAGCCTTTCGCTAAGACAGTTCTTGTGGAATTGGCAGAGTGATATTTGGAAGCCCATAGAGGGATATGGTGAAAAAGGATATATCCTCCGATGAAATCTGGAAAGAAGCTTTCTGAAAAACTGCTTAGTTTTCTGTTAATTCGTCTCACAGTGTTACACCTGTACTTCGTGGATCTCTTTGCTAGCCTTATTTCTGTGGAATCTGAGAACAGATATTCTATTCCCTTTGAAGACTATAGGGCCAAAGGAAATATCCTCCGATACCAAAGAGAAAGAAGCTTTCTGAGAAACTTCTTTTTGTTCTGTGAAATCATCTCACCGAGTTACAACTTTCCTTTCAAGAAGCCTTTCGCTAAGACAGTTCTTGTGGAATTGGCAAAGTGATATTTGGAAGCCCATAGAGGGCTATGGTGAAAAAGGATATATCCACCGATGAAATCTGGAAAGAAGCTTTCTGAGAAACTGCTTAGTTTTCTGTTAATTCATCTCACAGACTTACACCTGTATTTCGTGGATCTCTTTGCTAGCCTTATATCTGTGGAATCTGAGAACAGATATTCGAATCCCTTTGAAGACTATAGGGCCAAAGGAAATATCCTCCGATAACAAAGAGAAAGAAGCTTTCTGAGAAACTTCTTTGTGTTCTGTGAAATCATCTCACAGAGATACAGCTTTCCACTCAAGTAGCCTTTCGCTAAGACAGTTCTTGTGGAATTGGCAAAGTGATATCTGGAAGCTCATAGAGGGCTATGGAGAAAAAGGAAATATCCTCCGATGAAATCTGGAAAGAAGCTTTCTTAGAAACTGCTTAGTGTTCTGTTAATTCATCTCACAGCGTTACATCTGTATTTCGTGGATCTCTTTGCTAGCCTTATTTCTGTGGAATCTGAGAACACATATTTCCTTTCCCTTTGAAGACTATATGGCCAAAGGAAATATTCTCCGATAAAAAAGAGAAAGATGCTTACTGAGAAAATTCTTTGTGTTCTGTGAAATCATCTCACACAGTTACAACTGTCCTCTCAAGAAGCCTTTCGCTAAGACAGTTCTTGTGGAATTGGCAAAGTGATATTTGGAAGCCCATAGAGAGCTATGGTGAAAAAGGAAATATCCTCCGAAGATATCTGGAAAGAAGCTTTCTGAGAAACTGCTTAGTGTTCTGTTAATTCATCTCACAGAGTTACATGTGTGTTTGGTAGATCTCTTTGTTAGCCTAATTTCTGTGGAATCTGAAAACAGATTTCGGATCCCTTTGTAGACTATGGGGCCAAAGGAAATATCCTCCGATAACAAAGAGAAAGAAGCTTTCTGAGAAACTTCTTTGTGTTCTGTGAAATCATCTCACAGAGTTACAGCTTTCCCCTCAAGAAGCCTTTCGCTAAGACAGTTCTTGTGGAATTGGCAAAGTGATATTTGGAAGTCCATAGAGGGCTATGGAGAAAAAGGAAATATCCTCCGAAGAAATCTGGAAAGAAGCGTTCTGAGAAACTGCTTAGTGTTCTGTTAAGTCATCTGCCAGAGTTACATCTGCATTTCGTGGATCTCTTTGCTAGCCTTATTTCTGTGGAATCTGAGAACAGATATTTCGGATCCCTTTGAAGAATATAGTGCCAAAGGAAATATCCTCCGATACCGAAGAGAAAGAAGCTTTCTGAGAAACTTCTTTGTGTTCTGTGAAATCATCTCACAGAGTTACAGCTCTCCCCTCAAGAAGCCTTTCGTTAAGACAGTTCTTGTGGAATTGGCAAAGTGATATTTGGAAGCCCATAGAGGGGTATGGTGAAAAAGGAAATATCCTCCGATGATATCTGGAAAGAAGCTTTCTGAGAAACTCCTTAGTGTTCTGTTAATTCATCTCACAGAGTTACATCTGTATTTCGTGGATCTCTTTGCTAGCCTTATTTCTGTGGAATCTGACAACAGATATTTCGGATCCCTTTGAAGACTATAGGGCCAAAGGAAATATCCTCCGATAACAAAGAGGAAGCAGCTTTCTGAGAAACTTCTTTGTGTTCTATGAAATCATCTCACAGAGTTACAGCTTTCCCCTCAAGAAGCCTTTCGCTAAGGCAGTTCTTGTGGAATTGGTAAAGGGATATTTGGAAGCCCATAGAAGGCTATGGTGAAAAAGGAAATATCCACCGATGAAATCTGGAAAGAAGCTTTCTAAGAAACTGCTTAGTGTTATGTTAATTCATCTCACAGAGTTACATCTGTATTTCGTGGATCTCTTTGCTAGCCTTATTTCTGTGGAATCTGAGAACAGATATTTCCATTTCCTTTGAAGGCTATAGAGCCAAAGGAAATATTCTCCGATAACAAAGAAAAAGAAGCTTTCTGAGAAACTTCTTTGTGTTCTGTGATATCATCTCACAGAGTTACAGCTTTCCGCTCAAGAAGCCTTTCGCTAAGACAGTTCTTGTGGAATTGACAAAGTGATATTTGGAACCCCATAGAGGGCTACTGTGAAAAAGGAAATATCCTCCGATGAAATCTGGAAAGAAGCTTTTTGAGAAACTGCTTAGTGTTCTGTTAATTCATCTCATAGAGTTACATCTGTATTTCGTGGATCTCTTTGCTAGCCTTTTTTCTGTGGAATCTGAGAACAGATATTTCCTTTCCCTTTGAAGACTATACGGCCAAAGGTAATATCCTCCGATAAGAAAGAGAAAGAAGCTTTCTGAGAAACTTCTTTGTGTTCTGTGAAATCATCTCACAGAGTTACAGCATTCCCCTCAAGAAGCCTTTCGCTAAGACAGTTCTTGTGGAATTGGCAAAGTGATATTTGGAAGCCCACAGAGGGCTATGGTGAAAAGGATATATCCACCGATGAAATCTGGGAACAAGCTTTCTGAGAAACTGCTTAGTTTTCTGTTAAGTCGTCTCACAGAGTTACACCTGTATTTCGTGGATCTCTTTGCTAGCCTTATTTCTGTGGAATCTGAGAACACATATTTCGGATCCCTTTGAAGACTACAGGGCCAAAGGAAATATAATCCGATAACAAAGAGAAAGAAGCGTTCTGAGAAACTTCTTTGTGTTCTGTGAAATCATCTCACAGAGTTACAGCTTTCCACTCAAGTACCCGTTCGCTAAGACAGTTCTTGTCGAATGGGCAAAGTGATATTTGGAAGCCCATAGAGGGCTATGGTGAAAAAGAAAATATCCTAAGATGAAATCTGGAAAGAAGCTTTCTGAGAAACTGCTTAATGTTGTGTTAATTCATCTCACAGAGTTACATCTGCATTTCGTGGATCTCTTTGCTAGCCTTATTTCTGTGGAATCTGAGAACAGATATTTCGGATCCCTTTGAAGAATATAGTGCCAAAGGAAATATCCTCCGATACCAAAGAGAAAGAAGCTTTCTGAGAAACTTCTTTGTGTTCTGTGAAATCATCTCACAGAGTTACAGCTCTCCCCTCAAGAAGCCTTTCGTTAAGACAGTTCTTGTGGAATTGGCAAAGTGATATTTGGAAGCCCATAGAGGGGTATGGTGAAAAAGGAAATATTCTCCGATGATATCTGGAAAGAAGCTTTCTGAGAAACTGCTTAGTGTTCTGTTAATTCATCTCACAGTGTTACATCTGTATTTCGTGGATCTCTTTGCTAGCCTTATTTCTGTGGAATCTGAGAACACATATTTCCTTTCCCTTTGAAGACTATGGGGCCAAAGGAAATATTCTCCGATAAAAAAGAGAAAGAAACTTTCTGAGAAACTTCTTTTTGTTCTGTGAAATCATCTCACCGAGTTACAACTTTCCTTTCAAGAAGCCTTTCGCTAAGACAGTTCTTGTGGAATTGGCAAAGTGATATTTGGAAGCCCATAGAGGGCTATGGTGAAAAAGGATATATCCACCGATGAAATCTGGAAAGAAGCTTTCTGAGAAACTGCTTAGTTTTCTGTTAATTCATCTCACAGAGTTACACCTGTATTTCGTGGATCTCTTTGCTAGCCTTATTTCTGTGGAATCTGAGAACAGATATTCGAATCCCTTTGAAGACTATAGGGCCAAAGGAAATATCCTCCGATAACAAAGAGAAAGAAGCTTTCTGAGAAACTTCTTTGTGTTCTGTGAAATCATCTCACAGAGTTACAGCTTTCCCCTCAAGAAGCCTTTCGCTAAGACAGTTCTTGTGGAATTGGCAAAGTGATATTTGGAAGCTCATAGAGGGCTATGGAGAAAAAGGAAATATCCTCCGATGAAATCTGGAAACAAGCTTTCTGAGAAACTGCTTAGTTTTCTGTTAATTCGTCTCACAGAGTTACACCTGTATTTCGTGGGTCTCTTTGCTAGCCTTATTTCTGTGGAATCTGAGAACAGATATTTCGGATCCCATTGAAGACTATAGGGCCAAAGGAAATATCCTCTGATAACAAAGAGAAAGAAGCTTTCTGAGAAACTTCTTTGTGTTCTGTGAAATCATCTCACAGAGTTACAGCTTTCCACTCAAGTACCCGTTCGCTAATACAGTTCTTGTGGAATGGGCAAAGTGATATTTGGAAGCCCATAGAGGGCTATTGTGAAAAAGGAAATATCCTTCGATGAAATCTGGAAAGAAGCTTTCTGAGAAACTGCTTAGTGTTCTGTTAATTCATCTCACAGAGTTACATCTGTATTTCCTAGATCTGTTTGCCAGCCTTATTTGTGTGGAATCTGAGAACAGATATTACGGATCCCTTTGAAGACTATAGGGCCAAAGGAAATATCCTCCGATAAAAAATTGGAAGAAGCTTTCTGAGAAACTTCTTTGTGTTCTGTGAAATCATCTCACAGAGTTACAGCTTTCCCCTCAAGAAGCCTTTCGCTAAGGCAGTTCTTGTGGAATTGGCAAAGAGATATTTGGAAGCCCATAGAAGGCTATGGTGAAAAAGGAAATATCCTCCGATGAAATCTGGAAAGAAGCTTTCTAGGAAACTGCTTAGTGTTCTGTTAATTCATCTCACAGAGTTATATCTGTATTTCGTGGATCTCTTTGCTAGCCTTATTTCTGTGGAATCTGAGAACAGATATTTCCATTTCCTTTGAAGACTGTAGAGCCAAAGGAAATATTCTCGGATAACAAAGAAAAAAAAGCTTTCTGAGAAACTTCTTTGGGTTCTGTGATATCATCTCACAGAGTTACAGCTTTCCCCTCAAGAAGCCTTTAGCTAAGGCAGTTCTTGTGGAATTGGCAAAGTGATATTTGGAAGCCCATAGAGGGCTATTGTGAAAAAGGAAATATCCTCCAATGAAATCTGGAAAGAAGCTTTTTGAGAAACTGCTTAGTGTTCTGTTAATTCATCTCATAGTGTTACATCTGTATTTCGTGGATCTCTTTGCTAGCCTTTTTTCTGTGGTATCTGAGAACATTTATTTCCTTTCCCTTTTTAGACTATAGGGCCAAAGGAAATATCCTCCGATAACAACGAGAAGGAAGCTTTCTGAGAAAATTCTTTCTGTTCTGTGAAATCATCTCACAGAGTTTCAGCTTTCCCCTCAAGAAGCCTATCGCAAAGACAGTTCTTGTGGAATTGGCAAAGTGATATTTGGAAGCCCATAGAGGGCTACGGTGAAAAAGGAAATATCCTCCGATGAAATCTGGAAAGAAGCTTTCTGAGAAACTGCTTAGTGTTCTGTTAATTCATCTCACAGAGTTACATCTGCATTTCGTGGATCTCTTTGTTAGCCTAATTTCTGTGGAATCTGAGAACAGATATTTCGGATCCCTTTGAAGACTATAGGGCCAAAGGAAATATCCTCCGATAACAAAGAGAAAGAAGCGCTCTGAGAAACTTCTTTGTGTTTTGTGATATCATCTCACAGAGTTACAGCTTTCCACTCAAGTACCCGTTCGCTTAGACAGTTCTTGTGGAATGTGCAAAGTGATATTTGGAAGCCCATAGAGGGCTATGGTGAAAAAGAAAATATCCTAAGATGAAATCTGGAAAGAAGCTTTCTGAGAAACTGCTTAATGTTGTGTTAATTCATCTCACAGAGTTACATCTGCATTTCGTGGATCTCTTTGCTAGCCTTATTTCTGTGGAATCTGAGAACAGATATTTCGGATCCCTTTGAAGACTATAGGGCCAAAGGAAATATCCTCCGATACCAAAGAGAAAGAAGCTTTCTGAGAAACTTCTTTGTGTTCTGTGAAATCGTCTCACAGAGTTACAGCTTTCCCCTCAAGAAGCCTTTCGCTAAGACAGTTCTTGTGGAATTGGCAAAGTGATATTTGGAAGCCCATAGACGGGTATGATGAAAAAGGAAATATCCTCCGATGATATCTGGAAAGAAGCTTTCTGAGAAACTGCTTAGTGTTCTGTTAATTCATCTCACAGGGTTACATCTGTATGTCGTGGATCTCTTTGCTAGCCTTATTTCTGTGGAATCTGACAACAGATATTTCGGATCCCTTTGAGGACTATAGGGCCAAAGGAAATATCCTCCGATAACAAAGAGGAAGAAGCTTTCTGAGAAACTTCTTTGTGTTCTGTGAAATCATCTCACAGAGTTACAGCTTTCCCCTAAAGAAGCCTTTCGCTAAGGCAGTTCTTGTGGAATTGGCAAAGAGATATTTGGAAGCCCATAGAAGGCTATGGTGAAAAAGGGAATATCCTCCGATGAAATCTGGAAAGAAGCTTTCTAAGAAACTGCTTAGTGTTCTGTTAATTCATCTCACAGAGTTACATCTGTATTTCGTGGATCTCTTTGCTAGCCTTATTTCTGTGGAATCTGAGAACAGATATTTCCATATCCTTTGAAGACTATAGAGCCAAAGGAAATATTCTCTGATAAGAAAGAAAAAGAAGCTTTCTGAGAAACTTCTTTGTGTTCTGAGATATCATCTCACAGAGTTACAGCTTTCCCCTCAAGAAGCCTTTCGCTAAGACAGTTCTTGTGGAATTGACAAAGTGATATTTGGAAGCCCATAGAGGGCTATTGTGAAAAAGGAAATATCCTTCGATGAAATCTGGAAAGAAGCTTTCTGAAAAACTGCTTAGTGTTCTGTTAATTCATCTCACAGAGTTACATCTGTATGTCCTAGATCTGTTTGCTAGCCTTATTTCTGTGGAATCTGAAAACAGATATTTCGGATCCCTTTGAAGACTATAGGGCAAAGGAAATATCCTCCGATAACAAAGAGAAAGAAGCTTTCTGAGAAACTTCTTTGTGTTCTATGAAATCATCTAACAGAGTAACAGCTTTCCACTCTAGTACCCTTTCCCTAAGACAGTTCTTGTGGAATTGGCAAAGTCATATTTGGAAGCCCATAGAGGGCTATGGGGAAAAAGGAAATATCCTCCGATGAAATCTGGAAAGAAGCTTTCTGAGAAACTGCTTAGTGTTCTGTTAATTCATCTCACAGAGTTACGTCTGCATTTCGTGGATCTCTTTGTTAGCCTAATTTCTCTGGAATCTGAGAACAGATATTTCGGATCCCTTTGAAGACTATAGGGCCAAAGGAAATATCCTCCGATAACAAAGAGAAAGAAGCGTTCTGAGAAACTTCTTTGTGTTCTGTGAAATCATCTCAAAGAGTTACAGCTTTCCACTCAAGTACCCGTTCGCTAAGACAGTTCTTGTGGAATGGGCAAAGTGATATTTGGAAGCCCATAGAGGGGTATGGTGAAAAAGAAAATATCCTAAGATGAAATCTGGAAAGAAGCTTTCTGAGAAACTGCTTAATGTTGTGTTAATTCATCTCACTGAGTTTCATCTGCATTTCGTGGATCTCTTTGCTAGCCTTATTTCTGTGGAATCTGAGAACAGATATTTCGGATCCCTTTGAAGACTATAGGGCCAAAGGAAATATCCTCCGATACCAAAGAGAAAGAAGCTTTCTGAGAAACTTCTTTGTGTTCTGTGAAATCATCTCACAGAGTTACAGCTTTCCCCTCAAGAAGCCTTTCGCTAAGACAGTTCTTGTGGAATTCGCAAAGTGATATTTGGAAGCCCATAGAGGGTTATGATGAAAAAGGAAATATCCTCTGATGATATCTGGAAAGAAGCTTTCTGAGAAACTGCGTAGTGTTCTGTTAATTCATCTCACAGGGTTACATCTGTTTGTCGTGGATCTCTTTGCTAGCCTTATTTCTGTGGAATCTGAAAACAGATATTTCGGATCCCTTTGAAGACTATAGGGCCAAAGGAAATATCCTCCGATAACAAAGAGGAAGAAGCTTTCTGAGAAACTTCTTTGTGTTCTGTGAAATCATCTCACAGAGTTACAGCTTTCCCCTCAAGGAGCCTTTCGCTAAGGCAGTTCTTGTGGAATTGGCAAAGAGATATTTGGAAGCCCATAGAAGGCTATGGTGAAAAAGGAAATATCCTCCGATGAAATCTGGAAAGAAGCTTTCTAGGAAACTGCTTAGTGTTCTGTTATTTCATCTCACAGAGTTACATCTGTATTTCGTGGATCTCTTTGCTAGCCTTATTTCTGTGGAATCTGAGAACAGATATTTCCATTTCCTTTGAAGACTATAGAGCCAAAGGAAATATTCTCCGATAAGAAAGTAAAAGAAGCTTTCTGAGAAACTTCTTTGTGTTCTGTGAAATCATCTCACAGAGTTACAGCTTTCCCCTCAAGAAGCCTTTCGCTAAGACAGTTCTTGTGGAATTGAGAAAGTGATATTTGGAAGCCCTTAGAGGGCTATTGTGAAAAAGGAAATATCCTCCGATGAATTCTGGAAAGAAGCTTTTTGAGAAACTGCTTAGTGTTCTGTTAATTCATCTCATAGTGTTACATCTGTATTTCGTGGATCTCTTTGCTAGCCTTTTTTCTGTGGAATCTGAGAACATTTATTTCCTTTCCCTTTGAAGACTATAGGGCCAAAGGAAATATCCTCCGATAAAAACGAGAAGGAAGCTTTCTGAGAAACTTCTTTGTGTTCTGTGAAATCATCTCACAGAGTTTCAGCTTTCCCCTCAAGAAGCCTATCGCAAAGACAGTTCTTGTGGAATTGGCAAAGTGATATTTGGAAGCCCATAGAGGGCTATGACGAAAACTGAAATATCATCCGATGAAATCTGGAAAGAAGCTTTCTGAGAAACTGCTTAGTGTTCTGTTAATACTTCTCACAGAGTTACATCAGCATTTCGTGGATCTCTTTGTTAGCCTTATTTCTGTGGAATCTGAGAACAGATATTTCGGATCCCTTTGAAGACTATAGGGCCAAAGGAAATATCCTCCGATATCAACGAGAAGGAAGCTTTATGAGAAACTTCTTTGTGTTCTGTGAAATCATCTCACAGAGTTACAGCTTTCCCCTCAAGAAGCCTTTCGCAAAGACAGTTCTTGTGAAATTGGCAAAGTGATATTTGGAAGCCCATATAGGGCTATGGTGAAAAAGGAAATAGCCTCCGATGAAATCTGGAAAGAAGCTTTCTGAGAAACTGCTTAGTGTTCTGTTAATTCATCTCACAGAGTTACATCTGCATTTCGTGGATCTCTTTGTTAGCCTAATTTCTGTGGAATTTGAGAACAGATATTTGGGATCCCTTTGAAGACTATAGGGCCAAAGGAAATATCCTCTGATAACAAAGAAAAAGAAGCTTTCTGAGAAACTTCTTTGTGTTCTGTGAAATCATCTCACAGAGTTACAGCTTTCCACTCAAGTACCCGTTCGCTAATACAGTTCTTGTGGAATGGGCAAAGTGATATTTGGAAGCCCATAGAGGGCTATTGTGAAAAAGGAAATATCCTTCGATGAAATCTGGAAAGAAGATTTCTGAGAAACTGCTTAGTGTTCTGTTAATTCATGTCACAGAGTTACATCTGCATTTCGTGGATCTCTTTGTTAGCCTAATTTCTGTGGAATTTGAGAACAGATATTTGGGATCACTTTGAAGACTATGGGGCCAAAGGAAATATTCTCTGATAACAAAGAAAAAGAAGCTTTCTGAGAAACTTCTTTGTGTTCTGTGAAATCATCTCACAGAGTTACAGCTTTCCACTCAAGTACCCGTTCGCTAATACAGTTCTTGTGGAATGGGCAAAGTGATACTTGGAAGCCCATAGAGGGCTATTGTGAAAAAGGAAATATCCTTCGATGAAATCTGGAAAGAAGATTTCTGAGAAACTGCTTAGTGTTCTGTTAATTCATCTCACAGAGTTACGTCTGCATTTCGTGGATCTCTTTGTTAGCCTAATTTCTGTGGTATCTGAGAAGAGATATTTCGGATCCCTTTGAAGACTATAGGGCCAAAGGAAATATCCTCCGATAACAAAGAGAAAGAAGCGTTCTGAGAAACTTCTTTGTGTTCTCTGAAATCATCTCATAGAGTTACAGCTTTCCACTCAAGTACCCGTTCGCTAAGACAGTTCTTGTGGAATGGGCAAAGTGATATTTGGAAGCCCATAGAGGGCTATGGTGAAAAAGAAAATATCCTAAGATGAAATCTGGAAAGAAGCTTTCTGAGAAACTGCTTAATGTTGTGTTAATTCATCTCACAGAGTTACAACTGCATTTCGTGGATCTCTTTGCTAGCCTTATTTCTGTGGAATCTGAGAACAGATATTTCGGATCCCTTTGAAGACTATAGGGCCAAAGGAAATATCCTCCGATACCAAAGAGAAAGAAGCTTTCTGAGAAACTTCTTTGTGTTCTGTGAAATCATCTCACAGAGTTACAGCTTTCCCCTCAAGAAGCCTTTCGCTAAGACAGTTCTTGTGGAATTGGCAAAGTGATATTTGGAAGCCCATATAGGGTTATGATGAAAAAGGAAATATCCTCCGATGATATCTGGAAAGAAGCTTTCTGAGAAACTGCTTAGTGTTCTGTTAATTCATCTCACAGGGTTACATCTGTATGTCGTGGATCTCTTTCCTAGCCTTATTTCTGTGGAATCTGACAACAGATATTTCGGATCCCTTTGAAGACTATAGGGCCAAAGGAAATATCCTCCGATAACAAAGAGGAAGAAGCTTTCTGAGAAACTTCTTTGTGTTCTGTGAAATCATCTCACAGAGTTACAGCTTTCCCCTCAAGAATTCTTACGCTAAGGCAGTTCTGTGGAATTGGCAAAGAGATATTTGGAAGCCCATAGAAGGCTATGGTGATAAAGGAAATATCCTCCGATGAAATCTGGAAAGAAGCTTTCTAGGAAACTGCTTAGTGTTCTGTTAATTCATCTCACAGAGTTACATCTGTATTTCGTGGATCTCTTTGCTAGCCTTATTTCTGTGGAATCTGAGAACACATATTTCCATTTCCTTTGAAGACTATAGAGCCAAAGGAAATATTCTCCGATAACAAAGAAAAAGAAGATTTCTGAGAACTTCTTTGTGTTCTGTGATATCATCTCACAGAGTTACAGCTTTCCCTTCAAGAAGCCTTTCGCTAAGACAGTTCTTGTGGAATTGACAAAGTGATATTTGGAAGCCCATAGAGGGCTATTGTGAAAAAGGAAATATCCTCCGATGAAATCTGGAAAGAAGCTTTTTGAGAAACTGCTTAGTGTTCTGTTAATTCATCTCATAGTGTTACATCTGTATTTCGTGGATCTCTTTGCTAGCCTTTTTTCTGTGGAATCTGAGAACATATATTTCCTTTCCCTTTGAAGACTATACGGCCAAAGAGAATATCCTCCGATAAGAAAGAGAAAGAATCTTTCTGAGAAACTTCTTTGTGTTCTGTGAAATCAGCTCACAGAGTTACAGCTTTCCCATCAAGAAGCCTTTCGCTAAGACAGTTCTTCTGGAATTGGCAAAGTGATATTTGGAATCCCCTAGAGGGCTATGGTGAAAAAGGAAATATCCTCCGATGAAATCTGGAAAGAAGCTTTCTGAAAAACTGCTTAGTGTTCTGTTAATTCATCTCACAGAGTCACATCTGTATTTCGTGGATCTCTTTGCTTGCCTTATTTCTGTGGAATCTGAGAACAGATATTTCGGATCCCTTTGAAGACAATAGGGCCAAAGGAAATATCCTCCGATAACAAAGAGAAAGAAGCTTTCTGAGAAACTTCTTTGTGTTCTATGAAATCATCTCACAGAGTTACAGTTTTCCACTGTAGTACCCTTTCGCTAAGACAGTTCTTGTGGAATTGGCAAAGTGATATTTGGAAGCCCATAGAGGGCTACGGTGAAAAAGGAAATATCCTCCGATGAAATCTGGAAAGAAGCTTTCTGAGAAACTGCTTAGTGTTCTGTGAATTCATCTCCCAGAGTTACATCTGCATTTTGTGATTCTCTTTGTTAGCCTAATTTCAGTGGAATCTGAGAACAGATATTTCGGATCCCTTTGAAGACTATAGGGCCAAAGGAAATATCCTCCGATACCAAAGAGAAAGAAGCTTTCTGAGAAACTTCTTTGTGTTCTGTGAAATCGTCTCACAGAGTTACAGCTTTCCCCTCAAGAAGCCTTTCGCTAAGACAGTTCTTGTGGAATTGGCAAAGTGATATTTGGAAGCCCATAGACGGGTATGATGAAAAAGGAAATATCCTCCGATGATATCTGGAAAGAAGCTTTCTGAGAAACTGCTTAGTGTTCTGTTAATTCATCTCACAGGGTTACATCTGTATGTCGTGGATCTCTTTGCTAGCCTTATTTCTGTGGAATCTGACAACAGATATTTCGGATCCCTTTGAAGACTATAGGGCCAAAGGAAATATCCTCCGATAACAAAGAGGAAGAAGCTTTCTGAGAAACTTCTTTGTGTTCTGTGAAATCATCTCACAGAGTTACAGCTTTCCCCTAAAGAAGCCTTTCGCTAAGGCAGTTCTTGTGGAATTGGCAAAGAGATATTTGGAAGCCCATAGAAGGCTATGGTGAAAAAGGGAATATCCTCCGATGAAATCTGGAAAGAAGCTTTCTAAGAAACTGCTTAGTGTTCTGTTAATTCATCTCACAGAGTTACATCTGTATTTCGTGGATCTCTTTGCTAGCCTTATTTCTGTGGAATCTGAGAACAGATATTTCCATATCCTTTGAAGACTATAGAGCCAAAGGAAATATTCTCTGATAAGAAAGAAAAAGAAGCTTTCTGAGAAACTTCTTTGTGTTCTGAGATATCATCTCACAGAGTTACAGCTTTCCCCTCAAGAAGCCTTTCGCTAAGACAGTTCTTGTGGAATTGACAAAGTGATATTTGGAAGCCCATAGAGGGCTATTGTGAAAAAGGAAATATCCTTCGATGAAATCTGGAAAGAAGCTTTCTGAAAAACTGCTTAGTGTTCTGTTAATTCATCTCACAGAGTTACATCTGTATGTCCTAGATCTGTTTGCTAGCCTTATTTCTGTGGAATCTGAAAACAGATATTTCGGATCCCTTTGAAGACTATAGGGCAAAGGAAATATCCTCCGATAACAAAGAGAAAGAAGCTTTCTGAGAAACTTCTTTGTGTTCTATGAAATCATCTAACAGAGTAACAGCTTTCCACTCTAGTACCCTTTCCCTAAGACAGTTCTTGTGGAATTGGCAAAGTCATATTTGGAAGCCCATAGAGGGCTATGGGGAAAAAGGAAATATCCTCCGATGAAATCTGGAAAGAAGCTTTCTGAGAAACTGCTTAGTGTTCTGTTAATTCATCTCACAGAGTTACGTCTGCATTTCGTGGATCTCTTTGTTAGCCTAATTTCTCTGGAATCTGAGAACAGATATTTCGGATCCCTTTGAAGACTATAGGGCCAAAGGAAATATCCTCCGATAACAAAGAGAAAGAAGCGTTCTGAGAAACTTCTTTGTGTTCTGTGAAATCATCTCAAAGAGTTACAGCTTTCCACTCAAGTACCCGTTCGCTAAGACAGTTCTTGTGGAATGGGCAAAGTGATATTTGGAAGCCCATTGAGGGGTATGGTGAAAAAGAAAATATCCTAAGATGAAATCTGGAAAGAAGCTTTCTGAGAAACTGCTTAATGTTGTGTTAATTCATCTCACTGAGTTTCATCTGCATTTCGTGGATCTCTTTGCTAGCCTTATTTCTGTGGAATCTGAGAACAGATATTTCGGATCCCTTTGAAGACTATAGGGCCAAAGGAAATATCCTCCGATACCAAAGAGAAAGAAGCTTTCTGAGAAACTTCTTTGTGTTCTGTGAAATCATCTCACAGAGTTACAGCTTTCCCCTCAAGAAGCCTTTCGCTAAGACAGTTCTTGTGGAATTCGCAAAGTGATATTTGGAAGCCCATAGAGGGGTATGATGAAAAAGGAAATATCCTCTGATGATATCTGGAAAGAAGCTTTCTGAGAAACTGCGTAGTGTTCTGTTAATTCATCTCACAGGGTTACATCTGTTTGTCGTGGATCTCTTTGCTAGCCTTATTTCTGTGGAATCTGAAAGCAGATATTTCGGATCCCTTTGAAGACTATAGGGCCAAAGGAAATATCCTCCGATAACAAAGAGGAAGAAGCTTTCTGAGAAACTTCTTTGTGTTCTGTGAAATCATCTCACAGAGTTACAGCTTTCCCCTCAAGAAGCCTTTCGCTAAGGCAGTTCTTGTGGAATTGGCAAAGAGATATTTGGAAGCCCATAGAAGGCTATGGTGAAAAAGGAAATATCCTCCGATGAAATCTGGAAAGAAGCTTTCTAGGAAACTGCTTAGTGTTCTGTTATTTCATCTCACAGAGTTACATCTGTATTTCGTGGATCTCTTTGCTAGCCTTATTTCTGTGGAATCTGAGAACAGATATTTCCATTTCCTTTGAAGACTATAGAGCCAAAGGAAATATTCTCCGATAAGAAAGAAAAAGAAGCTTTCTGAGAAACTTCTTTGTGTTCTGTGATATCATCTCACAGAGTTACAGCTTTCCCCTCAAGAAGCCTTTCGCTAAGACAGTTCTTGTGGAATTGAGAAAGTGATATTTGGAAGCCCTTAGAGGGCTATTGTGAAAAAGGAAATATCCTCCGATGAATTCTGGAAAGAAGCTTTTTGAGAAACTGCTTAGTGTTCTGTTAATTCATCTCATAGTGTTACATCTGTATTTCGTGGATCTCTTTGCTAGCCTTTTTTCTGTGGAATCTGAGAACATTTATTTCCTTTCCCTTTGAAGACTATAGGGCCAAAGGAAATATCCTCCGATAAAAACGAGAAGGAAGCTTTCTGAGAAACTTCTTTGTGTTCTGTGAAATCATCTCACAGAGTTTCAGCTTTCCCCTCAAGAAGCCTATCGCAAAGACAGTTCTTGTGGAATTGGCAAAGTGATATTTGGAAGCCCATAGAGGGCTATGACGAAAACTGAAATATCATCCGATGAAATCTGGAAAGAAGCTTTCTGAGAAACTGCTTAGTGTTCTGTTAATACTTCTCACAGAGTTACATCAGCATTTCGTGGATCTCTTTGTTAGCCTTATTTCTGTGGAATCTGAGAACAGATATTTCGGATCCCTTTGAAGACTATAGGGCCAAAGGAAATATCCTCCGATATCAACGAGAAGGAAGCTTTATGAGAAACTTCTTTGTGTTCTGTGAAATCATCTCACAGAGTTACAGCTTTCCCCTCAAGAAGCCTTTCGCTAAGACAGTTCTTGTGGAATTGGCAAAGTGATATTTGGAAGCCCATATAGGGTTATGATGAAAAAGGAAATATCCTCCGATGATATCTGGAAAGAAGCTTTCTGAGAAACTGCTTAGTGTTCTGTTAATTCATCTCACAGGGTTACATCTGTATGTCGTGGATCTCTTTCCTAGCCTTATTTCTGTGGAATCTGACAACAGATATTTCGGATCCCTTTGAAGACTATAGGGCCAAAGGAAATATCCTCCGATAACAAAGAGGAAGAAGCTTTCTGAGAAACTTCTTTGTGTTCTGTGAAATCATCTCACAGAGTTACAGCTTTCCCCTCAAGAATTCTTACGCTAAGGCAGTTCTGTGGAATTGGCAAAGAGATATTTGGAAGCCCATAGAAGGCTATGGTGATAAAGGAAATATCCTCCGATGAAATCTGGAAAGAAGCTTTCTAGGAAACTGCTTAGTGTTCTGTTAATTCATCTCACAGAGTTACATCTGTATTTCGTGGATCTCTTTGCTAGCCTTATTTCTGTGGAATCTGAGAACACATATTTCCATTTCCTTTGAAGACTATAGAGCCAAAGGAAATATTCTCCGATAACAAAGAAAAAGAAGATTTCTGAGAACTTCTTTGTGTTCTGTGATATCATCTCACAGAGTTACAGCTTTCCCTTCAAGAAGCCTTTCGCTAAGACAGTTCTTGTGGAATTGACAAAGTGATATTTGGAAGCCCATAGAGGGCTATTGTGAAAAAGGAAATATCCTCCGATGAAATCTGGAAAGAAGCTTTTTGAGAAACTGCTTAGTGTTCTGTTAATTCATCTCATAGTGTTACATCTGTATTTCGTGGATCTCTTTGCTAGCCTTTTTTCTGTGGAATCTGAGAACATATATTTCCTTTCCCTTTGAAGACTATACGGCCAAAGAGAATATCCTCCGATAAGAAAGAGAAAGAATCTTTCTGAGAAACTTCTTTGTGTTCTGTGAAATCAGCTCACAGAGTTACAGCTTTCCCATCAAGAAGCCTTTCGCTAAGACAGTTCTTCTGGAATTGGCAAAGTGATATTTGGAATCCCCTAGAGGGCTATGGTGAAAAAGGAAATATCCTCCGATGAAATCTGGAAAGAAGCTTTCTGAAAAACTGCTTAGTGTTCTGTTAATTCATCTCACAGAGTCACATCTGTATTTCGTGGATCTCTTTGCTTGCCTTATTTCTGTGGAATCTGAGAACAGATATTTCGGATCCCTTTGAAGACAATAGGGCCAAAGGAAATATCCTCCGATAACAAAGAGAAAGAAGCTTTCTGAGAAACTTCTTTGTGTTCTATGAAATCATCTCACAGAGTTACAGTTTTCCACTGTAGTACCCTTTCGCTAAGACAGTTCTTGTGGAATTGGCAAAGTGATATTTGGAAGCCCATAGAGGGCTACGGTGAAAAAGGAAATATCCTCCGATGAAATCTGGAAAGAAGCTTTCTGAGAAACTGCTTAGTGTTCTGTGAATTCATCTCCCAGAGTTACATCTGCATTTTGTGATTCTCTTTGTTAGCCTAATTTCAGTGGAATCTGAGAACAGATATTTCGGATCCCTTTGAGGACTATAGGGCCAAAGGAAATATCCTCCGATAACAAAGAGAAAGAACCTTTCTGAGAAACTTCTTTGTGTTCTGTGAAATCATCTCACAGAGTTACAGCTTTCCACTCAAGTACCCGTTCGCTAAGACAGTTCTTGTGGAATTGGCAAAGTGATATTTGGAACCCCTAGAGGGCTACTGTGAAAAAGGAAATATCCTCCGATGTAATCTGAAAAGAAGCTTTTTGAGATACTGCTTAGTGTTACGTTAATTCATCTCACAGAGTTACATCTGTATTTCGTGGGTCTCTTTGCTAGCCTTATTTCTGTGGAATCTGACAACAGATATTTCCTTTCCCTTTGAAGACTATAGGGCCAAAGGAAATATCCTCCGATAACAAAGAGAAAGAAGCTTTCTGAGAAACTTCTTTGTGTTCTGTGAAATCATCTCACAGAGTTACAGCTTTCCCCTCAAGAAGCCTTTCGCTAAGACAGTTTTTGTGGAATTGGAAAAGTGATATTTGGAAGCCCATAGAGGGCTATGGTGTAAAAGGAAATATCCTCCGATGAAATCTGGAAAGAAGCTTTCTGAGAAACTGCTTAGTGTTCTGTTAATTCATCTCACAGAGTTACATCTGTATTTCGTAGATCTCTTTGCTAGCCTTATTTCTGTGGAATCTGAGAACAGATATTTCCTTTCCCTTTGAAGACTATAGGGCCAAAGGAAATATCCTCTGATAACAAGGAGAAAGAAGCTTTCTGAGAAACTTCTTTGAGTTCTGTGAAATCATCTCACAGAGTTACAGCTTTCCCCTCAAGAAGCCTTTCGCTAATACAGTTCTTGTGGAATGGGCAAAGTGATATTTGGAAGCCCATAGAGGGCTATTGTGAAAAAGGAAATATCCTTCGATGAAATCTGGAAAGAAGCTTTCTGAGAAACTGCTTAGTGTTCTGTTAATTCATCTCACAGAGTTACATCTGTATTTCCTAGATATGTTTGCTAGCCTTACTTCTGTGGAATCTGAAAACAGATATTTCGGATCCCTATGAAGACTATAGGGCCAAAGGAAATATCCTCCGATAACAAAGAGATAGAAGCTTTCTGAGAAACTTCTTTGTGTTCTATGAAATCATCTAACAGAGTAACAGCTTTCCACTCTAGTAAACTTTCCCTAAGACAGTTCTTGTGGGATTGGCAAAGTCATATTTGGAAGCCCATAGAGGGCTACGGGGAAAAAGGAAATATCCTCCGATGAAATCTGGAAAGAAGCTTTCTGAGAAACTGCTTAGTGTTCTGTTAATTCATCTCACAGAGTTACATCTGTATTTCGTTGATCTCTTTGCTGGCCTTATTTCTGTGGAATCTGAGAACAGATATTTCGGATCCCTTTGAAGAGTATAGGGCCAAAAGAAATATTCTCCGATAACAAAGAGAAAGAAGCTTCCTGAGAAACTTCTTTGTGTTCTGTGAAATCATCTCACAGAGTTACAGCTTTCCCCTCAAGAAGCCTTTCGCTAAGACAGTTCTTGTGGAATTGTCAAAGTGATATTTGGAAGCCCATAGAGGGCTCCGGTGAAAAAGGAAATATCCTCCGATGAAATCTGGAAAGAAGCTTTCTGAGAAACTGCTTAGTGTTCTGTTAATTCATTTCACAGAGTTACGTCTGCATTTCGTGCATCTCTTTGTTAGCCTACTTTCTGTGGTATCTGAGAACAGATATTTCGGATCCCTTTGAAGACTATAGGGCCAAAGGAAATATCCTCCGATAACAAAGAGAAAGAAGCGTTCTGAGAAACTTCTTTGTGTTCTGTGAAATCATCTCACAGAGTTACAGCTTTCCACTCAAGTACCCGTTCGCTAAGACAGTTCTTGTGGAATGGGCAAAGTGATATTTGGAAGCCCATAGAGGGCTATGGTGAAAAAGAAAATATCCTAAGATGAAATCTGGAAAGAAGCTTTCTGAGAAACTGCTTAATGTTGTGTTAATTCATCTCACAGAGTTACATCTGCATTTCGTGGATCTCTTTGCTAGCCTTATTTCTGTGGAATCTGAGAACAGATATTTCAGATCCCTTTGAAGACTATAGGGCCAAAGGAAATATCCTCCGATACCAAAGAGAAAGAAGCTTTCAGAGAAACTTCTTTGTGTTCTGTGAAATCATCTCACAGAGTTACAGCTTTCCCCTCAAGAAGCCTTTCGCTAAGACAGTTCTTGTGGAATTGGCAAAGTGATATTTGGAAGCCCATAGAGGGGTATGATGAAAAAGGAAATATCCTCCGATGATATCTGGAAAGAAGCTTTCTGAGAAACTGCTTAGTGTTCTGTGAATTCATCTCACAGGGTTACATCGGTATGTCGTGGATCTCTTTGCTAGCCTTATTTCTGTGGAATCTGACAACAGATATTTCGGATCCTTTTGAAGACTATAGGGCCAAAGGAAATATCCTCCGATAACAAAGAGGAAGAAGCTTTCTGAGAAACTTCTTTGTGTTCTGTGAAATCATCTCACAGAGTTACAGCTTTCCCCTCAAGAAGCCTTTCGCTAAGGCAATTCTGTGGAATTGGCAAAGAGATATTTGGAAGCCCATAGAAGGCTATGGTGATAAAGGAAATATCCTCCGATGAAATCTGGAAAGAAGCTTTCTAGGAAACTGCTTAGTGTTCTGTTAATTCATCTCACAGAGTTACATCTGTATTTCGTGGATCTCTTTGCTAGCCTTATTTCTGTGGAATCTGAGAACAGATATTTCCATTTCTTTTGAAGACTATAGAGCCAAAGGAAATATTCTCCGATAACAAAGAAAAAGAAGATTTCTGAGAAACTTCTTTGTGTTCTGTGAAATCATCTCACAGAGTTACAGCTTTCCCCTCAAGAAGCCTTTCGCTAAGACAGTTCTTGTGGAATTGACAAAGTGATATTTGGAAGCCCATAGAGGGCTATTGTGAAAAAGGAAATATCCTCCGATGAAATCTGGAAAGAAGCTTTCTGAGAAACTGCTTAGTGTTCTGTTGATTCATCTCCCAGAGTTACATCTGCATTTCGTGATTCTCTTTGTTAGCCTAATTTCAGTGGAATCTGAGAACAGATATTTCGGATCCCTTTGAAGACTATAGGGCCAAAGGAAATATCCTCCGATAACAAAGAGAAAGAAGCTTTCTGAGAAACTTCTTTGTGTTCTGTGAAATCATCTCACAGAGTTACAGCTTTCCATTCAAGTACCCGTTCGCTAAGACAGTTCTTGTGGAATTGGCAAAGTGATATTTGGAACCCCTAGAGGGCTACTGTGAAAAAGGAAATATCCTCCGATGTAATCTGGAAAGAAGCTTTTTGAGAAACTGCTTAGTGTTACGTTAATTCATCTCATAGAGTTACATCTGTATTTCGTGGATCTCTTTGCTAGCCTTTTTTCTGTGGAATCTGAGAACAGATATTTCCTTTCCCTTTGAAGACTATAGGGCCAAAGGAAATATCCTCCGATAAGAAAGAGAAAGAAGCTTTCTGAGAAACTTCTTTGTGTTTTGTGAAATCAGCTCACAGAGTTACATCTTTACCCTCAAGAAGCCTTTCGCTAAGACAGTTTTTGTGGAATTGGCAAAGTGATATTTGGAAGCCCATAGAGGGCTATGGTGAAAAAGGAAATATCCTCCGATGAAATCTGGAAAGAAGCTTTCAGAGAAACTGCTTAGTGTTCTGTTAATTCATCTCACAGAGTTACATCTGTATTTCGTGGATCTCTTTGCTAGCCTTTTTTCTGTGGAATCTGAGAACAGACATTTCGGATCCCTTTGAAGATTATAGGGCCGAAGTAAATATCCTCCGATAAGAAAGAGAAAGAAGCTTTTGAGAAACTTCTTTGTGTTCTGTGAAATCATCTCACAGAGTTACAGCTTTTCCCTCAAGAAGTCTTTCGCTAAGACAGTTCTTGTGTAATTGGCAAAGTGATATTTCGAAGCCCATAGAGGGCTATGTTGAAAAAGGAAATATCCTCCGATGAAATCTGGAAAGAAGCTTTCTGAAAAACTGCTTAGTGTACTGTTAATTCATCTCACAGAGTTACATCTGTATTTCGTGGGTCTCTTTGCTAGCCTTATTTCTGTGGAATCTGACGACAGATATTTCCTTTCCCTTTGAAGACTATAGGGTCAAAGGAAATATCCTCCGATAACTAAGAGAAAGAAGCTTTCTGAGAACCTTCTTTGTGTTCTGTGAAATCATCTCACAGAATTACAGCTTTCCACTCAAGAAGCCTTTCGCTAAGACAGTTCTTGTGGAATTGGCAAAGTGATATTTGGACGTCCTTAGAGGGTTATGGAGAAAAAGGAAATATCCTCCGATGAAATCTGGAAAGAAGCTTTCTGAGAAACTGCTTAGTGTTCTGTTAATTCATCTCAGAGAGTTACATCTGTATTTCGTAGATCTCTTTGCTAGCCTTATTTATGTGGAATCTGAGAACAGATATTTCGGATCCCTTTGAAGACTATAGGGCCAAAGGAAATATCCTCCGATACCAACGAGAAGGAAGCTTTCTGAGAAACTTCTTTGTGTTCTGTGAAATCATCTCACAGAGTTACAGCTTTCCCCTCAAGAAGCCTATCGCAAAGACAGTTCTTGTGAAATTGGCAAAGTGATATTTGGAAGCCCATAGAGAGCTATGGTGAAAAAGGAAATAGCCTCCGATGAAATCTGGAAAGAAGCTTTCTGATAAACTGCTTAGTGTTCTGTTAATTCACCTCACAGAGTTACATCTGCATTTCGTGGATCTCTTTGATAGCCTAATTTCTGTGGTATCTGAGAACAGATATTTCGGATCCCTTTGAAGACTATAGGGCCAAAGGAAATATCCTCTGATAACAAAGAGAAAGAAGCTTTCTGAGAAACTTCTTTGTGTTCTGTGAAATCATCTCACAGAGTTACAGCTTTCCACTCAAGTACCCATTCGCTAATACAGTTCTTGTGGAATGGGCAAAGTGATATTTGGAAGCCCATAGAGGGCTATTGTGAAAAAGGAAATGTCCTCCGATGAAATCTGGAAAGAAGCTTTCTGAGAAACTGCTTAGTGTTCTGTTAATTCATCTCACAGAGTTACATCTGTATTTCGTGGATCTCTTTACTAGCCTTATTTCTGTGGAATCTGAGAACACATATTTCCTTTCCCTTTGAAGACTATTGGGCCAAAGGAAATATCCTCCGATAACAAAGAGAAAGAAGCTTTCTGAGAAACTTCTTTGTGTTCTGTGAAATCATCTCACAGAGTTACAGCTTTCCACTCAAGAAGCCTTTCGCTAAGACAGTTCTTGTGGAATTGGCAAAGTGATATTTGGAAGCCCTTAGAGGGCTATGGTGAAAAATTAAATATCCTCCGATGAAATCTGGAAAGAAACTTTCTGAGAAACTGCTTAGTGTTCTGTTAATTCATCTCACAGAGGTACATCTGTATTTCGTGGATCTCTTTGCTAGCCTTATTTCTGTGGAATCTGAGAACAGATATTTCGGATCCCTTTGAAGACTTTAGGGCCAAAGGAAATATCCTCCGATAACAAAGAGAGAAGCTTTCTGAGAAACTTCTTTGTGTTCTGTGAAATCATCTCACAGAGTTCCACCATTCCCCTCAAGAAGCCTTTTGCTAAGACAGTTCTTGTGGAATTGGCAAAGTGATATTTGGAAGCCCATAGAGGGCTATGGTGAAAAAGGAAATATCTTCCGATGAAATCTGGAAAGAAGCTTTCGGAGAAACTGCTTAGTGTTCTGTTAATTCATCTCCCAGAGTTACATCTGTATTTCGTGGATCTCTTTGCTAGTCTTAATTCTGTGGAATCTGAGAACAGATATTTCGGATCCCTTTGAAGACGATAGGGCCAAAGGAAATATCCTCCGATAAGAAAGAGAAAGAAGCTTTTGAGAAACTTCTTTGTGTTCTGTGAAATCATCTCACAGAGTTACAGCTTTTCCCTCAAGAAGTCTTTCGCTAAGACAGTTCTTGTGTAATTGGCAAAGTGATATTTCGAAGCCCATAGAGGGCTATGTTGAAAAAGGAAATATCCTCCGATGAAATCTGGAAAGAAGCTTTCTGGAAAACTGCTTAGTGTACTGTTAATTCATCTCACAGAGTTACATCTGTATTTCGTGGGTCTCTTTGCTAGCCTTATTTCTGTGGAATCTGACAACAGATATTTCCTTTCCCTTTGAAGACTATAGGGCCAAAGGAAATATCCTCCGATAACTAAGAGAAAGAAGCTTTCTGAGAACCTTCTTTGTGTTCTGTGAAATCATCTCACAGAATTACAGCTTTCCACTCAAGAAGCCTTTCGCTAAGACAGTTCTTGTGGAATTGGCAAAGTGATATTTGGACGTCCTTAGAGGCTTATGGAGAAAAAGGAAATATCCTCCGATGAAATCTGGAAAGAAGCTTTCTGAGAAACTGCTTAGTGTTCTGTTAATTCATCTCAGAGAGTTACATCTGTATTTCGTAGATCTCTTTGATAGCCTTATTTATGTGGAATCTGAGAACAGATATTTCGGATCCCTTTGAAGACTATAGGGCCAAAGGAAATATCCTCCGATACCAACGAGAAGGAAGCTTTCTGAGAAACTTCTTTGTGTTCTGTGAAATCATCTCACAGAGTTACAGCTTTCCCCTCAAGAAGTCTTTCGCTAAGACAGTTCTTGTGTAATTGGCAAAGTGATATTTGGAAGCCCATAGAGAGCTATGGTGAAAAAGGAAATAGCCTCCGATGAAATCTGGAAAGAAGCTTTCTGATAAACTGCTTAGTGTTCTGTTAATTCACCTCACAGAGTTACATCTGCATTTCGTGGATCTCTTTGATAGCCTAATTTCTGTGGTATCTGAGAACAGATATTTCGGATCCCTTTGAAGACTATAGGGCCAAAGGAAATATCCTCTGATAACAAAGAGAAAGAAGCTTTCTGAGAAACTTCTTTGTGTTCTGTGAAATCATCTCACAGAGTTACAGCTTTCCACTCAAGTACCCGTTCGCTAATACAGTTCTTGTGGAATGGGCAAAGTGATATTTGGAAGCCCATAGAGGGCTATTGTGAAAAAGGAAATGTCCTCCGATGAAATCTGGAAAGAAGCTTTCTGAGAAACTGCTTAGTGTTCTGTTAATTCATCTCACAGAGTTACATCTGTATTTCGTGGATCTCTTTACTAGCCTTATTTCTGTGGAATCTGAGAACACATATTTCCTTTCCCTTTGAAGACTATTGGGCCAAAGGAAATATCCTCCGATAACAAAGAGAAAGAAGCTTTCTGAGAAACTTCTTTGTGTTCTGTGAAATCATCTCACAGAGTTACAGCTTTCCACTCAAGTACCCGTTCGCTAATACAGTTCTTGTGGAATGGGCAAAGTGATATTTGGAAGCCCTTAGAGGGCTATGGTGAAAAATTAAATATCCTCCGATGAAATCTGGAAAGAAACTTTCTGAGAAACTGCTTAGTGTTCTGTTAATTCATCTCACAGAGGTACATCTGTATTTCGTGGATCTCCTTGCTAGCCTTATTTCTGTGGAATCTGAGAACAGATATTTCGGATCCCTTTGAAGACTTTAGGGCCAAAGGAAATATCCTCCGATAACAAAGAGAGAAGCTTTCTGAGAAACTTCTTTGTGTTCTGTGAAATCATCTCACAGAGTTCCACCATTCCCCTCAAGAAGCCTTTCGCTAAGACAGTTCTTGTGGAATTGGCAAAGTGATATTTGGAAGCCCATAGAGGGCTATGGTGAAAAAGGAAATATCTTCCGATGAAATCTGGAAAGAAGCTTTCGGAGAAACTGCTTAGTGTTCTGTTAATTCATCTCCCAGAGTTACATCTGTATTTCGTGGATCTCTTTGCTAGTCTTAATTCTGTGGAATCTGAGAACAGATATTTCGGATCCCTTTGAAGACGATAGGGCCAAAGGAAATATCCTCCGATAAGAAAGAGAAAGAAGCTTTTCAGAAACTTCTTTGTGTTCTGTGAAATCATCTCACAGAGTTACAGCTTTTCCCTCAAGAAGTCTTTCGCTAAGACAGTTCTTGTGTAATTGGCAAAGTGATATTTCGAAGCCCATAGAGGGCTATGTTGAAAAAGGAAATATCCTCCGATGAAATCTGGAAAGAAGCTTTCTGGAAAACTGCTTAGTGTACTGTTAATTCATCTCACAGAGTTACATCTGTATTTCGTGGGTCTCTTTGCTAGCCTTATTTCTGTGGAATCTGACAACAGATATTTCCTTTCCCTTTGAAGACTATAGGGCCAAAGGAAATATCCTCCGATAACTAAGAGAAAGAAGCTTTCTGAGAACCTTCTTTGTGTTCTGTGAAATCATCTCACAGAATTACAGCTTTCCACTCAAGAAGCCTTTCGCTAAGACAGTTCTTGTGGAATTGGCAAAGTGATATTTGGACGTCCTTAGAGGCTTATGGAGAAAAAGGAAATATCCTCCGATGAAATCTGGAAAGAAGCTTTCTGAGAAACTGCTTAGTGTTCTGTTAATTCATCTCAGAGAGTTACATCTGTATTTCGTAGATCTCTTTGATAGCCTTATTTATGTGGAATCTGAGAACAGATATTTCGGATCCCTTTGAAGACTATAGGGCCAAAGGAAATATCCTCCGATACCAACGAGAAGGAAGCTTTCTGAGAAACTTCTTTGTGTTCTGTGAAATCATCTCACAGAGTTACAGCTTTCCCCTCAAGAAGCCTATCGCAAAGACAGTTCTTGTGAAATTGGCAAAGTGATATTTGGAAGCCCATAGAGAGCTACGGTGAAAAAGGAAATAGCCTCCGATGAAATCTGGAAAGAAGCTTTCTGATAAACTGCTTAGTGTTCTGTTAATTCACCTCACAGAGTTACATCTGCATTTCGTGGATCTCTTTGATAGCCTAATTTCTGTGGTATCTGAGAACAGATATTTCGGATCCCTTTGAAGACTATAGGGCCAAAGGAAATATCCTCTGATAACAAAGAGAAAGAAGCTTTCTGAGAAACTTCTTTGTGTTCTGTGAAATCATCTTCCAGAGTTACAGCTTTCCACTCAAGTACCCGTTCGCTAATACAGTTCTTGTGGAATGGGCAAAGTGATATTTGGAAGCCCATAGAGGGCTATTGTGAAAAAGGAAATGTCCTCCGATGAAATCTGGAAAGAAGCTTTCTGAGAAACTGCTTAGTGTTCTGTTAATTCATCTCACAGAGTTACATCTGTATTTCGTGGATCTCTTTACTAGCCTTTTTTCTGTGGAATCTGAGAACACATATTTCCTTTCCCTTTGAAGACTATTGGGCCAAAGGAAATATCCTCCGATAACAAAGAGAAAGAAGCTTTCTGAGAAACTTCTTTGTGTTCTGTGAAATCATCTCACAGAGTTACAGCTTTCCACTCAAGCAGCCTTTCGCTAAGACAGTTCTTGTGGAATTGGCAAAGTGATATTTGGAAGCCCTTAGAGGGCTATGGTGAAAAATTAAATATCCTCCGATGAAGTCTGGAAAGAAACTTTCTGAGAAACTGCTTAGTGTTCTGTTAATTCATCTCACAGAGGTACATCTGTATTTCGTGGATCTCTTTGCTAGCCTTATTTCTGTGGAATCTGAGAACAGATATTTCGGATCCCTTTGAAGACTTTAGGGCCAAAGGAAATATCCTCCGATAACAAAGAGAGAAGCTTTCTGAGAAACTTCTTTGTGTTCTGTGAAATCATCTCACAGAGTTCCACCATTCCCCTCAAGAAGCCTTTCGCTAAGACAGTTCTTGTGGAATTGGCAAAGTGATATTTGGAAGCCCATAGAGGGCTATGGTGAAAGAGGAAATATCCTCCAATGAAATCTGGAAAGAAGCTTTCGGAGAAACTGCATAGTGTTCTGTTAATTCATCTCCCAGAGTTACATCTGTATTTCGTGGATCTCTTTGCTAGTCTTATTTCTGTGGAATCTGAGAACAGATATTTCGGATCCCTTTGAAGACGATAGGGCCAAAGGAAATATCCTCCAATAAGAAAGAGAAAGAAACTTTCTGAGAAACTTCTTTGTGTTCTGTGAAATCATCTCACAGAGTTACAGCTTTCCACTCAAGAAGCCTTTCGCTAAGACAGTTCTTGTGGAATTGGCAAAGTGATATTTGGAAGCCCATAGAGGGCTATGGTGAAAAAGGAAATATCCCCCGATGAAATCTGGAAAGAAGCTTTCTGAGAAACTGCTTAGTGTTCTGTGAATTCATCTCACAGGGTTACATCGGTATGTCGTGGATCTCTTTGCTAGCCTTATTTCTGTGGAATCTGACAACAGATATTTCGGATCCCTTTGAAGACTATAGGGCCAAAGGAAATATCCTCCGATAACAAAGAGGAAGAAGCTTTCTGAGAAACTTCTTTGTGTTCTGTGAAATCATCTCACAGAGTTACAGCTTTCCCCTCAAGAAGCCTTTCGCTAAGGCAGTTCTGTGGAATTGGCAAAGAGATATTTGGAAGCCCATAGAAGGCTATGGTGATAAAGGAAATATCCTCCGATGAAATCTGGAAAGAAGCTTTCTAGGAAACTGCTTAGTGTTCTGTTAATTCATCTCACAGAGTTACATCTGTATTTCGTGGATCTCTTTGCTAGCCTTATTTCTGTGGAATCTGAGAACAGATATTTCCATTTCTTTTGAAGACTATAGAGCCAAAGGAAATATTCTCCGATAACAAAGAAAAAGAAGATTTCTGAAAAACTTCTTTGTGTTCTGTGAAATCATCTCACAGAGTTACAGCTTTCCCCTCAAGAAGCCTTTCGCTAAGACAGTTCTTGTGGAATTGACAAAGTGATATTTGGAAGCCCATAGAGGGCTATTGTGAAAAAGGAAATATCCTCCGATGAAATCTGGAAAGAAGCTTTCTGAGAAACTGCTTAGTGTTCTGTTGATTCATCTCCCAGAGTTACATCTGCATTTCGTGATTCTCTTTGTTAGCCTAATTTCAGTGGAATCTGAGAACAGATATTTCGGATCCCTTTGAAGACTATAGGGCCAAAGGAAATATCCTCCGATAACAAAGAGAAAGAAGCTTTCTGAGAAACTTCTTTGTGTTCTGTGAAATCATCTCACAGAGTTACAGCTTTCCATTCAAGTACCCGTTCGCTAAGACAGTTCTTGTGGAATTGGCAAAGTGATATTTGGAACCCCTAGAGGGCTACTGTGATAAAGGAAATATCCTCCGATGTAATCTGGAAAGAAGCTTTTTGAGAAACTGCTTAGTGTTACGTTAATTCATCTCATAGAGTTACATCTGTATTTCGTGGATCTCTTTGCTAGCCTTTTTTCTGTGGAATCTGAGAACAGATATTTCCTTTCCCTTTGAAGACTATAGGGCCAAAGGAAATATCCTCCGATAAGAAAGAGAAAGAAGCTTTCTGAGAAACTTCTTTGTGTTTTGTGAAATCAGCTCACAGAGTTACATCTTTACCCTCAAGAAGCCTTTCGCTAAGACAGTTTTTGTGGAATTGGCAAAGTGATATTTGGAAGCCCATAGAGGGCTATGTTGAAAAAGGAAATATCCTCCGATGAAATCTGGAAAGAAGCTTTCTGAAAAACTGCTTAGTGTACTGTTAATTCATCTCACAGAGTTACATCTGTATTTCGTGGGTCTCTTTGCTAGCCTTATTTCTGTGGAATCTGACAACAGATATTTCCTTTCCCTTTGAAGACTATAGGGTCAAAGGAAATATCCTCCGATAACTAAGAGAAAGAAGCTTTCTGAGAACCTTCTTTGTGTTCTGTGAAATCATCTCACAGAATTACAGCTTTCCACTCAAGAAGCCTTTCGCTAAGACAGTTCTTGTGGAATTGGCAAAGTGATATTTGGACGTCCTTAGAGGGTTATGGAGAAAAAGGAAATATCCTCCGATGAAATCTGGAAAGAAGCTTTCTGAGAAACTGCTTAGTGTTCTGTTAATTCATCTCAGAGAGTTACATCTGTATTTCGTAGATCTCTTTGCTAGCCTTATTTATGTGGAATCTGAGAACAGATATTTCGGATCCCTTTGAAGACTATAGGGCCAAAGGAAATATCCTCCGATACCAACGAGAAGGAAGCTTTCTGAGAAACTTCTTTGTGTTCTGTGAAATCATCTCACAGAGTTACAGCTTTCCCCTCAAGAAGCCTATCGCAAAGACAGTTCTTGTGAAATTGGCAAAGTGATATTTGGAAGCCCATAGAGAGCTATGGTGAAAAAGGAAATAGCCTCCGATGAAATCTGGAAAGAAGCTTTCTGATAAACTGCTTAGTGTTCTGTTAATTCACCTCACAGAGTTACTTCTGCATTTCGTGGATCTCTTTGATAGCCTAATTTCTGTGGTATCTGAGAACAGATATTTCGGATCCCTTTGAAGACTATAGGGCCAAAGGAAATATCCTCTGATAACAAAGAGAAAGAAGCTTTCTGAGAAACTTCTTTGTGTTCTGTGAAATCATCTCACAGAGTTACAGCTTTCCACTCAAGTACCCGTTCGCTAATACAGTTCTTGTGGAATGGGCAAAGTGATATTTGGAAGCCCATAGAGGGCTATTGTGAAAAAGGAAATGTCCTCCGATGAAATCTGGAAAGAAGCTTTCTGAGAAACTGCTTAGTGTTCTGTTAATTCATCTCACACAGTTACATCTGTATTTCGTGGATCTCTTTACTAGCCTTATTTCTGTGGAATCTGAGAACACATATTTCCTTTCCCTTTGAAGACTATTGGGCCAAAGGAAATATCCTCCGATAACAAAGAGAAAGAAGCTTTCTGAGAAACTTCTTTGTGTTCTGTGAAATCATCTCACAGAGTTACAGCTTTCCACTCAAGAAGCCTTTCGCTAAGACAGTTCTTGTGGAATTGGCAAAGTGATATTTGGAAGCCCTTAGAGGGCTATGGTGAAAAATTAAATATCCTCCGATGAAATCTGGAAAGAAACTTTCTGAGAAACTGCTTAGTGTTCTGTTAATTCATCTCACAGAGGTACATCTGTATTTCGTGGATCTCTTTGCTAGCCTTATTTCTGTGGAATCTGAGAACAGATATTTCGGATCCCTTTGAAGACTTTAGGGCCAAAGGAAATATCCTCCGATAACAAAGAGAGAAGCTTTCTGAGAAACTTCTTTGTGTTCTGTGAAATCATCTCACAGAGTTCCACCATTCCCCTCAAGAAGCCTTTCGCTAAGACAGTTCTTGTGGAATTGGCAAAGTGATATTTGGAAGCCCATAGAGGGCTATGGTGAAAAAGGAAATATCCTCCGATGAAATCTGGAAAGAAGCTTTCGGAGAAACTGCTTAGTGTTCTGTTAATTCATCTCCCAGAGTTACATCTGTATTTCGTGGATCTCTTTGCTAGTCTTATTTCTGTGGAATCTGAGAACAGATATTTCGGATCCCTTTGAAGACGATAGGGCCAAAGGAAATATCCTCCAATAAGAAAGAGAAAGAAGCTTTCTGGAAAACTTCTTTGTGTTCTGTGAAATCATCTCACAGAGTTACAGCTTTCCCCTGAAGAAGCCTTTCGCTAAGACAGTTCTTGCGGAATTGGCTAAGTGATATTTGGAAGCCCTTAGAGGGCAATGGTGAAAAAGGAAATATCCTCCGATGAAATCTGGAAAGAAGCTTTCTGAGAAACTGCTTAGTGTTCAGTTAATTCATCTCACAGAGTTACATCTGTATTTCGTGGATCTCCTTGATAGCCTTATTTCTCTGGAATCTGAGAATAGATATTTCGGATCCCTTTGAAGACTATAGGGCCAAAGGAAATATCCTCCGATAACAAAGAGAAAGAAGCTTTCTGAGAAACTTCTTTGTGTTCTGTGAAATGATCTCACAGAGTTACAGCTTTCCCCTCAAGAAGCCTTTCACTAAGACAGTTCTTGTGGAATTGGCAAAGTGATATTTGGAAGCCCATAGAGGGCTATTGTGGAAAAGGAAATATACTTCGATGAAATCTGGAAAGAAGCTTTCTGAGAAACTGCTTAGTGTTCTGTTAATTCATCTCACAGAGTTACATCTGTATTTCGTGGATCTCTTTGCCAGCCTTACTTCTGTGGAATCTGAGAACTGATATTTCGGATCCCTTTGAAGACTATAGGGTCAAAGGAAATATCCTCCGATAAGAAAGAGAAAGAAGCTTTCTGAGAAACTTCTTTGTGTTCTGTGAAATCATCTCACAGAGTTACAGCTTTCCCCTCAAGAAGCCTTTCGCTAAGATAGTTCTTGTGTAATTGGCAAAGTGATATTTGGAAGCCCATAGAGGGCTAGGGTGAAAAAGGAAATATCCTCATATGAAATCTGGAAAGAAGCTTTCTGAGAAAATGCTTAGTGTTCTGTTAATTCATCTCACAGTGTTACATCTGTATTTCGTGGATCTCTTTGCTAGCCTTATATCTGTGGAATGTGAGAACAGATATTTCGGATCCCTTTGAAGACTATAGGGCCAAAGGAAATATCCTCCGATAACAAAGAGAAAGAAGCTTTCTGAGAAACTTCTTTGTGTTCTGTGAAATCATCTCACAGAGTTACAGCTTTCCCCTCCAGGAGCCTTTCGCTAAGACAGTTCTTGTGGAATTGGCAAAGTGATATTTTGAAGCCCATAGAGGGCTATGGTGAAAAAGGAAATATCCTCAGATGTAATCTGGAAAGAAGCTTTCTGAGAAACTGCTTAGTGTTCTGTTAATTCATCTCACAGAGTTACATCTGTATTTCGTGGATCTCCTTGACAGCCTTATTTCTCTGGAATCTGAGAACAGATATTTCGGATCCCTTTTTAAGACTATTGGGCCAAAGGAAATATCCTCCGATAACAAAGAGAAAGAAACTTTCTGAGAAACTTCTTTGTGTTCTGTGAAATCATCTCACAGAGTTACAGCTTTCCACTCAAGAAGCCTTTCGCTAAGACAGTTCTTGTGGAATTGGCAAAGTGATATTTGGAAGCCCATAGAGGGCTATGGTGAAAAAGGAAATATCCTCCGATGAAATCTGGAAAGAAACTTTCTGAGAAACTGCTTAATGTTCTGTTAATTCATCTCACAGAGGTACATCTGTATTTCGTGGATCTCTTTGCTAGCCTTATTTCTGTGGAATCTGAGAACAGATATTTCGGATCCCTTTGAAGACTTTAGGGCCAAAGGAAATATCCTCCGATAACAAAGAGAGAAGCTTTCTGAGAAACTTCTTTGTGTTCTGTGAAATCATCTCAGAGAGTTACAGCTTTCCGCACAAGAAGCCTTTCGCTAAGAAGTTCTTATGGAATTGGCAAAGTGATATTTGGCAGAACATAGAGGGCTATCGTGACAAAGGAAATATCCTCCGATGAAATCTGGAAAGAAGCTTTCAGAGAAACTGCTTAGTGTTCTGTTAAATCATCTCAGAGAGTTACATCTGTATTTCGTGGATCTCTTTCATGCCTTATTTCTGTGAAATCTGAGAACAGACATTTCGGATCCCTTTGAAGATTATAGGGCCGAAGTAAATATCCTCCGATAAGAAAGAGAAAGAAGCTTTTGAGAAACTTCTTTGTGTTCTGTGAAATCATCTCACAGAGTTACAGCTTTTCCCTCAAGAAGTCTTTCGCTAAGACAGTTCTTGTGTAATTGGCAAAGTGATATTTCGAAGCCCATAGAGGGCTATGTTGAAAAAGGAAATATCCTCCGATCAAATCTGGAAAGATGCTTACTGAGAAACTGCTTAGTGTTCTGTTAATTCATCTCACAGAGTTACATCTGTATTTCGTGGATTTCTTTGCTAGCATTAATTCTGTGGAATCTGATAACAGATATTTCGGATCCCTGTGAAGACTATAGGGCCAAAGGAAATATCCTCCGATATCAAAGAGAAAGAAGCTTCCTGAGAAACTTCTTTGTGTTCTGTAAAATCATCTCACAGAGTTACAGCTTTCCACTCAAGTACCCTTCCGCTAAGACAGTTCTTTGGAATTGGCAAAGTGATATTTGGAACCCCAAGAGGGCTACTGTGAAAAAGGAAATATCCTCCGATGTAATCTGGAAAGAAGCTTTTTGAGAAACTGCTTAGTGTTATGTTAATTCATCTTACAGAGTTACATCTGTATTTCGTGGATCTCTTTGCTAGCCTCTTTTCTGTGGAATCTGAGAACAGATATTTCCTTTCTCTTTGAAGACTATACGGCCAAAGGAAATATCCTCCGATAAGAAAGAGAAAGAAGCTTTCTAAGAAACTTCTTTGTGTTCTGTGAAATCAGCTCACAGAGTTACATCTTTCCCCTCAAGAAGCCTTTCGCTAAGACAGTTTTTGTGGAATTGGCAAAGTGATATTTGGAAGCCCATAGAGGGCTACGGTGAAAAAGGAAATATCCTCCGATGAAATCTGGAAAGAACCTTTCTGAAAAACTGCTTAGTGTACTGTTAATTCATCTCACAGAGTTACATCTGTATTTCGTGGTTCTCTTTGCTAGCCTTATTTCTGTGGAATCTGACAACAGATATTTCGGATCCCTTTGAAGACTATAGGGCCAAAGGAAATATCCTCCGATAACAAAGAGGAAGAAGCTTTCTGAGAAACTTCTTTGTGTTCTGTGAAATCATCTCACAGAGTTACAGCTTTCCCCTCAAGAAGCCTTTCGCTAAGGCAGTTCTTGTGGAATTGGCAAAGAGATATTTGGAAGCCCATAGAAGGCTATGGTGAAAAAGGAAATATATTCCGATGAAATCTGGAAAGAAGCTTTCTAGGAAACTGCTTAGTGTTCTGTTATTTCATCTCACAGAGTTACATCTGTATTTCGTGGATCTCTTTGCTAGCCTTATTTCTGTGGAATCTGAGAACAGATATTTCCATTTCCTTTGAAGACTATAGAGCCAAAGGAAATATTCTCCGATAAGAAAGAAAAAGAAGCTTTCTGAGAAACTTCTTTGTGTTCTGTGATATCATCTCACAGAGTTACAGCTTTCCCCTCAAGAAGCCTTTCGCTAAGACAGTTCTTGTGGAATTGAGAAAGTGATATTTGGAAGCCTTTAGAGGGCTATTGTGAAAAAGGAAATATCCTCCGATGAATTCTGGAAAGAAGCTTTTTGAGAAACTGCTTAGTGTTCTGTTAATTCATCTCATAGTGTTACATCTGTATTTCGTGGATCTCTTTGCTAGCCTTTTTTCTGTGGAATCTGAGAACATTTATTTCCTTTCCCTTTGAAGACTATAGGGCCAAAGGAAATATCCTCCGATAACAACGAGAAGGAAGCTTTCTGAGAAACTTCTTTGTGTTCTGTGAAATCATCTCACAGAGTTTCAGCTTTCCCCTCAAGAAGCCTATCGCAAAGACAGTTCTTGTGGAATTGGCAAAGTGATATTTGGAAGCCAATAGAGGGCTATGATGAAAACGGAAATATCCTCCGATGAATTCTGGAAAGAAGCTTTCTGAGAAACTGCTTAGTGTTCTGTTAATTCTTCTCACAGAGTTACATCAGCATTTCGTGGATCTCTTTGTTAGCCTTATTTCTGTGGAATCTGAGAACAGATATTTCGGATCCCTTTGAAGACTATAGGACCAAGGGAAATATCCTCCGATAACAACGAGAAGGAAGCTTTCTGAGAAACTTCTTTGTGTTCTGTGAAATCATCTCACAGAGTTACAGCTTTCCCCTCAAGAAGCCTTGCGCAAAGACAGTTCTTGTGAAATTGGCAAAGTGATATTTGGAAGCCCATATAGGGCTATGGTGAAAAAGGAAATAGCCTCCGATGAAATCTGGAAAGAAGCTTTCTGAGAAACTGCTTAGTGTTCTGTTAATTCATCTCACAGAGTTACATCTGCATTTCGTGGATCTCATTGCTAGCCTTATTTCTGTGGAATCTGAGAACTGATATTTCGGATCCCTTTGAAGACTATAGGGCCAAAGGAAATATCCTCCGATACCAAAGAGAAAGAAGCTTTCTGAGAAACTTCTTTGTGTTCTGTGAAATCATCTCACAGAGTTACAGCTTTCCCCTCAAGAAGCCTTTCGCTAAGTCAGTTCTTGTGGAATTGGCAAAGTGATATTTGGAAGCCCATATAGGGGTATGATGAAAAAGGAAATATCCTCCGATGATATCTGGAAAGAAGCTTTCTGAGAAACTGCTTAGTGTTCTGTTAATTCATCTCACAGGGTTACATCTGTATGTCGTGGATCTCTTTGCTAGCCTTATTTCTGTGGAATCTGACAACAGATATTTCGGATCCCTTTGAAGACTATAGGGCCAAAGGAAATATCCTCCGATAACAAAGAGGAAGAAGCTTTCTGAGAAACTTCTTTGTGTTCTGTGAAATCATCTCACAGAGTTACAGCTTTCCCCGCAAGAATTCTTTCGCTAAGGCAGTTCTGCGGAATTGGCAAAGAGATATTTGGAAGCCCTTAGAAGGCTATGGTGATAAAGGAAATATCCTCCGATGAAATCTGGAAAGAAGCTTTCTAGGAAACTGCTTAGTGTTCTGTTAATTCATCTCACAGAGTTACATCTGTATTTCGTGGATCTCTTTGCTAGCCTTATTTCTGTGGAATCTGAGAACACATATTTCCATTTCCTTTGAAGACTATAGAGCCAAAGGAAATATTCTCCGATAACAAAGAAAAAGAAGATTTCTGAGAACTTCTTTGTGTTCTGTGATATCATCTCACAGAGTTACAGCTTTCCCTTCAAGAAGCCTTTCGCTAAGACAGTTCTTGTGGAATTGACAAAGTGATATTTGGAAGCCAATAGAGGGCTATTGTGAAAAAGGAAATATCCTCCGATGAAATCTGGAAAGAAGCTTTTTGAGAAACTGCTTAGTGTTCTGTTAATTCATCTCATAGTGTTACATCTGTATTTCGTGGATCTCTTTGCTAGCCTTTTTTCTGTGGAATCTGAGAACATATATTTCCTTTCCCTTTGAAGACTATACGGCCAAAGAGAATATCCTCCGATAAGAAAGAGAAAGAAGCTTTCTGAGAAACTTCTTTGTGTTCTGTGAAATCAGCTCACAGAGTTACAGCTTTCCCATCAAGAAGCCTTTCGCTAAGGCAGTTCTTCTGGAATTGGCAAAGTGATATTTGGAATCCCCTAGAGGGCTATGGTGAAAAAGGAAATATCCTCCGATGAAATCTGGAAAGAAGCTTTCTGAAAAACTGCTTAGTGTTCTGTTAATTCATCTCACAGAGTCACATCTGTATTTCGTGGATCTCTTTGCTTGCCTTATTTCTGTGGAATCTGAGAACAGATATTTCGGATCCCTTTGAAGACAATAGGGCCAAAGGAAATATCCTCCGATAACAAAGAGAAAGAAGATTTCTGAGAAACTTCTTTGTGTTCTATGAAATCATCTCACAGAGTTACAGTTTTCCACTGTAGTACCCTTTCGCTAAGACAGTTCTTGTGGAATTGGCAAAGTGATATTTGGAAGCCCATAGAGGGCTACGGTGAAAAAGGAAGTATCCTCCGATGAAATCTGGAAAGAAGCTTTCTGAGAAACTGCTTAGTGTTCTGTTAATTCATCTCCCAGAGTTACATCTGCATTTCGTGATTCTCTTTGTTAGCCTAATTTCAGTGGTATCTGAGAACAGATATTTCGGATCCCTTTGAAGACTATAGGGCCAAAGGAAATATCCTCCGATAACAAAGAGAAAGAAGCTTTCTGAGAAACTTCTTTGTGTTCTGTGAAATCATCTCACAGAGGTACAGCTTTCCACTCAAGTACCCGTTCGCTAAGACAGTTCTTGTGGAATTGGCAAAGTGATATTTGGAACCCCTAGAGGGCTACTGTGAAAAAGGAAATATCCTCCGATGTAATCTGAAAAGAAGCTTTTTGAGATACTGCTTAGTGTTACGTTAATTCATCTCACAGAGTTACATCTGTATTTCGTGGATCTCTTTGCTAGCGTTTTTTCTGTGGAATCTGAGAACAGATATTTCCTTTCCCTTTGAAGACTATAGGGCCAAAGGAAATATCCTCCGATAAGAAAGAGAAAGAAGCTTTGTGAGAAACTTCTTTGTGTTCTTTGAAATCATCTCACAGAGTTACATCTTTACCCTCAAGAAGCCTTTCGCTAAGACAGTTTTTGTGGAATTGGCAAAGTGATATTTGGAAGCCCATAGAGGGCTATGGTGAAAAAGGAAATATCCTCCGATGAAATTTGGAAAGAAGCTTTCTGAAAAACTGCTTAGTGTACTGTTAATTCATCTCACAGAGTTACATCTGTATTTCGTGGGTCTCTTTGCTAGCCTTATTTCTGTGGAATCTGACAACAGATATTTCCTTTCCCTTTGAAGACTATAGGGCCAAAGGAAATATCCTCCAATAACAAAGAGAAAGAAGCTTTCTGAGAAACTTCTTTGTGTTCTGTGAAATCATCTCACAGAGTTACAGCTTTCCCCTCAAGAAGTCTTTCGCTAAGACAGTTCTTGTGTAATTGGCAAAGTGATATTTCGAAGCCCATAGAGGGCTATGTTGAAAAAGGAAATATCCTCCGATCAAATCTGGAAAGATGCTTACTGAGAAACTGCTTAGTGTTCTGTTAATTCATCTCACAGAGTTACATCTGTATTTCGTGGATTTCTTTGCTAGCCTTAATTCTGTGGAATCTGAGAACAGATATTTCGGATCCCTTTGAAGACTATAGGGCCAAAGGAAATATCCTCCGATATCAAAGAGAAAGAAGCTTCCTGAGAAACTTCTTTGTGTTCTGTAAAATCATCTCACAGAGTTACAGCTTTCCACTCAAGTACCCTTCCGCTAAGACAGTTCTTTGGAATTGGCAAAGTGATATTTGGAACCCCAAGAGGGCTACTGTGAAAAAGGAAATATCCTCCGATGTAATCTGGAAAGAAGCTTTTTGAGAAACTGCTTAGTGTTATGTTAATTCATCTTACAGAGTTACATCTGTATTTCGTGGATCTCTTTGCTAGCCTCTTTTCTGTGGAATCTGAGAACAGATATTTCCTTTCCCTTTGAAGACTATACGGCCAAAGGAAATATCCTCCGATAAGAAAGAGAAAGAAGCTTTCTAAGAAACTTCTTTGTGTTCTGTGAAATCAGCTCACAGAGTTACATCTTTCCCCTCAAGAAGCCTTTCGTTAAGACAGTTCTTGTGGAATTGCACAGTGATATTTGGAAGCCCATAGAGGACTATGGGTGAAAAAGGTAATATCCCCCGATGAAATATGGAAAGAAGCTTTCTGAGAAACTGCTTAGTGTTCTGTTAACTCATCTCACAGAGTTACATCTGTATTTCGTGGATCTCTTTGCTAGCCTTATTTCTGTGGAATCTGACAACAGATATTTCGGATCCCTTTGAAGACTATAGGGCCAAAGGAAATATCCTCCAATAACAAAGAGGAAGAAGCTTTCTGAGAAACTTCTTTGTGTTCTGTGAAATCATCTCACAGAGTTACAGCTTTCCCCTCAAGAAGCCTTTCGCTAAGGCAGTTCTTGTGGAATTGGCAAAGAGATATTTGGAAGCCCATAGAAGGCTATGGTGAAAAAGGAAATATCCTCCGATGAAATCTGGAAAGAAGCTTTCTAGGAAACTGCTTAGTGTTCTGTTATTTCATCTCACAGAGTTACATCTGTATTTCGTGGATCTCTTTGCTAGCCTTATTTCTGTGGAATCTGAGAACAGATATTTCCATTTCCTTTGAAGACTATAGAGCCAAAGGAAAAATTCTCCGATAAGAAAGAAAAAGAAGCTTTCTGAGAAACTTCTTTGTGTTCTGTGATATCATCTCACAGAGTTACAGCTTTCCCCTCAAGAAGCCTTTCGCTAAGACAGTTCTTGTGGAATTGAGAAAGTGATATTTGGAAGCCCTTAGAGGGCTATTGTGAAAAAGGAAATATCCTCCGATGAATTCTGGAAAGAAGCTTTTTGAGAAACTGCTTAGTGTTCTGTTAATTCATCTCATAGTGTTACATCTGTATTTCGTGGATCTCTTTGCTAGCCTTTTTTCTGTGGAATCTGAGAACATTTATTTCCTTTCCCTTTGAAGACTATAGGGCCAAAGGAAATATCCTCCGATAACAACGAGAATGAAGCTTTCTGAGAAACTTCTTTGTGTTCTGTGAAATCATCTCACAGAGTTTCAGCTTTCCCCTCAAGAAGCCTATCGCAAAGACAGTTCTTGTGGAATTGGCAAAGTGATATTTGGAAGCCCATGGAGTGCTATGGTGAAAAAGGAAATATCCTCCGATGAAATTTGGAAAGAAGCTTTCTGAAAAACTGCTTAGTGTTCTGTTAATTCATCTCACAGAGTTACATCTGTATTTCGTGGGTCTCTTTGCTAGCTTTATTTCTGTGGAATCTGAGAACAGATATTTCGGATCCCTTTGAAGACTATAGGGCCAAAGGAAATATCCTCCGATAAAAACGAGAAGGAAGCTTTCTGAGAAACTTCTTTGTGTTCTGTGAAATCATCTCACAGAGTTACAGCTTTCCCCTCAAGAAGCCTTTCGCAAAGACAGTTCTTGTGAAATTGACAAAGTGATATTTGGAAGCCCATATAGGGCTATGGTGAAAAAGGAAATAGCCTCCGAAGAAATCTGGAAAGAAGCTTTCTGAGAAACTGCTTAGTGTTCTGTTAATTCATCTCACAGAGTTACATCTGCATTTCGTGCATCTCTTTGTTAGCCTAATTTCTGTGGAATCTGAGAACAGATATTTCGGATCCCTTTGAAGACTATAGGGCCAAAGGAAATATCCTCTGATAACAAAGAGAAAGAAGCTTTCTGAGAAACTTCTTTGTGTTCTGTGAAATCATCTCTCAGAGTTACAGCTTTCCACTCAAGTACCCGTTCGCTAATACAGTTCTTGTGGAATGGGCAAAGTGATATTTGGAAGCCCATAGAGGGCTATTGTGAAAAAGGAAATATCCTTCGATGAAATCTTGAAAGAAGCTTTCTGAGAAACTGCTTAGTGTTCTGTTAATTCATCTCACAGAGTTACATCTGTATTTCCTAGATCTGTTTGCTAGCCTTATTTCTGTGGAATCTGAAAACAGATATTTCGGATCCCTTTGAAGACTATAGGGCCAAAGGAAATATCCTCCGATAACAAAGAGATAGAAGCTTTCTGAGAAACTTCTTTGTGTTCTATGAAATCATCTAACAGAGTAACAGCTTTCCACTCTAGTAACCTTTCCCTAAGACAGTTCTTGTGGGATTGGCAAAGTCATATTTGGAAGCCCATAGAGGGCTACGGGGAAAAAGGAAATATCCTCCGATGAAATCTGGAAAGAAGCCTTCTGAGAAACTGCTTAGTGTTCTGTTAATTCATCTCACAGAGTTACATCTGTATTTCGTTGATCTCTTTGCTGGCCTTATTTCTGTGGAATCTGAGAACAGATATTTCGGATCCCTTTGAAGAGTATAGGGCCAAAAGAAATATTCTCCGATAACAAAGAGAAAGAAGCTTCCTGAGAAACTTCTTTGTGTTCTGTGAAATCATCTCACAGAGTTACAGCTTTCCCCTCAAGAAGCCTTTCGCTAAAACAGTTCTTGTGGAATTGTCAAAGTGATATTTGGAAGCCCATAGAGGGCTCCAGTGAAAAAGGAAATATCCTCCGATGAAATCTGGAAAGAAGCTTTCTGAGAAACTGCTTAGTGTTCTGTTAATTCATTTCACAGAGTTACGTCTGCATTTCGTGCATCTCTTTGTTAGCCTAATTTCTGTGGTATCTGAGAACAAATATTTCGGATCCCTTTGAAGACTATAGGGCCAAAGGAAATATCCTCCGATAACAAAGAGAAACAAGCGTTCTGAGAAACTTCTTTGTGTTCTGTGAAATCATCTCACAGAGTTACAGCTTTCCACTCAAGTACCCGTTCGCTAAGACAGTTCTTGTGGAATGGGCAAAGTGATATTTGGAAGCCCATAGAGGGCTATGGTGAAAAAGAAAATATCCTAAGATGAAATCTGGAAAGAAGCTTTCTGAGAAACTGCTTAATGTTGTGTTAATTCATCTCACAGAGTTACATCTGCATTTCGTGGATCTCTTTGCTAGCCTTATTTCAGTGGAATCTGAGAACAGATATTTCGGATCCCTTTGAAGACTATAGGGCCAAAGGAAATATCCTCCGATACCAAAGAGAAAGAAGCTTTCTGAGAAACTTCTTTGTGTTCTGTGAAATCATCTCACAGAGTTACAGCTTTCCCCTCAAGAAGTCTTTCGCTAAGACAGTTCTTGTGGAATTGGCAAAGTGATATTTGGAAGCCCATAGAGGGGTATGATGAAAAAGGAAATATCCTCCGATGATATCTGGAAAGAAGCTTTCTGAGAAACTGCTTAGTGTTCTGTCAATTCATCTCACAGGGTTACATCGGTATGTAGTGGATCTCTTTGCTAGCCTTATTTCTGTGGAATCTGACAACAGATATTTCGGATCCCTTTGAAGACTATAGGGCCAAAGGAAATATCCTCCGATAACAAAGAGGAAGAAGCTTTCTGAGAAACTTCTTTGTGTTCTGTGAAATCATCTCACAGAGTTACAGCTTTCCCCTCAAGAAGCCTTTCGCTAAGGCAGTTCTGTGGAATTGGCAAAGAGATATTTGGAAGCCCATAGAAGGCTATGGTGATAAAGGAAATATCCTCCGATGAAATCTGGAAAGAAGCTTTCTAGGAAACTGCTTAGTGTTCTGTTAATTCATCTCAAAGAGTTACATCTGTATTTCGTGGATCTCTTTGCTAGCCTTATTTCTGTGGAATCTGAGAACAGATATTTCCATTTCTTTTGAAGACTATAGAGCCAAAGGAAATATTCTCCGATAACAAAGAAAAAGAAGATTTCTGAGAAACTTCTTTGTGTTCTGTGAAATCATCTCACAGAGTTACAGCTTTCCCCTCAACAAGGCTTTCGCTAAGACAGTTCTTGTGGAATTGACAATGTGATATTTGGAAGCCCATAGAGGGCTATTGTGAAAAAGGAAATATCCTCCGATGAAATCTGGAAAGAAGCTTTCTGAGAAACTGCTTAGTGTTCTGTTAATTCATCTCCCAGGGTTACATCTGCCTTTCGTGATTCTCTTTGTTAGCCTAATTTCAGTGGAATCTGAGAACAGATATTTCGGATCCCTTTGAAGACTATAGGGTCAAAGGAAATATCCTCCGATAACAAAGAGAAAGAAGCTTTGTGAGAAACTTCTTTGTGTTCTGTGAAATCATCTCACAGAGTTACAGCTTTCCATTCAAGTACCCGTTCGCTAAGACAGTTCTTGTGTAATTGGCAAAGTGATATTTGGAACCCCTAGAGGGCTACTGTGAAAAAGGAAATATCCTCCGATGTAATCTGGAAAGAAGCTTTTTGAGAAACTGCTTAGTGTTACGTCAATTCATCTCACAGAGTTACATCTGTATTTCGTGGATCTCTTTGCTAGCCTTTTTTCTGTGGAATCTGAGAACAGATATTTCCTTTCCCTTTGAAGACTATAGGGCCAAAGGAAATATCCTCCGATAACAAAGAGAAAGAAGCTTTCTGAGAAACTTCTTTGTGTTCTGTGAAATCAGCTCACAGAGTTACATCTTTACCCTCAAGAAGCCTTTCGCTAAGACAGTTTTTGTGGAATTGGCAAAGTGATATTTAGAAGCCCATAGAGGGCTATGGTGAAAAAGGAAATATCCTCCGATGAAATCTGGAAAGAAGCTTTCTGAAAAACTGCTTAGTGTACTGTTAATTCATCTCACAGAGTTACATCTGTATTTCGTGGGTCTCTTTGCTAGCCTTATTTCTGTGGAATCTGACAACAGATATTTCCTTTCCCTTTGAAGACTAAAGGGCCAAAGAAAATATCCTCCGATAACTAAGAGAAAGAAGCTTTGTGAGAAACTTCTTTGTGTTCTGTGAAATCATCTCACAGAGTTACAGCTTTCCCCTCAAGAAGCCTTTCGCTAAGACAGTTTTTGTGGAATTGGCAAAGTGATATTTGGAAGCCCATAGAGGGCAATGGTGAAAAAGGAAATATCCTCCGATGAAATTTGGAAAGAAGCTTTCTGAGAAACTGCTTAGTGTTCTGTTAATTCATCTCACAGATTTACATCCGTATTTCGTGGATCCCTTTGCTAGCCTTGTTTCTGTGGAATCTGAGAACAGACATTTCCTTTCCCTTTGGAGACTATAGGGCAAAAGGAAATATCCTCCGATAACTAGAGAAAGAAGCTTTCTGAGAACCTTCTTTGTGTTCTGTGAAATCATCTCACAGAATTACAGCTTTCCACTCAAGAAGCCTTTCGCTAAGACAGTTCTTGTGGAATTGGCAAAGTGATATTTGGACGTCCTTAGAGGGTTATGGAGAAAAAGGAAATATCCTCCGATGAAATCTGGAAAGAAGCTTTCTGAGAAACTGCTTAGTGTTCTGTTAATTCATCTCAGAGAGTTACATCTGTATTTCGTAGATCTCTTTGCTAGCCTTATTTCTGTGGAATCTGAGAACAGATATTTCGGATCCCTTTGAAGACTATAGGGCCAAAGGAAATATCCTCCGATACCAACGAGAAGGAAGCTTTCTGAGAAACTTCTTTGTGTTCTGTGAAATCATCTCACTGAGTTACAGCTTTCCCCTCAAGAAGCCTATCGCAAAGACAGTTCTTGTGAAATTGGCAAAGTGATATTTGGAGGCCCATAGAGAGCTATGGTGAAAAAGGAAATAGCCTCCGATGAAATCTGGAAAGAAGCTTTCTGATAAACTGCTTAGTGTTCTGTTAATTCACCTCACAGAGTTACATCTGCATTTCGTGGATCTCTTTGATAGCCTAATTTCTGTGGAATGTGAGAACAGATATTTCGGATCCCTTTGAAGACTATAGGGCCAAAGGAAATATCCTCTGATAACAAAGAGAAAGAAGCTTTCTGAGAAAATTCTTTGTGTTCTGTGAAATCATCTCACAGAGTTACAGCTTTCCACTCAAGTACCCGTTCGCTAATACAGTTCTTGTGGAATGGGCAAAGTGATATTTGGAAGCCCTTAGAGGGCTATGGTGAAAAATTAAATATCCTCCGATGAAATCTGGAAAGAAACTTTCTGAGAAACTGCTTAGTGTTCTGTTAATTCATCTCACAGAGGTACATCTGTATTTCGTGGATCTCTTTGCTAGCCTTATTTCTGTGGAATCTGAGAACAGATATTTCGGATCCCTTTGAAGACTTTAGGGCCAAAGGAAATATCCTCTGATAACAAATAGAGAAGCTTTCTGAGAAACTTCTTTGTGTTCTGTGAAATCATCTCACAGAGTTCCACCATTCCCCTCAAGAAGCCTTTCGCTAAGACAGTTCTTGTGGAATTGGCAAAGTGATATTTGGAAGCCCATAGAGGGCTATGGTGAAAAAGGAAATATCCTCCGATGAAATCTGGAAAGAAGCTTTCTGAGAAACTGCTTAGTGTTCTGTTAATTCATCTCCCAGAGTTTCATCTGTATTTCGTGGATCTCTTTGCTAGTCTTATTTCTGTGGAATCTGAGAACAGATATTTCGGATCCCTTTGAAGACGATAGGGCCAAAGGAAATATCCTCCAATAAGAAAGAGAAAGAAGCTTTCTGGAAAACTTCTTTGTGTTCTGTGACATCATCTCACAGAGTTACAGCTTTCCCCTGAAGAAGCCTTTCGCTAAGACAGTTCTTGCGGAATTGGCTAAGTGATATTTGGAAGCCCTTAGAGGGCAATGGTGAAAAAGGAAATATCCTCCGATGAAATCTGGAAAGAAGCTTTCTGAGAAACTGCTTAGTGTTCAGTTAATTCATCTCACAGAGTTACATCTGTATTTCGTGGATCTCCTTGATAGCCTTATTTCTCTGGAATCTGAGAATAGATATTTCGGATCCCTTTGAAGACTATAGGGCCAAAGGAAATATCCTCCGATAACAAAGAGAAAGAAGCTTTCTGAGAAACTTCTTTGTGTTCTGTGAAATGATCTCACAGAGTTACAGCTTTCCCCTCAAGAAGCCTTTCACTAAGACAGTTCTTGTGGAATTGGCAAAGTGATATTTGGAAGCCCATAGAGGGCTATTGTGAAAAAGGAAATATACTTCGATGAAATCTGGAAAGAAGCTTTCTGAGAAACTGCTTAGTGTTCTGTTAATTCATCTCACAGAGTTACATCTGTATTTCGTGGATCTCTTTGCCAGCCTTACTTCTGTGGAATCTGAGAACAGATATTTCGGATCCCTTTGAAGACAATAGGGTCAAAGGAAATATCCTCCGATAACAAAGAGAAAGAAGCTTTCTGAGAAACTTCTTTGTGTTCTGTGAAATCATCTCACAGAGTTACAGCTTTCCACTCAAGAAGCCTTTCGCTAAGATAGTTCTTGTGTTATTGCAAAGTGATATTTGGAAGCCCATAGAGGGCTAGGGAGAAAAAGGAAATATCCTCTTATGAAATCTGGAAAGAAGCTTTCTGAGAAAATGCTTAGTGTTCTGTTAATTCATCTCACAGTGTTACATCTGTATTTCGTGGATCTCTTTGCTAGCCTTATATCTGTGGAATTTGAGAACAGATATTTCGGATCCCTTTGAAGACTATAGGGCCAAAGGAAATATCCTCCGATAACAAAGAGAAAGAAGCTTTCTGAGAAACTTCTTTGTGTTCTGTGAAATCATCTCACAAAGTTTCAACTTTCCCCTCCAGAAGCCTTTCGCTAAGACAGTTCTTGTGGAATTGGCAAAGTGATATTTGGAAGCCCATAGAGGGCTATGGTGAAAATGGAAATATCCTCAGATGTAATCTGGAAAGAAGCTTTCTGAGAAACTGCTTAGTGTTCTGTTAATTCATCTCACAGAGTTACATCTGTATTTCGTGGATCTCCTTGACAGCCTTACTTCTGTGGAATCTGAGAACAGATATTTCGGATCCCTTTGAAGACTATAGGGTCAAAGGAAATATCCTCCGATAACAAAGAGAAAGAAGCTTTCTGAGAAACTTCTTTGTGTTCTGTGAAATCATCTCAGAGAGTTACAGCTTTCCGCACAAGGAGCCTTTCGCTAAGAAGTTCTTATGGAATTGGCAAAGTGATATTTGGCAGAACATAGAGGGCTATCGTGAAAAAGGAAATATCCTCCGATGAAATCTGGAAAGAAGCTTTCAGAGAAACTGCTTAGTGTTCTGTGAAATCATCTCACAGAGTTACATCTGTATTTCGTGGATCTCTTTGCTAGCCTTATTTCTGTGGAATCTGAGAACAGACATTTCGGATCCCTTTGAAGATTATAGGGCCGAAGTAAATATCCTCCGATAAGAAAGAGAAAGAAGCTTTTGAGAAACTTCTTTGTGTTCTGTGAAATCATCTCACAGAGTTACAGCTTTTCCCTCAAGAAGTCTTTCGCTAAGACAGTTCTTGTGTAATTGGCAAAGTGATATTTGGAAGCCCATAGAGGGCTATGGAGAAAAAGGAAATATCCTCCGATCAAATCTGGAAAGAAGCTTTCTGAGAAACTGCTTAGTGTTCTATTAATTCATCTCACAGTGTTACATCTGTATTTCGTGGATCTCTTTGCTAGCCTTATTTCTGTGGAATCTGAGAACACATATTTCCTTTCCCTTTGAAGACTATAGGGCCAAAGGAAATATCCTCCGATAACAAAGAGAAAGAAGCTTTCTGAGAAACTTCTTTGTGTTCTGTGAAATCATCTCACAGAGTTAAAGCTTTCCCCTCAAGAAGCCTTTCGCTAAGACAGTTCTTGTGGAATTGGCAAAGTGATATTTGGAAGCCCTTAGAGGGCTATGTTGAAAAAGGAAATATTCTCCGATCAAATCTGGAAAGATGCTTACTGAGAAACTGCTTAGTGTTCTGTTAATTCTCCTCACAGAGTTACATCTGTATTTCGTGGATTTCTTTGCTAGCCTTAATTCTGTGGAATCTGAGAACAGATATTTCGGATCCCTTTGAAGACTATAGGGCCAAAGGAAATATCCTCCGATATCAAAGAGAAAGAAGCTTCCTGAGAAACTTCTTTGTGTTCTGTAAAATCATCTCACAGAGTTACAGCTTTCCACTCAAGTACCCTTCCGCTAAGACATTTCTTTGGAATTGGCAAAGTGATATTTGGAAGCCCAAGAGGGCTACTGTGAAAAAGGAAATATCCTCCGATGTAATCTGGAAAGAAGCTTTTTGAGAAACTGCTTAGTGTTATGTTAATTCATCTTACAGAGTTACATCTGTATTTCTTGGATCTCTTTGCTGGCCTCTTTTCTGTGGAATCTGAGAACAGATATTTCCTTTCCCTTTGAAGACTATACGGCCAAAGGAAATATCCTCCGATAAGAAAGAGAAAGAAGCTTTCTAAGAAACTTCTTTGTGTTCTGTGAAATCAGCTCACAGAGTTACATCTTTCCCCTCAAGAAGCCTTTCGCTAAGACAGTTTTTGTGGAATTGGCAAAGTGATATTTGGAAGCCCATAGAGGGCTACGGTGAAAAAGGAAATATCCTCCGATGAAATCTGGAAAGAACCTTTCTGAAAAACTGCTTAGTGTACTGTTAATTCATCTCACAGAGTTACATCTGTATTTCGTGGGTCTCTTTGCTAGCCTTATTTCTGTGGAATCTGACAACAGATATTTCCTTTCCCTTTGAAGACTATAGGGCCAAAGGAAATATCCTCCGATAACAAAGAGAAAGAAGATTTCTGAGAAACTTCTTTGTGTTCTGTGAAATCATCTCACAGAGTTACAGCTTTCCCCTCAAGAAGCCTTTCGCTAAGACAGTTCTTGTGGAATTGGCAAAGTGATATTTGGAAGCCCATAGAGGGCTACGTTGAAAAAGGAAATATCCTAAGATGAAAAGTGGAAAGAAGCTTTCTGAGAAACTGCTTAGTGTTCCGTTAATTCTACTCACAGAGTTACATCTGTATTTCGTGGATCTCTTTGCTAGCCTTATTTCTGTGGAATCTGAGAACACATATTTCCTTTCCCTTTGAAGAGTATATGGCCAAAGGAAATATTCTCCGATAAAAAAGAGAAAGAAGCTTTCTGAGAAAATTCTTTGTGTTCTGTGAAATCATCTCACAGAGTTACAGCTTTCCCCTCAAGAAGCCTTTCCCTAAGACAGTTCTTGTGGAATTGGAAAAGTGATATTTGGAAGCTCATAGAGGGCTATGGAGAAGAAGGAAATATCCTCCGATGAAATCTGGAAAGAAGCTTTCTGAGAAACTGCTTAGTGTTCTGTTAATTCATCTCACAGAGTTACATCTGTATTTCGTTGATCTCTTTGCTGGCCTTATTTCTGTGGAATCTGAGAACAGATATTTCGGATCCCTTTGAAGACTATAGGGCCAAAGGAAATATCCTCCGATAACAAAGAGAAAGAAGCTTCCTGAGAAACTTCTTTGTGTTCTGTGAAATCATCTCACAGAGTTAGAGCTTTCCCCTCAAGAAGCCTTTCGCTAAGACAGATCTTGTCGAATTGGCAAAGTGATATTTGGAACCCCAAGAGGGCTATAGTGAAAAAGGAAATATCCTCCGATGAAATCTGGAAAGAAGCTTTCTGAGAAACTGCTTATTGTTCTGTTAATTCATCTCACAGAGTTGCATGTGTATTTCGTGGATCTCTTTGCTATCCTTATTTCTGTGGAATCTGAGAACAGATATTTCGGATCCCATTGAAGACTAGAGGGCCAAAGTAAATATCCTCCGATAACAACGAGAAACAAGCTTTCTGAGAAACTTCTTTGTGTTCTGTGAAGTCATCTCACAGAGTTACAGCTTTCACCTCAAGAAGCCTTTCGCTAAGACAGTTCTTGTGGAATTGGCAGAGTGATATTTGGAAGCCCATAGAGGGCTACGGTGAAAAAGGAAATATCCTCCGATGAAATCTGGAAAGACGCTTTCTGAAAAACTGCTTAGTGTTCTGTTAATTCATCTCACAGAGTTACATCTGTATTTCGTGGGTCTCTTTGCTAGCCTTATTTCTGTGGAATCTGAGAACAGATATTTCGGATCCCTTTGAAGACTATAGTGCCAAAGGAAATATCCTCCGATAAGAACGAGAAGGAAGCTTTCTGAGAAACTTCTTTGTGTTCTGTGAAATCATCTCACAGAGTTACAGCTTTCCACTCAAGTACCCGTTCGCTAATACAGTTCTTGTGGAATGGGCAAAGTGATATTTGGAATCCCATAGAGGACTATGGTGAAAAAGGAAATATCCTAAGATGAAATCTGGAAAGAAGCTTTCTGAGAATCTGCTTAATATTGTGTTAATTCATCTCACAGAGTTACATCTGCATTTCGTGGATCTCTTTGCTAGCCTTATTTCTGTGGAATCTGACAACAGATATTTCGGATCCCTTTGAGACTATAGGGCCAAAGGAAATATCCTCCGATAACAAAGAGAAAGAAGCTTTCTGAGAAACTTCTTTGTGTTCTATGAAATCATCTAACAGAGTAACAGCTTTCCACTGTAGTACACTTTCCCTAAGACAGTTCTTGTGGAATTGGCAAAGTCATATTTGGAAGCCCATAGAGGGCTATGGGGAAAAAGGAAATATCCTCTGATGAAATCTGGAAAGAAGCTTTCTGAGAAACTGCTTAATGTTGTGTTAATTAATCTCACAGAGTTACATCTGCATTTCGTGGATCTCTTTGCTATCCTTATTTCTGTGGAATCTGAGAACAGATATTTCGGATCCCTTTGAAGACTATAGGGCCAAAGGAAATATCCTCCGATAACAAAGAGAAAGAAGCTTTCTGAGAAACTTCTTTGTGTTCTGTGAAGTCATCTCACAGAGTTACAGCTTTCCCCTCAAGAAGCCTTTCGCTAATACAGTTCTTGTGGAATTGGCAAAGTGATATTTGGAAGCCCTTAGAGGGCTATGCTGAAAAAGGAAATATCCTCCGATGAAATCTGGAAAGAAGCTTTCTGAGAAACTGCTTAGTGTTCTGTTAATTCATCTCACAGAGTTACATCTGTATTTCGTGGATCTCTTTTCTAGCCTTATTTCTGTGGAATCTGAGAACACATATTTCGGATCCATTTGACGACTATAGGGCCAAAGGAAATATCCTCCGATACCAAAGAGAAAGAAGCTTTCTGAGAAACTTCTTTGTGTTCTGTGAAATCATCTCACAGAGTTACAGCTTTCCCCTCAAGAAGCCTTTCGCTAAGACAGTTCCTGTGGAATTGGCAAAGTGATATTTGGAAGCCCATAGAGGGGTATGATGAAAAAGGAAATATCCTCCGATGATATCTGGAAAGAAGCTTTCTGAGAAACTGCTTAGTGTTCTGTTAATTCATCTCACAGGGTTACATCTGTATGTCGTGGATGTCTTTGCTAGCCTTATTTCTGTGGAATCTGAGAACAGATATTTCCATTTCCTTTGAAGACTATAGAGCCAAAGGAAATATTCTCCGATAACAAAGAAAAAGAAGCTTTCTGAGAAACTTCTTTGTGTTCTGTGATATCATCTCACAGAGTTACAGCTTTCCCCTCAAGAAGCCTTTCCCTAAGACAGTTCTTGTGGAATTGACAAAGTGATATTTGGAAGCCCTTAGAGGGCTATGCTGAAAAAGGAAATATCCTCCGATGAAATCTGGAAAGAAGCTTTCTGAGAAACTTCTTTGTGTTCTGTGAAATCATCTCACAGAGTTACAGCTTTCCACTCAAGTACCCGTTCGCTAATACAGTTCTTGTGGAATGGGCAAAGTGATATTTGGAATCCCATAGAGGACTATGGTGAAAAAGGAAATATCCTAAGATGAAATCTGGAAAGAAGCTTTCTGAGAATCTGCTTAATATTGTGTTAATTCATCTCACAGAGTTACATCTGCATTTCGTGGATCTCTTTGCTAGCCTTATTTCTGTGGAATCTGACAACAGATATTTCGGATCCCTTTGAGACTATAGGGCCAAAGGAAATATCCTCCGATAACAAAGAGAAAGAAGCTTTCTGAGAAACTTCTTTGTGTTCTATGAAATCATCTAACAGAGTAACAGCTTTCCACTGTAGTACACTTTCCCTAAGACAGTTCTTGTGGAATTGGCAAAGTCATATTTGGAAGCCCATAGAGGGCTATGGGGAAAAAGGAAATATCCTCTGATGAAATCTGGAAAGAAGCTTTCTGAGAAACTGCTTAATGTTGTGTTAATTAATCTCACAGAGTTACATCTGCATTTCGTGGATCTCTTTGCTATCCTTATTTCTGTGGAATCTGAGAACAGATATTTCGGATCCCTTTGAAGACTATAGGGCCAAAGGAAATATCCTCCGATAACAAAGAGAAAGAAGCTTTCTGAGAAACTTCTTTGTGTTCTGTGAAGTCATCTCACAGAGTTACAGCTTTCCCCTCAAGAAGCCTTTCGCTAATACAGTTCTTGTGGAATTGGCAAAGTGATATTTGGAAGCCCTTAGAGGGCTATGCTGAAAAAGGAAATATCCTCCGATGAAATCTGGAAAGAAGCTTTCTGAGAAACTGCTTAGTGTTCTGTTAATTCATCTCACAGAGTTACATCTGTATTTCGTGGATCTCTTTTCTAGCCTTATTTCTGTGGAATCTGAGAACACATATTTCGGATCCATTTGACGACTATAGGGCCAAAGGAAATATCCTCCGATACCAAAGAGAAAGAAGCTTTCTGAGAAACTTCTTTGTGTTCTGTGAAATCATCTCACAGAGTTACAGCTTTCCCCTCAAGAAGCCTTTCGCTAAGACAGTTCCTGTGGAATTGGCAAAGTGATATTTGGAAGCCCATAGAGGGGTATGATGAAAAAGGAAATATCCTCCGATGATATCTGGAAAGAAGCTTTCTGAGAAACTGCTTAGTGTTCTGTTAATTCATCTCACAGGGTTACATCTGTATGTCGTGGATGTCTTTGCTAGCCTTATTTCTGTGGAATCTGAGAACAGATATTTCCATTTCCTTTGAAGACTATAGAGCCAAAGGAAATATTCTCCGATAACAAAGAAAAAGAAGCTTTCTGAGAAACTTCTTTGTGTTCTGTGATATCATCTCACAGAGTTACAGCTTTCCCCTCAAGAAGCCTTTCCCTAAGACAGTTCTTGTGGAATTGACAAAGTGATATTTGGAAGCCCTTAGAGGGCTATGCTGAAAAAGGAAATATCCTCCGATGAAATCTGGAAAGAAGCTTTCTGAGAAACTGCTTAGTGTTCTGTTAATTCATCTCACAGAGTTACATCTGTATTTCGTGGATCTCTTTACTAGCCTTATTTCTGTGGAATCTGAGAACACATATTTCCTTTCCCTTTGAAGACTATAGGGCCAAAGGAAATACTCTCCGATAAAAAAGAGAAAGAAACTTTCTGAGAAACTTCTTTTTGTTCTCTGAAATCATCTCACAGAGTTACAACTTTCCTTTCAAGAAGCCTTTCGCTAAGACAGTTCTTGTGGAATTGGCAAAGTGATATTTGGAAGCCCATAGAGGGCTATGGTGAAAAAGGATATATCCACCGATGACATATGGAAAGAAGCTTTCTGAGAAACTGCTTAGTTTTCTGTTAATTCATCTCACAGAGTTACACCAGTATTTCGTGGATCTCTTTGCTAGCCTTATTTCTGTGGAATCTGAGAACAGATATTCGAATCCCTTTGAAGACTATAGGGCCAAAGGAAATATCCTCCGATAACAAAGAGAAAGAAGCTTTCTGAGAAACTTCTTTGTGTTCTGTGAAATCATCTCCCAGAGTTACAGCTTTCCCCTCAAGAAGCCTTTCGCTAAGACAGTTCTTGTGGAATTGGCAAAGTGATATTTGGAAGCTCATAGAGGGCTAGGGAGAAAATGGAAATATCCTCCGATGAAATCTGGAAAGAAGCTTTCTGAGAAACTGCTTAGTGTTCTGTTAATTCATCTCACAGAGTTACATCTGTATTTCGTGGATCTCTTTGCTAGCCTTATTTCTGTGGAATTTGAGAACACATATTTCCTTTCCCTTTGAAGACTATATGGCCAAAGGAAATATTCTCCGATAAAAAAGAGAAAGAAGCTTTCTGAGAAAATTCTATGTTCTGTGAAATCATCTCACAGAGGTACAACTTTCCTCTCAAGAAGCCTTTCACTAATACAGTTCTTGTGGAATTGGCAAAGTGATATTTGGAAGCCCATGGAGGGCTATGGTGAAAAAGGAAATATCCTCCGATGAAATCTGGAAAGAAGCTTTCTGAGAAACTGCTTAGTGTTCTGTTAATTCATCTCACAGAGTTACATCTGTATTTGGTAGACCTCTTTGCTAGCCTAATTTCTGTGGAATCTGAAAACAGATATTTCGGATCCATTTGTAGACTATGGGGCCAAAGGAAATATCCTCCGATAACAAAGAGAAAGAAGCTTTCTGAGAAACTTCTTTGTGTTCTGTGAAATCATCTCACATAGTTACAGCTTTCCTCTCAAGAAGCCTTTCGCTAAGACAGTTCTTGTGGAATTGGCAAAGTGATATTTGGAAGCCCATAGAGGGCTATGGTGAAAAAGGATATATCCACCGATGAAATCTGGAAAGAAGCTTTCTGAGAAGCTGCTTAGTTTTCTGTTAATTCATCTCACAGAGTTACACCTGTATTTCGTGGATCTCTTTGCTAGCCTTATTTCTGTGGAATCTGAGAACAGATATTCGATTCCCTTTGAAGATATAGGGCCAAAGGAAATATCCTCCGATAATAAAGAGAAAGAAGCTTTCTGAGAAACTTCTTTGTGTTCCGTGAAATCATCTCACAGAGTTACAGCTTTCCCCTCAAGAAGCCTTTCGCTAAGACAGTTCTTGTGGAATTGGCAAAGTTATATTTGGAAGCTCATAGAGGGCTATGGAGAAAAAGGAAATATCCTCCGATGAAATCTGGAAAGAAGCTTTCTGAGAAACTGCTTAGTGTTCTGTTAATTCATCTCACAGAGTTACATCTGTATTTCGTGGATCTCTTTGCTAGCCTTATTTCTGTGGAATCTGAGAACACATATTTCCTTTCCCTTTGAAGACTATAGGGCCAAAGGAAATATCCTCCGATAAAAAAGAGAAAGAAGCTTTCTGAGAAAATTCTTTGTGTTCTGTGAAATCATATCACAGAGTTACAACTTTCCTCTCAAGAAGCCTTTCGCTAAGACAATTCTTGTGGAAATGGCAAAGTGATATTTGGAAGCCCATAGAGGACTTTGGTGAAAAAGGAAATATCCTCCGATGAAATCTGGAAAGAAGCTTTCTGAGAAACTGCTTAGTGTTCTGTTAATTCATCTCACAGAGTTACATCTGTATTTGGTAGACCTCTTTGCTAGCCTAATTTCTGTGGAATCTGAAAACAGATATTTCGGATCCCTTTGTAGACTATGGGGTCAAAGGAAATATCCTCCTATAAAAAAGAGAAAGAAGCTTTCTGAGAAACTTCTTTGTGTTCTGTGAAATCATCTCACAGAGTTACAGCTTTCCCCTCAAGAAGCCTTTCGTTAAGACAGTTCTTGTGGAATTGGCAAAGTGATATTTGGAAGCCCATAGAGGGCTACGGTGAAAAAGGATATATCCACCGATGAAATCTTGAAAGAAGCTTTCTGAGAAACTGCTTAGTTTTCTCTTAATTCATCTCTCAGAGTTACACCTGTATTTCGTGGATCTCTTTGCTAGCCTTATTTCTGTGGAATCTGAGAACAGATATTCGATTCCCTTTGAAGACTATAGGGCCAAAGGAAATATCCTCCGATAACAAAGAGAAAGAAGCTTTCTGAGAAACTTCTTTGTGTACTGTGAAATCATCTCACAGAGTTACAGCTTTCCCCTCAAGAAGCCTTTCCCTAAGACAGTTCTTGTGGAATTGGCAAAGTAATATTTGGAAGCTCATAGAGGGCTATGGAGAAAAAGGAAATATCCTCCGATGAAATCTGGAAAGAAGCTTTCTGAGAAACTGCTTAGTGTTCTGTTAATTCATCTCACAGAGTTACATGTGTATTTCGTTGATCTCTTTGCTGGCCTTATTTCTGTGGAATCTGAGAACAGATATTTCGGATCCCTTTGAAGACTACAGGGCCAAAGGAAATATCCTCCGATAACAAAGAGAAAGAAGCTTTCTGAGAAACTTCTTTGTGTTCTGTGAAATCATCTCACAGAGTTACAGCTTTCCCCTCAAGAAGCCTTTCGCTAATACAGTTCTTGTGGAATTGGCAAAGTGATATTTGGAAGCCCTTAGAGGGCTATGCTGAAAAAGGAAATATCCTCCGATGAAATCTGGAAAGAAGCTTTCTGAGAAACTGATTAGTGTTCTGTTAATTCATCTCACAGAGTTACATCTGTGTTTGGTAGACCTCTTTGCTAGCCTAATTTCTGTGGAATCTGAAAACAGATATTTCGGATCCATTTGTAGAATATGGGGCCAAAGGAAATATCCTCCGATAACAAAGAGAAAGAAGCTTTCTGAGAAACTTCTTTGTGTTCTGTGAAATCATCTCACATAGTTACAGCTTTCCTCTCAAGAAGCCTTTCGCTAAGACAGTTCTTGTGTAATTGGCAAAGTGATATTTGGAAGCCCATAGAGGGCTATGGTGAAAAAGGATATATCCACCGATGAAATCTGGAAAGAAGCTTTCTGAGAAGCTGCTTAGTTTTCTGTTAATTCATCTCACAGAGTTACACCTGTATTTCGTGGATCTCTTTGCTAGCCTTATTACTGTGGAATCTGAGAACAGATATTCGATTCCCTTTGAAGATATAGGGCCAAAGGAAATATCCTCCGATAATAAAGAGAAAGAAGCTTTCTGAGAAACTTCTTTGTGTTCCGTGAAATCATCTCACAGAGTTACAGCTTTCCCCTCAAGAAGCCTTTCGCTAAGACAGTTCTTGTGGAATTGGCAAAGTTATATTTGGAAGCTCATAGAGGGCTATGGAGAAAAAGGAAATATCCTCCGATGAAATCTGGAAAGAAGCTTTCTGAGAAACTGCTTAGTGTTCTGTTAATTCATCTCACAGAGTTACATCTGTATTTCGTGGATCTCTTTGCTAGCCTTATTTCTGTGGAATCTGAGAACACATATTTCCTTTCCCTTTGAAGACTATATGGCCAAAGGAAATATTCTCCGATAAAAAAGAGAAAGAAGCTTTCTGAGAAACTTCTTTGTGTTCTGTGAAATCATATCACAGAGTTACAACTTTCCTCTCAAGAAGCCTTTCGCTAAGACAATTCTTGTGGAAATGGCAAAGTGATATTTGGAAGCCCATAGAGGACTTTGGTGAAAAAGGAAATATCCTCCGATGAAATCTGGAAAGAAGCTTTCTGAGAAACTGCTTAGTGTTCTGTTAATTCATGTCACAGAGTTACATCTGTATTTGGTAGACCTCTTTGCTAGCCTAATTTCTGTGGAATCTGAAAACAGATATTTCGGATCCCTTTGAAGACTATGGGGTCAAAGGAAATATCCTCCTATAAAAAAGAGAAAGAAGCTTTCTGAGAAACTTCTTTGTGTTCTGTGAAATCATCTCACTGAGTTACAGCTTTCCCCTCAAGAAGCCTTTCGTTAAGACAGTTCTTGTGGAATTGGCAAAGTGATATTTGGAAGCCCAAAGAGGGCTACGGTGAAAAAGGATATATCCACCGATGAAATCTGGAAAGAAGCTTTCTGAGAAACTGCTTAGTTTTCTATTAATTCATCTCTCAGAGTTACACCTGTATTTCGTGGATCTCTTTGCTAGCCTTATTTCTGTGGAATCTGAGAACAGATATTCGATTCCCTTTGAAGACTATAGGGCCAAAGGAAATATCCTCCGATAACAAAGAGAAAGAAGCTTTCTGAGAAACTTCTTTGTGTTCTGTGAAATCATCTCACAGAGTAACAGCTTTCCCCTCAAGAAGCCTTTCCCTAAGACAGTTCTTGTGGAATTGGCAAAGTGATATTTGGAAGCTCATAGAGGGCTATGGAGAAAAAGGAAATATCCTCCGATGAAATCTGGAAAGAAGCTTTCTGAGAAACTGCTTAGTGTTCTGTTAATTCATCTCACAGAGTTACATCTGTATTTCGTTGATCTCTTTGCTGGCCTTATTTCTGTGGAATCTGAGAACAGATATTTCGGATCCCTTTGAAGACTATAGGGCCAAAGGAAATATCCTCCGATAACAAAGAGAAAGAAGCTTTCTGAGAAACTTCTTTGTGTTCTGTGAAATCATCTCACAGAGTTACAGCTTTCCCCTCAAGAAGCCTTTCGCTAATACAGTTCTTGTGGAATTGGCAAAGTGATATTTGGAAGCCCTTAGAGGGCTATGCTGAAAAAGGAAATATCCTCCGATGAAATCTGGAAAGAAGCTTTCTGAGAAACTGCTTAGTGTTCTGTTAATTCATCTCACAGAGTTACATCTGTATTTCGTGGATCTCTTTACTAGCCTTATTTCTGTGGAATCTGAGAACACATATTTCCTTTCCCTTTGAAGACTATAGGGCCAAAGGAAATATTCTCCGATAAAAAAGAGAAAGAAACTTTCTGAGAAACTTCTTTTTGTTCTGTGAAATCATCTCACAGAGTTACAACTTTCCTTTCAAGAAGCCTTTCGCTAAGACAGTTCTTGTGGAATTGGCAAAGTGATATTTGGAAGCCCATAGAGGGCTATGGTGAAAAAGGATATATCCACCGATGACATATGGAAAGAAGCTTTCTGAGAAACTGCTTAGTTTTCTGTTAATTCATCTCACAGAGTTACACCTGTATTTCGTGGATCTCTTTGCTAGCCTTATTTCTGTGGAATCTGAGAACAGATATTCGAATCCCTTTGAAGACTATAGGGCCAAAGGAAATATCCTCCGATAACAAACAGAAAGAAGCTTTCTGAGAAACTTCTTTGTGTTCTGTGAAATCATCTCACAGAGTTACAGCTTTCCCCTCAAGAAGCCTTTCGCTAAGACAGTTCTTGTGGAATTGGCAAAGTGATATTTGGAAGCTCATAGAGGGCTATGGAGAAAATGGAAATATCCTCCGATGAAATCTGGAAAGAAGCTTTCTGAGAAACTGCTTAGTGTTCTGTTAATTCATCTCACAGAGTTACATCTGTATTTCGTGGATCTCTTTGCTAGCCTTATTTCTGTGGAATTTGAGAACACATATTTCCTTTCCCTTTGAAGACTATATGGCCAAAGGAAATATTCTCCGATAAAAAAGAGAAAGAAGCTTTCTGAGAAAATTCTTTGTGTTCTGTGAAATCATCTCACAGAGGTACAACTTTCCTCTCAAGAAGCCTTTCACTAATACAGTTCTTGTGGAATTGGCAAAGTGATATTTGGAAGCCCATAGAGGGCTATGGTGAAAAAGGAAATATCCTCCGATGAAATCTGGAAAGAAGCTTTCTGAGAAACTGCTTAGTGTTCTGTTAATTCATCTCACAGAGTTACATCTGTATTTGGTAGACCTCTTTGCTAGCCTAATTTCTGTGGAATCTGAAAACAGATATTTCGGATCCATTTGTAGACTATGGGGCCAAAGGAAATATCCTCCGATAACAAAGAGAAAGAAGCTTTCTGAGAAACTTCTTTGTGTTCTGTGAAATCATCTCACATAGTTACAGCTTTCCTCTCAAGAAGCCTTTCGCTAAGACAGTTCTTGTGAAATTGGCAAAGTGATATTTGGAAGCCCATAGAGGGCTATGGGGAAAAGGATATATCCACCGATGAAATCTGGAAAGAAGCTTTCTGAGAAGCTGCTTAGTTTTCTGTTAATTCATCTCACAGAGTTACACCTGTATTTCGTGGATCTCTTTGCTAGCCTTATTTCTGTGGAATCTGAGAACAGATATTCGATTCCCTTTGAAGATATAGGGCCAAAGGAAATATCCTCCGATAACAACGAGAAACAAGCTTTCTGAGAAACTTCTTTGTGTTCCCTGAAATCATCACACAGAGTTACAGCTTTCCCCTCAAGAAGCCTTTCGCTAAGACAGTTCTTGTGGAATTGGCAAAGTTATATTTGGAAGCTCATAGAGGGCTATGGAGAAAAAGGAAATATCCTCCGATGAAATCTGGAAAGAAGCTTTCTGAGAAACTGCTTAGTGTTCTGTTAATTCGTCTCATAGTGTTACATCTGTATTTCGTGGATCTCTTTGCTAGCCTTATTTCTGTGGAATCTGAGAACACATATTTCCTTTCCCTTTGAAGACTATACGGCCAAAGGTAATATCCTCCGATAAGAAAGAGAAAGAAGCTTTCTGAGAAACTTCTTTGTGTTCTGTGAAATCAGCTCACAGAGTTACAGCTTTCCACTCAAGAAGCCTTTCGCTAAGACAGTTCTTCTGGAATTGGCAAAGTGATATTTGGAATCCCCTAGAGGGCTATGGTGAAAAAGGAAATATCCTCTGATGAAATCTGGAAAGAAGCTTTCTGAAAAACTGCTTAGTGTTCTGTTAATTCATCTCACAGAGTTACATCTGTATTTCGTGGATCTCTTTGCTTGCCTTATTTCTGTGGAATCTGAGAACAGATATTTCGGATCCCTTTGAAGAATATAGGGCCAAAGGAAATATCCTCCGATAACAACGATAAGGAAGCTTTCTGAGAAACTTCTTTGTGTTCTGTGAAATCATCTCACAGAGTTACAGCTTTCCCCTCAAGAAGCCTATCGCAAAGACGGTTCTTGTGGAATTGGCAAAGTGATATTTGGAAGCCCATAGAGGGCTATGGTGAAAAAGGAAATATCCTCCGACGAAATCTGGAAAGAAGCTTTCTGAGAAACTGCTTAGTGTTCTGTTAATTCATCTCACAAAGTTACATCTGCATTTCGTGGATCTCTTTGCTAGCCTTATTTCTGTGTAATCTGAGAACACATATTTCCTTTCCCTTTGAATACTATATGGCCAAAGGAAATATTCTCCGATAAAAAAGAGAAAGAAGCTTTCTGAGAAACTTCTTTGTGTTCTGTGAAATCATCTCACAGAGTTACAACTTTCCTCTCAAGAAGCCTTTCGCTAAGACAGTTCTTGTGGAATTGGCAAAGTGATATTTGGAAGCCCATAGAGGGCTTTGGTGAAAAAGGAAATATCCTCCGATGAAATCTGGAAAGAAGCTTTCTGAGAAACTGCTTAGTGTTCTGTTAATTCATCTCACAGAGTTACATCTGTATTTGGTAGATCTCTTTGTTAGCCTAATTTCTGTGGAATCTGAAAACAGATATTTCGGATCCCTTTGTAGACTATGGGGTCAAAGGAAATATCCTCCGATAACAAAGAGAAAGAAGCTTTCTGAGAAACTTCTTTGTGTTCTGTGAAATCATCTCACAGAGTTACAGCTTTCCCCTCAAGAAGCCTTTCGCTAAGACAGTTCTTGTGGAATTGGCAAAGTGATATTTGGAAGCCCATAGAGGGCTATGGTGAAAAAGGATATATCCAGCGATGAAATCTGGAAAGAAGCTTTCTGAGAAACTGCTTAGTTTTCTGTTAATTCATCTCACAGAGTTACACCTGTATTTCGTGGATCTCTTTGCTAGCCTTATTTCTGTAGAAACTGAGAACAGATATTCGATTCCCTTTGAAGACTATAGGGCCAAAGGAAATATCCTCCGATAACAAAGAGAAAGAAGCTTTCTGAGAAACTTCTTTGTGTTCTGTGAAATCATCTTACAGAGTTACAGCTTTCCCCTCAAGAAGCCTTTCGCTAAGACAGTTCTTGTGGAATTGGCAAAGTGATATTTGGAAGCTCTAGAGGGCTATGGAGAAAAAGGAAATATCCTCCAATGAAATCTGGAAAGAAGCTTTCTGAGAAACTGCTTAGTGTTCTGTTAATTCATCTCACAGAGTTACATCTGTATTTCGTGGATCTCTTTGCTAGCCTTATTTCTGAGGAATGAGAACACATATTTCCTTTCCCTTTGAAGACTATATGGCTAAAGGAAATATTCTCCGATAAAAAAGAGAAAGAAGCTTTCTGAGAAACTTCTTTGTGTTCTGTGAAATCATCTCACAGAGTTACAACTTTCCTCTCAAGAAGCCTTTCGCTAGGCAGTTCTTGTGGAATTGGCAAAGTGATATTTGGAAGCCCATAGAGGGCTATGGTGAAAAAGGAAATATCCTCTGATGAAATCTGGAAAGAAGCTTTCTGAGAAACTGCTTAGTGTTCTGTTAATTCATCTCACAGAGTTACATCTGTATTTGGTAGATCTCTTTGCTAGCCTAATTTCTGTGGAATCTGAAAACAGATATTTTGGATCCCTTTGTAGACTATGGGGCCAAAGGAAATATACTCCGATAACAAAGAGAAAGAAGCTTTCTGAGAAACTTCTTTGTGTTCTGTGAAATCATCTCACAGAGTTACAGCTTTCCCCTCAAGAAGCCTTTCGCTAAGACAGTTCTTGTGGAATTGGCAAAGTGATATTTGGAAGCCCGTAGAGGTCTATAGTGAAAAAGGAAATATCCTCCGATGAAATCTGGAAAGAAGCTTTCTGAGAAACTGCTTACTGTTCTGTTAATTCATCTCACAGAGTTATATCTGTATTTCCTGGATCTCTTTGCTAGCCTAATTTCTGAGGAATTGGAGAATAGATATTTCCTGTCCTTTTGAAGCCTATAGGGCCAAAGGAAATATCCTGCAATAACAAAGAGAAAGAAGCTTCCTGAAAAACTTCTTTCTGTTCTGCGAAATCATCTCACAGAGTTACAGCGTTCCCCTCAATAAGCGTTTCGCTAAGACACTTCTGTGGAATTGGCAAAGTGATATTTGGAAGCTCATAGAGGGCTATGGAGAAAAAGGAAATATCCTCCGATGAAATCTGGAAAGAAGCTTTCTGAGAAACTTTTTAGTGTTCTCTTAATTCATCTCACAGAGTTACATCTGTATTTCGTGGATCTCTTTGCTAGCCTTATTTCTGTGGAATCTGAGAACACATATTTCCTTTCCCTTTGAAGACTATACGGCCAAAGGAAATAATCTCCGATAACAAAGAGAAAGAAGCTTTTGAGAAACTTCTTTGTGTTCTGTGAAATCATCTCACAGAGTTACAATTTTCCTCTCAAGAAGCCTTTCGCTAAGACAGTTCTTGTGGAATTGGCAAAGTGATATTTGGAAGCCCTTAAAGGCCTATGGTGAAAAAGGAAATATCCACCGATGAAATCTGGAAAGAAGCTTTCTGAGAAACTGCTTAGTGTTCTGTTAATTCATCTCACAGAGTTACACCTGTATTTCGTGGATCTCTATGCTAGCCTTATTTCTGTGGAATCTGAGAACAGATATTTCGGATCCCTTTGAAGACTATATGGCCAAAGGAAATATCCTCCGATAACAAAGAGAAAGAAGCTTTTGAGAAACTTCTTTGTGTTCTGTGAAATCATCTCACAGAGTTACAGCTTTTCCCTCAGGAAGTCTTTCCCTAAGACAGTTCTTGTGTAATTGGCAAAGTGATATTTGGAAGCCCATAGAGGGCTATGGAGAAAAAGGAAATATCCTCCGATCAAATCTGGAAAGAAGCTTTCTGAGAAACTGCTTAGTGTTCTGTTAATTCATGTCACAGTGTTACATCTGTATTTCGTGGATCTCTTGCTAGCCTTATTTCTGTGGAATCTGAGAACACATATTTCCTTTCCCTTTGAAGACTACAGGGCCAAAGGAAATATCCTCCGATAACAAAGAGAAAGAAGCTTTCTGAGAAACTTCTTTGTGTTCTGTGAAATCATCTCACAGAGGTAAAGCTTTCCCCTCAAGAAGCCTTTCGCTAAGACAGTTCTTGTGGAATTGGCAAAGTGATATTTGGAAGCCCATAGGGGCCTATGGTGAAAAAGGAAATATCCTCCGATGAAATCTGGAAAGAAGCTTTCTGAGAAACTGCTTAGTGTTCTGTTTATTCATCTCACAGAGTTACATGTGTATTTCGTGGATCTCTTTGCTAGCCTTATTTCTGTGGAATCTGAGAACAGATATTTCGGATCCCTTTGAAGAATATAGGGCCAAAGGAAATGTCCTCCGATAAGAAAGAGAAAGAAGCTTTCTGAGAAACTTCTTTGTGTTCTGTGAAATCATCTCACAGAGTTACAGCTTTCCCCTCAAGAAGCCTTTCGCTAAGACAGTTCTTGTGGAATTGGCAAAGTGATATTTGGAAGCCCATAGAGGGCTATGGTGAAAAAGGAAATATCCTGCGATGAAATCTGGAAAGAAACTTTCTGAGAAACTGCTGTGTGTTCTGTTAATTCATCTCCCAGGGTTACATCTGTATTTCGTGGATCTCTTTGCTAGCCTTATTTCTGTGGAATCTGAGAACAGATATTTCGGATCCCTCTGAAGGCTATAGGGCCAAAGGAAATATCCTCCGATAACAAAGAGAAAGAAGCTTTCTGAGAAACTTCTTTGTGTTCTGTGAAATCATCTCACAGAGTTACAGCTTCCCCTCAAGAAGCCTTTCGCTAAGACAGTTCTTGTGGAATTGGCAAAGTGATATTTTGAAGTCCTTAGAGGGCTATGGTGAAAAAGGAAATATCCTCCGATGAAATCTGGAAAGAAGCTTTCTGAGAAACTGCTTAGTGTTCTGTTAATTCATCTCACAGAGTTACATCTCTATTTCGTAGATCTCTTTGCTAGCCTTTTTTCTGTGCAATCTGAGAACAGATATTTCCTTTCCCTTTGAAGACTATAGGGCCAAAGGAAATATCCTCAGATAACAAAGAGAAAGAAGCTTTCGGAGAAACTTCTTTGTGTTCTGTGAAATCATCTCACAGAGTTACAGCTTTCCCCTCAAGAAGCCTTTCGCTAAGACAGTTCTTGTGGAACCGGCAAAGTGATGTTTGGAAGCCCATAGAGGGCTACGGTGAAAAAGGAAATATCCTCCGATGAAATCTGGAAAGAAGCTTTCTGAAAAACTGCTTAGTGTTCTGTTAAATCATCTCACAGAATTACATCTGTATTTCGTGTGTCTCTTTGCTAGCCTTATTTCTGTGGAATCTGATAACAGATATTTCGGATCCCTTTGAAGACTATAGGACCAAAGGAAATATCCTCCGATAACAAAGAGAAAGAAGCTTTCTGAGAAACTTCTTTGGGTTCTGTGAAATCATCTCACAGAGTTACAGCTTTCCACTCTAGTACCCGTTCCCTAAGACAGTTTTTGTGGAAATGGCAAAGTGATATTTGGAAGCCCATAGAGGGCTAAGGTGAAAAAGGAAATATCCTCCGATGAAATCTGGAAAGAAGCTTTCTGAGAAACTGCTTAGTGTTCTGTTAATTCATCTCACAGATTTACATCCGTATTTCGTGGATCTCTTTGCTAGCCTTATTTCTGTGGAATCTGAGAACAGACATTTCCTTTCCCTTTGGAGACTATAGGGCCAAAGGAAATATCCTCCGATAACAAAGAGAAAGAAGCTTTCTGAGAAACTTCTTTGTGTTCTGTGAAGTCATCTCACAGAGTTACAGCTTTCCCCTCAAGAAGCCTTTCGCTAATACAGTTCTTGTGGAATTGGCAAAGTGATATTTGGAAGCCCTTAGAGGGCTATGCTGAAAAAGGAAATATCCTCCGATGAAATCTGGAAAGAAGCTTTCTGAGAAACTGCTTAGTGTTCTGTTAATTCATCTCACCGAGTTACATCTGTATTTCATGGATCTCTTTACTAGCCTTATTTCTGTATAATCTGAGAACACATATTTCCTTTCCCTTTGAAGACTACAGGGCCAAAGGAAATATTCTCCGATAAAAAAGTGAAAGAAACCTTCTGAGAAAATTCTTTTTGTTCTGTGAAATCATCTCACAGAGTTACAACTTTCCTTTCAAGAAGCCTTTCGCTAAGACAGTTCTTGTGGAATTGGCAAAGTGATATTTGGAAGCCCATAGAGGGCTATGGTGAAAAAGGATATATCCACCGATGAAATATGGAAAGAAGCTTTCTGAGAAGCTGCTTAGTTTTCTGTTAATTCATCTCACAGAGTTACACCTGTATTTCGTGGATCTCTTTGCTAGCCTTATTTCTGTGGAATCTGAGAAGAGATATTCGATTCCCTTTGAAGATATAGGGCCAAAGGAAATATCCTCCGATAATAAAGAGAAAGAACCTTTCTGAGAAACTTCATTGTGTTCCGTGAAATCATTTCACAGAGTTACAGCTTTCCCCTCAAGAAGCCTTTCGCTAAGACAGTTCTTGTGGAATTGGCAAAGTTATATTTGGAAGCTCATAGAGGGCTATGGAGAAAAAGGAAATATCCTCCGATGAAATCTGGAAAGAAGCTTTCTGAGAAACTGCTTCGTGTTCTGTTAATTCATCTCACAGAGTTACATCTGTATTTCGTGGATCTCTTTGCTAGCCTTATTTCTGTGGAATCTGAGAACACATATTTCCTTTCCCTTTGAAGACTATATGGCCAAAGGAAATATTCTCCGATAAAAAAGAGAAAGAAGCTTTCTGAGAAACTTCTTTGTGTTCTGTGAAATCATCTCACAGAGTTACAACTTTCCTCTCAAGAACCCCTTCGCTAAGACAATTCTTGTGAAAATGGCAAAGTGATATTTGGAAGCCCATAGAGGGCTTCGGTGAAAAAGGAAATATCCTCCGATGAAATCTGGAAAGAAGCTTTCTGAGAAACTGCATAGTGTTCTGTTAATTCATCTCACAGAGTTACATCTGTATTTGGTACATCTCTTTGCTAGCCTAATTTCTGTGGAATCTGAAAACACATATTTCGGATCCCTTTGTAGACTATGGGGAAAAAGGAAATATCCTCCTATAACAAAGAGAAAGAAGCTTTCTGAGAAACTTCTTTGTGTTCTGTGAAATCATCTCACAGAGTTACAGCTTTCCCCTCAAGAAGCCTTTCGTTAAGACAGTTCTTGTGGAATTGGCAAAGTGATATTTGGAAGCCCATAGAGGGCTAAGGTGAAAAAGGATATATCCACCGATGAAATCTGGAAAGAAGCTTTCTGAGAAACTGCTTAGTTTTCTGTTAATTCATCTCACAGAGTTACACCTGTATTTCGTGAATCTCTTTGCTAGCCTTATTTCTGTGGAATCTGAGAACAGATATTCGATTATCTTTGAAGACTATAGGGCCAAAGGAAATATCCTCCGATAACAAAGAGAAAGAAGCTTTCTGAGAAACTTCTTTGTGTTCTGTGAAATCATCTCACAGAGTTACAGCTTTCCCCTCAAGAAGCCTTTCCCTAAGACAGTTCTTGTGGAATTGGCAAAGTGATATTTGGAAGCTCATAGAGGGCTATGGAGAAAAAGGAAATATCCTCCGATGAAATCTGGAAAGAAGCTTTCTGAGAAACTGCTTAGTGTTCTGTTAATTCATCTCACAGAGTTACATCTGTATTTCGTTGATCTCTTTGCTGGCCTTATTTCTGTGGAATCTGAGAACAGATATTTCGGATCCCTTTGAAGACTATAGGGCCAAAGGAAATATCCTCTGATAACAAAGAGAAAGAAACTTCCTGAGAAACTTTTTTGTGTTCTGTGAAATCATATCACAGAGTTACAGCTTTCCCCTCAAGAAGCCTTTCGCTAAGACAGATCTTGTCGAATTGGCAAAGTGATATTTGGAACCCCTAGAGGGCTATAGTGAAAAAGGAAATATCCTCCGAGGAAATCTGGTAAGAAGCTTTCTGAGAAACTGCTTAGTGTTCTGTTAATTCATCTCACAGAGTTACATGTGTATTTCGTGGATCTCTTTGCTATCCTTATTTCTGTGGAATCTGAGAACAGATATTTCGGATCCCTTTGAAGACTATAGGGCCAAAGGAAATATCCTCCGATAACAACGAGAAACAAGCTTTCTGAGAAACTTCTTTGTGTTCTGTGAAGTCATCTCACAGAGTTACAGCTTTCCCCTAAAGAAGCCTTTCGCTAAGACAGTTCTTGTGGAATTGGCAAAGTGATATTTGGAAGCCCATAGAGGGCTATGGTGAAAAAGGATATATCCACCGATGAAATCTGGAAAGAAGCTTTCTGAGAAACTGCTTAGTTTTCTGTTAATTCATCTCACAGAGTTACACCTGTATTTCGTGGATCTCTTTGCTAGCCTTATTTCTGTATAATCTGAGAACAGATATTCGATTCCCTTTGAAGACTATAGGGCCAAAGGAAATATCCTCCGATAACAAAGAGAAAGAAGCTTTCTGAGAAACTTCTTTGTGTTCTGTGAAATCATCTTACAGAGTTACAGCTTTCCCCTCAAGAAGCCTTTCGCTAAGACAGTTCTTGTGGAATTGGCAAAGTGATATTTGGAAGCTCTAGAGGGCTATGGAGAAAAAGGAAATATCCTCCGATGAAATCTGGAAAGAAGCTTTCTGAGAAACTGCTTAGTGTTCTGTTAATTCATCTCACAGAGTTACATCTGTATTTCGTGGATCTCTTTGCTAGCCTTATTTCTGTGGTATGAGAACACATATTTCCTTTCCCTTTGAAGACTACAGGGCTAAAGGAAATATTCTCCGATAAAAAAGAAAAAGAAGCTTTCTGAGAAACTTCTTTGTGTTCTGTGAAATCATCTCACAGAGTTACAACTTTCCTCTCAAGAAGCCTTTCGCTAAGACAGTTCTTGTGGAATTGGCAAAGTGATATTTGGAAGACCATAGAGGGCTATGGTAAAAAAGGAAATATCCTCTGATGAAATCTGGAAAGAAGCTTTCTGAGAAACTGCTTAGTGTTCTGTTAATTCATCTCACAGAGTTACATCTGTATTTGGTAGATCTCTTTGCTAGCCTAATTTCTGTGGAATCTGAAAACAGATATTTCGGATCCCTTTGTAGACTATGGGGCCAAAGGAAATATACTCCGATAACAAAGAGAAAGAAGCTTTCTGAGAAACTTCCTCGTGTTCTGTGAAATCAGCTCACAGAATTACAGCTTTCCCCTCAAGAAGCCTTTCGCTAAGACAGTTTTTGTGGAATTGGCAAAGTGATATTTGGAAGCCCATAGAGGGCTATGGTGAAAAAGGAAATATCCTCTGATGAAATGTGAGTAGAAGCTTTCTGAAAAACTGCTTAGTGTACTGTTAATTCATCTCACGGTGTTACATCTGTATTTCGTGGGTCTCTCTGCTAGCCTTATTTCTGTGGAATCTGACAACAGATATTTCCTTTCCCTTTGAAGACTATAGGGCCAAAGGAAATATCCTCCGATAACAAAGAGAAAGAAGCTTTCTGAGAAACTTCTTTGTGTTCTGTGAAATCATCTCACAGAGTTACAGCTTTCCCCTCAAGAATCCTTTCGCTAAGACAGTTCTTGTGGAATTGGCAAAGTGATATTTGGAAGCCCACAGAGGGCTATGGTGAAAAAGGAAATATCCTCCGATGAAATCTGGAAAGAAGCTTTCTGAGAAACTGCTTAGTGTTCTGTTAATTCATCTCACAGATTTACATCCGTATTTCGTGGATCTCTTTGCTACCCTTATTTCTGTGGAATCTGAGAACAGACTTTTCCTTTCCCTTTGGAGACTATAGGGCCAAAGGAAATATCCTCCGATAACAAAGAGAAAGAAGCTTTCTGAGAAACTTCTTTGTGTTCTGTGAAATCATCTCACAGAGTTACAGCTTTCCACTCCAGTACCCATTCGCAAAGACAGTTCTTGTGGAATGGGCAAAGTGATATTTGGAAGCCCATAGAGAGCTATGGTGAAAAAGCAAATATCCTAAGATGAAATCTGGAAAGAAGTTTTCTGAAAAACTGCTTAATGTTGTGTTAATTCATCTCACAGAGTTACGTCTGCATTTCGTGGATCTCTTTGCTAGCCTTATTTCTGTGGAATCTGAGAACACATATTTCCTTTCCCTTTGAAGACTATATGGCCAAAGGAAATATTATCCGATAAAAAAAAGAAAGAAGCTTTCTGTGAAACTTCTTTGTGTTCTGTGAAATCATCTCACAGAGTTACAACTTTCCTCTCAAGAAGCCTTTCGCTAAGACAGTTCTTGTGGAATTGGCAAAGTGATATTTGGAAGCCCATAGAGGGCTTTGATGAAAAAGGAAATATCCTCCGATGAAATCTGGAAAGAAGCTTTCTGAGAAACTGCTTAGTGTTCTGTTAATTCATCTCACAGAGTTACATCTGTATTTGGTAGATCTCTTTGTTAGCCTAATTTCTGTGGAATCTGAAAACAGATATTTCGGATCCCTTTGTAGACTATGGGGTCAAAGGAAATATCCTCCGATAACAAAGAGAAAGTAGCTTTCTGAGAAACTTCTTTGTGTTCTGTGAAATCATCTCACAGAGTTACAGATTTCCCCTCAAGAAGCCTTTCGCTAAGACAGTTCTTGTGGAATTGGCAAAGTGATATTTTGAAGCCCATAGAGGGCTATGGTGAAAAAGGATATATCCACCGATGAAATCTGGAAAGAAGCTTACTGAGAAACTGCTTAGTTTTCTGTTAATTCATCTCACAGAGTTACACCTGTATTTCGTGGTTCTCTTTGCTAGCCTTATTTCTGTGGAATCTGAGAACAGATATTCGATTCCCTTTGAAGACTATAGGGCCAAAGGAAATATCCTCCGATAACATAGAGAAAGAAGCTTTCTGAGAAACTTCTTTGTGTTCTGTGAAATCATCTCACAGAGTTACAGCTTTCCCCTCAAGAAGCCTTTCGCTAAGACAGTTCTTGTGGAATTGGCAAAGTGATATTTGGAAGCCCACAGAGGGTTATGGTGAAAAAGGAAATATCCTCCCATGAAATCTGGAAAGAAGCTTTCTGAGAAACTGCTTAGTGTTCTGTTAATTCATCTCACAGATTTACATCCGTATTTCGTGGATCTCTTTGCTAGCCTTATTTCTGTGGAATCTGAGAACAGACTTTTCCTTTCCCTTTGGAGACTATAGGGCCAAAGGAAATATCCTCCGATAACAAAGAGAGAGAAGCTTTCTGAGAAACTTCTTTGTGTTCTGTGAAATCATCTCACAGAGTTACAGCTTTCCCCTCAAGAAGCCTTTCGCTAAGACAGTTGTTGTGGAATTGGCAAAGTGATATTTGGAATTCCTTAGAGGGCTATGGAGAAAAAGGAAATATCCTCCGATGAAATCTGGAAAGAAGTTTTCTGAGAAACTGCTTACTGTTCTGTTAATTCATCTCCCAGAGTTACATCTGTATTTCGTGGATCTCTTTGCTAGCCTTATTTCTGTGAAATCTGAGAACACATATTTTCTTTCCCTTTGAAGACTATAGGACCAAAGGAAATATCATCCGATAACAAAGAGAAAGAAGCTTTCTGAGAAACTTCTTTGTGTTCTGTGAAATCATCTCACAGAGTTACAGCTTTCCCCTCAAGAAGCCTTTCGCTAAGACAGTTCTTGTGGAATTGGCAAATTGATATTTGGAAGCCCATAGAGGGCTATGGTGAAAAAGGAAATATCCTCCGATGAAATCTGGAAAGAAGCTTTCTGAGAAACTACTTAGTGTTCTGTTAATTCATCTCACAGGGTTACATCTGTATTTCGTGTAACTCTTTGCTAGCCTTATTTCTGTGCAATCTGAGAACAGATATTTCGGATCCCTTGGAAGACTAAAGGGCCAAAGGAAATATCCTCCGATAAGAAAGGGAAAGAAGCTTTCTGAGAAACTTCTTTGTGTTCTGTGAAATCATCTCACAGAGTTACAGCTATCCCCTCAAGTAGCCTTTCGCTAAGACAGTTCTTGTGGAATTGGCAAAGTGATATTTGGAAGCCCATAGAGGGCTATGGTGAAAAGGGAAATTTCCTCCGATGAAGTCTGTAAAGAATCTTTCTGAGAAACTGCTTAGTGTTCTTTTAATTCATCTCACAGAGTTACATATGTATTTCGTGGATCTCTTTGCTAGCCCTATTTCTGTGGAATCTGAGAAATGATATTTCCGTTCACTTTGAAGATTATAGGGCCAAAGGAAATATCCTCTGATAACAAAGAGAAAGAAGCTTTCTGAGAAACTTCTTTGTGTTCTGTGAAATCATCTCACAGAGTTACAGCTTTCCCCTCAAGAAGCCTTTCGCTAAGACAGTTCTTGTCGAATTGGCAAAGTGATATTTGGAAGCCCTTATCGGGCTATAAAGAAAAAGGAAGTATCCTCCGATGAAATCTGGAAAGAAGCTTTCTGAGAAACTGCTTAGTGTTCTGTTAATTCATCTCCCAGAGTTACATCTGTATTTCGTGGATCTCTTTGCTAGCCTTATTTCTGTGGAATCTGAGAACAGATATTTCGGATCCCTTTGAAGACTATAGGGCCAAAGGAAATATCCTCCGATAACAAAGAGAAAGAAGCTTTCTGAGAAACTTCTTTGTGTTCCGTGAAATCATCTCACAGAGTTACAGCTTTCCACTCCAGTACCCATTCGCAAAGACAGTTCTTGTGGAATGGGCAAAGTGATATTTGGAAGCCCATAGAGGGCTATGGTGAAAAAGCAAATATCCTAAGATGAAATCTGGAAAGAAGCTTTCTGAAAAACTGCTTAATGTTGTGTTAATTCATCTCACAGAGTTACATCTGCATTTCGTGGATCTCTTTGCTAGCCTTATTTCTGTGGAATCTGAGAACACATATTTCCTTTCCCTTTGAAGACTATATGGCCAAAGGAAATATTCTCCGATAAAAAAGAGAAAGAAGCTTTCTGAGAAACTTCTTTGTGTTCTGTGAAATCATCTCACAGAGTTACAATTTCCTCTCAAGAAGCCTTTCGCTAAGACAGTTCTTGTGGAATTGGCAAAGTGATATTTGGAAGCCCATAGAGGGCTTTGGTGAAAAAGGAAATATCCTCCGATGAAATCTGGAAAGAAGCTTTCTGAGAAACTGCTTAGTGTTCTGTTAATTCATCTCACAGTGTTACATCTGTATTTGGTAGATCTCTTTGTTAGCCTAATTTCTGTGGAATCTGAAAACAGATATTTCGGATCCCTTTGTAGACTATGGGGTCAAAGGAAATATCCTCCGATAACAAAGAGAAAGAAGCTTTCTGAGAAACTTCTTTGTGTTCTGTGAAATCATCTCACAGAGTTACAGCTTTCCCCTCAAGAAGCCTTTCGCTAAGACAGTTCTTGTGGAATTGGCAAAGTGATATTGGGAAGCCCATAGAGGGCTATGGTGAAAAAGGATATATCCACCGATGAAATCTGGAAAGAAGCTTTCTGAGAAACTGCTTAGTTTTCTGTTAATTCATCTCACAGAGTTACACCTGTATTTCGTGGATCTCTTTCCTAGCCTTATTTCTGTGGAATCTGAGAATAGATATTCGATTCCCTTTGAAGACTATAGGGCCAAAGGAAATATCCTCCGATAACAAAGAGAAAGAAGCTTTCTGAGAAACTTCTTTGTGTTCTGTGAAATCATCTTACAGAGTTACAGCTTTCCCCTCAAGAAGCCTTTCGCTAAGACAGTTCTTGTGGAATTGGCAAAGTGATTTTGGAAGCTCATAGAGGGCTACGGAGAAAAAGGAAATATCCTCCGATGAAATCTGGAAAGAAGCTTTCTGAGAAACTGCTTAGTGTTCTGTTAATTCATCTCACAGAGTTACATCTGTATTTCGTGGATTTCTTTGCTAGCCTTATTTCTGTGGAATCTGAGAACACATATTTCCTTTCCCTTTGAAGACTATATGGCCAAAGGAAATATTCTCCGATAAAAAAGAGAAAGAAGCTTTCTGAGAAAATTCTTTGTGTTCTGTGAAATCATCTCACAGAGTTACAACTTTCCTCTCAAGAAGCCTTTCGCTAAGACAGTTCTTGTGGAATTGGCAAAGTGATATTTGGAAGCCCTTAGAGGGCTATGGTGAAAAAGGAAATATCCTCCGATGAAATCTGGAAAGAAGCTTTCTGAGAAACTGCTTAGTGTTCTGTTAATTCATCTCACAGAGTTACATCTGTATTTGGTAGATCTCTTTGCTAGCCTAATTTCTGTGGAATCTGAAAACAGATATTTCGGATCCCTTTGTAGACTATGCGGCCAAAGGAAATATCCTCCGAGAACAAAGAGAAAGAAGCTTTCTGAGAAACTTCTTTGTGTTCTGTGAAATCATCTCACAGAGTTACAGCTTTCCCCTCAAGAAGCCTTTCGCTAGGACAGTTCTTGTGGAATTGGCAAAGTGATATTTGGAAGCCCGTAGAGGTCTATAGTGAAAAAGGAAATATCCTCCGATGAAATCTGGAAAGAAGCTTTCTGAGAAACTGCTTAGTGTTCTGTTAATTCATCTCCCAGAGTTACATCTGTATTTTGTGGATCTCTTTGCTAGCCTTATTTCTGTGGAATCTGAGAGCAGATATCTCGGATCCCTTTGAAGACTATAGGGCCAAAGGAAATATCCTCCGATAACAAACAGAAAGAAGCTTTTTGAGAAAGTTCTTTGTGTTCTGTGAAATCATCTCACAGAGTTACAGCTTTCCCCTCAAGGAGCCTTTCACTAAGACAGGTCTTCTGGAATTGGCAAAGTGATATTTGGAAGCCCGTAGAGGGCTATGGTGAAAAAGGAAATATCCTCTGATGAAATCTGAGAAGAAGCTTTCTGAAAAACTGCTTAGTGTACTGTTAATTCACCTCACAGAGTTACATCTGTATTTCGTGGGTCTCTCTGCTAGCCTTATTTCTGTGGAATCTGACAACAGATATTTCGTTTCCCTTTGAAGACTATAGGGCCAAAGGAAACATCCTCCGATAACAAAGAGAAAGAAGCTTTCTGAGAAACTTCTTTGTGTTCTGTGAAATCATCTCACAGAGTTACAGCTTTCCCCTCAAGAAGCCTTTCGCTAAGACAGTTCTTGTGGAATTGGCAAAGTGATATTTGGAAGCCCACAGAGGGCTATGGTGAAAAAGGAAATATCCTCCGATGCAATCTGGAAAGAAGTTTTCTGAGAAACAGCTTAGTGTTCTGTTAATTAATCTCACAGAGTTACATCTGTATTTCGTGGATCACTTTGCTAGCCTATTTCTGTGGAACCTGAGAACAGATATTTCCGATCCCTTTGAAAACTCTAGGGCCAAAGGAAATATCCTCCGATAACAAAGAGAAAGAAGCTTTCTGAGAAACTTCTTTGTGTTCTGTGAAATCATCTCACAGAGTTACAGCTTTCCCCTCAAGAAGCCTTTCGCTAAGACAATTCTTGTGGAATTGGCAAATGATATTTGGAATCCCTTAGAGGGCTATGGTGAAAAAGCAAATATCCTAAGATGATATTTGTAAAGAAGCTTTGTGAGAAACTGCTTAGTGTTCTGTTAATTCATCTCACAGAGTTACATCTGTATTTCGTGGATCTCTTTGCTAGCCTTATTTCTGTGGAATCTGAGAACAGATATTTCGGATTACTTTGAAGACTATAGGGCCAAAGGAAATATCCTCCGATAACAAAGAGAAAGAAGCTTTCTGAGAAACTTCTTTGTGTTCTGTGAAATCATCTCACAGAGTTACAGCTTTCCCCTCAAGAAGCCTTTCGCTAAGACATTTCTTGTGGAATCGGCAAAGTGATATTTGTAAGCCCTTAGAGGGCTATGGTGAAAAAGGAAATATCCTCCGATGAAATCTGGAAAGAAGCTTTCTGAGAATCTGCTTAGTGTTCCGTTAATTCACCTCACAGAGTTACATCTCTATTTCGTGGATCTCTTTGCTAGCCTTATTTCTGTGGAATCTGAGAACAGATATTTCCTTTCCCTTTGAAGACTATAGGGCCAAAGGAAATATCCGCTGATAAAAAAAAAGGAAGAAGCTTTCTGAGAAACTTCTTTGTGTTCTGTGAAATCATCTCACAGAGGTACAGCTTTCCCCTCAAGAAGCCTTTCCCTAAGATAGTTCTTGTGGAATTGGCAAAGAGATATTTGGAAGCCCATAGAGGGCTACGGTGAAAAAGGAAATATCCTCCGATGAAATCTGGAAAGAAGCTTTCTGAGAAACTGCTTAGTGTTCTGTTAATTCATCTCACAGAATTACATCTGCATTTCGTGGATCTCTTTGCTAGTCTTATTTCTTTGGAATCTGACAACAGATATTTCGGATCCCTTTGAAGACTATAGGGCCAACGGAAATATCCTCCGATAACAAAGAGAAGGAAGCTTTCTGAGAAACTTCTTTGTGTTCTGTGAAATCATCTCACAGAGTTACAGCTTTCTCCTCAAGAAGGCTTTCGCTAAGACAGTTCTTGTGGAATTGGCAAAGAGATATTTGGAAGCCCGTAGAAGGCTATGGTGAAAAAGGAAATATCCTCCGATGAAATATGGAAAGAAGCTTTCTGAGAAACTGCTTAGTGTTCTGTTAATTCATCTCAGAGAGTTACATCTGTATTTCGTGGATCTCTTTGCTAGCCTTATTTCTGTGGAATCTGAGAACAGATATTTTGGATCCCTTTGAAGACTATAGGGCCAAAGGAAATATTCTCCGATAACAAAGAGAAAGAAGCTTTCTGAGAAACTTCTTTGTGTTCTGTGAAATCATCTCACAGAGTTACAGCTTTCCCCTCAAGAAGCCTTTCGCTAAGACAGTTCTTGCGGAATTGGCAAAGTGATATTTGGAAGCCCCTAGAGTTCTTTTGTGAAAAAGCAAATATCCTCCGATGAAATCTGGAAAGAAGCTTTCTGAGAAACTGCTTAGTGTTCTGTTAATTCATCTCACAGAGTTACATCTGTATTTCGTGGATCTCTTTGCTGGCCTTATTTCTGTGGAATCTGACAACAGATATTTCGGATCCCTTTGAAGACTATAGGGCCAAAGGAAATATCCTCCGATAACAAAGAGAAAGAAGCTTTCTGAGAAACTTCTTTGTGTTCTGTGAAATCATCTCACAGCGTTACTGCTTTCCTCTCAAGAAGCCTTTCGCTAAGACAGTTCTTGTGGAATTGGCAAAGTGATATTTGGAAGCCCATAGAGGGCTATATTGAAAAAGAAAATATCCTCCGATGAAATCTGGAAAGAGGTTTTCTGAGAAACTGCTTAGTGTTCTGTTAATTCATCTCCCAGAGTTATATCTGTATTTCGTGGATCTCTTTGCTAGCCTTATTTCTGTGGAATCTGAGAACAGATATTTCCTTTCCCTTTGAAGATTATAGGGCCAAAGGAAATATCCCCCGATAAAAAAAAAGAAAGAAGCTTTCTGAGAAACTTCTTTGTGTTCTGTGAAATCACGTCACAGAGGTACAGCTTTCCCCTCAAGAAGCCTTTCGCTAAGATAGTTCTTGTGGAATTGGCAAAGTGATATTTGGAAGCCCATAGAGGGCTATGGTGAAAAAGGAAATATCCTCCGATGAAATCTGGAAAGAAGATTTCTGAGAAACTGCTTAGTGTTCTGTTAATTCATCTCACAGAGTTACATCTGCATTTCGTGGATCTCTTTGCTAGTCTTATTTCTTTGGAATCTGACAACAGATATTTCGGATCCCTTTGAAGACGTAAGGGCCAACGGAAATATCCTCCGATAACAAAGATATGGAAGCTTTCTGAGAAACTTCTTTGTGTTCTGTGAAATCATCTCACAGAGTTACAGCTTTCTCCTCAAGAAGGCTTTCGCTAAGACAGTTCTTGTGGAATTGGCAAAGTGATAATTGGAAGCCCGTATCGGGCTATGGTGAAAAAGGAAATATCCTCCGATGAAATATGGAAAGAAGCTTTCTGAGAAACTGCTTAGTGTTCTGTTAATTCATCTCAGAGAGTTACATCTGTATTTCGTCGATCTCTTTGCTAGCCTTATTTCTGTGGAATCTGAGAACAGATATTTCGGATCCCTTTGAAGACTAAATGGCCAAAGGAAATATTCTCCGATAACAAAGAGAAAGAAGCTTTCTGATAAACTTCTTTGTGTTCTGTGAAATCATCTCACAGAGTTACAGCTTTCCCCTCAAGAAGCCTTTCGCTAAAGCAGTTCTTGCGGAATTGGCAAAGTGATATTTGGAAGCCCCTAGAGTTCTATTGTGAAAAAGCAAATATTCTCCGATGAAATCTGTAAAGAAGCTTTCAGAGAAACTGCTTAGTGTCCTGTTAATTCATCTCACAGAGTCACATCTGCATTTCGTGGATCTCTTTGCTAGCCTTATTTCTGTGGAATCTGAGAACAGATATTTCCTTTCCCTTTGAAGAGTATAGGGCCAAAGGAAATATCCTCCGATAACAAAGAGAAAGAAGCTTTCTGAGAAACTTCTTTGTGTTCTGTGAAATCATCTCAGAGAGTTACAGCTTTCCCCTCCAGAAGCCTTTCGCTAAGACACTTCTTGTGGAATTGGAAAAGTGATATTTGGAAGCCCATAGAGGGCTATATTGAAAAAGGAAATATCCTCCGATGAAATCTGGAAAGAGGTTTTCTGAGAAACTGCTTAGTGTTCTGTTAATTAACCTATCAGAGTTATATCTGTATTTCGTTGATCTCTTTGCTAGCTTTATTTCTGTGGAATCTGAGAACAGATATTTCCTTTCCCTTTGAAGACAATAGGGCCAAAGGAAATATCCTCTGATAACAAAGAGAAAGAAGGTTTCTGAGAAACTTCTTTGTGTTCTGTGAAATCAACTCACAGAGTTACAGCTTTCCCCTCCTTAAGCCTTTCGCTAAGACACTTCTTGTGGAATTGGCAAAGTGATATTTGGAAGCCCCTAGAGGGCTCTGGTGAAAAAGGAAACATCCTTCGAAGAAATCTGGAAAGAAGCTTTCTGAGAAACTGCTTAGTGTTCTGTTAATTCATCTCACAGAGTTACATCTGTATTTCGTGGATCTCTTTGCTAGCCTTATTTCTGTGGAATCTGGGAACAGATATTTCGGATCCCTTTGAAGACTACAGGGCCAAAGGAAATATCCTCCGATAACAAAGAGAAAGAAGCTTTCTGAGAAACTTCTTTGTGTTCTGTGAAATCATCTCACAGAGTTACAGCTTTCCCCTCAAGAAGCCCTTCCCTAAGACAGTTCTTGTGGAATTGGCAAAGTGATATTTGGAAGCCCAGAGAGGGCTATGGTGAAAAAGGAAATATCCTCCGATGAAATCTGGAAAAACGCTTTCTGAGAATCTGCTTAGTGTTCCGTTAATTCATCTCACAGAGTTACATCTGTATTTCGTGGATCTCTTTGCTAGCCTTATTTCTGTGGAATCTGAGAACAGATATTTCCTTTCCCTTTGAAGACTATAGGGCCAAAGGAAATATCCCCCGATAAAAAAACAGAAATAATCTTTCTAAGAAACTTCTTTGTGTTCTGTGAAATCACGTCACAGAGGTACAGCTTTCCCCTCAAGAAGCCTTTCACTAAGATAGTTCTTGTGGAATTGGCAAAGTGATATTTGGAAGCCCATATAGGGCTATGGTGAAAAAGGAAATATCCTCCGATGAAATCTGGAAAGAAGATTTCTGAGAAACTGCTTAGTGTTCTGTTAATTCATCTCACAGAGTTACATCTGCATTTCGTGGATCTCTTTGCTAGTCTTATTTCTTTGGAATCTGACAACAGATATTTCGGATCCCTTTGAAGACTATAGGGGCAACGGAAATATCCTCCGATAACAAAGAGAAGGAAGCTTTCTGAGAAACTTCTTTGTGTTCTGTGAAATCATCTCACCGAGTGACAGCTTTCTCCTCAAGAAGGCTTTCGCTAAGACAGTTCTTGTGGAATTGGCAAAGTGATATTTGGAAGCCCGTAGCGGGCTATGGTGAAAAAGGAAATATCCTCCGATGAAATATGGAAAGAAGCTTTCTGAGAAACTGCTTAGTGTTCTGTTAATTCATCTCAGAGAGTTACATCTGTATTTCGTCGATCTCTTTGCTAGCCTTATTTCTGTGGAATCTGAGAACAGATATTTCGGATCCCTTTGAAGACTATAGGGCCAAAGGAAATATCCTCCGATAACAAAGAGAAAGAAGCTTTCTGAGAAACTTCTTTGTGTTCTGTGAAATCATCTCATAGAGTTACAGCTTTCCCCTTAAGAAGCCTTTCGCTAAGACAGTTCTTGTGGAATTGGCAAAGTGATATTTGGAAGCCCATAGAGGGCTATGGTGAAAAAGGAAATATCCTCCGATGAAATCTGGAAAGAAGCTTTCTGAGAAACTGCTTAGTGTTCTGTTAATTCATCTCACAGTGTTACATCTGCATTTCGTGGATCTCTTTGCTAGCCTTATTTCTGTGGAATCTGAGAACACATATTTCCTTTCCCTTTGAAGACTATAGGGCCAAAGGAAAGATCCTCCGATAACAAAGAGAAAGAAGCTTTCTGAGAAACTTCTTTGTGTTCTGTGAAATCATCTCACAGAGTTACAGCTTTCCACCCAAGAAGCCTTTCGCTAAGGCAGTTCTTGCGGAATTGGCAAAGTGATATTTGGAAGCCCATAGAGGGCTATGGCGAAAAAGGAAATATCGTCCGATGAAATCTGGAAAGAAGTTTTCTGAGAAACTGCTTAGTGTTCTGTTAATTCATCTCACAGAGTTTCATCTGTATTTCGTGGATCTCTTTGCTAGCCTTATTTCTGTGGAATCTGAGAACCAATATTTCCTTTCCATTTGAAGACTATAGGGCTAAAGGAAATATCCTCCGATAACAAAGAGAAAGAAGCTTTCTGAGAAACTTCTTTGTGTTATGTGAAATCATCTCACAGAGTTACATCTGTATTTCGTGGATCTCTTTGCTACCCTAATTTCTGTTGAATCCAACAACAGATATTTCGGATCCTTTTGAAGACTATAGGGCCAAAGGAAATATCCTCCGATAACAAAGAGAAAGAAGCTTTGCGAGAAACTTCTTAGTGTTCTGTGAAATCATCTCATAGAGGTACAGCTTTCCCCACAAGAAGCCTTTCGCTAAGAGAGTTTTTGTGGAAATGGAAAAGTGATATTCGGAAGCCCTTAGAGGGCTACGGTGAAAAAGGAAATTTCCTCCGATGAAATCTGGAAAGAAGCTTTCTGAGAATCTGCTTAGTGTTACGTTAATTCCTCTCACAGAGTTACATCTGTATTTCGTGGATCTCTTTGCTAGCCTTATTTCTGTGGAATCTGACAACAGATATTTCGGATCCATTTGAAGGCTAAAGGGCCAAAGCAAATATCCTCCGATAACAAAGAGAAAGAAGCTTTCTGAGAAACTTCTTTGTGTTGTATGAAATCATCTCACAGAGTTACAGATTTACACACAAGAAGCCTTTCGCTAAGACAGTTGTTGTGGAATTGGCAAAATGATATTTGGATGCCCATAGAGGGCTATGGTGAAAAAGGAAATATCTTCCGATGAAATCTGGAAGGAAGCTTACTGAGAAACTACATAGTGTTCTGTTAATTCATCTCACAGAGTTACATCTGCATTTCGTGGAACTCTTTGCTAGCCTTATTTCTGTGGAATCTGACAACAGATATTTCGGATCCCTTTGAAGACTATAGGGCGAAAGGAAATATCACCCGATAACAAAGAGAAAGAAGCTTTCTGAGAAACTTCTTTGTGTTCTGTGAAATCATCTCACAGAGTTACAGCTTTCCCCTCAAGAAGTCTTTCACTAAGACAGTTCTTGTGGAATTTGCAAAGTGATATTTGGAAGCCCATAGAGTGCTATGGTGAAAAAGGAAATATCCTCCGATGAAATCTGGAAAGAAGCCTTCTGGGAAACTGCTTAGTGTTCTGTTAATTCATCTCACAGAGTTACATCTGTATTTCGTGGATCTCTTTGCTAGCCTTATTTCTGGGAATCTGAGAACACATATTTCCTTTCCCTTTGAAGACTATAGGGCCAAAGGAAATATCCTCCGATAACAAAGAGACAGAAGCTTTCTGAGAAACTTCTTTGTGTTGTGTGAAATCATCTCACAGAGTTACAGCTTTCCCCTCAAGAAGCCTTTCGCTAAGACAGTTCTTTTGGAATTGGCAAAGTGATATATGGAAGTCCATAGAGTTCTATTGTGAAAAAGCCAATATCCTCCGATGAAATCTGGAAAGAAGCCTTCTGAGAAACTGCTTAGTGTTCTGTTAATTCATCTCACAGAGTTACATCTGTATTTCGTGGATCTCTTTGCTAGCCTTATTTCTGTGCAATCTGAGTACACATATTTCCTTTCCCTTTGAAGACTATAGGGCCAAAGGAAATATCCTCCGATAACAAAGAGACAGAAGCTTTCTGAGAAACTTCTTTGTGTTCTGTGAAATCATCTCACAGGGTTACAGCTTTCCCCTCAAGAACCCTTTCGCTAAGACACTTCTTGTGGAATTGGCAAAGTGATATTTGGGAGCCCTTAGAAGGCTATGGAGAAAAAGGAAATATCCTCCGATGAAATCTGGAAAGAAGCTTTCTGAGAAACTGCTTAGTGTTCTGTTAATTCATCTCACCGTGTTACATCTGTATTTCATGGATCTCTTTGCTAGCCTTATTTCTGTGGAATCTGAGAACAGATATTTCGGATCTCTTTGAAGACTATAGGGCCAAAGGAAATATCCTCCGATAACACAGAGAAAGAAGCTTTCTGAGAAACTGCTTAGTGTTCTGTTAATTCATCTCCCAGCGTTACATCTGTATTTCGTGAATCTCTTTGCTATCCTTATTTCTGTGGATTCTGAGAACTGATATTTCCGATCCCTTTGAAGAATATAGGGCCAAAGGAAATGTCCTCCGATAACAACCAGAAAGAAGCTTTCTGAGAAACTTCTTTGTGTTCTGTGAAATCATCTCACAGAGTTACAGCTTTCCCCTCAAGAATCCTTTCGCTAAGACAGTTCTTGTGGAATTGGCAAAGTGATATTTGGCAGCCCATAGAGGGCTATGGTGAAAAAGGAAATATCCTCCGATGAAATCTGGAAAGCAGCTTTCTGAGAAATTGCTAGGTGTTCTGTTAATTCATCTCACAGAGTTACATCTGCATTTCGTGGATCTCTTTGTTAGCCTAATTTCTGTGGAATCTCACAACAGATATTTCGGATTCCTTTGAAGACTATAGGGCCAAAGGAAATATCCTATGATAACAAAGAGAAAGAAGCTTTCTGAGAAACTTCTTTTTGTTCTGTGAAATCATCTCACAGAGTTACAGCTTTCCACTCAAGTACCCGTTAGCTAAGACAGTTCTTGTGGAATGGGAAAAGTGATATTTGGAAGCCCATAGAGGGCTATGGTGAAAAAGGAAATATCCTAAGATGAAATATGGAAAGAAGCTTTCTGAGAAACTGCTTAATGTTGTGTTAATTCATCTCACAGAGTTACATCTGCATTTCGTGGATCTCTTTGCTAGCCTTATTTCTGTGGAATATGAGAACAGATATTTCGGATCCCTTTGAAGCCTATAGGGCCAAAGGAAATATCCTCCTATAACAAAGAGAAAGAAGCTTTCTGAGAAACTACTTTGTGTTCTGTGATATCATCTCACAGAGTTACAGCTTTCCCCTCAAGAAGCCTTTTGCTAAGACATTTCTTGTGGAATTGGCAAAGTGATATTTGGGAGCCCATAGAGGGCTATGGAGAAAAAGGAAATATCCTCCGATGAAATCTGGAAAGAAGCTTTCTGAAAAACTGCTTAGTGTTCTGTTAATTCATCTCACAGTGTTACAACTGTATTTCGTGGATCTCTTTGCTAGCCTTATTTCTGTGGAATCTGAGTACACATATTTCCTTTCCCTTTGAAGACTATAGGGCCAAAGGAAATATCCTCCGATAACAAAGAGACAGAAGCTTTCTGAGAAACTTCTTTGTGTTTTGTGAAATCATCTCACAGAGTTACAGCTTTCCCCTCAAGAAGCCTTTCGCTAAGACACTTCTTGTGGAATTGGCAAAGTGATATAGGGAAGCCCATAGAGTTCTATTGTGAAAAAGCAAATATCCTCCGATGAAATCTGGAAGGAAGCTTTCTGAGAAACTGCTTAGTGTTCTGTTAATTAATCTCACAGAGTTACATCTGTATTTCGTGGATCTCTTTGCTGGCTTTATTTCTGTGGAATCTGAGAACAGATATTTCGGACACCTTTGAAGACTATAGAGCCAAAGGAAATATCCTCTGATAACAAAGAGAAAGAAGCTTTCTGAGAAACTTCTTTGTGTTCTGTGAAATCATCTCACAGAGGTACAGCTTTCCTCTCAAGAAGCCTTTCGCTCAGACAGTTCTTGTGGAATGGGCAAAGTGATATTTGGAAGCCCATAGAGGGCTATCGTGATAAAGGAAATATCCACCGATGAAATCTGGAAAGAAGCTTTCTGAGAAACTGCCTAGTGTTCTGTGAATTCATCTCCCAGAGTAAAATCTGTATTTCGTGGATCTCTTTGCTAGCCTTATTTCTGTGGAATCTGAGAACAGATATTTCCTTTCCCTCTGAAGACTATAGGGCCAAAGTAAATATCCTCCGACAACAAAGAGAAAGAAGCTTTCTGAGAAACTCCTTTGTGTTCTGTGAAATCATCTCACCGAGTTACAGCTTTCCCCTAAGAAGCCTTTCGCTAAGACAGTTCTTGTGGAATTGGCAAAGTGATATTTGGAAGGCCATAGAGGGATATGGTGAAAAAGGAAATATCCTCCGATGAAATCTGGAAAGAAGCTTTATGAGAAACTGCTTAGTGTTCTGTTAATTCATCTTACAGAGTTACATCTGTATTTCGTGGATATCTTTGCTAGCCTTAATTCTGTGGTACCTGAGAACAGATAATTCCGATCCCTTTGAAGAGTATAGGGTCAAAGGAAATATCCTCCGATAACAAAGAGAAAGAAGCTTTCTGAGAAACTTCTTTGTGTTCTGTGAAATCATCTCACAGAGTTAAAGCTTTCCCCTCAAGAAGCCTTTCGCTAAGAAAATTCTTGTGGAATTGGCAAAGTGATATTTGGAAGCCCATAGAGGGCTATGGTGATAAAGGAAATATCCACCGATGAAATCTGGAAAGAAGCTTTCTGAGAAACTGCTTAGTGTTCTGTTAATTCATCCCACAGAGTTACATCTGTATTTCATGGATCTCTTTGCTAGCCTTATTTCTGTGGAATCTGAGAACAGATATTTCGGATCCCTTTGAAGACTATAGGGCCAAAGGAAATATCCTCCGATAACAAAGAGAAAGAATCTTTCTGAGAAACTTCTTTGTGTTCTGTGAAATATTCTCACAGAGTAAAAGCTTTCACCTCAAGAAGGCTTTCGCTGAGACAGTTCTTGTGGAATTGGCAAAGGGATATTTGGAAGACCATAGAGGGCTATGGTGAAAAAGGAAATATCCTCCGATGAAATCTGGAAAGAAGCTTTCTGAGAAACTGCCTAGTGTTCTGTTAATTCATCTCCCAGAGTAACATCTGTATTTCGTGGATCTCTTTGCTAGCCTTATTTCTGTGGAATATTAGAACAGATATTTCCTTTCCCTTTGAAGACTATAGGAACAAAGGAAATATCCTCCGATAACAAAGAGAAAGAAGCTTTCTGAGAAACTTCTTTGTGTTCTGTGAAATCATCTCACAGAGTTACAGCTTTCCCCTCAAGAAGTCTTTCACTAAGACAGTTCTTGTGATATTTGCAAAGTGATATTTGGAAGCCCATTGAGGGCTATGGTTAAGAAGGAAATACCCTCCGATGAAATCTGGAAAGAAGCTTTCTGAGAAACTGCTTAGTGTTCTGTTAATTCATCTCACAGAGTTACATCTGTATTTCGTGAATCTCTTTGCTAGCCTTATTTCTGTGGAATCTGAGAACAGATATTTCGGATCCCTTTGAAGACTATAGGGCCAAAGGAAGTATCCTCCGATAATAAAGAGAAAGAAGCTTTCTGAGAAACTTCTTTGTGTTCTATGCAATCATCTCACAGAGTTAAAGTTTTCCCCTCAAGAAGCCTTTCGCTAAGACAGTTCTTGTGGAATTGGCAAAGTGATATTTGTAAACCCAAAGAGGGCTACGGTGAAAAAGGAAATATCCTCCGATGAAATCTGGAAAGAAGCTTTCTGAGAAACTGCTTAGTGTACTGTTAATTCATCTCACAGAGTTACATCTGCATTTCGTGGATCTCTTTGCTTGCCTAATTTCTGTGGAATCTGACAACAGATATTTCGGATCCCTTTGAAGACTATAGGGCCAAAGGAAATATCCTCCGATAACAAAGAGAAATAAGCTTTCTGAGAAACTTCTTTGTTTTCAGTGAAATCATCTCACAGAGTTACAGATTTCCCCTCAAGAAGCCTTTCGCTAAGACAGTTCTTGTGGAATTGGCAAAGTGATATTTGGAAGCCCATAGAGGGCTATGGTGAAAAAGGAAATATCCTCCAATGAAATCTGGAAAGAAGCTTCCTGAGAAACTGCTTAGGGTTCTGTTAATTCATCTCACAGAGTTACATCTGTGTTTCGTGGATCTCTTTGCTAGCCTTATTTCTGTGGAATCTGAGAAGAGATATTACGGATCCCTTTGAAGACTACAGGGCCAAAGGAAATATCCTACGATAACAAAGAGAAAGAAGCTTTCTGAGAAACTTCTTTGTGTTCTGTGAAATCATCTCACAGAGTTACAGCTTTCCCCTCAAGAAGCCTTTCGCTAAGACAGTTCTTGTGGAATTGGCAAAGTGATATTTGGAAGCCCATAGAGAGCTATGGTGAAAAAGAAATATCCTCCGATGAAATCTGGAAAGAAGCTTTCTGAGAAACTGCTTAGGTTTCTGTTAATTCATCTCACAGAGTTACATCTGTTTTTCGTGGATCTCTTTGCTAGCCTTATTTCTGTGTAATCTGAGAACACATATTTCGGATCCCTTTGAAGACTACAGGGCCAAAGGAAATATCTTCCGATAACAAAGAGAAAGAAGCTTTCTGAGAAACTTCTTTGTGTTCTGTGAAATCATCTCACAGAGTTACAGCTTTCCCCTCAAGAAGCCTTTCGCTAAGACACTTCTTGTGGAATTGGCAAAGTGATATTTGGAAGCCCATAGAGGGCTATGGTGAAAAAGGAAATATCCCCCGATGAAATCTGGAAAGAAGCTTTCTGAGAAACTGTTTAGTGTTCTGTTAATTCATCTCACAGAGCTACATCTGTATTTCGTGGATCGCTTCGCTATCCTTATTTGTGTGGAACCTGAGAACAGATATTTCGGATTCCTTTGAAGACTATAGGGCCAAAGGAAATATCCTCCGATAACAAAGAGAAAGAAGATTTCTGAGAAAGTTCTTTGTGTTCTGTGAAATCATCTCACAGAGTTAGAGTTTCCCCTCAAGAAGCCTTTGGCTAAGACAGTTCTTGTGGAATTGGCAAAGTGATATTTGAAAGCCCATAGAGGGCTATGGTGAAAAAGGAAATATCCTCCTATGAAATCTGGAAAATAGCTTTCTGAGAAACTGCCTAGTGTTCTGTTAAGTCATCCACCAGAGTAACATCTGTATTTTGTGGATCTCTTTGCTAGCCTTATTTCTGTGGAATCTGAGAAGAGATATTACGGATCCCTTTGAAGACTACAGGGCCAAAGGAAATATCCTACGATAACAAAGAGAAAGAAGCTTTCTGAGAAACTTCTTTGTGTTCTGTGAAATCATCTCACAGAGTTACAGCTTTCCCCTCAAGAAGCCTTTCGCTAAGACAGTTCTTGTGGAATTGGCAAAGTGATATTTGGAAGCCCATAGAGAGCTATGGTGAAAAAGAAATATCCTCCGATGAAATCTGGAAAGAAGCTTTCTGAGAAACTGCTTAGGGTTCTGTTAATTCATCTCACAGAGTTACATCTGTTTTTCGTGGATCTCTTTGCTAGCCTTATTTCTGTGTAATCTGAGAACACATATTTCGGATCCCTTTGAAGACTACAGGGCCAAAGGAAATATCTTCCGATAACAAAGAGAAAGAAGCTTTCTGAGAAACTTCTTTGTGTTCTGTGAAATCATCTCACAGAGTTACAGCTTTCCCCTCAAGAAGCCTTTCGCTAAGACAGTTCTTGTGGAATTGGCAAAGTGCTATTTGGAAGCCCATAGAGGGCTATGATGAAAAAGGAAATATTCTCCGATGAAATCTGGAAAGAATCTTCCAGAGAAACTGCTTAATGTTCTGTTAATTAATCTCACAGAGTTACATCTGTTTTTCGTGGATCTATTTGCCAGCCTTATTTCTGAGGAATCTGACAACAGATATTTCGAAACCCTTTGAAGATTATAGGGCCAATGGAAATATTCTCCGATAACAAAGAGAAAGAAGCTTTCTGAGAAACTTCTTTGTGTTCTGTGAAATCATCTCACAGAGTTACAGCTTTCCCCTCAAGAAGCCTTTCGCTCAGACAGTTCTTGTGGAATTGGCAAAGTGATATTTGGAAGCCCATAGAGGGCAATGGTGAAAAAGGAAATATCCTCCGATGAAATCTGGAAAGAAGCTTTCTGAGAAACTGCTTAGTGTTCTGTTAATTCACCTCACAGATTTACATCTGTATTTCGTGGATCCCCTTGCTAGCCTTATTTCTGTGGAATCTGAGAAAAGATATTTCGGATCCCTTTGAAGACTATAGGGCCAAAGGAAATATACTCCGATACAAAAGAGAAAGAAGCTTTCTGAGATACTTCTTTGTGTTCTGTGAAATCATCTCACAGAGATACAGCTTTCCCCTCTAGAAGCCTTTCGCTAAGACAGTTCTTGTGGAATTGGCAAGGTGATATTTGGAAGCCCAGAGAGGGCTATGGTGAAAAAGGAAATATCCTCCGATGAAATCTGGAAAGAAGCTTTCTGAGAAACTGCTTAGTGTTCTGTTAATTCATCTCACAGAGGTACATCTGTTTTTCGTGGATCTATTTGCTAGCCTTATTTCTGAGGAATCTGACAACAGATATTTCGAAACCCTTTGAAGATTATAGGGCCAATGGAAATAATCTCCGATAACAAAGAGAAAGAATCTTTATGAGAAACTTCTTTGTGTTCTGTGAAATCATCTCACAGAGTTACAGCTTTCCGCTCAAGAAGCCTTTCGCTAAGACAGTTCTTGTGGAATTGGCAAAGTAATATTTGGAATCGCATAAAGGGCAATGGTGAAAAAGGAAATATCCTCCGATGAAATCTGGAAAGAAGGTTTCTGAGAAACTGCTTAGTGTTCTCTTAATTCATCTCACAACGCTACATCTGTATTTCGTGGATCTCTTTGCTAGCCTTATTTCTGTGGAATCTGAGAACAGATATTTCGGATCCCTTTGAAGACTATAGGGCCAAAGGAAATATCCTCCGATAACAAAGAGAAAGAAGCATTCTGAGAAACTTCTTTGTGTTCTGTGAAATCATCTCACAGAGATAGAGCTTTCCCCTCAGGAAGCTTTTCGCTAAGACAGTTCTTTTGGAATTGGCAAAGTGATATTTGGAAGCCCATAGAGGGCTATGGTGAAAAAGGAAATATCCTCCGATGAAATCTGGAAAGAAGCTTTCTGAGAAACTGCTTAGTGTTCTGTTAATTCATCTCACAGAGTTACATCTGTATTTCGTGGATCTCTTTGCTAGCCTTATTTCTGTGGAATCTGACAACAGATATTTCGGATCCCTTTGAAGACTATAGGGCCAAAGGAAATATCCTCAGATAACAAAGAGAAAGAAGCTTTCTGAGAAACTTCTTTGTGTTCTGTGAAATCATCTCACAGAGTTACAGCTTTCCTCTCAAGAAGCCTTCCTCTAAGACAGTTCTTGTGGAATTGGCAAAGTGATATTTGGAAGCCCATAGAGGGCTATGGTGAAAAAGGAAATAAACTTCGATGAAATCTGGAAAGAAGCTTTCTGAGAAACTGCTTAGTGTTCTGTTAATTCACCTCAGAGATTTACATCTGTATTTCCTGGATCCCCTTGCTAGCCTTATTTCTGTGGAATCTGAGAAAAGATATTTCGGATCCCTTTGAAGACTATAATGCCAAAGGAAATATCCTCCGATACAAAAGAGAAAGAAGCTTTCTGAGAAACTTCTTTGTGTTCTGTGAAATCATCTCACAGAGTTACAGCTTTCCGCTCAAGAAGCCTTTTGCTAAGACAGTTCTTGTGGAATTGCCAAAGTGATATTTGGGAGCCCATAGTGGGCTATGGAGAATAAGGAAATATCCTCCGATGAAATCTGGAGAGAAGCTTTCTGAGAAACTGCTTAGTGTTCTGTTAATTCATCTCCCAGAGTTACATCTGTATTTCTTGGATCTGTTTGCTAGCCTTATTTCTGTGGAATCTGAGAACACATATTTCCTTTCCCTTTGAAGAATATAGGGCCAAAGGAAATATCCTCTGATAACAAAGAGAAAGAAGCTTTCTGAGAAACTTCTTTGTATTCTGTGAAATCATCTCACAGAGTTACAGCTTTCCCCTCAAGAAGTCTTTCGCTAAGACAGTTCTTGTGGAATTGGCAAAGTGATATTTGGAAGCCCATAGAGGGCTATTGTGAAAAAGGAAATATCCTCCGATGAAATCTGGAAAGAGGCTTTTTGAGAAACTTCTTAGTATTCTGTTAATTCATCTCACAGAGTTACATCTGTATTTCGTGGATCTCTTTGCTAGCCTTATTTCTGTGGAATCTGAGAACAGATATTTCCCTACCCTTTGAAGACTATACAGCCAAAGGAAATATCCTCCGATAAGAAAGAGAAAGAAGCTTTCGGAGAAACTTCTTTGTGGTCCGTGAAATCATCTCACAGAGTTACATCTTTCCCCTCAAGAAGCCTTTCGATAAGACAGTTCTTCGGGAATTGGCAAAGTGATATTTGGAAGCCCTTTGAGGGCTATGGTGAAAAAGGAAATATCCTCCGATGAAATCTGGAAAGAAGCTTTCTGAGAAACTGCCTACTGTTCTGTTAATTCATCTCACCGAGTTCCATCTGTATTTCGTGGATCTCTTTGCTTGCCTTATTTCTGTGGAATCTGAGAACAGATATTTCGGATCCCTTAGAAGACTATAGGGCCAAAGGAAATATCCTCTGATAACAAAGAGAAAGAAGCTTTCTGAGAAACTTCTTTGTGTTCTGTGAAATCATCTCACAGAGTTACAGCTTTCCCCTCAAGAAGACTTTCGCTAAGACAGTTCCTGTGGAATTGGCAAAGTGATATTTGGAAGCCCATTGAGGGCTATGGTGAAAAAGGAAATATATCTGATGAAATCTGGAAAGAAGCTTTCTGAGAAACTGCTTAGTGTTCTGTTAATTCATATCACCGAGTTCCATCTGTATTTCGTGGATCTCTTTGCTAGCCTTATTTCAGTGGAATATGACAACAGATATTTCGGATCCCTTTGAAGACTATAGGGCCAAAGGAAATATCCACCGATAACAAAGAGAAAGAAGCTTTCTGAGAAACTTCTTTGTGTTCTGTGAAATCATCTCACAGAGTTACAGCTTTCCCCTCAAGAAGCCTTTCTCTAAGACAGTTCTTGTGGAATTGGCAAAGTGATATTTGGAAGCCCATAGAGGGCTATGGTGAAAAAAGAAATATCCTCCGATGAAATCTGGAAAGAAGCTTTCTGAGAAACTGCTTAGTGTTCTGTTAATTCATCTCACAGATTTACATCTGTATTTCGTGGATCTCTTTGCTAGCCTTATTTCTGTGGAATCTGACAACAGATATTTGCTTCCCCTTTGAAGACTATAGGGCCAAAGAAAATATCCTCCGATAACAAAGAGAAAGAAGCTTTCTGAGAAACTTCTTTGTGTTCTGTGAAATCATCTCACAGAGTTACAGCTTTTCCCTCAAGAAGCCTTTCGCTAAGACAGTTCTTGTGGAATTGGCGAAGTGATATTTGGAAGCTCATAGAGGGCTATGGAGAAAAAGGAAATATCCTCCGATGAAATCTGGAAAGAAGCTTTCTGAGAAACTGCTTAGTGATCTGTTAATTCATCTCACAGAGTTACATCTGTATTTCGTGGATCTCTTTGCTAGCCTTATTTCTGTGGAATCTGAGAACACATATTTCGGATCCCTTTGAAGACTATAGGTCCAAAGGAAATATCCTCCGATAACAAAGAGAAAGAAGCTTTCTGAGAAACTTCTTTGTGTTCTGTGGAATCATCTCACAGAGTTACAGCTTTCCCGTCAAGAAGCCTTTCGCTTAGACAGTTCTTGTGGAATTAGCAAAGTGATATTTGGAAGCCCATAGAGGGAAATGGTGAAAAAGGGAATATCCTCCGATGAAATGCGGAAAGAAGCTTTCTGAGAAACTGCTTAGTGTTCTGTTAATTCATTTCACAGGGTTACATCTTTATTTCGTGGATCTCTTTGCTAGCCTTATTTCTGTGGAATGTGAGAACAGATATTTCCTTTACCATTGAAGACTATAGGTCCAAAGGAAATATGCTCCGATAACAAAGAGAAAGAAGCTTTCTGAGAAACTTCTTTGGGTTCTGTGAAATCATCTCACAGAGTTACAGCTCTCCCCTCAAGAAGCCTTTTGCTAAGACCGTTCTTGTGGAATTGGCAAAGTGATATTTGGGAGCCCATAGAGGGATATGGAGAAAAAGGAAATATGCTCCGATGAAATCTGGAAAGACGCTTTCTGAGAAACTGCTTAGTGTTCTGTTAATTCATCTCACAGTGTTACATCTGTATTTCGTGGATCTCTTTGCTAGCCTTATTTCTGTGGAATCTGAGAACAGATATTTCGGATCTCTTTGAAGACTATAGGGCCAAAGGAAATATCCTCCGATAACAAAGAGAAAGAAGCTTTCTGAGAAACTTCTTTGTATTCTGTGATATCATCTCACAGAGTTTCAGCTTTCCCTTCAAGAAGCCTTTCGCTAAGACAGTTCTTGTGGAATTGGCAAAGTGATATTTGGAAGCCCACAGAGGGCTATGGTAAAAGAGGAAATATCCACCGATGAAATCTGGAAAGAAGCTTTCTGAGAAACTGCTTAGTGTTCTGTTAATTCATCTCACAGAGTTACATCTGTATTTCGTGGATCTCTTTCCTAGCCTTATTTCTGTGGAATCTGAGAACAGATATTTCCCTTCCCTTTGAGGACTATACGGCCAAAGGAAATATCCTCCGATAACAAAGAGAATGAAGCTTTCTGAGAAACTTCTTTGTGTTCTGTGAAATCATCTCACAGAGTTACAGCTTTGCACTCAAGTACCCGTTCGCTAAGGCAGTTCTTGTGGAATGGGCAAAGTGATATTTGGAAGCCCATAGAGCGCTATGGTGAAAAAGGAAATATCCTAAGATGATATCTGGAAAGAAGGTTTTTGAGAAACTGCTTAGTGTTGTGTTAATTCATCTCACAGAGTTACATCTGCATTTCGTGGATCTCTTTGCTAGCCTTATTTCTGTGGAATCTGAGAACACATATTTCGGATCACTTTGAAGTCTATAGGTCCAAAGGAAATATCCTCCGATAACAAAGAGAAAGAAGCTTTCTGAGAAACTTCTTTGTGTTCTGTGAAATCATCTCACAAAGTTACAGCTTTCCCCTCAAGAAGCCTTTTGCTTAGACAGTTCTTGTGGAACTGGCAAAGTGATATTTGGAAGCCCATAGAGGGCAATGGTGAAAAAGGGAATATCCTCTGATGAAATCTGGAAAGAAGCTTTCTGAGAAACTGCTTAGTGTTCTGTTAATTCATCTCACAGGGTTACATCTTTATTTCGTGGATCTCTTTGCTAGCCTTATTTCTGTGGAATCTGAGAACAGATATTTCGGATCTATTTGAAGACTATAGGGCCAATGGAAATATCCTCCGATAACAAAGAGAAAGAAGCTTTCTGAGAAACTTCTTTGTGTTCTGTGAAATCATCTCACAGAGTTACAGCTTTCCCCTCAAGAAGCCTTTCGCTAAGACAGTTCTTGTGGAATTGGCAAAGTGATATTTGGAAGCCCACAGAGGGCTATGGTGAAAGAGGAAATATCCTCCGATGAAATCTGGAAAGAAGCTTTTTGAGAAACTGCTTAGTGTTCTGTTAATTCATCTCACGGAGTTACATCTGTATTTCGTGGATCTCTTTGCTAGACTTATTTCTGTGGAATCTGAGAACAGATATTTCCTTACCCTTTGAAGACTATACGGCCAAAGGAAATATCCTCCGATAAGAAAGAGAAAGAAGCTTTCGGAGAAACTTCTTTTTGTTCTGTGAAATCATCTCTCAGAGTTACAGCTTTCCCCTCAAGAAGCCTTTCGATAGCACAGTTCTTCGGGAATTGGCAAAGTGATATTTGGAAGCCCATTGAGGGCTATGTTGAAAAAGGAAATATCCTCCAATGAAATCTGAAAAGAAGCTTTCTGAGAAACTGCTTAGTGTTCTGTTAATTCGTCTCACCGAGTTCCATCTGTATTTCGTGGATCTCTTTGCTAGCCTTATTTCTGTGAAATCTGACAACAGATATTTCCGATCCCTTTGAAGACTGTAGGGCCAAAGGAAATATCCTCCGATAACAAAGAGAAAGAAGCTTTCTGAGAAACTTCTTTGTGTTCTGTGAAATCATCTCACAGAGTTACAGCTTTCCCCTCAACAAGCCTTTCGCTAAGACAGTTCTTGTGGAATTGGCAAAGTGATATTTGGAAGCCCATAGAGGGCTATGGTGAAAAAGGAAATATCCTCCGATGAAATCTGGAAAGAAGCTTTCGGAGAAACTGCTTAGTGATCTGTTAATTCATCTCACAGAGTTACATCTGTATGTCGTGGATCTCTTTGCTAGCCTTATTTCTGTGGAATCTGAGAACAGATATTTCCTTTCCCTTTGAAGACTCTAGGGCCAAAGGAAATATCCTCCGATAACAAAGAGAAAGAAGCTTTCTGAGAAACTTCTTTGTGTTCTGTGAAATCATCTCACAGAGTTACAGCTTTCCCCTCAAGAAGCCTTTCGCTAAGTCAGCTCTTGTGGAATTGGCAAAGTGATATTTGGAAGCCCATAGAGGACTATGGTGAAAAAGGAAATACCCTTCGATGAAATCTGGAAAGAAGCTTTCTGAAAAACAGCTTAGTTTTCTGTTAATTCATCTCACAGAGTTACATCTGTATTTCGTGGATCTCTTTGCCAGCCTTATTTCTGTGGAATCTTAGAACAGATATTTCCTTTCCTTTGAAGACTATAGGGCAAAAGGAAATATCCTCCGATAAGAAAGAGAAGGAAGCTTTCTGAGAAACTTCTTTGTTTTCTGTGAAATCATCTCACTGAGTTACAGCTTTCCCCTCAAGAAGCCTTTTGCTAAGACAGTTCTTGTGGATTTGGCAAAGTGATATTTGGGAGCCCTTAGAGGGCTATGGAGAAAAAGGAAATATCCTCCGATGAAATCTGGAAAGGAGCTTTCTGAGAAACTGCTTAGTGTTCTGTTAATTCATCTCACAGTGTTACATCTGTATTTCGTGGATCTCTTTGCTAGCCTTATTTCTGTGGAATCTGAGAACAGATATTTCGGATCCCTTTGAAGACTATAGGGCCAAAGGAAATATCCTCTGATAACAAAGAGAAAGAAGCTTTCTAAGAAACTACTTTGTATTCTGTGAACTCATCTCACAGAGTTACAGCTTTGCTCTCAAGAAGCCTTTCGCTAAGACAGTTCTTGTGGAATTGGCAAAGTGATATTCGAAAGCCCATACAGGGATATGGTGAAAAAGGAAATATCCTCCGATGAAATCTGGAAAGAAGCTTTCTGAGAAACTGCTTAGTTTTCTGTTAATTCCTCTCACAGAGTTACATCTGGATTTCGTGGATCTCTTTGCTAGCCTTATTTCCGTAGAATCTGAGAACAGATATTTCAGATCCCTTTGAAGACTACAGGGCAAAGGAAATATCCTCCGATAACAAAGAGAATGAAGCTTTCTGAGAAACTTCTTTGTGCTCTGTGAAATCATCTCACACAGTTACACCTTTGCACTCAAGTACCCGTTCGCTAAGACAGTTCTTGTGGAATTGGCAAAGTGATATTTGGAAGCCCATAGAGGGCTATGGTGAAAAAGGAAATATCCTCCGATGAAATCTGGAAAGAAGCTTTCTGAGAAACTGCTTAGTGAACTGTTACTTCATCTCACCGAGTTACATCTGTAATTCGTGGATCACTTTGCTAGCCTTATTTCTGTGGAATCTGAGAACAGATAATTCCTTTCCCTTTGAAGTCTATAGGGCCAAAGGAAATATCCTCCGATAACAACCAGAAAGAAGCTTTCTGAGAAACTTCTTTGTGTTCTGTGAAATCATCTCACAGAGTTACAGCTTTCCCCTCAAGAATCCTTTCGCTAAGACAGTTCTTGTGGAAATGGCAAAGTGATATTTGGCAGCCCATAGAGGGCTATGGTGAAAAAGGAAATATCCTCCGATGAAATCTGGAAAGAAGCTTTCTGAGAAACTGCTAGGTGTTCTGTTAATTCATCTCACAGAGTTACATCTGCATTTTTTGGATCTCTTTGTTAGCCTAATTTCTGTGGAATCTCACAACAGATATTTCGGATCCCTTTGAAGACTATAGGGCCAAAGGAAATATCCTCCGATAACAAAGAGAAAGAAGCTTTCTGAGAAACTTCTTTTTGTTCTGTGAAATCATCTCCCAGAGTTACAGCTTTCCACTCAAGTACCCGTTCGCTAAGACAGTTCTTGTGGAATGGGAAAAGTGATATTTGGAAGCCCATAGAGGGCTTTGGTGAAAAAGGAAATATCCTAAGATGAAATATGGAAAGAAGCTTTCTGAGAAACTGCTTAGTGTTCTGTTAATACATCTCCCAGCGTTACATCTGTATTTCGTGAATCTCTTTGCTATCCTTATTTCTGTGGAATCTGAGAACAGATATTTAGGATCCCTTTGAAGACTATAGGGCCAAAGGAAATATCGTCCGATAACAAAGAGAAAGAAGCTTTCTGAAAAACTACTTTCTGTTCTGTGAAATCATCTCACAAAGTTACAACTTTCCCCTCAAGAAGCCTTTCGCTAAGACAGTTCTTGCGGAATTGGCAAAGTGATATTTGGAAGCCTATAGAGGACTATGGTGAAAAAGGAAATATCCTCCAATGAAGTCTGGAAAGAAGCTTTCTGAGAAACTGCTTAGTTTTCTGTGAATTCATCTCACAGAATTACATCTGTATTTCGTGGTCTCTTTTCTAGCCTTATTTCCGTGGAATCTGAGAACAGATATTTCGGATCACTTTGAAGACTTCACGGCCAATGGAAATATCCTCCGATAACAAAGAGAAAGAAGCTTTCTGAGAAACTTCTTTGTGTTCTGTGAAATCATCTCACACAGTTACAGCTTTCCACTCAAGTACCCTTTCGCTAAGACAGTTCTTGTGGAATGGGCAAAGTGATATTTGGAAGCCCATAGAGGGCTACGGTGAAAAAGGAAATATCCTAAGATGATATCTGGAAAGAAGCTTTCTGAGAAACTGCTTAGTGTTGTGTTAATTCACCTCACAGAGTTACATCTGCATTTCGTGGATCTCTGTGCTAGCCTTATTTCTGTGGAATCTGAGAACAGATATTTCGGATCCCTTTGAAGACTATAGGGCCAAAGGAAATATCCTCTGATAACAAAGAAAAAGAAGCTTTCTGTGAAACTCCTTTGTGTTCTGTGAAATCATCTCACAGAGCTACAGATTTCCCCTCAAGAAGCCTTTTGCTGAGACAGTTCTTGTGGCATTAGCAAAGTGATATTTGGGAGCCCATAGAGGGCTATGGAGAAAAAGGAATTATCCTCCGATGAAATCTGGAAAGAAGCTTTCTGAGAAACTGCTTGGTGTTCTGTTAATTCATCTCACAGAGTTACATCTGTATTTCGTGGATCTGTTTGCTAGCCTTATTTCTGTGGAATCTGAGAACACAAATTTCGGATCCCTTTGAAGACTACAGGGCCAAAGGAAATATCCTCCGATAACAAAGAGAAAGAAGCTTTCTGAGAAACTTCTTTGTGTTCTGTGAAATCATCTCACAGAGTTACAGCTTTCCCCTCAAGAAGCCTTTCGCTTAGACAGTTCTTGTTGAATTGGCAAAGTGATATTTGGAAGCCCATAGAGGGCAATGCTGAAAAAGGGAATATCCAACGATGAAATCTGGAAAGAAGCTTTCTGAGAAACTGGTTAGTGTTCTGTTAATTCATCTCACAGAGTTACATCTGTATTTCGTGGATCTCTTTGCTAGCCTTATTTCTGTGGAATCTGAGAACAGATATTTCGGATCCCTTTTAAGACTATAGGGCCAAAGGAAATATCCTCCGATAAGAAAGAGAAAGAAGCTTTCTGAGAAACTTCTTTGTGTTCTGTGAAATCATCTCACAGAGTTACAGCTTTCCACTCAAGAAGCCTTTCGTTAAGACAGTTCTTGTGGAATTGGCAAAGTGATATTTGGGAGCCCCTAGAGGACTATGGTGAAAAAGGAAATATCCTCGGATGAAATCTGGAAAGAAGCTTTCTGAGAAACTGCTTAGTGTTCTGTTAATTCATCTCCCAGAGTTACCTCTGTATTTCGTAGATATCTTTGCTACCCTTATTTCTGTGGAATCTGAGAACAGATATTTCGGATCCCTTTGGAGACTATAGGGCCAAAGGAAATATCCTCCGATAACTAAGAGAAAGAAGCTTTCTGAGAAACTTCTTTGTGTTCTGTGAAATCATCTCACAGAGTTACAGCTTTTCCCTCAAGAAGCCTTTCGCTAAGACAGTTCTTGTGGAATAGGCAAAGTGATACTTGGAAGTCCATAGAGGGCTATGGTGAAAAAGGAAATATCCTCTGATGAAATCTGGAAAGAAGCTTTCTGAGAAACTGCTTAGTGTTCTGTTAATTCATCTCCCAGAATTACATCTGCATTCCGTGGATCTCTTTGCTAGCCTTATTTCTGTGGAATATGACAATAGATATTTCGGATCCCTTTGAAGACTATAGGGCCAAAGGAAATATCCTCCGATAACACAGAGAAAGAAGCTTTCTGAGAAACTTCTTTGTGTTCTGAGAAATCATCTCACAGAGTTACAGCTTTCCCCTCAAGAAGCCTTTCGCTAAGACAGTTCTTGTGGAATTGGCAAAGTGATATTTGAAAGCCCATAGAGGGCTATGGTGAAAAAGGAAATATCCTCCGACGCAATCTGGAAAGAAGTTTTCTGAGAAACAGCTTAGTATTCTTTTAATTCATCTCACAGAGTTACATCTGTATTTCGTGGATCTCTTTGCTAGCCTTATTTCTGTGGAATGTGGGAACAGATATTTTGGATCCCTTTGAAGACTATAGGGCCAAAGGAAATATCCTCTGATAACAAAGAGAAGGAAGCTTTCTGAGAAACTACTTTGTGTTCTGTGAAATCATCACACACAGTTACAGCTTTCCCCTCAAGAAGCCTTTCGCTAAGACAGTTCTTGTGGAATTGGCAAAGTGATATTTGGAAGGCCATAGAGGGCTATGGAGAAAAAGGAAATATCCTCCGATGAAATCTGGAAAGAAGCTTTCTGAGAAACTGCTTTGTATTCTCTGAATTCATCTCCCATAGTTACATCTGCATTTCGTGGATCTCTTTGCTAGCCTTATTTCTGTGGAATCTGAAAACAGATATTTCGGATCCCTTTGAAGACTCTAGGGCCAAAGGAAATATCCTCCGATAACAAAGAGAAAGAAGCTTTCGGGGAAACTTCTTTGTGTTCTGTGAAATCATCTCACAGAGTTACAGCTTTCCCCTCAAGAAGCCTTTCGCTAAGACAGTTCTTGTGGAATTGGCAAAGTGATATGTGGAAGCCCATAGAGGGCTACGGTGAAAAAGGAAATATCCTCCGATGAAATCTGGAAAGAAGTTTTCTGAGAAACTGCTTAGTGTTCTGTTAATTCATCTCACAGAGTTACATCTGTATTTCGTGGATCTGTTTGCAAGCCTTATTATTGTGGAATCTGACAACAGATATTTCCTTTCCTTTGAAGACTATAGAAAAAAAGGAAATACCCTCTGATAACAAAGAGAAAGAATCTTTCTGAGAAACTTCTGTGTGTTCTGTGAAATCATCTCACAGAGTTACAGCTTTGCCCTCATGAAGCCTTTCGCAAAGACAGTTCTTGTGGAATTGGCAAAGTGATATTTGGAAGACCATGGAGGGCTATGGTGAAAAAGGAAATATCTTCCGATGAAATCTGGAAAGAAGCTTTCTGAGAAACTGCTTAGTGTTCTGTTAATTCATCTCACAGAGTTACATCTGTATTTCGTGCATCTCTTTCCCTGCCTTATTTCTGTGGAATCTGAGACCAGATATTTCGGATCCCTTTGAAGACTATAGGGCCAAAGGAAATATCCTCCGATAACAAAGAGAAAGAAGCTTTCTGAGAAACTTCTTTGTATTCTGTGAAATCATCTCACAGAGTTTCAGCTTTCCCCTCAAGAAGCCTTTCGCTAAGACAGTTCTTGTGCAATTGGCAAAGTGATATTTTGAAGCCCATAGAGGGCTATGGTGAAAAAGGAATTATCCTCCGATGCAATCTGGAAAGAAGTTTCTGAGAAACAGCTTAGTGTTGTGTTAATTCATCTCACAGAGTTACATCTCTGTTTCGTGGATCACTTTGCTAGCCTTATTTCTGTGGAGTCTGAGAACAGATATTTCGGATCCCTTTTAAGACTATAGGGCCAAAGGAAATATCCTCCGATAACAAAGAGAAAGAAGCTTTCTGAGAAACTTCTGTGTGTTCTGTGAAATCATCTCACAGAGTTACAGCTTTGCCCACAAGAAGCCTTTCGCAAAGACAGTTCTTGTGGAATTGGCAAAGTGATATTTGGAAGCCCATGGAGGGCTATGGTGAAAAAGGAAATATCTTCCGATGCAATCTGGAAAGAAGTTTTCTGAGAAACTGCTTAGTGTTCTGTTAATTCATCTCACAGAGTTACATCTGTATTTCGTGGATCTCTTTCCCAGCCTTATTTCTGTGGAATCTGAGAACAGATATTTCGGAACCGTTTGAAGACTATACGGCCAAAGGAAATATCCTCCGATAACAAAGAGAAAGAAGCATTCTGAGAAACTACTTAGTGTTTTGTTAATTCATCTCCCAGAGTTACATCTGTATTTCGTGGATCTCTTTGTTAGCCTTATTTCTGTGGAATCTGACAACAGATATTTCGCATCCCTTTGAAGACTATAGGGCCAAAGGAAATATCCTCCGAAAGCAAAGAGAAAGAAACTTTCTGAGAACTTCTTTGTGTTCTGTGAAATCACCTCACAGAGTTACAGCTTTCCCCTCAAGAAGCCTTTCGCTAAGACAGTTCTTGTGGAATTGGCAAAGTGATATGTGGAAGCCCATAGAGGGCTATGGTGAAAAAGGAAATATCCTCCGATGAAATCTGGAAAGAAGTTTTCTGAGAAACTCCTTAGTGTTCTGTTAATTCACCTCACAGTGTTACATCTGTATTTCGTGGATCTCTTTGCCACCCTTTTTTCTGTGGAATCTGAGAACAGATATTTCGGATCCCTTTGTAGACTATATGGCCAAAGGAAATATCCTCCGATAACAAAGAGAAAGAAGCTTTCTCAGAAACTTCTTTGTATTCTGTGAAATCATCTCAAAGAGTTACAGCTTTCCCCTCAAAAAGCCTTTCGCTAAGACAGTTCTTGTGGAATTTGCAAAGTGATATTTGGAAGGCAATAGAGGGCTATGGTGAAAAAGGAAATATCCTCCGAAGAAATCTGGAAAGAAGCTTTCTGAGAAACTGCTTAGTGTTCTGTTAATTCATCTCACAGAGTTATATCTATATTTCGTGGATCTCTTTGCTAGCCTTATTTCTGTGGAATTTGCGATCAGATATTTCCTTTCCCTTTGAAGACTATAGGGCCAAAGGAAATATCCTCCGATAACAAAGAGAAAGAAGCTTTCTGAGAAACTTCTTTGTGTTCTGTGAAATCATCTCACAGAGTTAAAGCTTTCCCCTAAAGAAGCCTTTCGCTAAGACAGTTCTTGTGGAATTGGCAAAGTGATATTTGGAAGCCCATAGAGGGCTATGGTGAAAAAGGAAATATCCTCCGATGAAACCTGAAAAGAAGCTTTCTGAGAAACTGCTTAGTGTTCTGTTAATTCATCTCACAGAGTTACATCTGTATTTCGTGGATGTCTTTGCAAGCCTTTTTATTGTGGAATCTGAGAACAGATATTTCCTTTCCCTTTGAAGATTATAGGGCCAAATTAAATATCCTCCGATAACAAAGAGAAAGAAGCTTTCTGAGAAACTTCTGTGTATTGTGTGAAATCATCTCACAGAGATACAGCTTTCCCCTCAAGAATCCTATCGCTAAGACAGTTCTTGGGGAATTGGCAAAGTGATATTTGGAAGCCCATGGAGGGCTATGGTGAAAAAGGAAATATCCTCCGATGCAATCTGGAAAGAAGTTTTCTGAGAAACTTCTTAGTGTTCTGTTAATTCATCTCACAGATATACATCTAAATTTCGTGGATCTCTTTGCTTGCCTTATTTCTGTGGAATCTGAGAACAGATATTTCGGATCCCTTTGAAGACTATAGGGCCAACGGAAATATCCTGCGATAACAAAGAGAAAGAAGCTTTCTGAGAAACTTCTTTGTATTGTGTGAAATCATCTCACAGAGTTACAGCTTTCCCCTCAAGAAGCCTTTCGCTAAGACAGTTCCTATGGAATTGGAAAAGTGATATTTGGAAGCCCATAGAGGGCTATGGTGAAAAAGGAAATATCCTCCGATGCAATCTGGAAAGAAGTTTCCTGAGAAACAGCTTAGTGTTCTGTTAATTCATCTCACAGAGTTATATCTGTATTTCGTGGATCTCTTTGCTAGCCTTATTTCTGTGGAATCTGAGAACAGATATTTCGCATCCGTTTGAAGACTATATGGCCAAAGGAAATATCCTCCGATAACAAAGAGAAGGAAGCTTTCTGAGAAACTGCTTAGTGTTCTGTTAATTCATCTCCCAGAGTTACATCTGTATTTCGTGGATCTCTTTGCTAGCCTTATTTCTGTGGAATCTGAGAACAGATATTTCGAATCCCTTTGAAGAGTATAGGGCCAAAGGAAATATCCTCCGATATGAAAGAAAAAGAAGCTTTCTGAGAAACTTCTTTGTGTTCTGTGAAATCATCTCACAGAGTTACAGCTTTGCCCTGAAGAAGCCTTTCGCAAAGACAGTTCTTGTGGAATTGGCAAAGTGATATTTGGAAGACCATGGAGGGCTATGGTGAAAAAGGAAATATCTTCCGATGCAATCTGGAAAGAAGCTTTCTGAGAAACTGCTTAGTGTTCTGTTAATTCATCTCACAGAGTTACATCTGTATTTCGTGGATCTCTTTGCTAGCCTTATTTCTGTGGAATCTCACAACAGATATTTCGGATCCCTTTGAAGAGTATAGGGCCAAAGGAAATATCCTCCGATAACAAAGAGAAAGAAGATTTCTGAGAAACTTCTTTGTGTTCTGTGAAATCATCTCCCAGAGTTACAGCTTTCCCCTCAAGAAGACTTCCCTAAGACAGTTCTTGTGGCATTGGCAAAGTGATATTTGGAGGCCCATGGAGGGCTATTGTGAAAAAGGAAATATCCTCCGATGAAATCTGGAAAGAAGCTTTCAGAGAAACTGCTTAATGTTCTGTTAATTAATCTCACAGAGTTACATCTGTACTTCGTGGATCTCTTTGCTAGCCTTATTTCTCTGGAATCTGACCACAGATATTTCGGATCCCTTTGAAGACTATAGGGCCAAAGGAAATATCCTCCGATAACAATCAGAAAGAAGCTTTCTGAGAAACTTCTTTGTGTTCTGTGAAATCATCTCACAGAGTTACAGCTTTCCCCTCAAGAAGCCTTTCGCTGATACAGTTCTTGTGGAATTGGCAAAGTGATATTTGGAAGCCCATAGATGGCTATGGTGAAAAAGAAAATATCCTCTGATGAAATCTGGAAAGAAGCTTTCTGAGAAACTGCTTAGTGTTCTGTTAATTCATCTCCCAGAGTTACATCTGTACTTCGTGGATCTCTTTGCTAGCCTTATTTCTGTGGAATCTGACAAAAGATATTTCGGATCCCTTTGAAGACTACAGGGCCAAAGAAAATATCCTCCGATAACAAAGAGAAAGAAGCTTTCTGAGAAACTTCTTTGTGTTCTGTGAAATCACCTCACAGAGTTACAGCTTTCCCCTCAAGAAGCTAAGACAGTTCTTGTGGAATGGGCAAAATGATATTTGGAAGCCCATAGAGGGCTATGTTGAAAAAGGAAATATCCTCCGATGAAATCTGGAAAGAAGCTTTCTGAGAAACTGCTTAATGTTCTGTTAATTCATCTCACAGAGTTATATCTGTATTCCGTGGATCTGTATGCTAGCCTTATTTCGGTGGAAACTGAGAACAGATATTTCCTTTCTCTTTGAAGACTATAGGGCCGAAGGAAATATCCTCCGATATCAAAGAAAAAGATACATTCTGTCAAATTTCTTTGTGTTCTGTGAAATCATCTCACAGAGTTACATCTTTCCCCTCAAGAAGCCTTTTGCTAAGACAGTTCTTGGGGAATTGGCAAAGTGATATTTGGAAGCCCTAAGAGGGCTATGGTGAAAAAGGAAATATCCTCGGATGAAATCTGGAAAGAAGCTTTCTGAGAAACTGCTTAGTGTTCTGTTAATTCATCTCCCAGAGTTACCTCTGTATTTCGTGGATATCTTTGCTACCCTTATTTCTTTGGAATCTGAGAACAGATATTTCGGATCCCTTTGGAGACTATAGGGCCAAAGGAAATATCCTCCGATAACAAAGAGAAAGAAGTTTTCTGAGAATCTTCTTTGTGTTCTGTGAAATCATCTCACAGAGTTACAGCTTTTCCCTCAAGAAGCCTTTCGCTAAGACAGTTCTTCTGGAATTGGCAAAGTGATACTTGGAAGTCCATAGAGGGCTATGTTGAAAAAGGAAATATCCTCCGATGAAATCTGGAAAGAAGCTTTCTGAGAAATAATTAGTGTTCTGTTAATTCATCTCCCAGAGTTACATCTGTATTTCGTGGATCTCTTTGCTAGCCTTATTTCTGTGGAATCTCACAACAGATATTTAGGATCCCTTTGAAGACTATAGGGCCAAAGGAAATATCCTCCGATAACACAGAGAAAGAAGCTTTCTGAGAAACTTCTTTGTGTTCTGTGAAATCATCTCACAGAGTTACAGCTTTCCCCTCAAGAAGCCTTTCGCTAAGACAGTTCTTGTGGAATTGGCAAAGTGATATTTGGAAGCCCATAGAGGGCTATGGTGAAAAAGGAAATATCCTCCGACGCAATCTGGAAAGAAGTTTTCTGAGAAACTGCTTAGTATTCTGTTAATTCATCTCACAGAGTTACATCTGTATTTCGTGGATCTCTTTGCTAGCCTTATTTCTGTGGAATCTGGGAACAGATATTTTGGATCCCTTTGAAGACTATAGGGCCAAAGGAAATATCCTCCGATAACAAAGAGAAGGAAGCTTTCTGAGAAACTTCTTTGTGTTCTGTGAAATCATCACACAGAGTTACAGCTTTAACCTCAAGAAGCCTTTCGCTAAGACACTTCTTGTGGAATTGGCAAAGTGATATTTGGAAGGCCATAGAGGGCTATGGTGAAAAAGGAAATATCCTCCGATGAAATCTGGAAAGAAGCTTTCTGATAAACTGCTTTTATTGTCTTAATTCATCTCCCAGAGTTACATCTGCATTTCGTGGATCTCTTTGCTAGCCTTATTTCTGTGGAATCTGACAACAGATATTTCGGATCCCTTTGAAGACTATAGGGCCAAAGGAAATATCCTCCGATAACAAAGAGAAAGAAGCTTTCGGGGAAACTTCTTTGTGTTCTGTGAAATCATCTCACAGAGTTACAGCTTTCCCCTCAAGAAGCCTTTCGCTAAGACAGTTCTTGTGGAATTGGGAAAGTGATATGTGGAAGCCCATAGAGGGCTATGGTGAAAAAGGAAATATCCTCCGATGAAATCTGGAAAGAAGTTTTCTGAGAAACTGCTTAGTGTTCTGTTAATTCACCTCACAGAGTTACATCTGTATTTCGTGGAACTCTTTGCCACCCTTTTTTCTGTGGAATCTGAGAACAGATATTTCTGATCCCTTTGAAGACTATTTGGCCAAAGGAAATATCCTCCGATAACAAAGAGAAAGAAGCTTTCTCAGAAACTTCTTTGTATTCTGTGAAATCATCTCACAGAGTTACAGCTTTCCCCTCAAGAAGCCTTTTGCTAAGACAGTTCTTGTGGAATTGGCAAAGTGATATTTGGAAGCCCATAGAGGGCTATTGTGAAAAAGGAAATATCCTCCGATGAAATCTGGAAAGAAGCTTTTTGAGAAACTGCTTAGTGTTGTGTTAATTCATCTCACAGGGTTACATCTGTATATCGTGGATCTCTTTGCTAGCCTTTTTTTTTTGGAATCTGAGAACAGATACTTCCTTTCCCTTTGAAGACTATACGGCCAAAGGAAATATCCTCCGATAAGAAAGAGAAAGAAGCTTTCAGAGAAACTTCTTTATGTTCTGTGAAATCATCTCACAGAGTTACAGCTTTCCCCTCAAAAAGCCTTTCGCTAAGACAGTTCTTGTGGAATTGGCAAAGTGATATTTGGAAGGCCACAGAGGGCTATGGTGAAAAAGGAAATATCCTCCGAAGAAATCTGCAAAGAAGCTTTCTGAGAAACTGCTTAGTATTCTGTTAATTCATCTCACAGAGTTTTGTCTATATTTCGTGGATCTCTTTGCTAGCCTTATTTCTGTGGAATTTGCGATCAGATATTTCCTTTCCCTTTGAAGACTATAGGGCCAAAGGAAATATCCTCCGATAACAAAGAGAAAGAAGCTTTCTGAGAAACTTCTTTGTGTTCTGTGAAATCATCTCACAGAGTTAAAGCTTTCCCCTAAAGAAGCCTTTCGCTAAGACAGTTCTTGTGGAATTGGCAAAGTGATATTTGGAAGCCCATAGAGGACTATGGTGAAAAAGGAAATATCCTCCGATGAAATCTGGAAAGAAGCTTTCTGAGAAACTGCTTAGTGTTCTGTTAATTCATCTCACAGAGTTACATCTGTATTTCGTGGATCTCTTTGCCAGCCTTATTTCTGTGGAATCTCAGAACAGATATTTCCTTTCCCTTTGAAGTCTACAAGGCCAAAGGAAATATCCTCCGATAAGAAAGAGAAAGAAGCTTTCTGGGAAACTTCTTTGTGTTCTGTGAAATCATCTCACAGAGTTACAGCTTTCCCCTCAAGAAGCCTTTCGCTAATACAGTTCTTGTGGAAATGGCAAAGTGATATTTGGAAGCCCATAGAGGGCTATGGTGACAAAGGAAATTTCCTCTGATGAAATCTGGAAAGAAGCTTTCTGAGAAACTTCTTAGTGTATTGTTAATTCATCTCACAGAGTTACATCTCTATTTCATGGATCTCTTTGCTAGCCTTATTTTTGTGGAATCTGAGAACAGATATTTCCGATCCGTTTGCAGACTATAGGGCCAAAAGAAATATCCTCCAATAACAAAGAGAAAGAAGATTTCTGAGAAACTGCCTACTGTTCTGTTAATTCATCACCCAGAGTTACATCTGTATTTCGTGGATCTCTTTGCTAGCCTTATTTTTGTGGAATCTGAGAACAGATATTTCTGATCCCTTTGAAGACTATAGGACCAAAGGAAATATCCTCCGATAACAAAGAGTAAGAAGCTTTCTGAGAAACTTCTTTGTGTTCTGTGAAATCATCTCACAGAGTTACAGCTTTTCCCTCAAGAAGCCTTTCGCTAAGACAGTTCTTGTGGAATTGGCAAAGTGATACTTGGAAGTCCATAGAGGGCTATGTTGAAAAAGGAAATATCCTCCGATGAAATCTGGAAAGAAGTTTTCTGAGAAACTGCTTAGTGTTCTGTTAATTCACCTCACAGAGTTACATCTGTATTTCGTGGATCTCTTTGCCACCCTTTTTTCTGTGGAATCTCAGAACAGATATTTCGGATCCCTTTGAAGACTATATGGCCAAAGGAAATATCCTCCGATAACAAAGAGAAAGAAGCTTTCTGAGAAACTTCTTTGTATTGTGTGAAATCATCTCACAGAGTTACAGCTTTCCCCTCAAGAAGCCTTTCGCTAAGACAGTTCCTATGGAATTGGAAAAGTGATATTTGGAAGCCCATAGAGGGCTATGGTGAAAAAGGAAATATGCTCCGATGCAATCTGGAAAGAAGTTTTCTGAGAAACAGCTTAGTGTTCTGTTAATTCATCTCACAGAGTTATATCTGTATTTCGTGGATCTCTTTGCTAGCCTTATTTCTGTGGAATCTGAAAACAGATATTTCGCATCCGTTTGAAGCTATAGGGCCAAAGGAAATATCCTCCGATAACAAAGAGAAGGAAGCTTTCTGAGAAACTGCTTAATGTTCTGTTAATTCATCTCCCAGAGTTACATCTGTATTTCGTGGATCTCTTTGCTAGCCTTATTTCTGTGGAATCTGAGAACAGATATTTCGGATCCCTTTGAAGAGTATAGGGCCAAAGGAAATATCCTCCGATATGAAAGAAAAAGAAGCTTTCTGAGAAACTTCTTTGTGTTCTGTGAAATCATGTAACAGAGTTACAGCTTTCCCCTCAAGAAGCCTTTCGCTAAGACAATTCTTGTGGAATTGGCAAAGTGATATTTGGAAGCCCATAGAGGGCTATGGTGAAAAAGGAAATATCCTCCGATGAAATCTGGAAAGAAGCTTTCTGAGAAACTGCTTAGTGTTCTGTTAATTCATCTCACAGAGTTACATCTGTATTTCGTGGATCTTTTTGCAAGCCTTATTATTGTGGAATCTGACAACAGATATTTCCTTTCCTTTGAAGACTATAGAACCAAAGGAAATACCCTCTGATAACAAAGAGAAAGAATCTTACTGAGAAACTTCTGTGTGTTCTGTGAAATCATCTCACAGAGTTACAGCTTTGCCCGCAAGAAGCCTTTCGCAAAGACAGTTCTTGTGGAATTGGCAAAGTGATATTTGGAAGACCATGGAGGGATACGGTGAAAAAGGAAATATCTTCCGATGCAATCTGGAAAGAAGTTTTCTGAGAAACTGCTTAGTGTTCTGTTAATTCATCTCACAGAGTTACATCTGTATTTCGTGGATCTCTTTCCCAGCCTTATTTCTGTGGAATCTGAGACCAGATATTTCGGATCCCTTTGAAGACTATAGGGCCAAAGGAAATATCCTCCGATAACAAAGAGAAAGAAGCTTTCTGAGAAACTTCTTTGTGTTCTGTGAAATCATCTCACAGAGTTACAGCTTTCCCCTCAAAAAGCCTTTCGCTAAGACAGTTCTTGTCGAATTGGCAAAGTGATATTTGGAAGCCCATAGAGGGCTGTGGTGAAAAAGGAGATATCCTCCGATGAAATCTGGAAAGAAGCTTTCTGAGAAACTGCTTACTGTTCTTTTAATTCATCTACCAGAGTTACATCTGTATTTCGTTGTTCTCTTTGCTAGCCTTATTTCTGTGGAATCTGACAACAGATATTTCGCATCCCTTTGAAGACTATAGGGCCAAAGGAAATATCCTCCGAAAGCAAAGAGAAAGAAACGTTCTGAGAAACTTCTTTGTGTTCTGTGAAATCATCTCACAGAGTTACAGCTTTCCCCTCAAGAAGCATTTCGCTAAGACAGTTCTTGTGGAATTGGCAAAGTGATATTTGGAAGCCTTTGGAGGGCTAATGTGAAAAAGGAAATATCCTACGATGAAATGTGGAAAGAAGCTGTTTTAGAAACTGCTTAGTGTTGTGTTAATTGATCTCACAGAGTTACATCTAGATTTCGTGGATCTCTTTGCTAGCCTTGTTTCTGTGGAATCTGAGAACAGATATTTCCTTTCCCTTTGAAGACTATACGCCCAAAGGAAATATCCTCCGATAACAAAGAGAAAGAAGCTTTCTGAGAAACTTCTTTGTGTTCTGTGAAATCATCTCAGAGAGTTAAAGCTTTCACCTCAGGAAGCCTTTCGCAAAGACAGTTCTTGTGGAATTGGCAAAGTGATATTTGGAAGCCCATAGAGGGCTATGGTGAATAAGGAAATATCCTCCGAAGAAATCTGGAAAGAAGCTTTCTGAGAAACTGCTTAGTGTTCTTTTAATTCATCTCACAGAGTTACATCTGTATTTCGTGGATCTCTTTTCTAGCCTTATTTCTGTGGGATCTGACAACAGATATTTCGGATCCCTTTGGAGACTATAGGGCCAAAGGAAATATCCTCTGATAACAAAGAGAAAGAAGCTTTCTGAGAAACTTCTTTGTGTTCTGTGAAATCATCTCACAGAGTTACAGCTTTCACCTTAAGAAGCCTTTCGCTAAGACACTTCTTGGGGAATTGGCAAAGCGATATTTGGAAGCCCATAGAGGGCTATGGTGAAAAAGGAAATATCCTCCGGTGCAATCTGGAAAGAAGTTTTCTAAGAAACAGCTTAGTATTCTGTTAATTCATCTCACAGAGTTACATCTGTATTTCGTGGATCTCCTTGCTAGCCTTATTTCTGTGGAATCTGAAAACACATATTTCGGATCCCTTTGAAGACTATAGGGCCAGAGAAAATATCCTCCGATAACAAGGAGAAAGAAGCTTTCTGAGAAACTTCTTTGTGTTCTGTGAAATCATCTCACAGAGTTACAGCTTTTCCCTCTAGAAGCCTTTCGCTAAGACAGTTCTTGTGGAATTGGCAAAGTGATACTTGGAAGTCCATGGAGGGCTATGTTGAAAAAGGAAATATCCTCCGATGAAATCTGGAAAGAAGCTTTCTGAGAAACTGCTTAGTGTTCTGTTAATTCATCTCACAGAGTTACATCTGTATTTCGTGGATCTCTTTGCTAGCCTTATTTCTGTGGAATCTCACAACAGATATTTCGGATCCCTTTGAAGAGTATAGGGCCAAAGGAAATATCCTCCGATAACAAAGAGAAAGAAGCTTTCTGAGAAACTTCTTTGTGTTCTGTGAAATCATCTCCCAGAGTTACAGCTTTCCCCTCAAGAAGACTTCCCTAAGACAGTTCTTGTGGCATTGGCAAAGTGATATTTAGAGGCCCTTAGAGGGCTATGGTGAAAAAGGAAATATCCTCCGATGAAATCTTGAAAGAAGCTTTCTGAGAAACTGCTTAATGTTCTGTTAATTCATCTCACAGAGTTACATCTGTACTTCGTGGATCTCTTTGCTAGCCTTATTTCTCTGGAATCTGACCACAGATATTTCGGATCCCTTTCAAGACTATAGGGCCAAAGGAAATATCCTCCGATAACAATCAGAAAGAAGCTTTCTGAGAAACTTCTTTGTGTTCTGTGAAATCATCTCACAGAGTTACAGCATTCCCCTCAAGAAGCCTTTCGCTGATACAGTTCTTGTGGAATTGGCAAAGTGATATTTGGAAGCCCATAGATGGCTATGGTGAAAAAGAAAATATCCTCTGATGAAATCTGCAAAGAAGCTTTCTGAGAAACTGCTTAGTGTTCTGTTAATTCATCTCCCAGAGTTACATCTGCACTTCGTGGATCTCTTTGCTAGCCTTATTTCTGTGGAATCTGACAAAATATATTTCGGATCCCTTTGAAGACTACAGGGCCACAGGAAATATCCTCCGATAACAAAGAGAAAGAAGCTTTCTGAGAAACTTCTTTGTGTTCTGTGAAATCACCTCACAGAGTTACAGCTTTCCCCTCAAGAAGCTAAGACAGTTCTTGTGGAATGGGCAAAATGATATTTGGAAGCCCATAGAGGGCTATGTTGAAAAAGGAAATATTATCCGATGAAATCTGGAAAGAAGCTTTCTGAGAAACTGCTTAGTGTTCTGTTAATTCATCTCACAGAGTTATATCTGTATTCCGTGGATCTCTATGCTAGCCTTATTTCGGTGGAATCTGAGAACAGATATTTCCTTTCTCTTTGAAGACTATAGGGCCGAAGGAAATATCCTCCGATATCAAAGAAAAAGAAACATTCTGTCAAATTTCTTTGTGTTCTGTGAAATCATCTCACAGAGTTACATCTTTCCCCTCAAGAAGACTTTTGCTAAGACAGTTCTTGGGGAATTGGCAAAGTGATATTTGGAAGCCCATAGAGGGCTATGGTCAAAAAGGAAATACCCTCCGATGAAATCTGGAAAGAAGCTTTCTGAGAAAGTGCTTAGTGTTCTGTTAATTCATCTCCCAGAGTTACATCTGTATTTCGTGGATCTCCTTGCTAGCCTTATTTCTGTAGAATCAGAGATCAGATATTTCCTTTCCCTTGAAGACTATAGGGCCAAAGGAAATATCCTCCAATAAGAAAGAGAAAGAAGCTTTCTGAGAAACTTCTTTGTGTTCTGTGAAATCATCTCACAGAGTTACAGCTTTTCCCTCAAGAAGCCTTTCGCTAAGACAGTTCTTGTGGAATTGGCAAAGTGATACTTGGAAGTCCATAGAGAGCTATGTTGAAAAAGGAAATATCCTCCGATGAAATCTGGAAAGAAGCTTTCTGAGAAACTGCTTAGTGTTCTGTTAATTCATCTCCCAGATTTACCTCTGTGTTTCGTGGATATCTTTGCTACCCTTATTTCTGTGGAATCTGAGAACAGATATTTCGGATCCCTTTGGAGACTATAGGGCCAAAGGAAATATCCTCCGATAACAAAGAGAAAGAAGCTTTCTGAGAAACTTCTTTGTGTTCTGTGAAATCATCTCACAGAGTTACAGCTTTTCCCTCAAGAAACCTTTCGCTAAGACAGTTCTTGTGGAATTGGCAAAGTGATACTTGGAAGTCCATAGAGGGCTATGTTGAAAAAGGAAATATCCTCCGATGAAATCTGGAAAGAAGCTTTCTGAGAAACTGCTTAGTGTTCTGTTAATTCATCTCACAGAGTTACATCTGCATTCCGTGGATCTCTTTGCTAGCCTTATTTCTGTGGAATCTCACAACAGATATTTCGGATCCCTTTGAAGAGTATAGGGCCAAAGGAAATATCCTCCGATAACAAAGAGAAAGAAGCTTTCTGAGAAACTTCTTTGTGTTCTGTGAAATCATCTCCCAGAGTTACAGCTTTCCCCTCAAGAAGACTTCCCTAAGACAGTTCTTGTGGCATTGGCAAAGTGATATTTGGAGGCCCATAGATGGCTATGGTGAAAAAGGAAATATCCTCCGATGAAATCTTGAAAGAAGCTTTCTGAGAAACTGCTTAATGTTCTGTTAATTCATCTCACAGAGTTACATCTGTACTTCGTGGATCTCTTTGCTAGCCTTATTTCTCTGGAATCTGAGAACAGATATTTCGGATCCCTTTGAAGACTACAGGGCCAAAGGAAATATCCTCCGATAACAAAGAGAAAGAAGCTTTCTGAGAAACTTCTTTGTGTTCTGTGAAATCACCTCACAGAGTTACAGCTTTCCCCTCAAGAAGCTAAGACAGTTCTTGTGGAATGGGCAAAATGATATTTGGAAGCCCATAGAGGGCTATGGTGAAAAAGGAAATATCCTCCGATAACAAAGAGAAAGAAGCTTTCTGAGAAACTTCTTTGTGTTCTGTGAAATCATCTCTCAGAGTTACAGCTTTCCCCTCTAGAAGCCTTTCGCTAAGACAGTTCTTGGGGAATTGGCAAAATGATATTTGGAAGCCCATAGAGGGCTATGGTGAAAAAGGAAATATCCTCCGATGAAATCTGGAAAGAAGCTTTCTGAGAAACTGCTTAGTGTTCGGTTAATTCATCTCACAGAGTTATATCTGTATTTCGTGGATCTCTATGCTAGCCTTATTTCAGTCGAATCTGAGAACAGATATTTCCTTTCTCTTTGAAGACTACAGGGCCAAAGGAAATATCCTCCGATATCAAAGAGAAAGAAGCTTTCTGAGAAACTTCTTTGTGTTCTGTGAAATCATCTCACAGAGTTACAGCTTTCCCCTCAAGATGCCTTTCGCTAAGACAGTTCTTGTGGAATTGGCAAAGTGATATTTGGAAGCCCAAAGAGGGCTATGGTGAAAAAGGAAATATCCTCCGATGAAATCTGGAAAGAAGCTTTCTGAGGAACTGCTTAGTGTTCTGTTTATTCACCTCACAGAGTTACATCTGTATTACGTGGATCTCTTTGCTAGTCTTACTTCTGTGGAATCTGACAACAGATATTTCGGATCCCTTTGAAGACTATAGGGCCAAAGGAAATATCCTCCAGTAACAAAGAGAAAGAAGCGTTCTGAGAAACTTCTTTGTGTTCTGTGAAATCATCTCACAGAGTTACAGCTGTCCCCTCAAGAAGCCTTTCGCTAAGACAGTTCTTGTAGAATTGGCAAAGTGATATTTGGAAGCCCTTAGAGGGCTATGGTGAAAAAGGAAATATCCTCCGATGAAATCTGGAAAGAAGCTTTCTGAGAAACTGCTTAGTGCTTTGTTAATACATCTCACAGAGTTACATCTGTGTTTCGTGGATCCCTTTGCTAGCCTTATTTCTGTGAAATCTGAGAACAGATATTTCCTTTCCCTTTGAACACTATAGGGCCAAAGGAAATATCCTCCGATAACAAAGAGAAAGAAGCTTTCTGAGAAACTTCTTTGTGTTCTGTGAAATCATCTCACAGATTTACAGCTTTCCCCTCAAGAAGCCTTCCCTAAGACATTTCTTGTGGCTTTGGCAAAGTGATATTTGGAGGCCCGTAGAGGGCTATGGTGAAAAAGGAAATATCCTCCGATGAAATCTTGAAAGAAGCTTTCTGAGAAACTGCTTAATGTTCTGTTAATTCATCTCCCAGATTTACATCTGTACTTCGTGGATCTCTTTGCTAGCCTTATTTCTGTGGAATCTGAGAACAGATATTTCGGATCCCTTTGAAAACTACAGGGCCAAAGGAAATATCCTCCGATAACAAAGAGAAAGAAGATTTCTGAGACACTTCTTTGTGTTCTGTGAAAACATCTCACAGAGTTACAGCTTTCCCCTCAAGAAGCCTTTCGCTAAGACAGTTCTTGTGGAATTGGCAAAGTGATATTTGGAAGACCCTAGAGGGCTATGGTGAAAAAGGAAATATCCTCCGATGAAATCTGGAAAGAAGTTTTCTGAGAAACTGCTTAGTGTTCTATTAATTCATCTCACAGAGTTATATCTGTATTTGGTGGATCTCTTTGCTAGCCTTATTTCTGTGGAATCTGAGAACAGATATTTCCTTTCCCTTTCAAGACTATAGGGCCAAAGGCAATATCCTCCGATAACAAAGAGAAAGAAGCTCTCTGAGAAACTTCTTTGTGTTCTGTGAAATCTTCTCACAGAGTTACAGCTTTCCCCTCAAGAAGCCTTTCGCTAAGGCAGTTCTTGCGGAATTGGCAAAGTGATATTTGGAAGCCCATAGAGGGCTTTGGTGAAAAAGGAAATATCCTCCGATGAAATCTGGAAAGAAGCTTTCTGAGAAACTGCTTAGTGTTCTGTTAATTCATCTTAGAGAGTTACATCTGTATTTTGTGGATCTCTTTGCTAGCCTTATTTCTGTGGAATCTGAGAACACATATTTCCTTCCCCTTTGAAGACTATAGGGCCAAAGTAAACATCCTCTGATAACAAAGAGAAAGAAGCTTACCGAGAAACTTCTTTCTGTTCCGTGAAATCATCTCACAGAGTTACAGCTTTCCCCTCAAGAAGCCTTTCGATAAGACAGTTCTTGTGGAATTGGCAAAGTGATATTTGGAAGCCCATAGATGGCTATGGTGAAAAAGGAAATATTCTCCAATGAAATCTGGAAATAATCTTTCTAAGAAACTGCTCAGTGTTCTTTTAATTCATCTCACAGAGTTACATCTGTATTTGGTGGATCGCTCTGCTAGCCTTATTTCTGTGGAATCTGCGAACAGATATTTCGGATCCATTTGAAGAGTATAGGGCCAAAGGAAATATCCTCCGATAAGAAAGAGAAAGAAGATTTCTGAGAAACTTCTTTGTGTTCCGTGAAATCATCTCACAGAGTTACATCTTTCCCCTCAAGAAGACTTTCGCTAAGACAGTTCTTGTGGAATTGGCCAAGTGATATTTGGAAGCCCGTAGAGGGCTATGGTGAAAAAGGAAATATCCTCCGATGAAATCTGGAAAGACTTTCTGAGAAACTGCTTAGTGTTCTGTTAATTCATCTCACAGAGTTACATCTGTATGTCGTGGATCTCTTTGGTAGCCTTATTTCTGTGGAATCTGAGAACAGATATTTCGGATGCCTTTGAAGACTACAGGGCCAAAGGAAATATCCTCCGATAACAAAGAGAAAGAAGCTATCTGAGAAACTTCTTTGTGTTCTGTGAAATCACCTCATAGAGTTACAGCTTTCCGCTCAAGAAGCTAAGACAGTTCTTGTGGAATGGGCAAAATGATATTTGGAAGCCCATAGAGGGCTATGTTGAAAAAGGAAATATCCTCCGATGAAATCTGGAAAGAAGCTTTCTGAGAAACTGCTTAGTGTTCTGCTAATTCATCTCACAGAGTTATATCTGTATTCCGTGGATCTCTATGCTAGCCTTATTTTAGTGGAATCTGAGAACAGATTTTCCTTTCTCTTTGAAGACTATAGGGCCGAAGGAAATATCCTCCGATATCAAAGAAAAAGAAACATTCTGTCAAATTTCTTTGTGTTCTGTGAAATCATCTCACAGAGTTACATCTTTCCCCTCAAGAAGCCTTTTGCTAAGACAGTTCTTGGGGAATTGGCAAAGTGATATTTGGAAGCCCTTAGAGGGCTATGGTGAAAAAGGAAATATCCTCGGATGAAATCTGGAAAGAAGCTTTCTGAGAAACTGCTTAGTGTTCTGTTAATTCATCTCCCAGAGTTACCTCTGTATTTCGTGGATATCTTTCCTACCCTTATTTCTGTGGAATCTGAGAACAGATATTTCGGATCCCTTTGGAGACTATAGGGCAAAAGGAAATATCCTCCGATAACAAAGAGAAAGAAGCTTTCTGAGTACTTCTATGTGTTCTGTGAAATCATCTCACAGAGTTACAGCTTTCCCCTTAAGAAGCCTTTCGCTAAGACAGTTCTTGGGGAATTGGCAAAGTGATATTTGGAAGCCCATAGAGGGCTATGGTGAGAAAGGAAATATCCTCCGATGAAATCTGGAAAGAAGCTTTCTGAGAAACTGCTTAGTGTTCCGTTAATTTATCTCACAGAGTTACAGCTTTCCGCGCAAGAATCCTTTCGCTAAGACAGTTCTTGGGGAATTGGCAAAGTGATATTTGGAAGCCCATAGAGGGCTATGGTGAAAAAGGAAATATCCTCCGTTGAAATCTGGAAAGAAGATTTCTGAGAAACTGCTTAGTGTTCTGTTAATTCACCTCACAGAGTTACATCTGTATTTCGTGGATCTCTTTGCTAGCCTTATTTCTGTGGAATCTGAGAACAGATAGTTCCTTTGCCTTTGAAGACTATAGGGCGAAAGGAAATATCCTCCGATAAGAAAGAGAAAGAAGCTTTCTGAGAAACTTCTTTGTGTTCTGTGAAATCATCTCCCAGAGTTACAGCTTTCCCCTCAAGAAGCCTTTCGCTAAGACAGTTCTTGTGGAATAGGCAAAGTGATATTTGGAAGCCCATAGATGGCTATGGTGAAAAAGGAAATATACTCTGATGAAATCTGGAAAGAAGCTTTCTGAGAAACTGCTTAGTGTTCTGTTAATTCATCTCCCTGAGTTACATCTGCATTTCGTGGATCTCTTTGATAGCCTTATTTCTGTGAAATCTGACAACAGATATTTCGGAACCCTTTGAAGACTATAGGGCCAAAGGAAATATCCTTCGATAACAAAGAGAAAGAAGCTTTCTGAGAAACTTCTTTGTGTTCTGTGAAATCATCTCACAGAGTTACAGCTTTCCCCTCAAGAAGCTAAGACAGTTCTTGTGGAATTGGCAAAGTGATATTTGGAAGCCCATAGAGGGCTATGGTGAAAAAGGAAATATCCTCCGATGAAATCTGGAAAGAAGCTTTCTGAGAAACTGCTTAGTGTTCTGTTTATTCACCTCACAGAGTTACATCTGTATTACGTGGATCTCTTTGCTAGTCTTACTTCTGTGGAATCTGACAACAGATATTTCGGATCCCTTTGAAGACTATAGGGCCAAAGGAAATATCCTCAGATAACAAAGAGAAAGAAGCCTTCTGAGAAACTTCTTTGTGTTCTGTGAAATCATCTCACAGAGTTACAGCTTTCCCCTCAAGAAGCCTTCCCTAAGATATTTCTTGTGGCTTTGGCAAAATGATATTTGGAGGCCCGTAGAGGGCTATGGTGAAAAAGGAAATATCCTCCGATGAAATCTTGAAAGAACCTTTCTGAGAAACTGCTTAATGTTCTGTTAATTCATCTCCCAGAGTTACATCTGTACTTCGTGGATCTCTTTGCTAGCCTTATTTCAGTCGAATCTGAGAACAGATATTTCCTTTCCCTTTCAAGACTATAGGGCCAAAGGCAATATCCTCCGATAACAAAGAGAAAGAAGCTCTCTGAGAAACTTCTTTGTGTTCTGTGAAATCTTCTCACAGAGTTACAGCTTTCCCCTCAAGAAGCCTTTCGCTAAGGCAGTTCTTGCGGAATTTGCAAAGTGATATTTGGAAGCCCATAGAGGGCTGTGGTGAAAAAGGAAATATCCTCTGATGAAATCTGGAAAGAAGCTTTCTGAGAAACTGCTTAGTGTTCTGTTAATTCATCTTAGAGAGTTACATCTGTATTTTGTGGATCTCTTTGCTAGCCTTATTTCTGTGGAATCTGAGAACACATATTTCCTTTCCCTTTGAAGACTATAGGGCCAAAGAAAACATCCTCTGATAACAAAGAGAAAGAAGCTTACCGAGAAACTTCTTTGTGTTCCGTGAAATCATCTCACAGAGTTACAGCTTTCCCCTCAAGAAGCCTTTCGCTAAGACAGTTCTTGTGGAATTGGCCAAGTGATATTTGGAAGCCCATAGAGGGCTATGGTGAAAAAGGAAATATCCTCCGATGAAATCTGGAAAGACTTTCTGAGAAACTGCTTAGTGTTCTGTTAATTCATCTCACAGAGTTACATCTGTATGTCGTGGATCTCTTTGCTAGCCTTATTTCTGTGGAATCTGAGAACAGATATTTCGGATGCCTTTGAAGACTATAGGGCCAAATTAAATATTCTCCAATAAGAAAGAGATAGAAGGTTTCTGAAAAACTTCTTTGTGTTCTGTGAAATCATCGCACAGAGTTACAGCTTTCCCCTCAAGAAGCCTTTCGGTAAGACAGTTCTTGTGGAATTCGCCAAGTGATATTTGGAAGCCCATAGTGGGCTATGGTGAAAAAGGAAATATACTCCGATGAAATCTGGAAAGACTTTCTGAGAAATTGCTTAGTGTTCTGTTAATTCATCTCACAGAGTTACATCTGTATTTCGTGGATCTCTTTGGTAGCCTTATTTCTGTGGAATCTGAGAACAGATATTTCGGATGCCTTTGAAGAATATAGGGCCAAATTAAATATCCTCCGATAAGAAAGAGCAAGAAGCTTCCTGAAAAGCTTCTTTGTGTTCTGTGAAATCATCTCACAGAGTTACACTTTTCCCCTCAAGAAGCCTTTCGCTAAGACAGTTCTTGTGGAATTGGCAAAGTGATATTTGGAATCCCTTAGAGGGCTATGGTGAAAAAGGAAATATCCTCCGATGAAATCTGGAAAGAAGCTTTCTGAGAAACTGCTTAGTGTTCTCTTAATTCATCTCCCAGAGTTACATATGTATTTCGTGGATCTCTTTGCTAGCTTTATTTCTGTGGAATCTGAGAACAGATATTTCGGATCCCTTTGAAAACTATAGGGCCAAATTAAATATCCTCCGATAACAAAGAGAAAGAAGCTTTCTGAGAAACTTCTTTGTGTTCTGTGAAATCATCTCACAGAGTTACAGCTTTCCCCTCAAGAAGCCTTTCGCTAAGACAGTTCTTGTGGAATTGGCAAAGTGATATTTGGAAGCCCATAGAGGGCTATGGAGAAAAAGGAAATATCCTCCGATGAAATCTGGAAAGAAGCTTTCTGAGAAACTGCTTAGTGTTCTTTTAATTCATCTCACAGAGTTACATCCGTATTTGGTGGATCTCTTTGCTAGCCTTATTTCTTGGAATCTGAGAACAGATATTTCGGATCCCTTTGAAGACTATAGGGCCAAAGGAAAAATCCTCCGATAACAAAGAGAAAGAAGCTTTCTGAGAAACTTCTTTGTGTTCTGTGAAATCATCTCACAGAGTTACAGCTGTCCCCTCAAGAAGCCTTTCGTTAAGACAGTTCTTGTGGAATTGGCAAAGTGATATTTGGAAGCCCATAGAGGGCTATGGTGAAAAAGGAAATATCCTCCGATGAAATCTGGAAAAAAGCTTTCTTAGAAACTGCTTAGTGTTCTGTTAATTCATCTCACAGAGTTACATCTGAATTTCCTGGATCTCTTTGCTAGCCTTATTTCTGTGGAATCTGAGAACAGATATTTCGTATCCCTTTGAAGACTATAGAGCCACAGGAATTATCCTCCGATAACAAAGAGAAAGAAGCTTTCTGAGAAACTGCTTTGTGTTCTGTGAAATCACCTCTCGGAGTTACAGCTTTCCCCTCAAGAAGCCTTTCGCTAAGACAGTTCTTGTGGAATTGGCAAAGTGATATTTGGAAACCCATAGAGGGCTATGGTGAAAAAGGAAATATCCTCCGATGAAATCTGGAAAGAAGCTTTCTGAGAAACTCCTTTGTGTTCTGTTAATTCATCTCCCAGAGTTACATCTGTATTTCGTGGATCTCTTTGCTAGCCTTATTTTTGTGGAGTCTGAGAAGAGATATTTCCTTTCCCTTTGAAGACTATAGGGCCAAAGAAAATATCCTCCGATAAAAAAGAGAAAGAAGCTTTCTGAGAAACTTCTTAGTGTTCTGTGAAATCACCTCGGAGAGTTACAGCTTTCCCCTCAAGAAGCCTTTCGGTAAGAGAGTTCCTGTGGAATTGGCAAAGTGATATTTGGAAGCCCAAAGAGGGCTATGCTGAAAAAGGAAATATCCTCCGATGAAATCTGGAAAGAAGCTTTCTGAGAAACTGCTTAGTGTTCTCTGAATTCATCTCACAGAGTTACATCTGTATTTCGTAGATCTCCTTGCTAGCCTTATTTCTTTGGAATCTGACAACAGATATTTCGGTTCCCTTTGAAGAAAATAGGGCCAAAGGAACTATCCTCCGATAACAAAGAGAAAGAAGCTTTCGGAGAAACTTCTTTGTGTTCTGTGATATCATCTCACAGAGTTACAGCTGTCCCCTCAAGAAGCCTTTCGCTAAGACAGTTCTTGTGGAATTGGCAAAGTGATATTTGGAAGCCCATAGAGGGATATGGTGATAAAGGAAATATCCTCCGATGAAAACTGGAAAGACTTTCTAAGAAACGGCTTAGTGTTCTGTTAATTCATCTCACAGAGTTACATCTGTATTTCGTGGAACTCTTTGCTAGCCTTATTTCTGTGGAATCTGAGAACAGATATTTCGGATCGCTTTGAAGACTATAGGGCCAAAGTAAACATCCTCCGATAAGAAAGAGAAAGAAGCTTATTGAGAAGCTTCTTTGTGTTCTGTGAAATAATCTCACAGACTTACAGCTTTCCCCTCAAGAAGCCTTTCGCTAAGACAGTTCTTGTGGAATTGGCAAAGTGATATTTGGAAGCCCTTAGAGGGCTATGCTGAAAAAGGAAATATCCTCCGATGAAATCTGGAAAGAAGCTTTCTGAGAAACTGATTAGTGTTCTGTTAATTCATCTCCCAGAGTTACATCTGTATTTCGTAGATCTTTTTGCTAGCCTTATTTCTTTGGAATCTGAGAACAGATATTTCGGATCCCTTGAAGACTATAGAGCCAAAGGAAATATCCTCCGATAACAAAGAGAAAGAATCTTTCTGAGAAACTTCTTTGTGTTCTGTGAAATCATATCACAGATTTACAGCTTTCCCCTCAAGAAGCCTTTCGCTAAGACAGTTCTTGTGGAATTGGCAAAGTGATATTTGGAAGCCCATAGAGGGCTATGGTGAAAAAGGAAATATCCTCCGATGAAATCTGGAAAGAAGCTTTCTGAGAAACTGCTTAGTGTTCTGTTAATTCATCTCACAGAGTTACATCTGTTTTTCGTGGATCTCTTTGCTAGCCTTCTTTCTGTGGAATCTGAGAACAGATATTTCCTTTCCCTTTGAAGGCTATAGGGCCAAAGTAAACATCCTCTGATAAAAAAAAGAAAGAAGTTTACTGAGAAACTTCTTTGTGTTCCGTGAAATCATCTCAGAGAGTTACAGCTTTCCCCTCAAGGAGCCTTTCGCTAAGACAGTTCTTGTGGAATTGGCAAAGTGATATTTGGAAGCCCATAGAGGGCTATGGTGAAAAAGGAAATATCCTGCAATGAAATCTGGAAAGAATCTTTTTGAGAAACTGCTTAGTGTTCTGTTAATTCATCTCCCAGAGTTACATCTGTATTTCGTGGATCGCTTTGCTAGCCTTATTTCTGTGTAATCTGAGAGCAGATATTTCGGATCCCTTTGAAGAGTATAGGGCCAAAGGAAATATCCTCGGATAAGAAAGGTAAAGAAGCTTTCTGAGAAACTTCTTTGTGTTCTGTGAAATCATCTCACAGAGTTACAGCTTTCCCCTCAAGAAGACTTTCGCTTAGACAGTTCTTGTGGAATTGGCCAAGTGATAGTTGGAAGCCCATAGAGGGCTACGGTGAAAAAGCAAATATCTTCCGATGAAATCTGGAGAGAAGCTTTCTGAGAAACTGCTTATTTTTCTGTTAATTCATCTCACAGAGTTACATCTGTTTTTCGTGGATCTCTTTGGTAGCCTTATTTCTGTGGAATCTGAGAACAGATATTTCCTTTCCCTTTGAAGGTTATAGGGCCAAAGGAAATATCCTCCGATAAAAAAGAGAAAGAAGCTTTCTGAGAAACTTCTTTGTGTTCTGTGAAATCACCTCACAGAGTTACAGCTTTCCCCTCAAGAAGCCTTTGGCTAAGACAGTTCTTGTGGAATTAGCAAAGTGATATTTGGAAGCCCATAGAGGGCTATGCTGAAAAAGGAAATATCCTCCGATGAAATCTGGAAAGAAGCTTTCTGAGAAACTGCTTAGTGTTCTTTGAATTCATCTAACAGAGTTACATCTGTATTTCGTAAATATCTTTGCTAGCCTTATTTCTTTGGAATCTGACAACAGATATTTCGGATTTCTTTGAAGACAATAGGGTCAAAGGAAATATCCTCCGATAACAAAAGAGAAAGAAGCTTTCTGAGAAACTTCTTTGTATTCTGTGAAATCATCTCACAGAGTTACAGCTTTCCCCTCAAGAAGCCTTTCGCTAAGACAGTTCTTGTGGAATTGGCAAAGTGATATTTGTAAGCCCATAGAGGGCTATGGTGAAAAAGGAATATCCTCCGATGAAATCTGGAAAGAAGCTTTCTGAGAAACTGCTTAGTGTTCTGTTAATTCATCTCACAGAGTTACATCTGTATTTCGTGGATCTCTTTGCTAGCCTTATTTCTGTGGAATCTGAGAACAGATATTTCCGATCCCTTTGAAGACTATAGGGCCAAAGGAAATATCCTCCGATAAAAAAGAGAAAGAAGCTTTCTGAGACACTTCTTTGTGTTCTGTGAAATCATCTCACAGAGTTACAGCTTTCCCCTCAAGAAGCCTTTCGCTAAGACAGTTCTTGTGCAATTGGCAAAGTGATATTTGGAAGCCCATTGAGGGCTATGTTGAAAAAGGAAATATCCTCCGATTAAATCTGGAAAGAAGCTTTCTGAGAAACTGCTTAGTGTTCTTTTAATTAATCTCACAGAGTTACATCTGTATTTGGTGGATCTCTTTGCTAGCCTATTTCTGTGGAATCTGAGAAGAGATATTTCGGATCCCTTTGAAGACTATAGGGCCAAAGTAAACATCCTCCGATAACAAAGAGAAAGAAGCTTACTGAGAAACTACTTTGTGTTCTGTGAAATCATCTCACAGAGTTACAGCTTTCCCCTAAAGCAGCCTTTCGCTAAGACAGTTCTTGTGGAATTGGCAAAGTGATATTTGGAATCCCATAGAGGGCTACGGTGAAAAAGGAAATATCCTCCGATGAAATCTGGAAAGAAACTCTCTGAGAAACTACGCAGTGTTCTGTTAATTCATCTCCCAGAGTTACATCTGTATTTCGTAGATCTCTTTGCTAGCCTTATTTCTGTGGAATATGAGAACAGATATTTCGGATCCCTTTGAAGAATATAGGGCCAAAGGAAATACCCTCCGATAACAAAGAGAAAGAAGCTTTCTGAGAAACTTCTTTGTGTTCTGTGAAATCATCTCCCAGAGTTACAGCTGTCCCCTCCAGAAGCCTTTCGGTAAGACAGTTCTTGTGGAATTGGCGAAGTGAAATTTGGAAGCCCATAGAGGGCTATGGAGAAAAAGGAAATATCCTCCGATGAAATCTGGAAAGAAGTTTCTGAGAAACTGCTTAGTGTTCTGTTAATTCATCTCCCAGAGTTACATCTGTATTTCGTGGATCTCTTTGCTAGGCTTATTTCTGTGGAATCTGAGAACAGATATTTCGGATCCCTTTGAATACTATAGGGCCAAAGGAAATATCCTCCGATATCAAAGAGAAAGAAGCTTTCTGAGAAACTGCTTTGTGTTCTGTGAAATCACCTCACAGAGTTACAGCTTTCCCCTCAAGAAGCCTTTCGCTAAGACAGTTCTTGTGGAATTGGCAAAGTGATATTTGGAAGCCCATAGAGGGCTATGGTGAAAAAGGAAATATCCTCTGATGAAATCTGGGAAGAAGCTTTCTGAGAAACTGCTTAGTGTTCTGTTAATTCATCTCACAGAGTTACATCTGTTTTTCGTGGATCTCTTTGCTGGCCTTATTTCTGTGGAATCTGAGAACAGATATTTCCTTTCTCTTTGAAGACTATAGGGCCATAGGAAATATACTCCGATAAAAAAGAGAAAGAAGCTTTCTGAGAAACTTCTTTGTGTTCTGTGAAATCACCTCACAGAGTTACAGCTTTCCCTTCAAGAAGCCTTTCGGTAAGACAGTTCTTGTGGAATTGGCAAATGATATTTGGAATCCCATAGAGGGCTATGCTGATAAAGGAAATATCCTCCGATGAAATCTGGAAAGAAGCTTTCTGAAAAACTGCTTAGTGTTCTGTGAATTCATCTCACAGAGTTCCATCTGTATTTCGTAGATCTCTTTGCTAGCCTTATTTCTTTGGAATCTCACATAAGATATTTCGGACCTCTTTGAAGACAATAGGGCCAAAGGAAATATCCTCCGATAACAAAGAGAAAAAAGCTTTCTGCGAAACTTCTTGGTTTTCTGTGAAATCATCTCACAGAGTTACAGCTTTCCTCTCAAGAAGCCTTTCGCTAAGACAGTTCTTGTGCAATTGGCAAAGTGATATTTGGAAGCCCATAGAGGACTATGAGGAAAAAGTAAATATCCTCCGATGAAATCTGGAAAGAAGCTTTCTGAGAAACTGCTTAGTGTTCTGTTAATTCATCTCACAGAGTTACATCTGTATTTCGTGGATCTCTTTGCTAGCCTTATTTCTGTGGAATCTGAGAACAGATATTTCGGATCCTTTTGAAGACTATAGGTCCAAAGGAAATATCCTCCGATAACAAAGAGAAAGAAGCTTTCTGAATAACTTCTTGGTGTTCTGTGAAATCATCTCACAGAGTTACAGCTTTCCCCTCAAGAAGCCTTTCGGTACGATAGTTCTTGTGAAATTGGCAAAGTGATATTTGGAAGCCCATAGAGGGCTATGGTAAAAAAGGAAATATCCTCCGATGAAATCTGGAAAGAAGCTTTCTGAGAAACTGCTTAGTGTTCTGTTAATTCATCTCAGAGAGTTACATCTGTATTTTGTGGATCTCTTTGCTAGCCTTATTTCTGTGGAATCTGAGAACAGATATTTCCTTTCCCTTTGAAGACTATAGGGCCAAAGTAAACATCCTCTGATAACAAAGAGAAAGAACTTTACTGAGAAACTTCTTTGTGTTCCGTGAAATCATCTCACAGAGTTACAGCTTTCCCCTCAAGAAGCCTTTCGCTAAGACAGTTCTTGTGGAAATGGCAAACTGATATTTGGAAGTCCACAGAGGGCTATGGTGAAAAAGGAAATATCCTCCAATGAAATCTGGAAAGAATCTTTCTGAGAAACTGCTTAGTGTTCTGTTAATTCATCTCACAGAGTTACATCTGTATTTCGTGGATCGCTTTGCTAGCCTTATTTCTGTGGAATCTGAGAACAGATATTTCGGATCCCTTTGAAGAGTATAGGGACAAAGGAAATATCCTCCGATAAGAAAGAGAAAGAAGCTTTCTGAGAAACTTCTTTGTGTTCTGTGAAATCATCTCACAGAGTTACAGCTTTCCCCTCAAGAAGACTTTCGCTAAGACAGTTCTTGTGGAATTGGCCAAGTGATATTTGGAACCCCTAGAGGGATATGGTGAAAAAGGAAATATCCTCCGATGAAAACTGGAAAGACTTTCTGAGAAACGGCTTAGTGTTCTGTTAATTCATCTCACAGAGTTACATCTGTATTTCGTGGAACTCTTTGCTAGCCTTATTTCTGTGGAATCTGAGAACAGATATTTCGGATCGCTTTGAAGACTGTAGGGCCAAATTAAATATCCTCCGATAACAAAGAGAAAGAAGCTTTCTGAGAAACTTCTTTGTGTTCTGTGAAATCATCTCACAGAGTTACAGCTTTGCCCTCAAGAAGCCTTTCGCTAAGACAGTTCTTGTGGAATTGGCAAATTGATATTTGGAAGCCCGTAGAGGGCTATGGAGAAATAGGAAATATCCTCCGATTAAATCTGGAAAGAAGCTTTCTGAGAAACTGCTTAGTGTTCTTTTAATTAATCTCACAGAGTTACATCTGTATTTGGTGGATCTCTTTGCTAGCCTATTTCTGTGGAATCTGAGAAGAGATATTTCATTTCCCTTTGAAGACTATAGGGCCAAAGTAAACATCCTCCAATAACAAAGAGAAAGAAGCTTACTGAGAAACTTCTTTGTGTTCTGTGAAATCATCTCACAGAGTTACAGCTTTCCCCTCAAGAAGCCTTTCGCTAAGACAGTTCTTGTGGAATTGGCAAAGTGATATTTGGAAGCCCATAGAGGGCTATGGTGAAAAAGGAAATATCCTCCGATGAAATCTGGAAAGAAGCTTTCTGAGAAACTGCTTAGTGTTCTGTTAATTCATCTCACAGAGTTACATCTGTATTTGGTGCATCTTTTTGATTGCCTTATTTCTGTGGAATCTGAGAACAGATATTTCAGTTCCCTCTGAAGACTATAGGGCCAAATGAACTATCCTCCGATAACAAAGAGAAAGAAGCTTTCTGAGAAACTGCTTTGTGTTCTGTGAAATCACCCACAGATTTACAGCTTTCCCCTCAAGAAGCCTTTCGCTAAGACAGTTCTTGTGGAATTGGCAAAGTGATATTTGGAAGCCCATAGAGGGCTATGGTGAAAAAGGAAATATCTTCTGATGAAATCTGGGAAGAAGCTTTCTGAGAAACTGCTTAGTGTTCTGTTAATTCATCTCACAGAGTTACATCTGTTTTTCGTGGATCTCTTTGCTGGCCTTATTTCTGTGGAATCTGAGAACAGATATTTCCTTTCTCTTTGAAGACTATAGGGCCAAAGGAAATATCCTCCGATAAAAAAGAGAAAGAAGCTTTCTGAGAAACTTCTTTGTGTTCTGTGAAATCACCTCACAGAGTTACAGCTTTCCCTTCAAGAAGCCTTTCGGTAAGACAGTTCTTTTGGAATTGACAAAATGATATTTGGAATCCCATAGAGGGCTATGCTGATAAAGGAAATATCCTCCGATGAAATCTGGAAAGAAGCTTTCTGAAAAACTGCTTAGTGTTTTGTGAATTCATCTCACAGACTTCCATCTGTATTTCGTAGATCTCTTTGCTAGCCTTATTTCTTTGGAATCTGAGATAAGATATTTCGGACCTCTTTGAAGACAATAGGGCCAAAGGAAATATCCTCCGATAACAAAGAGAAAAAAGCTTTCTGAGAAACTTCTTTGTTTTCTGTGAAATCATCTCACAGAGATACAGCTTTCCCCTCCAGAAGCCTTTCGCTAAGACAGTTCTTGTGCATTTGGCAAAGTGATATTTGGAAGCCCATAGAGGACTATGAGGAAAAAGTAAATATCCTCCGATGAAATCTGGAAAGAAGCTTTCTGAGAAACTGCTTAGTGTTCTGTTAATTCATCTCACAGAGTTACATCTGTATTTCGTGGATCTCTTTGCTAGCCTTATTTCTGTGGAATCTGAGAACAGATATTTCGGATCCTTTTGAAGACTATAGGTCCAAAGGAAATATCCTCCGATAACAAAGAGAAAGAAGCTTTCTGAGTAACTTCTTTGTTTTCTGTGAAATCATCTCACAGAGTTACAGCTTTCCCCTCAAGAAGCCTTTCGCTAAGACAGTTCTTGTGGAATTGGCAAAGTGATATTTGGAAGCCCACGGAGGGCTATGGTGAAAAAGGAAATATCCTCCAATGAAATCTGGAAAGAAGATTTCTGAGAAACTGCTTAGTGTTCTGTTAATTCAGCTCACAGAGTTACATCTGTATTTCGTGGATCTCTTTTCTAGCCTTATTTCTGTGGAATCAGAGAACAGATATTTCCTTTCCCTCTGAAGACTATAGGGCCAAAGGAACTATCCTCCGATAACAAAGAGAAAGAAGCTTTCTGAGAAACTGCTTTGTGTTCTGTTAAATCACCTCACAGAGTTACAGCATTCCCCTCAAGAAGGCTTTCGCTAAGACAGTTCTTGTGTAATTGGCAAAGTGATATTTGGAAGCCCATACAGGGCTATGGTGAAAAAGGAAATATCCTCCGATGAAATCTGGAAAGAAGCTTTCTGAGAAACTACTTAGTGTTCTGTTAATTCATCTCACAGAGATACATCTGTATTTCGTGGATCTCTTTTCTAGCCTTATTTCTGTGGAATCTGAGAACAGATATTTCGTATCCCTTTGAAGACTATAGGGCCAAAGGAAATATCCTCCGATAACAAAGAGAAAGAAGCTTTCTGAGAAACTTCTTTGTGTTCTGTGAAATCATCTCACAGAGTTACAGCTTTCCCCTCAAGAAGCCTTTCACTAAGAGAGTTCTTGTGGAATTGGCAAAGTGATATTTGGAAGCCCATAGAGGGCTATGGTGAAAATGGAAATATCCTCCGATGAAATCTGGAAAGAAGCTTTCTGCGAAACTGCTCAGTGTTCTGTTAATTCATCTCACAGAGTTACATCTGTATTTCGTAGATATCTTTGCTAGCCTTATTTCTGTGGAATCTGACAGCAGGTATTTCGGATCCCTTTGAAGACAATAGGGCCAAAGGAAATATCCTCCGATAACAAAGAGAAAGAAGATTTCAGAGAAACTTCTTTGTGTTCTGTGAAATCACCTCGGAGAGTTACAGCTTTCCCCTCAAGAAGCCTATCGGTAAGACAGTTCATGTGGAATTGGCAAAGTGATATTTGGAAGCACAAGAGGGCTATGCTGAAAAAGGAAATATCCTCCGATGAAATCTGGAAAGAAGCTTTCTGAGAAACTGCTTAGTGTTCTCTGAATTCATCTCACAGTTTTACATCTGTATTTCGTAGATCTCTTTGCTAGCCTTATTTCTGTGGAATATGGGAACAGATATTTCGGATCCCTTTGAAGACTATAGGGCCAAAGGAAATATCCTCCGATAACAAAGAGAAAGAAGCTTTCTGAGAAACTGCTTAGTGTTCTGTTAATTCATCTCCCAGAGTTACATCTGTATTTCGTGGATCTCTTTGATAGCCTTATTTTTGTGGAATCTTAGAACAGATATTTCCTTACCCTTTGAAGACTATAGGGCCTAAGGAAATATCCTCCGATAAAAAAGAGAAAGAAGCTTTCTGAGGAACTTCTTTGTGTTCTGTGAAATCACCTCACAGAGTTACTGCTTTCCCCTTAAGAAGCCTTTCGGTAAGACAGTTCTTGTGGAATTGGCAAAGTGATATTTGGAAGCCCATAGAGGGCTAGGCTGAAAAAGGAAATATCCTACGATGAAATCTGGAAAGAAGCTTTCTGAGAAATTGCATAGTGTTCTGTGAATTCATCTCACAGAGTTAAATCTGTATTTCGTAGATCTCTTTGCTAGCCTTATTGCTTTGGAATCTGACAACAGATATTTCGGATCCCTTGGAAGACAATAAGGCCAAAGGAAATATCCTCCGATAACAAAGACAAAGAAGCTTTCTGAGAAACTTCTTTGTGTTCTGTGAAATCATCTCACAGAGTTACAGCTATCGCCTCAAGAAGCCTTTCGCTACGACAGTTCTTGTGAAATTGGCAAAGTGATATGTGGAAGGCCATAGAGGGCTATGGTGAAAAAGGAAATATCCTCCGATGAAATCTGGAAAGAAGCTTTCTCAGAAACTGCTAAGTGTTCTGTTAATTCATCTCACAGAGTTACATCTTTATTTAGTGGATCTCTTTGATAGCCTTATTTCTGTGGAATCTGAGAACAGATATTTCCTTTCCCTCTGAAGACTATAGGGCCAAAGGAACTATCCTCCGATAACAAAGAGAAAGAAGCTTTCTGAGAAACTGCTTTGTGTTCTGTTAAATCACCTCACAAAGTTACAGCTTTCCCCTAAAGAAGCCTTTCGCTAAGACAGTTCTTGTGGAATTGGCAAAGTGATATTTGGAAGTCCATAGAGGGCTATGGTGAAAAAGGAAATATCCTCAGATGAAATCTGGAAAGAAGCTTTCTGAGAAACTGCTTAGTGTTCTGTTAATTCATCTCACAGAGTTACATCTGTATTTCGTGGATCTCTTTGCTGGCCTTATTTCTGTGGAATCTGAGAACAGATATTTCGTATCCCTTTGAAGACTATAGGGCCAACGGAAATATCCTCCGATAACAAAGAGAAAGAAGCTTTCTGAGAAACTTCTTTGTGTTCTGTGAAATCACCTCACAGAGTTACAGCTTTCCCCTCAAGAAGCCTTTGGCTAAGACAGTTCTTGTGGAATTAGCAAAGTGATATTTGGAAGCCCATAGAGGGCTATGCTGAAAAAGGAAATATCCTCCGATGAAATCGGGAAAGAAGCTTTCTGAGAAACTGCTTAGTGTTCTTTGAATTCATCTCACAGAGTTACATCTGTATTTCGTAAATATCTTTGCTAGCCTTATTTCTTTGGAATCTGACAACAGATATTTCGGATTTCTTTGAAGACAATAGGGTCAAAGGAAATATCCTCCGATAACAAAAGAGAAAGAAGCTTTCAGAGAAACTTCTGTGTGTTCCGTGAAATCATCTCACAGAGTTACAGCTTTCCCCTCCAGAAGCCTTTCGCTAAGACAGTTCTTGTGCAATTGGCAAAGTGATATTTGGAAGCCCATAGAGGACAATGAGGAAAAAGTAAATATCCTCCGATGAAATCTGGAAAGAAGCTTTCTGAGAAACTGCTTAGTGTTCTGTTAATTCATCTCCCAGAGTTACATCTGTATTTCGTGAATCTCTTTGCTAGCCTTATTTCTGTGGAATCTGAGAACAGATATTTCGGATCGCTTTGAAGACTGTAGGGCCAAATTAAATATCCTCCGATAACAAAGAGAAAAAAGCTTTCTGAGAAACTTCTTTGTGTTCTGTGAAATCATCTCACAGAGTTACAGCTTTACCCTCAAGAAGCCTTTCGCTAAGACAGTTCTTGTGGAATTGGCAAAGTGATATTTGTAAGCCCATAGAGGGCTATGGTGAAAAAGGAATATCCTCCGATGAAATCTGGAAAGAAGCTTTCTGAGAAACTGCTTAGTGTTCTGTTAATTCATCTCACAGAGTTACATCTGTATTTCGTGGATCTCTTTGCTAGCCTTATTTCTGTGGAATCTGAGAACAGATATTTCCGATCCCTTTGAAGACTATAGGGCCAAAGGAAATATCCTCCGATAAAAAAGAGAAAGAAGCTTTCTGAGACACTTCTTTGTGTTCTGTGAAATCATCTCACAGAGTTACAGCTTTCCCCTCAAGAAGCCTTTCGCTAAGACAGTTCTTGTGCAATTGGCAAAGTGATATTTGGAAGCCCATTGAGGGCTATGGTGAAAAAGGAAATATCCTCCGATTAAATCTGGAAAGAAGCTTTCTGAGAAACTGCTTAGTGTTCTTTTAATTAATCTCAGAGAGTTTCATCTGTATTTGGTGGATCTCTTTGCTAGCCTATTTCTGTGGAATCTGAGAAGAGATATTTCGGATCCCTTTGAAGACTATAGGGCCAAAGTAAACATCCTCCGATAACAAAGAGAAAGAAGCTTACTGAGAAACTACTTTGTGTTCTGTGAAATCATCTCACAGAGTTACAGCTTTCCCCTAAAGCAGCCTTTCGCTAAGACAGTTCTTGTGGAATTGGCAAAGTGATATTTGGAATCCCATAGAGGGCTGCGGTGAAAAAGGAAATATCCTCCGATGAAATCTGGAAAGAAACTCTCTGAGAAACTACGCAGTGTTCTGTTAATTCATCTCCCAGAGTTACATCTGTATTTCGTAGATCTCTTTGCTAGCCTTATTTCTGTGGAATATGAGAACAGATATTTCGGATCCCTTTGAAGAATATAGGGCCAAAGGAAATACCCTCCGATAACAAAGAGAAAGAAGCTTTCTGAGAAACTTCTTTGTGTTTTGTGAAATCATCTCCCAGAGTTACAGCTGTCCCCTCCAGAAGCCTTTCGGTAAGACAGTTCTTGTGGAATTGGCGAAGTGAAATTTGGAAGCCCATAGAGGGCTATGGAGAAAAAGGAAATATCCTCCGATGAAATCTGGAAAGAAGTTTCTGAGAAACTGCTTAGTGTTCTGTTAATTCATCTCCCAGAGTTACATCTGTATTTCGTGGATCTCTTTGCTAGGCTTATTTCTGTGGAATCTGAGAACAGATATTTCGGATCCCTTTGAATACTATAGGGCCAAAGGAAATATCCTCCGATATCAAAGAGAAAGAAGCTTTCTGAGAAACTGCTTTGTGTTCTGTGAAATCACCTCACAGAGTTACAGCTTTCCCCTCAAGAAGCCTTTCGCTAAGACAGTTCTTGTGGAATTGGCAAAGTGATATTTGGAAGCCCATAGAGGGCTATGGTGAAAAAGGAAATATCCTCTGATGAAATCTGGGAAGAAGCTTTCTGAGAAACTGCTTAGTGTTCTGTTAATTCATCTCACAGAGTTACATCTGTTTTTCGTGGATCTCTTTGCTGGCCTTATTTCTGTGGAATCTGAGAACAGATATTTCCTTTCTCTTTGAAGACTATAGGGCCATAGGAAATATACTCCGATAAAAAAGAGAAAGAAGCTTTCTGAGAAACTTCTTTGTGTTCTGTGAAATCACCTCACAGAGTTACAGCTTTCCCTTCAAGAAGCCTTTCGGTAAGAGAGTTCTTGTGGAATTGGCAAATGATATTTGGAATCCCATAGAGGGCTATGCTGATAAAGGAAATATCCTCCGATGAAATCTGGAAAGAAGCTTTCTGAAAAACTGCTTAGTGTTCTGTGAATTCATCTCACAGAGTTCCATCTGTATTTCGTAGATCTCTTTGCTAGCCTTATTTCTTTTGAATCTCACATAAGATATTTCGGACCTCTTTGAAGACAATAGGGCCAAAGAAATATCCTCCGATAACAAAGAGAAAAAAGCTTTCTGCGAAACTTCTTTGTTTTCTGTGAAATCATCTCACAGAGTTACAGCTTTACTCTCAAGAAGCCTTTCGGTACGATAGTTCTTGTGAAATTGGCAAAGTGATATTTGGAAGCCCATAGAGGGCTATGGTAAAAAAGGAAATATCCTCCGATGAAATCTGGAAAGAAGCTTTCTGAGAAACTGCTTAGTGTTCTGTTAATTCATCTCAGAGAGTTACATCTGTATTTTGTGGATCTCTTTGCTAGCCTTATTTCTGTGGAATCTGAGAACAGATATTTCCTTTCCCTTTGAAGACTATAGGGCCAAAGTAAACATCCTCTGATAACAAAGAGAAAGAACTTTACTGAGAAACTTCTTTGTGTTCCGTGAAATCATCTCACAGAGTTACAGCTTTCCCCTCAAGAAGCCTTTCGCTAAGACAGTTCTTGTGGAAATGGCAAACTGATATTTGGAAGTCCACAGAGGGCTATGGTGAAAAAGGAAATATCCTCCAATGAAATCTGGAAAGAATCTTTCTTAGAAACTGCTTAGTGTTCTGTTAATTCATCTCACAGAGTTACATCTGTATTTCGTGGATCGCTTTGCTAGCCTTATTTCTGTGGAATCTGAGAACAGATATTTCGGATCCCTTTGAAGAGTATAGGGACAAAGGAAATATCCTCCGATAAGAAAGAGAAAGAAGCTTTCTGAGAAACTTCTTTGTGTTCTGTGAAATCATCTCACAGAGTTACAGCTTTCCCCTCAAGAAGCCTTTCGTTAAGACAGTTCTTGTGGAATTGGCCAAGTGATATTTGGAACCCCTAGAGGGATATGGTGAAAAAGGAAATATCCTCCGATGAAAACTGGAAAGACTTTCTGAGAAACGGCTTAGTGTTCTGTTAATTCATCTCACAGAGTTACATCTGTATTTCGTGGAACTCTTTGCTAGCCTTATTTCTGTGGAATCTGAGAACAGATATTTCGGATCGCTTTGAAGACTGTAGGGCCAAATTAAATATCCTCCGATAACAAAGAGAAAGAAGCTTTCTGAGAAACTTCTTTGTGTTCTGTGAAATCATCTCACAGAGTTACAGCTTTGCCCTCAAGAAGCCTTTCGCTAAGACAGTTCTTGTGGAATTGGCAAATTGATATTTGGAAGCCCGTAGAGGGCTATGGAGAAATAGGAAATATCCTCCGATTAAATCTGGAAAGAAGCTTTCTGAGAAACTGCTTAGTGTTCTTTTAATTAATCTCACAGAGTTACATCTGTATTTGGTGGATCTCTTTGCTAGCCTATTTCTGTGGAATCTGAGAAGAGATATTTCATTTCCCTTTGAAGACTATAGGGCCAAAGTAAACATCCTCCGATAACAAAGAGAAAGAAGCTTACTGAGAAACTTCTTTGTGTTCTGTGAAATCATCTCACAGAGTTACAGCTTTCCCCTCAAGAAGCCTTTCGCTAAGACAGTTCTTGTGGAATTGGCAAAGTGATATTTGGAAGCCCATAGAGGGCTATGGTGAAAAAGGAAATATCCTCCGATGAAATCTGGAAAGAAGCTTTCTGAGAAACTGCTTAGTGTTCTGTTAATTCATCTCACAGAGTTACATCTGTATTTGGTGCATCTTTTTGATTGCCTTATTTCTGTGGAATCTGAGAACAGATATTTCCTTTCCCTCTGAAGACTATAGGGCCAAATGAACTATCCTCCGATAACAAAGAGAAAGAAGCTTTCTGAGAAACTGCTTTGTGTTCTGTGAAATCACCCACAGATTTACAGCTTTCCCCTCAAGAAGCCTTTCGCTAAGACAGTTCTTGTGGAATTGGCAAAGTGATATTTGGAAGCCCATAGAGGTCTATGGTGAAAAAGGAAATATCTTCTGATGAAATCTGGGAAGAAGCTTTCTGAGAAACTGCTTAGTGTTCTGTTAATTCATCTCACAGAGTTACATCTGTTTTTCGTGGATCTCTTTGCTGGCCTTATTTCTGTGGAATCTGAGAACAGATATTTCCTTTCTCTTTGAAGACTATAGGGCCAAAGGAAATATCCTCCGATAAAAAAGAGAAAGAAGCTTTCTGAGAAACTTCTTTGTGTTTTGTGAAATCACCTCACAGAGTTACAGCTTTCCCTTCAAGAAGCCTTTCGGTAAGACAGTTCTTTTGGAATTGGCAAAATGATATTTGGAATCCCATAGAGGGCTATGCTGATAAAGGAAATATCCTCCGATGAAATCTGGAAAGAAGCTTTCTGAAAAACTGCTTAGTGTTTTGTGAATTCATCTCACAGACTTCCATCTGTATTTCGTAGATCTCTTTGCTAGCCTTATTTCTTTGGAATCTGAGATAAGATATTTCGGACCTCTTTGAAGACAATAGGGCCAAAGGAAATATCCTCCGATAACAAAGAGAAAAAAGCTTTCTGAGAAACTTCTTTGTTTTCTGTGAAATCATCTCACAGAGATACAGCTTTCCCCTCCAGAAGCCTTTCGCTAAGACAGTTCTTGTGCATTTGGCAAAGTGATATTTGGAAGCCCATAGAGGACTATGAGGAAAAAGTAAATATCCTCCGATGAAATCTGGAAAGAAGTTTTCTGAGAAACTGCTTAGTGTTCTGTTAATTCATCTCACAGAGTTACATCTGTATTTCGTGGATCTCTTTGCTAGCCTTATTTCTGTGGAATCTGAGAACAGATATTTCGGATCCTTTTGAAGACTATAGGTCCAAAGGAAATATCCTCCGATAACAAAGAGAAAGAAGCTTTCTGAGTAACTTCTTTGTTTTCTGTGAAATCATCTCACAGAGTTACAGCTTTCCCCTCAAGAAGCCTTTCGCTAAGACAGTTCTTGTGGAATTGGCAAAGTGATATTTGGAAGCCCACGGAGGGCTATGGTGAAAAAGGAAATATCCTCCAATGAAATCTGGAAAGAAGATTTCTGAGAAACTGCTTAGTGTTCTGTTAATTCAGCTCACAGAGTTACATCTGTATTTCGTGGATCTCTTTTCTAGCCTTATTTCTGTGGAATCAGAGAACAGATATTTCCTTTCCCTCTGAAGACTATAGGGCCAAAGGAACTATCCTCCGATAACAAAGAGAAAGAAGCTTTCTGAGAAACTGCTTTGTGTTCTGTTAAATCACCTCACAGAGTTACAGCATTCCCCTCAAGAAGGCTTTCGCTAAGACAGTTCTTGTGTAATTGGCAAAGTGATATTTGGAAGCCCATACAGGGCTATGGTGAAAAAGGAAATATCCTCCGATGAAATCTGGAAAGAAGCTTTCTGAGAAACTACTTAGTGTTCTGTTAATTCATCTCACAGAGATACATCTGTATTTCGTGGATCTCTTTTCTAGCCTTATTTCTGTGGAATCTGAGAACAGATATTTCGTATCCCTTTGAAGACTATAGGGCCAAAGGAAATATCCTCCGATAACAAAGAGAAAGAAGCTTTCTGAGAAACTTCTTTGTGTTCTGTGAAATCATCTCACAGAGTTACAGCTTTCCCCTCAAGAAGCCTTTCACTAAGAGAGTTCTTGTGGAATTGGCAAAGTGATATTTGGAAGCCCATAGAGGGCTATGGTGAAAATGGAAATATCCTCCGATGAAATCTGGAAAGAAGCTTTCTGCGAAACTGCTCAGTGTTCTGTTAATTCATCTCACAGAGTTACATCTGTATTTCGTAGATATCTTTGCTAGCCTTATTTCTGTGGAATCTGACAGCAGGTATTTCGGATCCCTTTGAAGACAATAGGGCCAAAGGAAATATCCTCCGATAACAAAGAGAAAGAAGATTTCAGAGAAACTTCTTTGTGTTCTGTGAAATCACCTCGGAGAGTTACAGCTTTCCCCTCAAGAAGCCTATCGGTAAGACAGTTCATGTGGAATTGGCAAAGTGATATTTGGAAGCACAAAGAGGGCTATGCTGAAAAAGGAAATATCCTCCGATGAAATCTGGAAAGAAGCTTTCTGAGAAACTGCTTAGTGTTCTCTGAATTCATCTCACAGTTTTACATCTGTATTTCGTAGATCTCTTTGCTAGCCTTATTTCTGTGGAATATGGGAACAGATATTTCGGATCCCTTTGAAGACTATAGGGCCAAAGGAAATATCCTCCGATAACAAAGAGAAAGAAGCTTTCTGAGAAACTGCTTAGTGTTCTGTTAATTCATCTCCCAGAGTTATATCTGTATTTCGTGGATCTCTTTGATAGCCTTATTTTTGTGGAATCTTAGAACAGATATTTCCTTACCCTTTGAAGACTATAGGGCCTAAGGAAATATCCTCCGATAAAAAAGAGAAAGAAGCTTTCTGAGGAACTTCTTTGTGTTCTGTGAAATCACCTCACAGAGTTACTGCTTTCCCCTCAAGAAGCCTTTCGGTAAGACAGTTCTTGTGGAATTGGCAAAGTGATATTTGGAAGCCCATAGAGGGCTAGGCTGAAAAAGGAAATATCCTACGATGAAATCTGGAAAGAAGCTTTCTGAGAAATTGCATAGTGTTCTGTGAATTCATCTCACAGAGTTAAATCTGTATTTCGTAGATCTCTTTGCTAGCCTTATTGCTTTGGAATCTGACAACAGATATTTCGGATCCCTTGGAAGACAATAAGGCCAAAGGAAATATCCTCCGATAACAAAGACAAAGAAGCTTTCTGAGAAACTTCTTTGTGTTCTGTGAAATCAACTCACAGAGTTACAGCTATCGCCTCAAGAAGCCTTTCGCTACGACAGTTCTTGTGAAATTGGCAAAGTGATATGTGGAAGGCCATAGAGGGCTATGGTGAAAAAGGAAATATCCTCCGATGAAATCTGGAAAGAAGCTTTCTCAGAAACTGCTAAGTGTTCTGTTAATTCATCTCACAGAGTTACATCTTTATTTAGTGGATCTCTTTGATAGCCTTATTTCTGTGGAATCTGAGAACAGATATTTCCTTTCCCTCTGAAGACTACAGGGCCAAAGGAACTATCCTCCGATAACAAAGAGAAAGAAGCTTTCTGAGAAACTGCTTTGTGTTCTGTTAAATCACCTCACAAAGTTACAGCTTTCCCCTAAAGAAGCCTTTCGCTAAGACAGTTCTTGTGGAATTGGCAAAGTGATATTTGGAAGTCCATAGAGGGCTATGGTGAAAAAGGAAATATCCTCAGATGAAATCTGGAAAGAAGCTTTCTGAGAAACTGCTTAGTGTTCTGTTAATTCATCTCACAGAGTTACATCTGTATTTCGTGGATCTCTTTGCTGGCCTTATTTCTGTGGAATCTGAGAACAGATATTTCGTATCCCTTTGAAGACTATAGGGCCAACGGAAATATCCTCCGATAACAAAGAGAAAGAAGCTTTCTGAGAAACTTCTTTGTGTTCTGTGAAATCATCTCACAGAGTTACAGCTTTCCCCTCAAGAAGCCTTTCGCTAAGACAGTTCTTGTGGAATTGGCACAGTGATATTTGGAAACCCATAGAGGGCTATGCTGAAAAAGGAAATATCCTCCGATGAAATCTGGAAAGAAGCTTTCTGAGAAACTGCTTAGTGTTCTGTTAATTCATCTCACAGAGTTGCATCTGCATTTCGTGGATCTCTTTGCTAGCCTTATTTCTGTGGAATCTGACAGCAGATATTTCGGATCCCTTTGAAGACAATAGGGCCAAAGGAAATATCCTCCGATAACAAAGAGATAGAAGCTTTCTGAGTAACTTCTTTGTGTTCTGTGAAATCATCTCACAGAGTTACAGCTTTCCACTCTAGAAGTCTTTCGCTACAACAGTTCACGTGGAATTGGCAAAGTGATATTTGGAAGCCCATAGAGGGCTATGGTGAAAAAGGAAATATCCTCCGATGAAATCTGGAAAGAAGCTCTCTGAGAAACTGCTTAATGTTCTGTTAATTCATCTCACAGAGTTACATCTGTATTTCGTGGATCTCTTTGCTAGCCTTATTTCTGTGGAATATGGGAACAGATATTTCGGATCCCTTTGAAGACTATAGGGCCAAAGGAAATATCCTCCAATAACAAAGAGAAAGAAGCTTTCTGAGAAACTGCTTAGTGTTCTGTTAATTCATCTCCCAGAGTTACATCTGTATTTCGTGGATCTCTTTGATAGCCTTATTTTTGTGGAATCTTAGAACAGATATTTCCTTACTCTTTGAAGACTATAGGGCCTAAGGAAATATCCTCCGATAAAAAAGAGAAAGAAGCTTTCTGAGGAACTTCTTTGTGTTCTGTGAAATCATCTCACAGAGTTACAGCTTTCACCTCAAGAAGCCTTTTGCTAAGACAGTTCTTTTGGAATTGGCAAAGTGATATTTGGAAGCACATAGAGAGCTATGGTGAGAAAGGAAATATCCTCCGATTAAATCTGGAAAGAAGCTTTCTGAGAAACTGCTTAGTGTTCTGTTAATTCATCTCACAGAGTTACTTCTGTATTTGGTGGATCTCTTTGACAGCCTTATTTCTGTGGAATTTGAGAACAGATATTTCCTTTCCCTCTGAAGACTATAGGGCCAAAGGAAGTATCCTCCGATAACAAAGAGAAAGAAGCTTTCTGAGAAACTTCTTTGTGTTCTGTGAAATCATCTCAAAGAGTTACAGCTTTCTCCTTAAGAAGCCTTTCGCTAAGACAGTTCTTGTGGAATTGGTAAAGTGATATTTGGAAGCCCATAGAGGGCTATGGTGAAAAAGGAAATATCCTCCCATGAAATCTGGAAAGAAGCTTTCTGAGAAACTCCTTAGTGTTCTGTTAATTCATCTCACAGAGTTACATCTGTATTTCGTGGATCTCTTTGCTAGCCTTATTTCTGTGGCATCTGAGAACAGATATTTCCTTTCCCTTTGAAGACTATAGGGCCAAATTAAATATCCTCCGATAAGAAAGAGAAAGAAGCTTTCTGAGAAACTTCTTTCTGTTCTGTGAAATCATGTCAGAGAGTTACAGCTTTCCCCTCAAGAAGCCTTTCCCTAAGACAGTTCTGGTGGAATTGGCAAAGTGATATTTGGAAGCCCTTAGAGGGCTATGGAGAAAAAGGAAATATCCTCCGATGAAATCTGGAAGGAAGCTTTCTGAGAAACTGCTTAATGTTCTTTTAATTTATCTCACAGAGTTACATCCGTATTTGGTGGATCTCCTTGTTAGCCTATTTCTGTGGAATCTGAGAACAGATATTTCCTTTCCCTTTGAAGACTATAGGGCTAAAGAAAATATCTTCCGATAAAAAAGAGAAAGAAGCTTTCTGAGAAACTTCTTTGTGTTCTGTGAAATCATCTCACAGAGTTAAAGCTTTCCCCTCAAGAAGCCTTTCACTAAGACAGTTCTTGTGGAATTGGCAAAGTGATATTTGGAAGCCCATAGATGGCTATGGTGAAAAAGGAAATATCCTCCGATGAAATCTGGAAAGAAGCTTTCTGAGAAACTGCTCAGTGTTCTGTTAATTCATCTCCCAGAGTTACATCTGTATTTCGTAGATCTCTTTGCTAGCCTTATTACTGTGGAATCTGACAGCGGATATTTCGGATCCCTTTGAAGACAATAGGGCCAAAGGAAATATCCTCCGATAACAAAGAGAAAGAAGCTTTCTGAGTAACTTCTTTGTGTTCTGTGAAATCATCTCACAGAGTTACAGCTTTCCCCTCTAGATGCCTTTCGCTAAGGCAGTTCTTGTGGAATTGGCAAAGTGATATTTGGAAGCACATAGAGGGCTATGGTGAAAAAGGAAATATCCTCCGATGAAATCTGGAAAGAAGGTTTCTGAGAAACTGCTTAGTGTTCTGTTAATTCATCTCACAGAGTTACATCTGTATTTCGTGGATCTCTTTGCTAGCCTTATTTCTGTGGAATCGAAGAACAGATATTTCGGATCGTTTTGAAGACTATAGGGCCAAAGGAAATATCCTCCGATAACAAAGAGAAAGAAGCTTTCTGAGAAACTTCTTTGTGTTCTGTGAAATCATCTCACAGAGTTACAGCTTTCTCCTCAAGAAGGCTTTCGCTAAGACAGTTCTTGTGGAATTGGCAAAGAGATATTTGGAAGCCCGTAGATGGCAATGGTGAAAAAGGAAATATCCTCCGATGAAATCTGGAAAGAAGCTTTCTGAGAAACTGCTTAGTGTTCTGTTAATTCATCTCACAGAGTTACTTCTGTATTTCGTGGATCACTTTGCTAGCCTTATTTCTGTGGAATCTTAGAACAGATATATCCTTTCCCTCTGAAGAATATAGGGCCTAAGGAACTATCCTCCGATAACAAAGAGAAAGAAGCTTTCTGAGAAAATGCTTTGCGTTCTTTGAAATCATCTCACAGAGTTACAGCTGTCACCTCAAGAAGCCTTTCGCTAAGACAGTTCTTGAGGAATTGGCAAAGTGATATTTGGAAGCCCATAGAGGGCTATGGTGAAAAAGGAAATATCCTCCGATGAAATCTGGAAAGAAGCTTTCTGATAAACTGCTTAGTGTTCTGTTGATTCATCTCACAGAGTTTCATCTGTATTTCGTGGATCTCTTTGCTAGCCTTATTTCTGTGGAATCTGAGAACAGATATTTCGGATCCCTTTGAAGACTATAGGGCCAAAGGGAATATCCTCAGATTACAAAGAGAAAGAAGCATTCTGAGAAACTGCTTTGTGTTCTGTGAAATCATCTCACAGAGTTACGGCATTTCCTTCAAGAAGCCTTTCGCTGAGACAGTTCTTGTGGAATTGGCAAAGTGATATTTGGATGCCCATAGAGGGCTATGGTGAAAAAGGAAATATCCTCCAATGAAATCTGGAAAGAAGCTTTCTGAAAAACTACTTAGTGTTCTGTTAATTTTCTCCCAGAGTTACATCTGTATTTCGTGGATCTCTTTGCTAGCCTTATTTTTGTGGAATCTGAGAACAGATATTTTCTTTAACTTTGAAGACTATAGGGCCAAAGGAAATACCCTCCGATAAAAAAGAGAAAGAAGCTTTCTGAGAAACTTCTTTGTGTTCTGTGAAATCACCTCACAGAGTTACAGCTTTCCCCTCAAGAAGCCTTTCGGTAAGACAGTTCTTGTGGAATTGGCAAAGTGATATTTGGAAGCCCATAGAGGGATATGCTGAAAGAGGATATATCCTCCGATGAAATCTGGAAAGAAGCTTTCTGAGAAACTGCTTAGTGTTCTGTGAATTCATCTCACAGACTAACATCTGTATTTCGTAGATCTCTTTGCTAGCCTTATTTCTTTGGAATCTGACAACAGATATTTCGGATCCCTTTGAAGACAATAGGGCCAAAGGAAATATCCTCCGATAACAAAGAGAAAGAAGCTTTCTGAGAAACTTCTTTGTGTTCTGTGAAATCATCTCACAGAGTTACAGCTTTCCCCTCAAGAAGCCTTTCGCTACGACAGTTCTTGTGAAATTGGCAAAGTGATATTTGGAAGCCCACAGAGGACTATGCTGAAAAAGGAAATATCCTCCGATGAAATCTGGAAAGAAGCTTTCTGAGAAACTGCTTAGTGTTCTGTTAATTCATCTCACAGAGCTACATCTGTATTTGGTGGATCTCTTTGATAGCCTTATTTCTGTGGAATCTGAGAACAGATATTTCCTTTCCCTCTGAAGACTATAGGGTCAAAGGAACTACCTCCGATAACAAAGAGAAAGAAGCTTTCTGAGAAACTGCTTTGTGTTCTGTGAAATCACCTCACAGAGTTACAGCTTTCCCCTCAAGAAGCCTTTCGCTAAGACAGTTCTTGTGGAAGTGGCAAAGTGATATTTGGAAGCCCATAGAAGGCTATGGTGAAAAAGGAAATATCCTCAGATGAAATCTGGAAAGAAGCTTTCTGAGAAACTGCTTAGTGTTCTTTTAATTCATCTCACAGAGTTACATCTGTATTTCGTGGATCTCTTTGCTAGCCTTATTTCTGTGGAATCTGAGAACAGATATTTCGGATCCCTTTGAAGACTATAGGGCCAAAGGAAATATCCTCCGATAACAAAGAGAAAGAAGCTTTCTGAGAAACTGCTTTGTGTTCTGCGAAATCATCTCACAGAGTTAAAGCTTTCCCCTCAAGAAGCCTTTCGCTAAGACAGTTCTTGTGGAATTGGCAAAGTGATATTTGGAAGCCCATAGATGGCTATGGTGAAAGAGGAAATATCCTCCGATGAAATCTGGAAAGAAGCTTTCTGAGAAACTGCTTAGTGTTCTGTTAATTCATCTCACAGAGTTACTTCTGTATTTCGTGGATCTCTTTGCTAGCCTTATTTCTGTGGAATCTTAGAACAGATATATCCTTTCCCTCTGAAGAATATAGGGCCAAAGGAACTATCCTCCGATAACAAAGAGAAAGAAGCTTTCTGAGAAACTGCTTTGCGTTCTTTGAAATCATCTCACAGAGTTACAGCTGTCACCTCAAGAAGCCTTTCGCTAAGACAGTTCTTGAGGAATTGGCAAAGTGATATTTGGAAGCCCATAGAGGGCTATGGTGAAAAAGGAAATATCCTCCGATTAAATCTGGAAAGAAGCTTTCTGATAAACTGCTTAGTGTTCTGTTAATTCATCTCACAGAGTTACATCTGTATTTCGTGGGTCTCTTTGCTAGCCTTATTTCTGTGGAATCTGAGAACAGATATTTCGGATCCCTTTGAAGACTATAGGGCCAAAGGAAATATCCTCAGATTACAAAGAGAAAGAAGCATTCTGAGAAACTGCTTTGTGTTCTGTGAAATCATCTCACAGAGTTACAGCATTACCTTCAAGAAGCCTTTCGCTGAGACAGTTCTTGTGGAATTGGCAAAGTGATATTTGGAAGCCCATAGAGGGCTATGGTGAAAAAGGAAATATCCTCCAATGAAATCTGGAAAGAAGCTTTCTGAAAAACTACTTAGTGTTCTGTTAATTTTCTCCCAGAGTTACATCTGTATTTCGTGGATCTCTTTGCTAGCCTTATTTTTGTGGAATCTGAGAACAGATATTTTCTTTAACTTTGAAGACTATAGGGACAAAGGAAATATCCTCCGATAAAAAAGAGAAAGAAGCTTTCTGAGAAACTTCTTTGTGTTCTGTGAAATCACCTCAGAGAGTTACAGCTTTCCCCTCAAGAAGCCTTTCGGTAAGACAGTTCTTGTGGAATTGGCAAAGTGATATTTGGAAGCCCATAGAGGGCTATGCTGAAAGAGGAAATATCCTCCGATGAAAGCTGGAAAGAAGCTTTCTGAGAAACTGCTTAGTATTCTGTGAATTCATCTCACAGACTAACATCTGTATTTCGTAGATCTCTTTGCTAGCCTTATTTCTTTGGAATCTGACAACAGATATTTCGGATCCCTTTGAAGACAATAGGGCCAAAGGAAATATCCTCCGAAAACAAAGAGAAAGAAGCTTTCTGAGAAACTTCTTTGTGTTCTGTGAAATCATCTCACAGAGTTACAGCTTTCCCCTCAAGTAGCCTTTCGCTACGACAGTTCTTGTGAAATTGGCAAAGTGATATTTGGAAGCCCACAGAGGACTATGGTGAAAAAGGAAATATCCTCCGTTGAAATCTGGAAAGAAGCTTTCTGAGAAACTGCTTAGTGTTCTGTTAATTCATCTCACAGAGCTACATCTGTATTTGGTGGATCTCTTTGATAGCCTTATTTCTGTGGAATCTGAGAACAGATATTTCCTTTCCCTCTGAAGACTATAGGATCAAAGGAACTATCCTCCGATAACAAAGAGAAAGAAGCTTTCTGAGAAACTTCTTTGTGTTCTGTGAAATCACCTCACAGAGTTACAGCTTTCCCCTCAAGAAGCCTTTCGCTAAGACAGTTCTTGTGGAAGTGGCAAAGTGATATTTGGAAGCCCATAGAAGGCTATGGTGAAAAAGGAAATATCCTCAGATGAAATCTGGAAAGAAGCTTTCTGAGAAACTGCTTAGTGTTCTTTTAATTCATCTCACAGAGTTACATCTGTATTTCGTGGATCTCTTTGCTAGCCTTATTTCTGTGGAATCTGAGAACAGATATTTCGGATCCCTTTGAAGACTATAGGGCCAAAGGAAATATCCTCCGATAACAAAGAGAAAGAAGCTTTCTGAGAAACTTCTTTGTGTTCTGTGAAATCATCTCACAGAGTTACACCTTTCCCCTCCAGAAGTCTTTCGCTAAGGCAGTTCTTGTGGAAGTGGCAAAATGATATTTGGAAGCCCATAGAGGACTATGGGGAAAATGGAAATATCCTCCGATGAAATCTGGAAAGAAGGTTTCAGAGAAACTGCTTAATGTTCTGTTAATTCATCTCACAGAGTTACATCTGTATTTCGTGGATCTCTTTGCTAGCCTTATTTCTGTGGAATATGGGAACAGATATTTCGGATCCCTTTGAAGACTATAGGGCCAAAGGAAATATCCTCCGATAACAAAGAGAAAGAAGCTTTCTGAGAAACTGCTTTGTGTTCCGTGAAATCACCTCACAGATTTACAGCTTTCCCCTCAAGAAGCCTTTCGCTAAGACAGTTCTTGTGGAATTCGCAAAGTGATATTTGGAACCCCGTAGAGGTCTATGGTGAAAAAGGAAATATCCTCCGATGAAATCTGGAAAGAAGCTTTCTGAAAAACTACTTAGTGTTCTGTTAATTCATCTCCCAGAGTTACATCTGTATTTCGTGGATCTCTTTACTAGCCTTATTTTTGTGGAATCTTAGAACAGATATTTCCTTACCCTTTGAAGACTATAGGGCCTAAGGAAATATCCTCCGATAAAAAAGAGAAAGAAGCTTTCTGAGGAACTTCTTTGTGTTCTGTGAAATCACCTCACAGAGTTACTGCTTTCCCCTCAAGAAGCCTTTCGGTAAGACAGTTCTTGTGGAATTGTCAAAGAGATATTTGGAAGCCCATAGAGGGCTAGGCTTAAAAAGGAAATATCCTCCGATGAAATCTGGAAAGAAGCTTTCTGAGAAATTGCATAGTGTTCTGTGAATTCATCTCACAGAGTTAAATCTGTATTTCGTAGATCTCTTTGCTAGCCTTATTGCTTTGGAATCTGACAACAGATATTTCGGATCCCTTTGAAGACAATAAGGCCAAAGGAAATATCCTCCGATAACAAAGACAAAGAAGCTTTCTGAGAAACTTCTTTGTGTTCTGTGAAATCATCTCACAGAGTTACAGCTTTCCCCTCAAGAAGCCTTTCGCTACGACAGTTCTTGTGAAATTGGCAAACTGATATGTGGAAGGCCATAGAGGGCGATGGTGAAAAAGGAAATATCCTCCGATGAAATCTGGAAAGAAGCTTTCTGAGAAACTGCTTAGTGTTCTGTTAATTCATCTCACAGAGTTACATCTGTATTTCGTGGATCTCTTTGCTGGCCTTATTTCTGTGGAATCTGAGAACAGATATTTCGTATCCCTTTGAAGACTATAGGGCCAACGGAAATATCCTCCGATAACAAAGAGAAAGAAGCTTTCTGAGAAACTTCTTTGTGTTCTGTGAAATCATCTCACAGAGTTACAGCTTTCCCCTCAAGAAGCCTTTCGCTAAGACAGTTCTTGTGGAATTGGAAAAGTGATATTTGGAAGGCCATAGAGGGCTATGGTGAAAAAAGAAATATCCTCAGAGGAAATCTGGAAAGAAGCTTTCTGAGAAACTGCTCAGTGTTCTGTTAATTCATCTCACAGAGTTACATCTGTATTTCGTGCATCTCTTTGCTAGCCTTATTTCTGTGGAATCTGACAACAGATATTTCGGATCCCTTTGAAGACTACAGGGCCAAAGGAAATATCCTCTGATATCAAAGAGAAAGAAGCTTTCTGAGAAACTTCTTCGTGTTCTGTGAAATCATCTCACAGAGTTTCAGCTTTCCCCTCAAGAAGCCTTTCGCTAAGACAGTTCTTGTGGAATTGGCAAAGTGATATTTGGAAGCCCATAGAGGGCGATGGTGAAAAAGGAAATATCCTCCGATGAAATCTGGAAAGAAGCTTTCTGAGAAACTGCTTAGTGTTCTGTTAATTCATCTCACAGAGTTACATCTCTATTTCGTGGATCTCTTTGCTGGCCTTATTTCTGTGGAATCTGAGAACAGATATTTCGTATCCCTTTGAAGACTATAAGGCCAAAGGAAATATCCTCCGATAACAAAGAGAAAGAAGCTTTCTGAGAAATTTCTTTGTGTTCTGTGAAATCATCTCACAGAGTTACAGCTTTCCCCTCAAGGAGCCTTTTGCTAAGACAGTTCTTGTGGAATTGGCAAAGTGATATTTGGAAGTCCATAGAGGGCTATGGTGAAAAAAGAAATATCCTCAGAGGATATCTGGAAAGAAGCTTTCTGAGAAACTGCTCAGTGTTCTGTTAATTCATCTCACAGAGTTACATCTGTATTTCGTGCATCTCTTTGCTAGCCTTATTTCTGTGGAATCTGACAACAGATATTTCGGATCCCTTTGAAGACTATAGGGCCAAAGGAAATATCCTCCGATATCAAAGAGAAAGAAGCTTTCTGAGAAACTTCTTTGTGTTCTGTGAAATCATCTCACAGAGTTTAAGCTTTCCCCTCAAGAAGCCTTTCGCTAAGACAGTTCTTGTGGAATTGGCAAAGTGATATTTGGAAGTCCATAGAGGGCTATGGTGAAAAAGGAAATATCCTCAGATGAAATCTGGAAAGAAGCTTTCTGAGAAACTGCTCAGTGTTCTGTTAATTCATCTCATAGAGATACATCTGTATTTCGTAGATCTCTTTGCTAGCCTTATTTCTGTGGAATCTGACAGCAGATATTTCGGATCCCTTTGTAGACTTTAGGGCCAAAGGAAATATCCTCCGATAACAAAGAGAAAGAAGCTTTCTGAGTAACTTCTTTGTATTCTGTGAAATCATCTCACAGAGTTACAGCTTTCCCCTCCAGAAGGCTTTCGCTAAGGCAGTTCTTGTGGAATTGGCAAAGTGATATTTGGAAGCCATTAGAGGGCTATGCTGAAAAAGGAAATATCCTCTGGTGAAATCTGGAAAGAAGCTTTCTGAGAACCTGCTTAGTGTTCTGTTAATTCATCTCACAGAGTTACATCTGTATTTCGTGGATCTCTTTGCTAGCCTTATTTCTGTGGAATCTGAGAACAGATATTTCCTTTCCCTCTGAAGACTATAGGGCCAAAGGAACTATCCTCCGATAACAAAGAGAAAGAAGCTTTCTGAGAAACTTCTTTGTGTTCTGTGAAATCATCTCACAGAGTTACAGCTTTCCCCTCCAGAAGCCTTTCGCTAAGGTAGTTGTTGTGGAATTGGCAAAGGGATATTTGGAAACCCATAGAGGACTATGAGGAAAAAGGAAATATCCTCCGATGAAATCTGGAAAGAAGGTTTCTGAGAAACTGCTTATTGTTCTGTTAATTCATCTCACAGAGTTACATCTGTATTTCGTGGATCTTTTTGCTAGCCTTATTTCTGTGGAATCTGAGAACAGATATTTCGGATCCCTTTGAAGATTATAGTGCCAAAGGAAATATCCTCCGATAACAAAGAGAAAGAAGCTTTCTGAGAAACTTCTTTGTGTTCTGTGAAATCATCTCACAGAGTTAAAGCTTTACCCTCAAGAAGCCTTTCGCTAAGACAGTTCTTGTGGAATTGGCAAAGTGATATTTGGAAGCCCATAGAGGGCTATGGTGAAAAAGGAAATATCCTCCGATGAAATCTGGAAAGAAGCTTTCTGAGAAACTGCTTAGTGTTCTGTTAATTCATCTCCCAGAGTTACATCTGTATTTCGTGGATCTCTTTGCTAGCCTTATTTCTGTGGAATCTGACAACAGATATTTCGGATCCCTTTGAAGACTATAGGGCCAAAGGAAATATCCTCCGATAACAAAGAGAAAGAAGCTTTCTGAGAAACTTCTTTGTGTTCTGTGAAATCATCTCACAGAGTTACAGCTGTCCCCTCAAGAAGCCTTTCGCTAAGACAGTTCTTGTGGAATTGGCAAAGTGATATTTGGAAGCCCATAGAGGGCTATGGTGAAAAAGGAAATATCCTCCGATGAAATCTGGAAAGAAGCTTTCTGAGAAACTGCTTAATGTTCTGTTAATTCATCTCACAGAGTTACATCTGTATTTCGTGGATCTCTTTGCTAGCCTTATTTCTGTGGAATATGGGAACAGATATTTCGGATCCCTTTGAAGACTATAGGGCCAAAGGAAATATCCTCCGATAACAAAGAGAAAGAAGCTTTCTGAGAAACTGCTTTGTGTTCCGTGAAATCACCTCACAGATTTACAGCTTTCCCCTCAACAAGCCTTTCGCTAAGACAGTTGTTGTGGAATTCGCAAAGTGATATTTGGAACCCCGTAGAGGGCTATGGTGAAAAAGGAAATATCCTCCGATGAAATCTGGAAAGAAGCTTTCTGAGAAACTACTTAGTGTTCTGTTAATTCATCTCCCAGAGTTACATCTGTATTTCGTGGATCTCTTTGATAGCCTTATTTTTGTGGAATCTTAGAACAGATATTTCCTTACCCTTTGAAGACTATAGGGCCTAAGGAAATATCCTCCGATAAAAAAGAGAAAGAAGCTTTCTGAGGAACTTCTTTGTGTTCTGTGAAATCACCTCACAGAGTTACTGCTTTCCCCTCAAGAAGCCTTTCGGTAAGACAGTTCTTGTGGAATTGGCAAAGTGATATTTGGAAGCCCATAGAGGGCTAGGCTGAAAAAGGAAATATCCTACGATGAAATCTGGAAAGAAGCTTTCTGAGAAATTGCATAGTGTTCTGTGAATTCATCTCACAGAGTTAAATCTGTATTTCGTAGATCTCTTTGCTAGCCTTATTGCTTTGGAATCTGACAACAGATATTTCGGATCCCTTGGAAGACAATAAGGCCAAAGGAAATATCCTCCGATAACAAAGACAAAGAAGCTTTCTGAGAAACTTCTTTGTGTTCTGTGAAATCATCTCACAGAGTTACAGCTATCGCCTCAAGAAGCCTTTCGCTACGACAGTTCTTGTGAAATTGGCAAAGTGATATGTGGAAGGCCATAGAGGGCTATGGTGAAAAAGGAAATATCCTCCGATGAAATCTGGAAAGAAGCTTTCTCAGAAACTGATAAGTGTTCTGTTAATTCATCTCACAGAGTTACATCTTTATTTAGTGGATCTCTTTGATAGCCTTATTTCTGTGGAATCTGAGAACAGATATTTCCTTTCCCTCTGAAGACTATAGGGCCAAAGGAACTATCCTCCGATAACAAAGAGAAAGAAGCTTTCTGAGAAACTGCTTTGTGTTCTGTTAAATCACCTCACAGAGTTACAGCTTTCCCCTAAAGAAGCCTTTCGCTAAGACAGTTTTTGTGGAATTGGCAAAGTGATATTTGGAAGTCCATAGAGGGCTATGGTGAAAAAGGAAATATCCTCAGATGAAATCTGGAAAGAAGCTTTCTGAGAAACTGCTTAGTGTTCTGTTAATTCATCTCACAGAGTTACATCTGTATTTCGTGGATCTCTTTGCTGGCCTTATTTCTGTGGAATCTGAGAACAGATATTTCGTATCCCTTTGAAGACTATAGGGCCAACGGAAATATCCTCCGATAACAAAGAGAAAGAAGCTTTCTGAGAAACTTCTTTGTGTTCTGTGAAATCATCTCACAGAGTTTCAGCTTTCCCCTCAAGAAGCCTTTCGCTAAGACAGTTCTTGTGGAATTGGCAAAGTGATATTTGGAAGTCCATAGAGGGCTATGGTGAAAAAAGAAATATCCTCAGAGGAAATCTGGAAAGAAGCTTTCTGAGAAACTGCTCAGTGTTCTGTTAATTCATCTCACAGAGTTACATCTGTATTTCGTGCATCTCTTTGCTAGCCTTATTTCTGTGGAATCTGACAACAGATATTTCGGATCCCTTTGAAGACTACACGGCCAAAGGAAATATCCTCCGATATCAAAGAGAAAGAAGCTTTCTGAGAAACTTCTTTGTGTTCTGTGAAATCATCTCACAGAGTTTCAGCTTTCCCCTCAAGAAGCCTTTCGCTAAGACAGTTCTTGTGGAATTGGCAAAGTGATATTTGGAAGTCCATAGAGGGCTATGGTGAAAAAGGAAATATCCACAGATGAAATCTGGAAAGAAGCTTTCTGAGAAACTGCTCAGTGTTCTGTTAATTCATCTCATAGAGTTACATCTGTATTTCGTAGATCTCTTTGCTAGCCTTATTTCTGTGGAATCTGACAGCAGATATTTCGGATCCCTTTGTAGACTATAGGGCCAAAGGAAATATCCTCCGATAACAAAGAGAAAGAAGCTTTCTGAGTAACTTCTTTGTGTTCTGTGAAATCATCTCACAGAGTTACAGCTTTCCGCTCCAGAAGCCTTTCACTAAGGCAGTTCTTGTGGAATTGGCAAAGTGATATTTGGAAGCCCATAGAGGGCTATGCTGAAAAAGGAAATATCCTCTGGTGAAATCTGGAAAGAAGCTTTCTGAGAACCTGCTTAGTGTTCCGTTAATTCATCTCACAGAGTTACATCTGTATTTCGTGGATCTCTTTGCTAGCCTTATTTCTGTGGAATCTGATAACAGATATTTCCTTTCCCTCTGAAGACTATAGGGCCAAAGGAACTATCCTCCGATAACAAAGAGAAAGAAGCTTTCTGAGAAACTTCTTTGTGTTCTGTGAAATCATCTCACAGAGTTAGAGCTTTCCCCTCCAGAAGCCTTTCGCTAAGGTAGTTGTTGTGGAATTGGCAAAGGGATATTTGGAAACCCATAGAGGACTATGAGGAAAAAGGAAATATCCTCCAATGAAATCTGGAAAGAAGGTTTCTGAGAAACTGCTTATTGTTCTGTGAATTCATCTCACAGAGTTACATCTGTATTTCGTGGATCTCTTTGATAGCCTTATTTCTGTGGAATCTGAGAACAGATATTTCCTTTCCCTCTATAGACTAAAGGGCCAAAGGAACTATCCTCCGATAAAAAAGAAAAAGAAGCTTTCTGAGAAACTGCTTTGTATTCTGTTAAATCACCTCACAGAGTTACAGCTTTCACCTAAAGAAGCCTTTCGCTAAGACAGTTCTTGTGGAATTTGCACAGTGATATTTGGAAACCCATAGAGGGCTATGCTGAAAAAGGAAATATCCTCCGATGAAATCTGGAAAGAAGCTTTCTGAGAAACTGCTTAGTGTTCTGTTAATTCATCTCACAGAGTTACATCTGCATTTCGTGGATCTCTTTGCTAGCCTTATTTCTGTGGAATCTGACAGCAGATATTTCGGATCCCTTTGAAGACAATAGGGCCAAAGGAAATATCCTCCGATAACAAAGAGATAGAAGCTTTCTGAGTAACTTCTTTGTGTTCTGTGAAATCATCTCACAGAGTTACAGCTTTCCACTCAAGAAGCCTTTCGCTACAACAGTTCACGTGGAATTGGCAAAGTGATATTTGGAAGCCCATAGAGGGCTATGGTGAAAAAGGAAATATTCTCCGATGAAATCTGGAAAGAAGCTTTCTGAGAAACTGCTTAGTGTTCTGTTAATTCATCTCACAGAGTTACATCTGTATTTCGTGGATGTCTTTGCTAGACTTCTTTCTGTGGAATCTGAGAACAGATATTTCGGATCCGTTTGAACGCTATAGGGCCAATGGAAATATCCTCCGATAACAAAGAGAAAGAAGCTTTCTTAGAAACTGCTTTGTGTTCTGTGAAGTCATCTCACAGAGTTACAGCTTTCCCCTCAAGAAGCCTTTCGCTAAGACAGTTCTTGTGGAATTGGCAAAGTGATATTTGGAAGGCCATAGAGGGCTATGGTGAAAAAGGAAATATCCTCCGATGAAATCTGGAAAGAAGCTTTCTGAGAAACTGCTTAGTGTTCTGTTAATTCATCTCACAGAGTTACATCTGTATTTCGTGGATCTCTTTGCTAGCCTTATTTCTGTGGAATCTGAGAACAGATATTTCGGATCCATTTGAAGACTATAGCTCCAAAGGAAATATCCTCCGATAAAAAAGAGAAAGAAGCTTTCTGCGAAACTTCTTTGTGTTCTGTGAAATCATGTCACAGAGTTGCAGGTTTCCCCTCAAGAAGCCTTTCGCTAAGACAGTTCTTGTGGAACTGACAAAGTGATATTTGGAAGCCCTTACAGAGCTATGTTGAAAAAGGAAATATCCTCCGATGAAATCTGGAAAGAAGCTTTTTGAGAAAATGCTTAGTGCTCTGTTAATTCATCTCACAGAGTTACATCTGTATTTCGTGGATCTCTTTGCTAGCCTTATTTCTGTGGAATCTGATAACAAATATTTCCTTTCCCTTTGAAGACTATAGGGCCAAAGGAAATATCCTCCAATAACAAAGGGAAAGAAGCTTTCTGAGAAACTTCTTTGTGTTCTGTGAAATCATCTCACCGAGTTACAGGTTTCCCCTCAAGAAGCCTTTCGCTACGACAGTTCTCGTGGAATTGGCAAAGCGATATTTGGAAGCCCATAGAGGGGTATGGTGAAAATGGAGATATCCTCCGATGAAATCTGGAAAGAAGCTTTCTGAGAAACTGCTTAGTGTTCTGTTAATTCATCTCACAGAGTTACATCTGTATTTCGTGGATCTCTTTGCTAGCCTTATTTCTGTGGAATCTGAGAACAGATATTTCGGATCCCTTTGAAGATTATAGTGCCAAAGGAAATATCCTCCGATAACAAAGAGAAAGAAGCCTTCTGAGAAACTTCTTTGTGTTCTGTGAAATCATCTCACAGAGGTACAGCTTTCCCCTCAAGAAGCCTTTCGCTAAGACAGTTCTTGTGGAATTGACAAAGAAATATTTGGAAGCCCATAGAGGGCTATGGTGAAAAAGGAAATATCCTCCGATGAAATCTGGAAAGAAGCTTTCTCAGAAACTGCTTAGTATTCTTTTAATTCATCTCACAGAGTTACATCTGTATTTCGTGGATCTCTTTGCTAGCCTTATTTCTGTGGAATCTGAGAACAGATATTTCATTTCCCTTTGAAGACTATAGGGCCAAAGGAAATACCTTCCGATAACAAAGAGAAAGAAGCTTTCTGAGAAACTTCTTTGTGTTCTGTGAAAGCATCTCACAGAGTTTCAGCTTTCCCCTCAAGAAGCCTTTCGCTAAGACAGTTCTTGTGGAATTGGCAAAGTGATATTTGGAGGCCCATAGAGGGCTATGGTGAAAAATGAAAAATCCTCCAATGAAATCTGGAAAGAATCTTTCTCAGAAACTGCTTAGTATTCTTTTAATTCATCTCACAGACTTACATCTGTATTTCGTGCATCTCTTTGCTAGCCTTATTTCTGTGGAATCTGAGAACAGATATTTCGTTTCCCTTTGAAGACTATAGGGCCAAAGGAAATATCCTCCGATAACAAAGAGAAAGAAGTTTCTGAGAAACTTCCTTGTGTTCTGTGAAATCATCTCACAGAGTTTCAGCTTTCCCCTCAAGAAGCCATTCGCTAAGACAGTTCTTGGGGAATTGGCGAAGTGATATTTGGAAGCCCGTAGAGGGCTATGGTGAAAAAGGAAATATCCTCCGATGAAATCTGGAAAGAAGCTTTCTGATAAACTGCTTAGTATTCTGTTAATTCATCTTCCAGAGTTACATCTGTATTTCGTTGATCTCTTTGCTAGCCTTATTGCTGTGGAATCTGAGAACAGATATTTCGGATCCCTTTGAAGACTACAGGGGCAAAGGAAATATCCTCCAATAACAAACAGAAAGAAGCTTTCTGAAAAACTTGTTTGTGTTCTGTGAAATCATCTCACAGAGTTACAGCTTTCCCCTCAAGAAGCCTTTCGGTAAGACAGTTCTTGTGGAATTGGCAATGTGATATTTGGAAGCTCATAGAGGGCTATGGTGAAAAAGGAAATATCCTCCGATGAAATATGGAAAGAAGCTTTCTGAGAAACTGCTTAGTGTTCTGTTAATTCATCTCACCGGGTTACATATGTATTTCGTGGATCTCTTTGCTAGCCTTATTTCTGTGGAATCTGAGAACAGATATTTCGGATCCCTTTGAAGACTATTGGGCCAAAGGAAATATCCTCCGATAACAAAGAGAAAGAAGCTTTCTGAGAAACTTCTTTGTGTTCTGTGAAATCGTCTCACAGAGTTACAGCTTTCGCCTGAAGAAGCCTTTCGCTAAGACAGTTCTTGTGGAATTGGCAAAGTGATATTTGGAAGCCCATATAGGGCTATTGTGAAAAAGGAAATATCCTCCGATGAAATCTGGAAAGAAGCTTTCTGAGAACGGGCTTAATGTTCTTTTAATTCATCTCACAGAGTTACATCTGTATTTGGTGGATCTCTTTGCTAGCCTTATTTCTGTGGAATCTGACAACAGATATTTCGGATCCCTTTGAAGACTATAGGGACAAAGGAAATACCCTCCGATAAGAAAGAGAAAGAAGCTTTCTGAGAAACTTCTTTGTGTTTTGTGAAATCATCTCACAGAGTTTCAGCTTTCCCCTCAAGAAGCCATTCGCTAAGACAGTTCTTGGGGAATTGGCGAAGTGATATTTGGAAGGCCATAGAGGGCTATGTTTAAAATGGAAATATCCGCAGATGAAATCTGGAAAGAAGCTTTCTGAGAAACTGCTTAGTGTTCTGTTTATTCATCTCACAGAGTTACATCTGTATTTTGTGGATCTCTTTGCTAGCCTTATTTCTGTGGTATCTGAGAACAGATATTTCCTTTCCCTTTGAAGACTATAGCGCCAAGGGAAATATCCTCCGATAAAAAAGAGAAAGAAGCTTTCTGAGAAACTTCTTTGTGTTCTGTGAAATCATCTACAGAGTTACAGCTTTCCCCTCAAGAAACCTTTCGCTAAGACAGTTCTTGTGGAGTTGGCAAAGTGATATTTGGAAGGCCATAGAGGGCTAAGGTGAAAAAGGAAATATCCCCGATGAAATCTGGAAAGAAGCTTTCTGAGAAACTGCTTAGTGTTCTGTTAATTCATCTCACAGAGTTACATCTGTATTTCGTGGATCTCTTTGCTAGCCTTATTTCTGTGGTATCTGAGAACAGATATTTCGGATCCCTTTGAAGACTATAGCGCCAAAGGAAATATCCTCCGATAAAAAAGAGAAAGAAGCTTTCTGAGAAACTTCTTTGTGTTCTGTGAAATCATCTCACAGAGTTACAGCTTTCCCCTCAAGAAGCCTTTCGCTAAGACAGTTCTTGTGGAATTGGCAAAGTGATATTTGGAAGCCCATAGAGAGCTATGGTGAAAAAGGAAATATCCTCAGATGAAATCTGGAAAGAAGCTTTCTGAGAAACTGCTTAGTGTTCTGTTAATTCATCTCACAGAGTTACATCTGTATTTCGTGGATCTCTTTGCTAGCCTTATTTCTGTGGAATCTGACAACAGATATTTCCTTTCCCTTTGAAGACTATTGGGCCAAAGGAAATATCCTCCGATAACAAAGAGAAAGAAGCTTTCTGAGAAACTTCTTTGTGTCCTGTGAAATCAACTCACAGAGTTACAGCTTTCCCCTCAAGAAGCCTTTCGCTAATACAGTTCTTTTGGAATTGGCAAAGTGATATTTGGAAGCCCATAGAGGGCGATGGTGAAAAAGGAAATATCCTCCGATGAAATCTGGAAAGAAGCTTTCTGAGAAACTGCTTAGTGTTCTGTTAATTCATCTCAGAGAGTTTCATCTGTATTTCGAGGATCTCTTTGCTAGCCTTATTTCTGTGGAATCTGAGAACAGATATTTCGAATCCCTTTGAAGACTATAGTGCCAAAGGAAATATTCTCCGATAAAAAAGAGAAAGAAGGTTTCTGAGCAACGTCTTTGTGTTCTGTGAAATCATCTCACAGAGTTACAGCTTTCCCCTCAAAAAGCCTTTCGCTAAGACAGTTCTTGTGGAATTGGCAATGTGATATTTGGAAGGCCATAGAGGGCTATGGTGAAAATGGAAATATCCTCCGATGAAATCTGGAAAGAAGCTTTCTGAGAAACTGCTTAGTGTTCTGTTAATTCATCTTCCAGAGTTACATGTGTATTTCGTGGATCTCTTTGCTAGCCTTTTTTCTGTGGAATCTGAGAACAGATATTTCGGATTCCTTTGAATACTATAGGGCCAAGGAAATATCCTCTGAAAACAAAGAGAAAGAAGCTTTCTGAGAAACTTCTTTGTGTTATGTGAAATCACCTCACAGAGTTACAGCTTTCCCCTCAAGAAGCCTTTCGCTAAGACAGTTCTTGTGGTATTGGCAAAGTGATATTTGGAAGGCCGTAGAGGGCTATAGTGAAAAAGGAAATATCCTCCGATGAAATCTGGAAATTAGCTTTCTGAGAAACTGCTTAGTGTTCTGTTAATTCATCTCACAGAGTTACATCTGTATTTCGTGGATCTCTTTGCTAGCCTTATTTCTGTGGAATCTGAGAACAGATATTTCCTTTCCCTTTGAAGACAATTGGGACAAAGGAAATATCCTCCGATAACAAAGAGAAAGAAGCTCTGAGAAACTTCTTTGTGTTCTGTGAAATCATCTCACAGAGTTACAGCTTTCCGCTCAAGAAGCCTTTCGCTAAGACAGTTCTTTTGGAATTGGCAAAGTGATATTTGGAAGCCCATAGAGGGCGACGGTGAAAAAGGAAATATACTCCGATGAAATCTGGAAAGAAGCTTTCTGAGAAACTGCTTAGTGTTCTGTTAATTCATTTCCCTGAGTTACATCTGTATTTCGTGGATCACTTTGCTAGCCTTATTTCTGTGGAATCTGAGAACAGATATTTCGGATTCCTTTGAAGACTATAGGGCCAAGGAAATATCCTCTGATAACAAAGAGAAAGAAGCTTTCTGAGAAACTTCTTTGTGTTCTGTGAAATCACCTCACTGAGTTTCAGCTTTCCCCTCAAGAAGCCTTTCGCTAAGACAGTTCTTGTGGTATTGGCAAAGTGATATTTGGAAGGCCATACAGGGCTATGGTGAAAAAGAAAGTATCCTCCGATGAAATCTGGAAAGAAGCTTTCTGAGAAACTGCTTAGTGTTCTATTAATTCATCTCTGGAGTTTCATCTGTATTTGGTGGATCTCTTTGCTACCCTTATTTCTGTGGAATCTGAGAACAGATATTTCCTTTCCCTTTGAAGACTATAGGGCCAAAGGAAATATCCTCCGATAACAAAGAGAAAGAAGCTTTCTGAGAAACTTCTTTGTGTTCTGTGAAATCATCTCACAGACTTACAGCTTTCCCCTCAAGAAGCCTTTCGCTAAGACAGTTCTTGTGGAATTGGCAAAGTGATATTTGGAAGGCCCTAGAGGGCTATGGTGAAAAAGGAAATATCCTCCGATGATATCTGGAAAGAAGCTTTCTGAGAAACTGCTTAGTGTTCTGTTAATTCATCTCACAGAGTTACATCTGTATTTCGTGGATCTCTTTGCTAGCCTTATTTCTGTGGAATCTGACAAGAGATATTTCCTTTCCCTTTGAAGACAATTGGGCCAAAGGAAATATCCTCCGATAACAAAGAGAAAGAAGCTCTGAGAAACTTCTTTGTGTTCTGTGAAATCATCTCGCAGAGTTACAGCTTTCCCCTCAAGAAGCCTTTCGCTAAGACAGTTCTTTTGGAATTGGCAAAGTGATATTTGGAAGCCCATAGAGGGCGACGGTGAAAAAGGAAATATACTCCGATGAAATCTGGAAAGAAGCTTTCTGAGAAACTGCTTAGTGTTCTGTTAATTCATCTCCCTGAGTTACATCTGTATTTCGTGGATCACTTTGCTAGCCTTATTTCTGTGGAATCTGAGAACAGATATTTCGGATTCCTTTGAAGACTATAGGGCCAAGGAAATATCCTCTGATAACAAAGAGAAAGAAGCTTTCTGAGAAACTTCTTTGTGTTCTGTGAAATCACCTCACTGAGTTACAGCTTTCCCCTCAAGAAGCCTTTCGCTAAGACAGTTCTTGTGGTATTGGCAATGTGATATTTGGAAGGCCATAGAGGGCTATGGTGAAAAAGAAAATATCCTCCGATGAAATCTGGAAAGAAGCTTTCTGAGAAACTGCTTAGTGTTCTATTAATTCATCTCTGGAGTTTCATCTGTATTTGGTGGATCTCTTTGCTACCCTTATTTCTGTGGAATCTGAGAACAGATATTTCCTTTCCCTTTGAAGACTATAGGGCCAAAGGAAATATCCTCCGATAACAAAGAGAAAGAAACTTTCTGAGAAACTTCTTTGTGTTCTGTGAAATCATCTCACTGAGTTACAGCTTTCCCCTTCAGAAGCCTTTCGCTAAGACAGTTCTTGTGGAATTGGCAAAGTGATATTTGGAAGCCCATAGAGGGCTATGGGGAAAAAGGAAATATCCTCCGATGAAATCTGGAAAGAAGCTTTCTGAGAAACTGCTTAGTGTTCTGTTAATTCATCTCACAGAGTTACATCTGTATTTTGTGGATCTCTTTGCTAGCCTTATTTCTGTGGAATCTGAAAACAGATATTTCGTTTCCCTTTGAAGACTATAGGGCCAAAGGAAATATCCTCCGATAACAAAGAGAAAGAAGCTTTCTGAGAAACTTCCTTGTGTTCTGTGAAATCATCTCACAGAGTTTCAGCTTTCCCCTCAAGAAGCATTTCGCTAAGACAGTTCTTGTGGAATTGGCAAAGTGATATTTGGAAGGCCATAGAGGGCTATGGTGAAAAAGGAATGATCCTCCGATGAAATCTGGAAAGAAGCTTTCTGAGAAACTGCTTAGTGTTCTGTTAATTCATCTCACAGAGTTACATCTGTATTTCGTGGATCTCTTTGCTAGCCTTATTTCTGTGGAATCTGAGAACAGATATTTCCTTTCCCGTTGAAGACTATAGGGCCAAAGGAAATATCCTCCGATAACAAAGAGAAAGAAGCTTTCTGAGAAACTTCTTTGTGTTCTGTGAAATCATCTCACAGAGTTACAGCTTTCCCCTCAAAAAGCCTTTCGCTAAGACAGTTCTTGTCGAATTGGCAAAGTGATATTTGGAAGCCCATAGAGGGCTGTGGTGAAAAAGGACATATCCTCCGATGAAATCTGGAAAGAAGCTTTCTGAGAAACTGCTTACTGTTCTTTTAATTCATCTACCAGAGTTACATCTGTATTTCGTTGTTCTCTTTGCTAGCCTTTTTTCTGTGGAATCTGAGAACAGATATTTCGGATCCCTCTGAAGATTATAGGGCCAAAGGAAATATCCTCCGATAACAAGGAGAAAGAAGCTTTCTGAGAAACTTCTTTGTGTTCTGTGAAATCATCTCACAGAGTTAAAGCTTTCCCCTCAAGAAGCCTTTCGCTAAGACAGTTCTTGTGGAATTGGCAAAGTGATATTTGGAAGGCCATAGAGGGCTATGGTGAAAAAGGAAATATCCTCCGATGCAATCTGGAAAGAAGCTTTCTGAGAAACTGCTTAGTGTTCTCTTAATTCATCTCACAGAGTTACATCTGTATTTCGTGCATCTCTTTGCTAGCCTTATTTCTGTGGAATCTGACAACAGATATTTCCTTTCCCTTTGAAGACAATTGGGCCAAAGGAAATATCCTCCGATAACAAAGAGAAAGAAGCTTTCTGAGAAAGTTCTTTGTGTTCTGTGAAATCATGTCACGACGTTACATCTTTTCCCTCAAGAAGACTTTCGCTAAGGCAGTTCTTGTGGAATTGGCAAAGTGATATTTGGAATCCCATAGAGGGCTATGGGGAAAAAGGAAATATCTTCCAAGGAAATCTGGAAAGAAGCTTTCTGAGAAACTGCTTAGTGTTCTGTTAATTCATCTCACAGAGTTACATATGTATTTCGTGGATCTGTTTGCTAGCCTTATTTCTGTGGAATCTGAGAACAGATATTTCGGAACCCTTTGAAGACTATAGGGCCAAAGGAAATATCCTCCGATAACAAAGAGAAAGAAGCTTTCTGAGAAACTTCTTTGCGTTCTGTGAAATCGTCTCACAGAGTTACAGCTTTCGCCTCAAGAAGCCTTTCGCTAAGACAGTTCTTGTGAAATTGGAAAAGTGACATTTGGAAGCCCATAGAGGGCTATGGTGAAAAAGGAAATATCCTCCGATGAAATCTGGAAAGAAGCTTTCTGAGAAACTGCTTAGTGTTCTGTTAATTCATCTCGCTGATTTACATGTGTATTTCGTGGATCTCTTTGCTAGCCTTATTTCTGTGGAATCTGAGAACAGATATTTCGTTTCCCTTTGAAGACTATAGGGCCAAAGGAAATATCCTCCGATAACAAAGAGAAAGAAGCTTTCTGAGAAACTGCTTTGTGTTCTGTGAAATCATCTCCAGGAGTTACAGTTTTCACCTCAAGAAGCCTTTCGTTATGTCAGTTCTTGTGGAATTGGCAAAGTGATATTTGGAAACCCATAGAGTGCTATGGTGAAAAAGGAAATATCCTCCGATGAAATCTGGAAAGAAGCTTTCTGAGAAACTGCTTAATGTTTTTTTAATTCATCTCACAGAGTTACATCTGTATTTCGTGGATCTCTTTGCTAGCCTGATTTCTGTGGAATCTGAAAACATATATTTCCTTTCCCTTTGAAGAGTATAGGGCCAAAGGAAATATCCTCCGATAACAAAGAGAAAGAAGCTTTCTGAGAAACTTATTTGTGTTCTGTGAAATCATCTCACAGAGTTACAGGTTTCCCCTCAAGAAGCCTTTCGCTAAGACAGTTCTTGTGGAATTGGCAAAGTGATATTTGGAAGCCCATAGAGGGCTATGGTGAAAAAGGAAATATCCTCCTATGAAAGCTGGAAAGAAGCTTTCTGAGAAACTGCTTAGTGTTCTCTTAATTCATCTCACAGAGTTACATCTGTATTTCGTGGATCTCTTTCCTAGCCTTATTTCTGTGGTATCTGAGAACAGATATTTCGGATCCCTTTGAAGACTATAGCGCCAAAGGAAATATACTCCGATAAAAAAGAGAAAGAAGCTTTCTGAGAAACTTCTTTGTGTTCTATGATATCCTCTCACAGCGTTACAGCTTTCCCCTCAAGAAGCCTTTCGCTATGACAGTTCTTGTGGAATTGGCAAAGTGATATTTGGAAGCCCAAGAGAGCTATGGTGAAAAAGGAAATATCCTCAGATGAAATCTGGAAAGAAGCTTTCTGAGAAACTGCTTAGTGTTCTGTTATTTCATCTCACAGAGTTACATCTGTATTTCGTCGATCTTTTTGCTAGCCTTATTTCTGTGGTATCTGAGAGCAGATATTTCGGATCCCTTTGAAGACTATAGGGCCAAAGGAAATATCCTCCGAAAAAAAGAGAAAGAATCTTTCTGAGAAACTTCTTTGTGTTCTGTAAAATCATCTACAGAGTTACAGCTTTCCCCTCAAGAAGCCTTTCGCTAAGACAGTTCTTGTGGAATTGGCACAGTGATATTTGAAATCCCTTAGAGAGCTATGGTGATAAATGAAATATCCTCCGATGAAATCTGGAAAGAAGCTTTCTGAGAAACTGCTTAGTGTTCTGTTATTTCATCTCACAGAATTACATCTGTATTTCGTGGATCTCTTTGCTAGCCTTATTTCTGTGGAATCTGAGAAGAGATATTTCCTTTCCCTTTGAAGACTATTGGGCCAAAGGAAATATCCTCCGATAACAAAGAGAAAGAAGCTTTCTGAGAAACTTCTTTGTGTTCTGTGAAATCATCTCACCGAGTTACAGCTTTCCCCTCAAGAAGCCTTTCGCTACGACAGTTCTCGTGGAATTGGCAAAGCGATATTTGGAAGCCCATAGAGGGGTATGGTGAAAATGGAGATATCCTCCGATGAAATCTGGAAAAAAGCTTTCTGAGAAACTGCTTAGTGTTCTGTTAATTCATCTCACAGAGTTACATCTGTATTTCGTGGATCTCTTTGCTAGCCTTATTTCTGTGGAATCTGAGAACATATATTTCGGATCCCTTTGAAGATTATAGGGCCCAAGGAAATATCCTCGGATAACAAAGAGAAAGAAGCTTTCTGAGAAACTGCTTTGTGTTCTGTGAAATCAACTCACATAGTTACAGCTTTCCCCTCAAGAAGCCTTTCGCTAAGACAGTTGTTGTGGAATTGACAAAGTGATATTTGGAAGCCCATAGAGTTCTATGGTGAAAAAGGAAATATCCTCCGATGAAATCTGGAAAGAAGCTTTCTCAGACACTGCTTAGTATTCTTTTAATTCATCTCACAGAGTTACATCTGTGTTTCATGGATCTCTTTGCTAGCCTTATTTCTGTGGAATCTGAGAACAGATATTTCGTATCCCTTTGAAGACTATAGGGCCAAAGGAAATATCCTCCGATATCAAAGAGAAAGATGCTTTCTAGAAACTTATTTGTGTTCTGTGAAATCATCTCACAGAGTTTCAGCTTTCCCCTCAAGAAGCCTTTCGCTAAGACAGTTCTTGTGGAATTGGCAAAGTGATATTTGGAAGCTCAATGAGGGCTATGGTGAAAAAGGAAAAATCCTCCAATGAAATCTGGAAAGAAGCTTTCTCAGAAACTGCTTAGTGTTCTTTTAATTCATCTCACAGAGTTACATCTGTATTTCATGGATCTCTTTGCTAGCCTTATTTCTGTGGAATCTGAGAACAGATATTTCGGATCCCTTTGAAGACTATAGTGCCAAAGGAAATATCCTCCAATAACAAAGAGAAAGAAGATTTCTGTGAAACTTCTTTGTGTTCTGTGAAATCATCTCACAGAGTTTCAGCTTTCCCCTCAAGAAGCCTTTCGCTAAGACAGTTCTTGTGGAATTGGCAAAGTGATATTTGGAAGCCCATAGAGGGCTATGCTGAAAAAGGAAAAATCCTCCAGTGAAATCTGGAAATAAGCTTTCTGAGAAACTGCTTAGTGTTCTGTTAATTCATCTCACAGAGTTACATCTGTATTTCGTGGATCTCTTTGCTAGCCTTATTTCTGTGGAATCTGACAACAGATATTTCGGATCCCTTTGAAGACTATAGCGCCAAAGGAAATATCCTCCGATAACAAAGAGAAAGAAGCTTTCTGAGAAACTTCTTTGTGTTTTGTGAAATAAACTCACAGAGTTACAGCTTTCCCCTCAAGAAGCCTTTCGCTACGACAGTTCTCGTGGAATTGGCAAAGCGATATTTGGAAGCCCATAGAGGGGTATGGTGAAAATGGAGATATCCTCCGATGAAATCTGGAAAAAAGCTTTCTGAGAAACTGCTTAGTGTTCTGTTAATTCATCTCACAGAGTTACATCTGTATTTCGTGGATCTCTTTGCTAGCCTTATTTCTGTGGAATCTGAGAACATATATTTCGGATCCCTTTGAAGATTATAGGGCCCAAGGAAATATCCTCGGATAACAAAGAGAAAGAAGCTTTCTGAGAAACTGCTTTGTGTTCTGTGAAATCAACTCACATAGTTACAGCTTTCCCCTCCAGAAGCCTTTCGCTAAGACAGTTGTTGTGGAATTGACAAAGTGATATTTGGAAGCCCATAGAGTTCTATGGTGAAAAAGGAAATATCCTCCGATGAAATCTGGAAAGAAGCTTTCTCAGACACTGCTTAGTATTCTTTTAATTCATCTCACAGAGTTACATCTGTGTTTCATGGATCTCTTTGCTAGCCTTATTTCTGTGGAATCTGAGAACAGATATTTCGTATCCCTTTGAAGACTATAGGGCCAAAGGAAATATCCTCCGATATCAAAGAGAAAGATGCTTTCTGAGAAACTTCTTTGTGTTCTGTGAAATCATCTCACAGAGTTTCAGCTTTCCCCTCAAGAAGCCTTTCGCTAAGACAGTTCTTGTGGAATTGGCAAAGTGATATTTGGAAGCTCATAGAGGGCTATGGTGAAAAAGGAAAAATCCTCCAATGAAATCTGGAAAGAAGCTTTCTCAGAAACTGCTTAGTGTTCTTTTAATTCATCTCACAGAGTTACATCTGTATTTCATGGATCTCTTTGCTAGCCTTATTTCTGTGGAATCTGAGAACAGATATTTCGGATCCCTTTGAAGACTATAGTGCCAAAGGAAATATCCTCCAATAACAAAGAGAAAGAAGATTTCTGAGAAACTTCTTTGTGTTCTGTGAAATCATCTCACAGAGTTTCAGCTTTCCCCTCAAGAAGCCTTTCGCTAAGACAGTTCTTGTGGAATTGGCAAAGTGATATTTGGAAGCCCATAGAGGGCTATGCTGAAAAAGGAAAAATCCTCCAGTGAAATCTGGAAATAAGCTTTCTGAGAAACTGCTTAGTGTTCTGTTAATTCATCTCACAGAGTTACATCTGTATTTCGTGGATCTCTTTGCTAGCCTTATTTCTGTGGAATCTGACAACAGATATTTCGGATCCCTTTGAAGACTATAGCGCCAAAGGAAATATCCTCCGATAACAAAGAGAAAGAAGCTTTCTGAGAAACTTCTTTGTGTTTTGTGAAATAAACTCACAGAGTTTCAGCTTTCCCCTCAAGAAGCCATTCGCTAAGACAGTTCTTGGGGAATTGGCAAAGTGATATTTGGAAGGCCATAGAGGGCTATGGTTAAAATGGAAATATCCGCACATGAAATCTGGAAAGAAGCTTTCTGAGAAACTGCTTAGTGTTCTGTTTATTCATCTCACAGAGTTACATCTGTATTTTGTGGATCTCTTTGCTAGCCTTATTTCTGTGGTATCTGAGGACAGATATTTCCTTTCCCTTTGAAGACTATAGCGCCAATGGAATTATCCTCCGATAAAAAAGAGAAAGAAGCTTTCTGAGAAACTTCTTTGTGTTCTGTGAAATCATGTACAGAGTTACAGCTTTCCCCTCAAGAAGCCTTTCTCTAAGACAGTTCTTGTGGAATTGGCAAAGTGATATTTGGAAGGCCATAGAGGGCTATGGTGAAAAAGGAAATATCCCCGATGAAATCTGGAAAGAAGCTTTCTGAGAAACTGCTTAGTGTTCTGTTAATTCATCTCACAGAGTTACATCTGTATTTCGTGGATCTCTTTGCTAGCCTTATTTCTGTGGTGTCTGAGAACAGATATTTCGGATCCCTTTGAAGACTATAGCGCCAAAGGAAATATCCTCCGATAAAAAAGAGAAAGAAGCTTTCTGAGAAACTTCTTAGTGTTCTCTGAAATCATCTCACAGAGTTACAGCTTTCCCCTCAAGAAGCCTTTCGCTAAGACAGTTCTTGTGGAATTGGCAAAGTGATATTTGGAAGCCCTTAGAGAGCTATGGTGAAAAAGGAAATATCCTCCGATGAAATCTGGAAAGAAGCTTTCTGAGAAACAGCTTAGTGTTCTGTTAATTCATCTCACAGAGTTACATCTGCATTTCGTGGATCTCTTTGCTAGCCTTATTTCTGTGGAATATGACAACAGATATTTCCTTTCCCTTTGAAGACTTTTGGGCCAAAGGAAATATCCTCCGATAACAAAGAGAAAGAAGCTTTCTGAGAAACTTCTTTGTGTTCTGTGAAATCATCTCACAGACTTACAGCTTTCCCTTCAAGAAGCCTTTCGCTAAGACAGTTCTTGTGGAATTGGCAAAGTGATATTTGGAAGGCCATAGAGGGCAATGGTGAAAAAGGAAATATCCTCCGATGAAATCTGGAAAGAAGCTTTCTGAGAAACTCCTTAGTATTCTGTTAATTCATCTCACAGAGTTACATCTGTATTTCGTGGATCTCTTTGCTAGCCTTATTTCTGTGGAATCTGAGAACAGAGATTTCCTTTCCCTTTGAAGACTACAGGGCTAAAGGAAATATCCTCCGATAACAAAGAGAAAGAAGCTTCCTGAGAAACTGCTTTGTGTTCTGAGAAATCATCTCACAGAGTTACAGCTTTCCTCTCAAGAAGCCTTTAGCTAAGACAGTTCTTGTGGAATTGGCAAATTGATAGTTGAAAGCCCGTAGAGGGCTATGTTGAAAAAGGAAATATCCTCCGATGAAATCTGGAAAGAAGCTTTCTGATAAACTGCTTAGTGTTCTGTTAATTCATCTTCCAGAGTTACATCTGTATTTCGTTGATCTCTTTGCTAGCCTTATTGCTGTGGAATCTGAGAACAGATATTTCGGATCCCTTTGAAGACTATAGGGCCAAAGGAAATATCCTCTGATAACAAAGAGAAAGAAGCTTTCTGAGAAACTGCTTTGTGTTCTGTGAAATCATCTCCGAGAGTTACAGCTTTCCTCTCAAGAATCCTTTCGTTATGTCACTTCTTGTGGAATAGGCAAAGTGATATTTGGAAACCCATAGAGTGCTATGGTGAAAAAGGAAATATCCTCCGATGAAATCTGGAAAGAAGCTTTCTGAGAAACTGCTAAATGTTTTTTTAATGCATCTCACAGAGTTACATCTGTATGACGTGGATCTCTTTGCTAGCCTTATTTCTGTGGAAGCTGACAACAGATATTTCCTTTCCCTTTGAAGACTATGGGGCCAAAGGAAATATCCTCCGATAACAAAGAGAAAGAAGCTTCTGAGAAACTACTTTGTGTTCTGTGAAATCATCTCACAGAGTTACAGCTTTCCCCTCAAGAAGCCTTTCGCTAATACAGTTCTTGTGGAATTGGCAAAGTGATATTGGAAGCCCATAGAGGGCTATGGTGAAAAAGGAAATATCCTCCGATGAAATCTGTAATGAAGCTTTCTGAGAAACTGCTTAGTGTTCTGTTAATTCATCTCACAGAGTTACATCTGTATTTCGTGGATCTCTTTGCTAGCCTTATATCTGTGGAATCTGATAACAGATATTTCGTATCCGTTTGAACGCTATAGGGCCAATGGAAATATCCTCCGATAAGAAAGAGAAAGAAGCTTTCTGAGAAACTTCTTTGTGTTCTGTGAAATCATCTCACAGAGTTACAGCTTTTCCCTCAAGAAGCCTTTCGCTAGGACAGTTCTTGTGGAATTGGCAAAGTGATATTTGGAAGCCCATAGAGGGCTATGGGGAAAAAGGAAATCTCCTCCGATGAAATCTGGAAAGAAGCTTTCTGAGAAACTGCTTAGTTTTCTGTTAATTCATCTCACAGAGTTACATCTGTATTTTGTGGATCTCTTAGCTAGCCTTATTTCTGTGGTATCTGAGAACAGATATTTCGGATCCCTTTGAAGACTATAGCGCCAAAGGAAATATCCTCCGATAAAAAAGAGAAAGGAGCTTTCTGAGAAACTTCTTTGTGTTCTGTGAAATCATCTCACAGAGTTACAGCTATCACCTCAAGAAGCCTTTCGCTAAGAAAGTACTTGTGGAATTGGCAAAGTGATATTTGGAAGCCCTTAGAGGGCTATGGTGATAAAGGAAATATCGTCCAATGAAATCTGGAAATAAGCTTTCTGAGAAACTGCTTAGTGTTCTTTTAATTCATCTTCCAGAGTTACATCTGTATTTCGTGGAACTCTTTGCTAGCCTTGTTTCTGTGGAATCTGAGAACAGATATCTCCTTTCCCTCTGAAGTCTATAGGTCCAAAGGAAATATCCTCCGATAACAAAGAGAAAGAAGCTTTCTGAGAAACTTCTTTGTGTTCTGTGAAATCATGTCACCAAGTTACATCTTTTCCCTCAAGAAGACTTTCGCTAAGACAGTTCTTGTGGATTTGGCAAAGTGATATTTGGAAGCTCATAGAGGGCTATGATGAAAAAGGAAATATCCTCCGATGAAATCTGGAAAGAAGCTTTCTGAGAAACTGCTTAGTGTTCTGTTAATTCATCTCACAGAGTTACATCTGTATTTCGTGGATCTCTTTGCTAGCCTTATTTCTGTGGAATCTGAGAACAGATATTTCGGATCCCTTTGAAGACTAAAGGGCCAAAGCAAATATCCTCCGATAACAAAGAGAAGGAAGCTTTCTGAGAAACTTCTTTGTGTTCTGTGAAATCATGCCACAGAGTTACAGCTTTCCCCTCAAGAAGAAATTCACTAAGACAGTTCTTGTGGAATTGGCAAAGTGACATTGGGAAGCCCATAGAGGGCTATGGTGAAAAAGTAAATATCCTCCGATGAAATCTGGAAAGAAGCTTTCTGAGAAACTGCTTAGTGTTCTGTTAATTCATCTCACAGAGCTACATCTGTATTTTGTGAATCTCTTTGCTAGCCTTATTTCTGTGGTATCTGAGAACAGATATTTCGGATCCCTTTGAAGACTATAGGACCAAAGGAAATATCCTCTGATAATAAAGAGAAAGAAGCTTTCTGAGAAACTTCTTTGTGTTCTGTGAAATCATCTCACAGAGTTACAGCTATCCCCTCAAGAAGCCTTTCGCTAAGACAGTTCTTGTGGAATTGGCAAAGTGATATTTGGAAGGCCATAGACGGCTATGGTGAAAAAGGAAATATCCTCCGATGAAATCTGGAAAGAAGCTTTCTGAGAAACTGCTTAGTGTTCTGTTAATTCATCTCACAGAGTTACATCTGTATTTCGTGGATCTCTTTGCTAGCCTTATTTCTGTTGAATCTGAGAACAGATATTTCCTTTCCCTTTGAAAACTATAGGGCCAAAGGAAATATCCTCCGATAACAAAGAGAAAGAAGCTTTCTGAGAAACTTCTTTGTGGTCTGTGAAATCATCTCACAGAGTTACAGCTTTCCCCTCAAGAAGCCTTTCGCTAAGACAGTTCTTGTGGAATTGGCAAAGTGATATTTGGAAGCCCATAGAGGGCTATGGGGAAAAAGGAAATATCCTCCAAGGAAATCTGGAAAGAAGCTTTCTGAGAAACCGCTTAGTGTTCTCTTAATTCATCTCACAGAGTTACATCTGTATTTCGTGGATCTCTTTGCTAGCCTTATTTCTGTGGAATCTGAGAACAGATATTTCGGATCCCTTTGAAGACTATAGGGCCAAAGGAAATATACTCCGATAACAAAGAGATAGAAACTTTCTGGGAAACTTCTTTGTGTTCTGTGAAATCGTCTCACAGAGTTACAGCTTTCGCCTCAAGAAGCCTTTCGCTAAGACAGTTCTTGTGGAATTGGAAAAGTGACATTTGGAAGCCCATAGAGGGCTATGGTGAAAAAGGAAATATCCTCCGATGAAATCTGGAAAGAAGCTTTCTGAGAAACTGCTTAGTGTTCTGTTAATTCATCTCGCAGATTTACATCTGTATTTCGTGGATCTCTTTGCTAGCCTTATTTCTGTGGAATCTGAGAACAGATATTTCGGATCCCTTTGAAGACTATAGGGCCAAAGGAAATATCCTCCGATAACAAAGAGAAAGAAGCTTCCTGAGAAACTGCTTTGTGTTCTGAGAAATCATCTCACAGAGTTACAGCTTTCCCTTCAAGAAGCCTTTCGCTAAGACAGTTCTTGTGGAATTGGCAAAGTGATATTTGGAAGCCCTTAGAGGGCAATGGTGAGAAAGGAAATATCCTCCGTTGAAATCTGGAAAGAAGCTTTCTGAGAAACTGCTTAGTGTTCTGTTAATTCATCTCACAGAGTTACATCTGTATTTCGTGGATCTCTTTGCTAGCCTTATTTCTGTGGAATCTGAGAACAGATATTTCCTTTCCCTTTGAAGACTGTAGGGCCAAAGGAAATATCCTCCGATAACAAAGAGAAAGAAGCTTCCTGAGAAACTGCTTTGTGTTCTGAGAAATCATCTCACAGAGTTACAGCTTTCCTCTCAAGAAGCCTTTCGCTAAGACAGTTCTTGTGGAATTGGCAAATTGATAGTTGGAAGCCCGTAGAGGGCTATGTTGAAAAAGGAAATATCCTCCGATGAAATCTGGAAAGAAGCTTTCTGATAAACTGCTTAGTGTTCTGTTAATTCATCTTCCAGAGTTACATCTGTATTTCGTTGATCTGTTTGCTAGCCTTATTGCTGTGGAATCTGAGAACAGATATTTCGGATCCCTTTGAAGACTACAGGGCAAAAGGAAATATCCTCCGATAACAAAGAGAAAGAAGCTTTCTGAAAAACTTCTTTGTGTTCTGTGAAATCATCTCACAGAGTTACAGCTTTCCCCTCAAGAAGCCTTTCGCTAAGACAGTTCTTGTGGAATTGGCAAAGTGATATTTGGAAGCTCTAGAGGGCTATGGTGAAAAAGGAAATATCCTCCGATGAAATCTGGAAAGAAGCTTTCTGAGAAACTGCTTAGTGTTCTGTTAATTCATCTCACAGATTTACATATGTATTTCGTGGATCTCTTTGCTAGCCTTATTTCTGTGGAATCTGAGAACAGATATTTCGGATCCCTTTGAAGACTATAGGGCCAAAGGAAATATCCTCCGATAACAAAGAGAAAGAAACTTTCTGAGAAACTTCTTTGTGTTCTGTGAAATCGTCTCACAGAGTTACAGCTTTCGCCTCAAGAAGCCTTTCGCTAAGACAGTTCTTGTGCAATTGGAAAAGTGACATTTGGAAGCCCATAGAGGGCTATGGTGAAAAAGGAAATATCCTCCGATGAAATCTGGAAAGAAGCTTTTGAGAAATTGCTTAGTGTTCTGTTAATTCATCTCACAGAGTTACATCTGTATTTCGTGGATCTATTTGCTAGCCTTATTTCTGTGGAATATCAGAGCAGATATTACGGATCCCTTTGAAGTCTATAGGGCCAAAGGAAATATCCTCTGATAACAAAGAGAAAGAAGCTTTCTGAGAAACTGCTTTGTGTTCTGTGAAATCATCTCCGAGAGTTACAGCTGTCCTCTCAAGAATCCTTTCGTTATGTCACTTCTTGTGGAATAGGCAAAGTGATATTTGGAAACCCATAGAGTGCTATGGTGAAAAAGGAAATATCCTCCGATGAAATCTGGAAAGAAGCTTTCTGAGAAACTGCTAAATGTTTTTTTAATGCATCTCACAGAGTTACATCTGTATGACGTGGATCTCTTTGCTAGCCTTATTTCTGTGGAAGCTGACAACAGATATTTCCTTTCCCTTTGAAGACTATGGGGCCAAAGGAAATATCCTCCGATAACAAAGATGAAGAAGCTTTCTGAGAAACTACTTTGTGTTCTGTGAAATCATCTCACAGAGTTACAGCTTTCGCCTCAAGAAGCCTTTCGCTAAGACAGTTCTTGTGGAATTGGAAAAGTGACATTTGGAAGCCCATAGAGGGCTATGGTGAAAAAGGAAATATCCTCCGATGAAATCTGGAAAGAAGCTTTCTGAGAAACTGCTTAGTGTTCTGTTAATTCATCTCGCAGATTTACATCTGTATTTCGTGGATCTCTTTGCTAGCCTTATTTCTGTGGAATCTGAGAACAGATATTTCAGATCCGTTTGAAGACTATAGGGCCAAAGGAAATATCCTCCGATAACAAAGAGAAAGAAGCTTCCTGAGAAACTGCTTTGTGTTCTGAGAAACCATCTCACAGAGTTACAGCTTTCCCTTCAAGAAGCCTTTCGCTAAGACAGTTCTTGTGGAATTGGCAAAGTGATATTTGGAAGGCCTTAGAGGGCAATGGTGAGAAAGGAAATATCCTCCGTTGAAATCTGGAAAGAAGCTTTCTGAGAAACTGCTTAGTGTTCTGTTAATTCATCTCACAGAGTTACATCTGTATTTCGTGGATCTCTTTGCTAGCCTTATTTCTGTGGAATCTGAGAACAGATATTTCCTTTCCCTTTGAAGACTGTAGGGCCAAAGGAAATATCCTCCGATAACAAAGAGAAAGAAGCTTCCTGAGAAACTGCTTTGTGTTCTGAGAAATCATCTCACAGAGTTACAGCTTTCCTCTCAAGAAGCCTTTCGCTAAGACAGTTCTTGTGGAATTGGCAAATTGATAGTTGGAAGCCCGTAGAGGGCTATGTTGAAAAAGGAAATATCCTCCGATGAAATCTGGAAAGAAGCTTTCTGATAAACTGCTTAGTGTTCTGTTAATTCATCTTCCAGAGTTACATCTGTATTTCGTTGATCTGTTTGCTAACCTTATTGCTGTGGAATCTGAGAACAGATATTTCGGATCCCTTTGAAGACTACAGGGCAAAAGGAAATATCCTCCGATAACAAAGAGAAAGAAGCTTTCTGAAAAACTTCTTTGTGTTCTGTGAAATCATCTCACAGAGTTACAGCTTTCCCCTCAAGAAGCCTTTCGCTAAGACAGTTCTTGTGGAATTGGCAAAGTGATATTTGGAAGCTCTAGAGGGCTATGGTGAAAAAGGAAATATCCTCCGATGAAATCTGGAAAGAAGCTTTCTGAGAAACTGCTTAGTGTTCTGTTAATTCATCTCACAGATTTACATATGTATTTCGTGGATCTCTTTGCTAGCCTTATTTCTGTGGAATCTGAGAACAGATATTTCGGATCCCTTTGAAGACTATAGGGCCAAAGGAAATATCCTCCGATAACAAAGAGAAAGAAACTTTCTGAGAAACTTCTTTGTGTTCTGTGAAATCGTCTCACAGAGTTACAGCTTTCGCCTCAAGAAGCCTTTCGCTAAGACAGTTCTTTTGCAATTGGAAAAGTGACATTTGGAAGCCCATAGAGGGCTATGGTGAAAAAGGAAATATCCTCCGATGAAATCTGGAAAGAAGCTTTTGAGAAATTGCTTAGTGTTCTGTTAATTCATCTCACAGAGTTACATCTGTATTTCGTGGATCTATTTGCTAGCCTTATTTCTGTGGAATATAAGAGCAGATATTACGGATCCCTTTGAAGTCTATAGGGCCAAAGGAAATATCCTCTGATAACAAAGAGAAAGAAGCTTTCTGAGAAACTGCTTTGTGTTCTGTGAAATCATCTCCGAGAGTTACAGCTTTCCTCTCAAGAATCCTTTCGTTATGTCACTTCTTGTGGAATAGGCAAAGTGATATTTGGAAACCCATAGAGTGCTATGGTGAAAAAGGAAATATCCTCCGATGAAATCTGGAAAGAAGCTTTCTGAGAAACTGCTAAATGTTTTTTTAATGCATCTCACAGAGTTACATCTGTATGACGTGGATCTCTTTGCTAGCCTTATTTCTGTGGAAGCTGACAACAGATATTTCCTTTCCCTTTGAAGACTATGGGGCCAAAGGAAATATCCTCCGATAACAAAGATGAAGAAGCTTTCTGAGAAACTACTTTGTGTTCTGTGAAATCATCTCACAGAGTTACAGCTTTCCCCTCAAGAAGCCTTTCGCTAAGACAGTTCTTGTGGAATTGGCAAAGTGATATTGGAAGCCCATAGAGGGCTATGGTGAAAAAGGAAATATCCTCCGATGAAATCTGTAATGAAGCTTTCTGAGAAACTGCTTAGTGTTCTGTTAATTCATCTCACAGAGTTACATCTGTATTTCGTGGATCTCTTTGCTAGCTTTATATCTGTGGAATCTGATAACAGATATTTCGTATCCGTTTGAACGCTATAGGGCCAATGGAAATATCCTCCGATAACAAAGAGAAAGAAGCTTTCTGAGAAACTTCTTTGTGTTCTGTGAAATCATCTCACAGAGTTACAGCTTTTCCCTCAAGAAGCCTTTCGCTAGGACAGTTCTTGTGGAATTGGCAAAGTGATATTTGGAAGCCCATAGAGGGCTATGGGGAAAAAGGAAATCTCCTCCGATGAAATCTGGAAAGAAGCTTTCTGAGAAACTGCTTAGTTTTCTGTTAATTCATCTCACAGAGTTACATCTGTATTTTGTGGATCTCTTAGCTAGCCTTATTTCTGTGGTATCTGAGAACAGATATTTCGGATCCCTTTGAAGACTAAAGGGCCAAAGCAAATATCCTCCGATAACAAAGAGAAGGAAGCTTTCTGAGAAACTTCTTTGTGTTCTGTGAAATCATGCCACAGAGTTACAGCTTTCCCCTCAAGAAGAAATTCACTAAGACAGTTCTTGTGGAATTGGCAAAGTGACATTGGGAAGCCCATAGAGGGCTATGGTGAAAAAGGAAATATCCTCCGATGAAATCTGGAAAGAAGCTTTCTGAGAAACTGCTTAGTGTTCTGTTAATTCATCTCACAGATTTACATCTGTATTTTGTGAATCTCTTTGCTAGCCTTATTTCTGTGGTATCTGAGAACAGATATTTCGGATCCCTTTGAAGACTATAGGACCAAAGGAAATATCCTCTGATAATAAAGAGAAAGAAGCTTTCTGAGAAACTTCTTTGTGTTCTGTGAAATCATCTCACAGAGTTACAGCTATCCCCTCAAGAAGCCTTTCGCTAAGACAGTTCTTGTGGAATTGGCAAAGTGATATTTGGAAGGCCATAGAGGGCTATGGTGAAAAAGGAAATATCCTCCGATGAAATCTGGAAAGAAGCTTTCTGAGAAACTGCTTAGTGTTCCGTTAATTCATCTCACAGAGTTACATCTGTATTTCGTGGATCTCTTTCCTAGCCTTATTTCTGTTGAATCTGAGAACAGATATTTCCTTTCCCTTTGAAAACTATAGGGCCAAAGGAAATATACTACGATAACAAAGAGAAAGAAGCTTTCTGAGAAACTTCTTTGTGTTCTGTGAAATCATCTCACAGAGTTACAGCTTTCCCCTCAAGAAGCCTTTCGCTAAGACAGTTCTTGTGGAATTGGCAAAGTGATATTTGGAAGCCCATAGAGGGCTATGGGGAAAAAGGAAATATCCTCCAAGGAAATCTGGAAAGAAGCTTTCTGAGAAACCGCTTAGTGTTCTCTTAATTCATCTCACAGAGTTACATCTGTATTTCGTGGATCTCTTTGCTAGCCTTATTTCTGTGGAATCTGAGAACAGATATTTCGGATCCCTTTGGAGAATATAGGGCCAAAGGAAATATACTCCGATAACAAAGAGATAGAAGCTTTCTGAGAAACTTCTTTGTGTTCTGTGAAATCGTCTCACAGAGTTACAGCTTTCGCCTCAAGAAGCCTTTCGCTAAGACAGTTCTTGTGGAATTGGAAAAGTGACATTTGGAAGCCCATAGAGGGCTATGGTGAAAAAGGAAATATCCTCCGATGAAATCTGGAAAGAAGCTTTCTGAGAAACTGCTTAGTGTTCTGTTAATTCATCTCGCAGATTTACATCTGTATTTCGTGGATCTCTTTGCTAGCCTTATTTCTGTGGAATCTGAGAACAGATATTTCGGATCCCTTTGAAGACTATAGGGCCAAAGGAAATATCCTCCGATAACAAAGAGAAAGAAGCTTTCTGAGAAACTTCTTTGTGTTCTGTGAAATCATCTCACAGAGTTACAGCTTTCCCCTCAAGAAGCCTTTCGCTAAGACAGTTCTTTTGGAATTGGCAAAGTGATATTTGGAAGCCCATAGAGGGCTATGGTGAAAGAGGAAATATCCTGCGATGAAATCTGGAAAGAAGCTTTCTGAGAAACTGCTTAGTGTTCTGTTAATTCATCTCACAGAGTTACGTCTGTATTTCGTGGATCTCTTTGCTAGCCTTATTTCTGTGGAAACTGAGATCAGATATTTCCTTTCCCTTTGAAGACTATAGGGCCAAAGTAAATATCCTCAGATAACAAAGAGAAAGAAGCTTTCTGAGAAACTTCTTTGTGTTCTGTGAAATCATCTCACCGAGTTACCGCTTTCCCCTCAAGAAGCCTTTCGCTAAGACATTTCTTGTGGAATTGGCAAAGTGATATTTGGAAGCCCATAGAGGGCTATGGGGAAAAAGGAAATATCCTCCAAGGAAATCTGGAAAGAAGCTTTCTGAGAAACCGCTTAGTGTTCTCTTAATTCATCTCACAGAGTTACATCTGTATTTCGTGGATCTCTTTGCTAGCCTTATTTCTGTGGAATCTGAGAACAGATATTTTGGATCCCGTTGAAGACTATAGGGACAAAGGAAATATCCTCCGATAACAAAGAGAAAGAAGCTTTCTGAGAAACTTCTTTGTGTTCTGTGAAATCGTCTCACAGAGTTACAGCTTTCGCCTCAAGAAGCCTTTCGCTAAGACAGTTCTTGTGGAATTGGAAAAGTGACATTTGGGAGCCCATAGAGGGCTATGGTGAAAAAGGAAATATCCTCCGATGAAATCTGGAAAGAAGCTTTCTGAGAAACTGCTTAGTGTTCTGTTAATTCATCTCGCAGATTTACATGTGTATTTCGTGGATCTCTTTGCTAGCCTTATTTCTGTGGAATCTGAGAACAGATATTTCGGATCCCTTTGAAGACTATAGGGCCAAAGGAAATATCCTCCAATAACAAAGAGAAAGAAGCTTTCTGAGAAACTTCTTTGTGTTCTGTGAAATCATCTCACAGAGTTACAGCTTTCCCCTCAAGAAGCCTTTCGCTAAGACAGTTCTTGTGGAATTGGCAAAGTGATATTTGGAAGGCCATAGAGGACTATGGTGAAAAAGGAAATATCCTCCGATGAAATCTGGAAAGAAGCTTTCTGAGAAACTGCTTAGTGTTCTGTTAATTCATCTCACAGAGCTACATCTGTATTTCGTGGATCTGTTTGCTAGCCTTATTTCTGTGGAATCTGAGAACAGATATTTCCTTTCCCTTTGAAAACTATAGGGCCAAAGGAAATATCCTACGATAACAAAGAGAAAGAAGCTTTCTGAGAAACTTCTTTGTGTTCTGTGAAATCATCTCACAGAGTTACAGCTTTCCCCTCAAGAAGCCTTTCGCTAAGACAGTTCTTGTGGAATTGGCAAAGTGATATTTGGAAGCCCATAGAGGGCTATGGTGAAAAAGGAAATATCCTCCGATGAAATCTGGAAAAAAGCTTTCTGAGAAACTGCTTAGTGTTCTCTTAATTCATCTCACAGAGTTACATCTGTATTTCGTGGATCTCTTTGCTAGCCTTATTTCTGTGGAATCTGACAACAGATATTTCCTTTCCCTTTGAAGACAATTGGGCCAAAGGAAATATCCTCCGATAACAAAGAGAAAGAAGCTTCCTGAGAAACTGCTTTGTGTTCTGAGAAATCATCTCACAGAGTTACAGCTTTCCTCTCAAGAAGCCTTTCGCTAAGACAGTTCTTGTGGAATTGGCAAATTGATAGTTGGAAGCCCGTAGAGGGCTATGTTGAAAAAGGAAATATCCTCCGATGAAATCTGGAAAGAAGCTTTCTGATAAACTGCTTAGTGTTCTGTTAATTCATCTTCCAGAGTTACATCTGTATTTCGTTGATCTGTTTGCTAGCCTTATTGCTGTGGAATCTGAGAACAGATATTTCGGATCCCTTTGAAGACTACAGGGCAAAAGGAAATATCCTCCGATAACAAAGAGAAAGAAGCTTTCTGAAAAACTTCTTTGTGTTCTGTGAAATCATCTCACAGAGTTACAGCTTTCCCCTCAAGAAGCCTTTCGCTAAGACAGTTCTTGTGGAATTGGCAAAGTGATATTTGGAAGCTCTAGAGGGCTATGGTGAAAAAGGAAATATCCTCCGATGAAATCTGGAAAGAAGCTTTCTGAGAAACTGCTTAGTGTTCTGTTAATTCATCTCACAGATTTACATATGTATTTCGTGGATCTCTTTGCTAGCCTTATTTCTGTGGAATCTGAGAACAGATATTTCGGATCCCTTTGAAGACTATAGGGCCAAAGGAAATATCCTCCGATAACAAAGAGAAAGAAACTTTCTGAGAAACTTCTTTGTGTTCTGTGAAATCGTCTCACAGAGTTACAGCTTTCGCCTCAAGAAGCCTTTCGCTAAGACAGTTCTTGTGCAATTGGAAAAGTGACATTTGGAAGCCCATAGAGGGCTATGGTGAAAAAGGAAATATCCTCCGATGAAATCTGGAAAGAAGCTTTTGAGAAATTGCTTAGTGTTCTGTTAATTCATCTCACAGAGTTACATCTGTATTTCGTGGATCTATTTGCTAGCCTTATTTCTGTGGAATATAAGAGCAGATATTACGGATCCCTTTGAAGTCTATAGGGCCAAAGGAAATATCCTCTGATAACAAAGAGAAAGAAGCTTTCTGAGAAACTGCTTTGTGTTCTGTGAAATCATCTCCGAGAGTTACAGCTTTCCTCTCAAGAATCCTTTCGTTATGTCACTTCTTGTGGAATAGGCAAAGTGATATTTGGAAACCCATAGAGTGCTATGGTGAAAAAGGAAATATCCTCCGATGAAATCTGGAAAGAAGCTTTCTGAGAAACTGCTAAATGTTTTTTTAATGCATCTCACAGAGTTACATCTGTATGACGTGGATCTCTTTGCTAGCCTTATTTCTGTGGAAGCTGACAACAGATATTTCCTTTCCCTTTGAAGACTATGGGGCCAAAGGAAATATCCTCCGATAACAAAGATGAAGAAGCTTTCTGAGAAACTACTTTGTGTTCTGTGAAATCATCTCACAGAGTTACAGCTTTCGCCTCAAGAAGCCTTTCGCTAAGACAGTTCTTGTGGAATTGGAAAAGTGACATTTGGAAGCCCATAGAGGGCTATGGTGAAAAAGGAAATATCCTCCGATGAAATCTGGAAAGAAGCTTTCTGAGAAACTGCTTAGTGTTCTGTTAATTCATCTCGCAGATTTACATCTGTATTTCGTGGATCTCTTTGCTAGCCTTATTTCTGTGGAATCTGAGAACAGATATTTCAGATCCCTTTGAAGACTATAGGGCCAAAGGAAATATCCTCCGATAACAAAGAGAAAGAAGCTTCCTGAGAAACTGCTTTGTGTTCTGAGAAACCATCTCACAGAGTTACAGCTTTCCCTTCAAGAAGCCTTTCGCTAAGACAGTTCTTGTGGAATTGACAAAGTGATATTTGGAAGGCCTTAGAGGGCAATGGTGAGAAAGGAAATATCCTCCGTTGAAATCTGGAAAGAAGCTTTCTGAGAAACTGCTTAGTGTTCTGTTAATTCATCTCACAGAGTTACATCTGTATTTCGTGGATCTCTTTGCTAGCCTTATTTCTGTGGAATCTGAGAACAGATATTTCCTTTCCCTTTGAAGACTGTAGGGCCAAAGGAAATATCCTCCGATAACAAAGAGAAAGAAGCTTCCTGAGAAACTGCTTTGTGTTCTGAGAAATCATCTCACAGAGTTACAGCTTTCCTCTCAAGAAGCCTTTCGCTAAGACAGTTCTTGTGGAATTGGCAAATTGATAGTTGGAAGCCCGTAGAGGGCTATGTTGAAAAAGGAAATATCCTCCGATGAAATCTGGAAAGAAGCTTTCTGATAAACTGCTTAGTGTTCTGTTAATTCATCTTCCAGAGTTACATCTGTATTTCGTTGATCTGTTTGCTAGCCTTATTGCTGTGGAATCTGAGAACAGATATTTCGGATCCCTTTGAAGACTACAGGGCAAAAGGAAATATCCTCCGATAACAAAGAGAAAGAAGCTTTCTGAAAAACTTCTTTGTGTTCTGTGAAATCATCTCACAGAGTTACAGCTTTCCCCTCAAGAAGCCTTTCGCTAAGACAGTTCTTGTGGAATTGGCAAAGTGATATTTGGAAGCTCTAGAGGGCTATGGTGAAAAAGGAAATATCCTCCGATGAAATCTGGAAAGAAGCTTTCTGAGAAACTGCTTAGTGTTCTGTTAATTCATCTCACAGATTTACATATGTATTTCGTGGATCTCTTTGCTAGCCTTATTTCTGTGGAATCTGAGAACAGATATTTCGGATCCCTTTGAAGACTATAGGGCCAAAGGAAATATCCTCCGATAACAAAGAGAAAGAAACTTTCTGAGAAACTTCTTTGTGTTCTGTGAAATCGTCTCACAGAGTTACAGCTTTCGCGTCAAGAAGCCTTTCGCTAAGACAGTTCTTGTGCAATTGGAAAAGTGACATTTGGAAGCCCATAGAGGGCTATGGTGAAAAAGGAAATATCCTCCGATGAAATCTGGAAAGAAGCTTTTGAGAAATTGCTTAGTGTTCTGTTAATTCATCTCACAGAGTTACATCTGTATTTCGTGGATCTATTTGCTAGCCTTATTTCTGTGGAATATAAGAGCAGATATTACGGATCCCTTTGAAGTCTATAGGGCCAAAGGAAATATCCTCTGATAACAAAGAGAAAGAAGCTTTCTGAGAAACTTCTTTGTGTTCTGTGAAATCATCTCCGAGAGTTACAGCTTTCCTCTCAAGAATCCTTTCGTTATGTCACTTCTTGTGGAATAGGCAAAGTGATATTTGGAAACCCATAGAGTGCTATGGTGAAAAAGGAAATATCCTCCGATGAAATCTGGAATGAAGCTTTCTGAGAAACTGCTAAATGTTTTTTTAATGCATCTCACAGAGTTACATCTGTATGACGTGGATCTCTTTGCTAGCCTTATTTCTGTGGAAGCTGACAACAGATATTTCCTTTCCCTTTGAAGACTATGGGGCCAAAGGAAATATCCTCCGATAACAAAGATGAAGAAGCTTTCTGAGAAACTACTTTGTGTTCTGTGAAATCATCTCACAGAGTTACAGCTTTCGCCTCAAGAAGCCTTTCGCTAAGACAGTTCTTGTGGAATTGGAAAAGTGACATTTGGAAGCCCATAGAGGGCTATGGTGAAAAAGGAAATATCCTCCGATGAAATCTGGAAAGAAGCTTTCTGAGAAACTGCTTAGTGTTCTGTTAATTCATCTCGCAGATTTACATCTGTATTTCGTGGATCTCTTTGCTAGCCTTATTTCTGTGGAATCTGAGAACAGATATTTCAGATCCCTTTGAAGACTATAGGGCCAAAGGAAATATCCTCCGATAACAAAGAGAAAGAAGCTTCCTGAGAAACTGCTTTGTGTTCTGAGAAACCATCTCACAGAGTTACAGCTTTCCCTTCAAGAAGCCTTTCGCTAAGACAGTTCTTGTGGAATTGGCAAAGTGATATTTGGAAGGCCTTAGAGGGCAATGGTGAGAAAGGAAATATCCTCCGTTGAAATCTGGAAAGAAGCTTTCTGAGAAACTGCTTAGTGTTCTGTTAATTCATCTCACAGAGTTACATCTGTATTTCGTGGATCTCTTTGCTAGCCTTATTTCTGTGGAATCTGAGAACAGATATTTCCTTTCCCTTTGAAGACTGTAGGGCCAAAGGAAATATCCTCCGATAACAAAGAGAAAGAAGCTTCCTGAGAAACTGCTTTGTGTTCTGAGAAATCATCTCACAGAGTTACAGCTTTCCTCTCAAGAAGCCTTTCGCTAAGACAGTTCTTGTGGAATTGGCAAATTGATAGTTGGAAGCCCGTAGAGGGCTATGTTGAAAAAGGAAATATCCTCCGATGAAATCTGGAAAGAAGCTTTCTGATAAACTGCTTAGTGTTCTGTTAATTCATCTTCCAGAGTTACATCTGTATTTCGTTGATCTGTTTGCTAGCCTTATTGCTGTGGAATCTGAGAACAGATATTTCGGATCCCTTTGAAGACTACAGGGCAAAAGGAAATATCCTCCGATAACAAAGAGAAAGAAGCTTTCTGAAAAACTTCTTTGTGTTCTGTGAAATCATCTCACAGAGTTACAGCTTTCCCCTCAAGAAGCCTTTCGCTAAGACAGTTCTTGTGGAATTGGCAAAGTGATATTTGGAAGCTCTAGAGGGCTATGGTGAAAAAGGAAATATCCTCCGATGAAATCTGGAAAGAAGCTTTCTGAGAAACTGCTTAGTGTTCTGTTAATTCATCTCACAGATTTACATATGTATTTCGTGGATCTCTTTGCTAGCCTTATTTCTGTGGAATCTGAGAACAGATATTACGGATCCCTTTGAAGTCTATAGGGCCAAAGGAAATATCCTCTGATAACAAAGAGAAAGAAGCTTTCTGAGAAACTGCTTTGTGTTCTGTGAAATCATCTCCGAGAGTTACAGCTTTCCTCTCAAGAATCCTTTCGTTATGTCACTTCTTGTGGAATAGGCAAAGTGATATTTGGAAACCCATAGAGTGCTATGGTGAAAAAGGAAATATCCTCCGATGAAATCTGGAAAGAAGCTTTCTGAGAAACTGCTAAATGTTTTTTTAATGCATCTCACAGAGTTACATCTGTATGACGTGGATCTCTTTGCTAGCCTTATTTCTGTGGAAGCTGACAACAGATATTTCCTTTCCCTTTGAAGATTATGGGGCCAAAGGAAATATCCTCCGATAACAAAGATGAAGAAGCTTTCTGAGAAACTACTTTGTGTTCTGTGAAATCATCTCACAGAGTTACAGCTTTCCCCTCAAGAAGCCTTTCGCTAAGACAGTTCTTGTGGAATTGGCAAAGTGATATTGGAAGCCCATAGAGGGCTATGGTGAAAAAGGAAATATCCTCCGATGAAATCTGTAATGAAGCTTTCTGAGAAACTGCTTAGTGTTCTGTTAATTCATCTCACAGAGTTACATCTGTATTTCGTGGATCTCTTTGCTAGCTTTATATCTGTGGAATCTGATAACAGATATTTCGTATCCGTTTGAACGCTATAGGGCCAATGGAAATATCCTCCGATAACAAAGAGAAAGAAGCTTTCTGAGAAACTTCTTTGTGTTCTGTGAAATCATCTCACAGAGTTACAGCTTTTCCCTCAAGAAGCCTTTCGCTAGGACAGTTCTTGTGGAATTGGCAAAGTGATATTTGGAAGCCCATAGAGGGCTATGGGGAAAAAGGAAATTTCCTCCGATGAAATCTGGAAAGAAGCTTTCTGAGAAACTGCTTAGTTTTCTGTTAATTCATCTCACAGAGTTACATCTGTATTTTGTGGATCTCTTAGCTAGCCTTATTTCTGTGGTATCTGAGAACAGATATTTCGGATCCCTTTGAAGACTAAAGGGCCAAAGCAAATATCCTCCGATAACAAGGAGAAGGAAGCTTTCTGAGAAACTTCTTTGTGTTCTGTGAAATCATGCCACAGAGTTACAGCTTTCCCCTCAAGAAGAAATTCACTAAGACAGTTCTTGTGGAATTGGCAAAGTGACATTGGGAAGCCCATAGAGGGCTATGGTGAAAAAGGAAATATCCTCCGATGAAATCTGGAAAGAAGCTTTCTGAGAAACTGCTTAGTGTTCTGTTAATTCATCTCACAGATTTACATCTGTATTTTGTGAATCTCTTTGCTAGCCTTATTTCTGTGGTATCTGAGAACAGATATTTCGGATCCCTTTGAAGACTATAGGACCAAAGGAAATATCCTCTGATAATAAAGAGAAAGAAGCTTTCTGAGAAACTTCTTTGTGTTCTGTGAAATCATCTCACAGAGTTACAGCCATCCCCTCAAGAAGCCTTTCGCTAAGACAGTTCTTGTGGAATTGGCAAAGTGATATTTGGAAGGCCATAGAGGGCTATGGTGAAAAAGGAAATATCCTCCGATGAAATATGGAAAGAAGCTTTCTGAGAAACTGCTTAGTGTTCCGTTAATTCATCTCACAGAGTTACATCTGTATTTCGTGGATCTCTTTGCTAGCCTTATTTCTGTTGAATCTGAGAACAGATATTTCCTTTCCCTTTGAAAACTATAGGGCCAAAGGAAATATACTACGATAACAAAGAGAAAGAAGCTTTCTGAGAAACTTCTTTGTGTTCTGTGAAATCATCTCACAGAGTTACAGCTTTCCCCTCAAGAAGCCTTTCGCTAAGACAGTTCTTGTGGAATTGGCAAAGTGATATTTGGAAGCCCATAGAGGGCTATGGGGAAAAAGGAAATATCCTCCAAGGAAATCTGGAAAGAAGCTTTCTGAGAAACCGCTTAGTGTTCTCTTAATTCATCTCACAGAGTTACATCTGTATTTCGTGGATCTCTTTGCTAGCCTTATTTCTGTGGAATCTGAGAACAGATATTTCGGATCCCTTTGAAGAATATAGGGCCAAAGGAAATATACTCCGATAACAAAGAGATAGAAGCTTTCTGAGAAACTTCTTTGTGTTCTGTGAAATCGTCTCACAGAGTTACAGCTTTCGCCTCAAGAAGCCTTTCGCTAAGACAGTTCTTGTGGAATTGGAAAAGTGACATTTGGAAGCCCATAGAGGGCTATGGTGAAAAAGGAAATATCCTCCGATGAAATCTGGAAAGAAGCTTTCTGAGAAACTGCTTAGTGTTCTGTTAATTCATCTCGCAGATTTACATCTGTATTTCCTGGATCTCTTTGCTAGCCTTATTTCTGTGGAATCTGAGAACAGATATTTCGGATCCCTTTGAAGACTATAGGGCCAAAGGAAATATCCTCCGATAACAAAGAGAAAGAAGCTTTCTGAGAAACTTCTTTGTGTTCTGTGAAATCATCTCACAGAGTTACAGCTTTCCCCTCAAGAAGCCTTTCGCTAAGACAGTTCTTTTGGAATTGGCAAAGTGATATTTGGAAGCCCATAGAGGGCTATGGTGAAAGAGGAAATATCCTGCGATGAAATCTGGAAAGAAGCTTTCTGAGAAACTGCTTAGTGTTCTGTTAATTCATCTCACAGAGTTACGTCTGTATTTCGTGGATCTCTTTGCTAGCCTTATTTCTGTGGAAACTGAGATCAGATATTTCCTTTCCCTTTGAAGACTATAGGGCCAAAGTAAATATCCTCAGATAACAAAGAGAAAGAAGCTTTCTGAGAAACTTCTTTGTGTTCTGTGAAATCATCTCACCGAGTTACCGCTTTCCCCTCAAGAAGCCTTTCGCTAAGACATTTCTTGTGGAATTGGCAAAGTGATATTTGGAAGCCCATAGAGGGCTATGGGGAAAAAGGAAATATCCTCCAAGGAAATCTGGAAAGAAGCTTTCTGAGAAACCGCTTAGTGTTCTCTTAATTCATCTCACAGAGTTACATCTGTATTTCGTGGATCTCTTTGCTAGCCTTATTTCTGTGGAATCTGAGAACAGATATTTTGGATCCCGTTGAAGACTATAGGGACAAAGGAAATATCCTCCGATAACAAAGAGAAAGAAGCTTTCTGAGAAACTTCTTTGTGTTCTGTGAAATCGTCTCACAGAGTTACAGCTTTCGCCTCAAGAAGCCTTTCGCTAAGACAGTTCTTGTGGAATTGGAAAAGTGACATTTGGGAGCCCATAGAGGGCTATGGTGAAAAAGGAAATATCCTCCGATGAAATCTGGAAAGAAGCTTTCTGAGAAACTGCTTAGTGTTCTGTTAATTCATCTCGCAGATTTACATGTGTATTTCGTGGATCTCTTTGCTAGCCTTATTTCTGTGGAATCTGAGAACAGATATTTCGGATCCCTTTGAAGACTATAGGGCCAAAGGAAATATCCTCCAATAACAAAGAGAAAGAAGCTTTCTGAGAAACTTCTTTGTGTTCTGTGAAATCATCTCACAGAGTTACAGCTTTCCCCTCAAGAAGCCTTTCGCTAAGACAGTTCTTGTGGAATTGGCAAAGTGATATTTGGAAGGCCATAGAGGACTATGGTGAAAAAGGAAATATCCTCCGATGAAATCTGGAAAGAAGCTTTCTGAGAAACTGCTTAGTGTTCTGTTAATTCATCTCACAGAGCTACATCTGTATTTCGTGGATCTCTTTGCTAGCCTTATTTCTGTGGAATCTGAGAACAGATATTTCCTTTCCCTTTGAAAACTATAGGGCCAAAGGAAATATCCTACGATAACAAAGAGAAAGAAGCTTTCTGAGAAACTTCTTTGTGTTCTGTGAAATCATCTCACAGAGTTACAGCTTTCCCCTCAAGAAGCCTTTCGCTAAGACAGTTCTTTTGGAATTGGCAAAGTGATATTTGGAAGCCCATAGAGGGCTATGGTGAAAGAGGAAATATCCTGCGATGAAATCTGGAAAGAAGATTTCTGGGAAACTGCTTAGTGTTCTGTTAATTCATCTCACAGAGTTACGTCTGTATTTCGTGGATCTCTTTGCTAGCCTTATTTCTGTGGAATCTGAGAACAGATATTTCCTTTCCCTTTGAAGACTATAGGGCCAAAGTAAATATCCTCTGATAACAAAGAGTAAGAATCTTTCTGAGAAACTTCTTTGTGTTCTGTGAAATCATCTCACAGAGTTACAGCTTTCCCCACAAGAAGCCTTTCGCTAAGACATTTCTTGTGGAATTGGCAAAGTGATATTTGGAAGCCCATAGAGGGCTATGGGGAAAAAGGAAATATCCTCCAAGGAAATCTGGAAAGAAGCTTTCTGAGAAACCGCTTAGTGTTCTCTTAATTCATCTCACAGAGTTACATCTGTATTTCGTGGATCTCTTTGCTAGCCTTATTTCGGTGGAATCTGAGAACAGATATTTCGGATCCCTTTGAAGACTATAGGGCCAAAGGAAATATCCTCCGATAACAAAGAGAAAGAAGCTTTCTGAGAAACTTCTTTGTGTTCTGTGAAATCGTCTCACAGAGTTACAGTTTTCGCCTCAAGAAGCCTTTCGCTAAGACAGTTCTTGTGGAATTGGAAAAGTGACATTTGGAAGCCCATAGAGGGCTATGGTGAAAAAGGAAATATCCTCCGATGAAATCTGGAAAGAAGCTTTCTGAGAAACTGCTTAGTGTTCTGTTAATTCAACTCGCAGATTTACATCTGTATTTCGTGGATCTCTTTGCTAGCCTTATTTCTGTGGAATCTGAGAACAGATATTTTGGATCCCTTTGAAGACTATAGGGCCAAAGGAAATATCCTCCGATAACAAAGAGAAAGAAGCTTTCTGAGAAACTTCTTTGTGTTCTGTGAAATCATCTCACAGAGTTACAGCTTTCCCTTCAAGAAGCCTTTCGCTAAGACAGTTCTTGTGGAATTGGCAAAGTGATATTTGGAAGGCCATAGAGGGCAATGGTGAGAAAGGAAATATCCTCCGATGAAATCTGGAAAGAAGCTTTCTGAGAAACTGCTTAGTGTTCTGTTAATTCATCTCACAGAGTTACATCTGTATTTTGTGAATCTCTTTGCTAGCCTTATTTCTGTGATATCTGAGAACAGATATTTCGGATCCCTTTGAAGACTATAGGGCCAAAGGAAATATCCTCCGATAACAAAGAGAAAGAAGCTTTCTGAGAAACTTCTTTGTGTTCTGTGAAATCATCTCACAGAGTTACAGCTTTCCCCTCAAGAAGCCTTTCGCTAAGGCAGTTCTTGTGGAATTGGCAAAGTGATATTTGGAAGGCCATAGAGGGCTATGGTGAAAAAGGAAATATCCTCCGATGAAATCTGGAAAGAAGCTTTCTGAGAAACTGCTTAGTGTTCTGTTAATTCATCTCACAGAGTTCCATCTGTATTTCGTGGATCTCTTTGCTAGCCTTATTTCTGTGGAATCTGTGAACAGATATTTCCTTTCCCTTTGAAGACAATTGGGCCAAAGGAAATATCCTCCGATAACAAAGAGAAAGAAGCTTTCTGAGAAACTTCTTTGTTTTCTGTGAAATCATCTCAAAGAGTTACAGCTTTCCCCTCAAGAAGCCTTTCGCTAAGACAGTTCTTTTGGTATTGGCAAAGTGATATTTGGAAGCCCATAGAGGGCTATGGTGAAAGAGGAAATATCCTGCGATGAAATCTGGAAAGAAGCTTTCTGGGAAACTGCTTAGTGTTCTGTTAATTCATCTCACAGAGTTACGTCTCTATTTCGTGGATCTCTTTGCTAGCCTTATTTCTGTGGAATCTGAGAACAGATATTTCCTTTCCCTTTGAAGACTATAGGGCCAAAGTAAATATCCTCTGATAATAAAGAGAAAGAATCTTTCTGAGAAACTTCTTTGTGTTCTGTGAAATCATCTCACAGAGTTACAGCTTTCCCCACAAGAAGCCTTTCGCTAAGACCTTTCTTGTGGAATTGGAAAAGTGATATTTGGAAGCCCATAGAGGGCTATGGGGAAAAAGGAAATATCCTCCAAGGAAATCTGGAAAGAAGCTTTCTGAGAAACCGCTTAGTGTTCTCTTAATTCATCTCACAGAGTTACATCTGTATTTCGTGGATCTCTTTGCTAGCCTTATTTCGGTGGAATCTGAGAACAGATATTTCGGATCCCTTTGAAGACTATAGGGCCAAAGGAAATATCCTCCGATAACAAAGAGAAAGAAGCTTTCTGAGAAACTTCTTTGTGTTCTGTGAAATCGTCTCACAGAGTTACAGCTTTCGCCTCAAGAAGCCTTTCGCTAAGACAGTTCTTGTGCAATTGGAAAAGTGACATTTGGAAGCCCATAGAGGGCTATGGTGAAAAAGGAAATATCCTCCGATGAAATCTGGAAAGAAGCTTTCTGAGAAACTGCGTAGTGTTCTGTTAATTCATCTCGCAGATTTACATCTGTATTTCGTGGATCTCTTTGCTAGCCTTATTTCTGTGGAATCTGAGAACAGATATTTTGGATCCCTTTGAAGACTATAGGGCCAAAGGAAATATCCTCCGATAACAAAGAGAAAGAAGCTTTCTGAGAAACTTCTTTGTGTCTGTGAAATCATCTCACAGAGTTACAGCTTTCCCTTCAAGAAGCCTTTCGCTAAGACAGTTCTTGTGGAATTGGCAAAGTGATATTTGGAAGGCCATAGAGGGCAATGGTGAGAAAGGAAATATCCTCCGATGAAATCTGGAAAGAAGCTTTCTGAGAAACTGCTTAGTGTTCTGTTAATTCATCTCACAGAGTTACATCTGTATTTTGTGAATCTCTTTGCTAGCCTTATTTCTGTGATATCTGAGAACAGATATTTCGGATCCCTTTGAAGACTATAGGGCCAAAGGAAATATCCTCCGATAATAAAGAGAAAGAAGCTTTCTGAGAAACTTCTTTGTGTTCTGTGAAATCATCTCACAGAGTTACCCTCAAGAAGCGTTTCGCTAAGACAGTTCTTGTGGAATTTTCAAAGTGATATGTGGAAGCCCATAGAGGGCTATGGAGAAAAAGGAAATATCCTCCGATAAAATCTGGAAAGAAGCTTTCTGAGATACTGCTTAGTGTTCTTTTATTTCATCTCCCAGAGTTCATCTGTATTTTTGTATCTCTTTGCTAGACTTATTTCTGTGGAATCTGAGAAAAGACATTTCGGATACTTCTGAAGACTATAGGGCCAAAGGAAATATCCTCCGATAACAAAGAGAAAGAAGGTTTCTGAGAAACTTCTTTGTGTTTTGTGAAATCATCTCACAGAGTTTCAGCTTTCCCCTCAAGAAGCCTTTCGCTAAGACAGTTGTTGTGGAATTGGCAAAGTGACATTTGGAAGCCCATAGAGGGCTATGGTGAAAAACGAAATATCCTCCGTTGAAATCTGGAAAGAAGCTTTCTGAGAAACTGCTTAGTGTTCTGTTAATTCATCTCCCAGAGTTACATCTGTATTTCGTGGATCTCTTTGCTAGCCTTATTTCTGTGAAATCTGAGAACAGATATTTCGGATCCCTTTGAAGACTATAGGGCCAAAGGAAATATCCTCCGATAACAAAGAGAAGGAAGCTTTCTGAGAAACTTCTTTGTGTTCTGTGAAATCATCTCACAGAGTTAAAGCTTTCCCCTCAAGAAGCCTATCGCTAAGACAGTTCTTGTGGAATTGGCAAAGTGATATTTGGAAGCCCATAGAGGGCTATGGTGAAAAAGGAAATATCCTCCGATGAAATCTGAAAAGAAGCTTTCTGAGAAACTTCTTAGTCTTCTGTTAATTCATCTCCCAGAGTTACATCTGTATTTCGTGGAGCTCTTTCCTAGCCTTATTTCTGCGGAATCTGAGAACAGATATTTCGGATCCCATTGAAGACTATAGGGCCAAAGGAAATATCCTCCGATAACAAAGAGAAAGAAGTTTTCTGAGAAACTTCTTTGTGTTCTGTAAAATCATCTCACAGAGTTACAGCTTTCCCCTCAAGAAGCCTTTCGCTAAGACAGTTCTTGTTTAATTGGCAAAGTGATATTTGGAAGCCCATAGAGGGCTATGGTGAAAAAGGAAATATCCTCCGATGAAATCTGGAAAGAAGCTTTCTGAGAAAGTGCTTAGTGTTCTGTTAAGTCATCTCACAGAGTTACATCTGTATTTCGTGAATCTCTTTGCTAGCCTTATTTCTGTGGAATCTGACAACAGATATTTCGGATCCCTTTGAAGACTATAGGGCCAAAGGAAATACCCTCGATAACAAAGAGAAAGAAGCTTTCTGAGAAACTTCTTTGTGTTCTGTGAAATCATCTCACAGAGTTACAGCTTTCCCCTCAAGAAGCCTTTCGCTAAGACAGTTCTTGTGGAATTGGCAAAGTGATATTTGGAAGCCCATAGAGGGCTATGGAGAAAAACTAAATATCCTCCGATGAAATCTGGAAAGAGGCTTTCAGAGAAACTGCTTAGTGTTCTGTTAATTCATCTCCCAGAGTTACATCTGTATTTCGTGGATCTCTTTGCTAGCCTTATTTCTGTGGAATCTGAGAACAGACATTTCGGATTCCTTTGAAGACTATAGGGCCAAAGGAAATATCCTCCGATAACAAAGAGAAAGAAGCTTTCTGAGAAACTTCTTTGTGTTCTGTGAAATCATCTCACAGAGTTACAGCTTTCCCTTCAAGAAGCCTTTCGCTAAGGCAGTTCTTGTGGAATTGGCAAAGTGATATTTGGAAGCCCTTAGAGGGCTATGGAGAAATAGGAAATATCCTCCGATGAAATCTGGAAAGAAGCTTTCTGAGAAACTGCTTAGTGTTCTGTTAATTCATCTCACAGAGTTACATCTGTATTTCGTGGATCTCTTTGCTAGCCTTATTTCTGTGGAATCTGAAAACAGATATTTCGGATCCCTTTGAAGACTATAGGGCCAAAGGAAATATCCTCCGATAATAAATAGAAAGAAGCTTTCTGAGAAACTTCTTTGTGTTCTGTGAAATCATCTCACAGAGTTACCCTCAAGAAGCGTTTCGCTAAGACAGTTGTTGTGGAATTGGCAAAGTGATATGTGGAAGCCCGTAGCGGGCTATGGAGAAAAAGGAAATATCCTCCGATGAAATCTGTAAAGAAGCTTTCTGAGATACTGCTTAGTGTTCTTTTATTTCATCTCCCAGAGTTCATCTGTATTTTTGTATCTCTTTGCTAGACTTATTTCTGTGGAATCTGAGAAAAGATATTTCGGATACTTCTGAAGACTATAGGTCCAAAGGAAATATCCTCCGATAACAAAGAGAAAGAAGGTTTCTGAGAAACTTCTTTGTGTTCTGTGAAATCATCTCACAGAGTTTCAGCTTTCCCCTCAAGAAGCCTTTCGTTAAGACAGTTGTTGTGGAATTGGCAAAGTGACATTTGGAAGCCCATACAGGGCTATGGTGAAAAAGGAAATATCCTCCACTGAAATCTGGAAAGAAGCTTTCTGAGAAACTGCTTAGTGTTCTGTTAATTCATCTCCCAGAGTTACATCTGTATTTCGTGGATCTCTTTGCTAGCCTTATTTCTGTGAAATCTGAGAACAGATAATTCGGATCCCTTTGAAGACTATAGGGCCAAAGGAAATATCCTCCGATAACAAAGAGAAGGAAGCTTTCTGAGAAACTTCTTTGTGTTCTGTGAAATCATCTCACAGAGTTAAAGCTTTCCCCTCAAGAAGCCTTTCGCTAAGACAGTTCTTGTGGAATTGGCAAAGTGATATTTGGAAGCCCATAGAGGCCTATGGTGAAAAAGGAAATATCCTCCGATGAAATCTGAAAAGAAGCTTTCTGAGAAACTTCTTAGTCTTCTGTTAATTCATCTCCCAGAGTTACATCTGTATTTCGTGGAGCTCTTTCCTAGCCTTATTTCTGCGGAATCTGAGAACAGATATTTCGGATCCTATTGAAGACTATAGGGCCAAAGGAAATATCCTCCGATAACAAAGAGAAAGAAGTTTTCTGAGAAACTTCTTTGTGTTCTGTGAAATCATCTCACAGAGTTACAGCTTTCGCCTCAAGAAGCCTTTCGCTAAGACAGTTCTTGTTTAATTGGCAAAGTGATATTTGGAAGCCCATAGAGGGCTATTGTGAAAAAGGAAATATCCTCCGATGAAATCTGGAAAGAAGCTTTCTGAGAAAGTGCTTAGTGTTCTGTGAAGTCATCTCACAGAGATACATCTGTATTTCGTGAATCTCTTTGCTAGCCTTATTTCTGTGTAATCTGACAACAGATATTTCGGATCCCTTTGAAGACTATAGGGCCAAAGGAAATACCCTCGATAACAAAGAGAAAGAAGCTTTCTGAGAAACTTCTTTGTGTTCTGTGAAATCATCTCACAGAGTTACAGCTTTCCCCTCAAGAAGCCTTTCGCTAAGACAGTTCTTGTGGAATTGGCAAAGTGATATTTGGAAGCCCATAGAGGGCTATGGAGAAAAACTAAATATCCTCCGATGAAATCTGGAAAGAGGCTTTCAGAGAAACTGCTTAGTGTTCTGTTAATTCATCTCCCAGAGTTACATCTGTATTTCGTGGATCTCTTTGCTAGCCTTATTTCTGTGGAATCTGAGAACAGACATTTCGGATTCCTTTGAAGGCTATAGGGCCAAAGGAAATATCCTCCGATAACAAAGAGAAAGAAGCTTTCTGAGAAACTTCTTTGTGTTCTGTGAAATCATCTCACAGAGTTACAGCTTTCCCTTCAAGAAGCCTTTCGCTAAGGCAGTTCTTGTGGAATTGGCAAAGTGATATTTGGAAGCCCTTAGAGGGCTATGGAGAAATAGGAAATATCCTCCGATGAAATCTGGAAAGAAGCTTTCTGAGAAACTGCTTAGTGTTCTGTTAATTCATCTCACAGAGTTACATCTGTATTTCGTGGATCTCTTTGCTAGCCTTATTTCTGTGGAATCTGAAAACAGATATTTCGAATCCCTTTGAAGACTATAGGGCCAAAGGAAATATCCTCCGATAATAAAGAGAAAGAAGCTTTCTGAGAAACTTCTTTGTGTTCTGTGAAATCATCTCACAGAGTTACCCTCAAGAAGCGTTTCGCTAAGACAGTTGTTGTGGAATTGGCAAAGTGATATGTGGAAGCCCGTAGAGGGCTATGGAGAAAAAGGAAATATCCTCCGATGAAATCTGTAAAGAAGCTTTCTGAGATACTGCTTAGTGTTCTTTTATTTCATCTCCCAGAGTTCATCTGTATTTTTGTATCTCTTTGCTAGACTTATTTCTGTGGAATCTGAGAAAAGATATTTCGGATACTTCTGAAGACTATAGGTCCAAAGGAAATATCCTCCGATAACAAAGAGAAAGAAGGTTTCTGAGAAACTTCTTTGTGTTCTGTGAAATCATCTCACAGAGTTTCAGCTTTCCCCTCAAGAAGCCTTTCGCTAAGACAGTTCTTGTGGAATTGACAAAGTGATATTTGGAAGCCCAATGAGGGTTATGGACAAAAAGGAGATATCCTCCGATGAAATCTGGAAAGAAGCTTTCTGAGAAACTGCTTAGGGTTCTGTTAATTCATCTCACAGAGTTACATCTGTATTTCGTGAATCTCTTTGCTAGCCTTATTTCTGTGGAATCTGAGAACAGATATTTTGGATCCCTTTGAAGACTCTAGGGCCAAAGGAAATATCCTCCGATAACAAAGAGAAAGAAGCTTTCTGAGAAACTTCTTTGTGTTCTGTGAAATCATCTCACAGAGTTACAACTTTCCCCTCAAGAAGCCTTTCGCTAAGACAGTTCTTGTGGAATTGGCAAAGTGATATTTGGAAGCCCATAGTGGGCTATGTTGAAAAAGGAAATATCCTCCGATGAAATCTGTCAAGAAGCTTTCAGAGAAACTGCTTAGTGTTCTGTTAATTCATCTCACAGAGTTACATCTGTATTTCGTGGATCTCTTTGCTAGCCTTATATCTGTGGAATCTGAGAACAGATATTTCGGATCCCTTTGAAGACTATAGGGCCAAAGGAAATATCCTCCGATAACAAAGAGAAAGAAGCTCTCTGGGAAACATCTTTGTGTTCTTTGAAATCATCTCACAGAGTTACACGTTTCCCCTCAAGAAGCCTTTCGCTAATACAGTTCTTGTCGAATTGGCAAAATGATATAGGAAGCCCGTAGAGGGCTATGGTGTAAAAGGAAATATCCTCCGATGAAATCTGGAAAGAAGCTTTCTGAGAAACTGCTCAGTGTTCTGTTAATTCATCTCACAGAGTTACATCTGTATTTCGTGGATCTCTTTGCTAGCCTTATTTCTGTGGAATCTGAGAACAGATATTTCGGATCCCTTTGAAGACTATAGGGCCAAAGGAAATATCCTCCGATAACAAAGAGAAAGAAGATTTCTGAGAAACTTCTTTGTGTTCTGTGAAATCATCTCACAGTGTTACAGCTTTCCCCTCAAGAAGCCTTTCGCTAAGACAGATCTTGTGGAATTGGCAAAGTAATATTTGGAAGCCCATAGAGGGCTATGGAGAAAAAGAAATATCCTCCTTTGAAATCTGGAAAGAAGCTTTCTGAGAAACTGCTTAGTGTTCTGTTAAATCATCTCACAGAGTTACATCTGTATTTCGTGGATCTCTTTGCTAGCCTTATTTCTGTGGAATCTGAGAACACATATTTACTTTCCCTTTGAAGACTATAGGGCCAAAGGAAATATGCTCCGATAACAAAGAGAAAGAAGCTTTCTGAGAAACTTCTTTGTGTTCTGAGAAATCATCTCACAGAGCTACAGCTTTCCAATCTAGTACCCTTTCGCTAAGACAGATATTGTGGAATTGGCAAAGTGATATTTGGAAGCCCATAGAGGGCTATGGTGAAAAAGGAAATATCCTACGATGAAATCTGTATAGAAGCTTTCTGAGAAACTGCTTAGTGTTCTGTTAATTCATGTCACAGAGTTACATCTGTATTTCGTGGATCTCTTTGCTAGCCTTATTTCTGTGGAATCTGAGAACAGATATTTTGGATCCCTTTGAAGACTCTAGGGCCAAAGGAAATATCCTCCGATAACAAAGAGAAAGAAGCTTTCTGGGAAACTTCTTTGTGTTCTGTGAAATCATCTCACAGAGTTACAGCTTTCCCCTCAAGAAGCCTTTCGCTAAGACAGTTCTTGTGGAATTGGCAAAGTGATATTTGGAAGCCCATAGAGGGCTATGGTGAAAAAGGAAATATCCTCCGATGAAATCTGGAAAGAAGCTTTCTGATAAACTGCTTAGTGTTCTGTTAATTCATCTCACAGAGTTACATCTGTATTTCGTGGATCTCTTTGCTAGCCTTATTTCTGTGCAATCTGAGAACAGATATTTCCTTTCCCTTTGAAGACTATAGGGACAAAGGAAATATCCTCCAATAACAAAGGGAAAGAAGCTTTCTGAGAAACTTCTTTGTGTTTGAGAAATCATCTAACAGAGTTACAGCTTTCCCCTCAAGAAGCCTTTCGCTAAGACAGTTCTTGTGGAATTGGCAAAGTGATATTTGAAAGCCCAAAGATGGCCATGGAGAAAAAGGAAATATACTCCGATGAAATCTGGAAATAAGCTTTCTGAGAAACTGCTTAGTGTTCTGTTAATTCACCTCCCAGAGTTATATCTGTATTTCGTGGATCTCTTTGCTAGCCTTATTTCTGTGGAATCTGAGAACAGATATTTCCTTTCCCTTTGAAGACTATAGGGCCAAAGGAAATATCCTCCGATAACAAAGAGAAAGAAGCTTTCTGAGAAACTTCTTTGTGTTCTGTGAAATCATCTCAGAGAGTTACAGCTTTCCCCTCAAGAAGCCTTTCGCTAAGACACTTCTTGTGGAATTGGCAAAGTGATATTTGGAAGCCCCTAGAGGGCTCTGGTGAAAAAGGAAATATCCTCCAATGAAATCTGGAAAGAAGCTTCCTGAGAAACTGCTTAGCGTTCTGTTAATTCATCTCACAGAGTTACATCTGTATTTCGTGGATGTCTTTGCTAGCCTTATTTCTGTGGAATCTGAGAACAGATATTTCGGATCGCTTTGAAGACTATAGGGCCAAAGGAAGTATCCTCCGATAACAAAGAGAAAGAAGCTTTCTGAGAAACTTCTTTGTGTTCTGTGAAATCGTCTCACAGAGTTACAGCTTTCCCCTCAAGAAGCCTTTCCCTAAGACAGTTCTTGTGGAATTGGCAAAGTGATATTTGGAAGCCCAGAGAGGGCTATGGTGAAAAAGGAAATATCCTCCGATGAATTCTGGAAAGAAGCTTTCTGAGAATCTGCTTAGTGTTCTGTTAATTCATCTCACAGAGTTACATCTGTATTTCGTGGATATCTCTGCTAGCCTTATTTCTGTGGAATCTGAGAACAAATATTTCGGATCCCTTTGAAGACTATAGGTCCAAAGGAAATATCCTCCGATAACAAAGAGAAAGAAGCTTTCTGAGAGACTTCTTTGTGTTCTGTGGAAACATCTCACAGAGTTAAAGCTTTCCCCTCAAAAAGCCTTTCGCTAACACAGTTCTTGTGGAATTGGCAAAGTGTTATTTGGAAGCCCATAGAGGGCTACGGTGAAAAAGGAAATATCCTCCGATGAAATCTGGAAAGAAGCTTTCTAGAAACTACTTAGTGTTCTGTTAATTCATCTCGCACAGTTACATCTGCATTTCGTGGATCTTTTTGGAAGCCTAATTTCTGAGGAATCTGACAACAGATATTTCGGATCCTTTTGAAGACTATAGTGCCAAAGGAAATATCCTCTGATAACAAAGAGAAAGAAGCTTTCTGAGAAACATCTTTGTGTTCTGTGAAATCATCTCACAGAGTTTCAGCTTTCCCCTCACGAAGCCTTTCGCTAAGAGAGTTCTTGTGGAATTGGCAAAGTGATATTTGGAAGCCCCTAGAGGGATATGGTGAGAGAGGAAATATCCTCCGATGAAATCTGGAAAGAAGCTTTCTGAGAAACTGCTTAGTGTTCTGTTAATTCATCTCAAAGATTTACATCTGCATTTCGTGGATCTCTTGGCTAGTCTTATTTCTTTGGAATCTGACAACAGATATTTCGGATACCTTTGAAGACTATAGGGCCAAAGGAAATATCCTCCGATAACAAAGAGAAAGAAGCTTTCAGAGAAACTTCTTTGTGTTCTGTGAAATCATCTCACAGAGTTACAGCTTTCCCCTCAAGAAGCCTTTCGCTAAGACAGTTCTTGTGGAATTGGCAACGTGATATTTGGAAGCCCATAGAGGGCTATGGTTTAAAAGGAAATATCCTCCGATGAAATCTGGAAAGAAGGTTTCTGAAAAACTGATTAGTGTTCTGTTAATTCATCTCACAGAGTTACATCTGTATTTCGTGGGTCTCTTTGCTAGCCTTATTTCTGTGGAATCTGACAACAGATATTTCCTTTCCCTTTGAAGACTATAGGGCCAAAGGAAATATCCTCCGATAACAAAGAGAAAGAAGCTTTCTGAGAAACTTCTTTGTGTTCTGTGAAATCATCTCACAGAGTTACAGCTTTCCCCTCAAGAAGCCTTTCGCTAAGACAGTTCTTGTGTAATTGGCAAAGTGATATTTGGAAGCCCTTAGAGGGCTATGGTGAAAAAGGAAATATCGTCCGATGAAATCTGGAAAGAAGCTTTCTGAGAAACTGCTTAGTGTTCTGTTAATTCATCTCACAGTGTTACATCTGTATTCCGTGGATCTCTTTGCTAGCCTTATTTCTGTGGAATCTGAGAACACATATTTCCTTTCCCTTTGAAGAGTATAGGGCCAAAGGAAATATCCTCCGATAACAAAGAGAAAGAAGCTTTCTGAGAAACTTCTTTGTGTTCTGTGAAATCATCTCAAAGAGTTACAGCTTTCCCCTCAAGAAATCTTTCCTAAGACAGTTCTTGTGGAATTGGCAAAGTGATATTTGGAAGCCCATAGAGGGCTATGGTGAAAAGGGAAATTTCCTCCGATGAAATCTAAAAAAAAGCTTTCTGAGAAACTGCTTAGTGTTCTGTTAATTCATCTCCCAGGGTTACATCTGCGTTTCGTGGATCACTTTGCTAGTCTTCTTTCTGTGGAATCTGACAACAGATATTTCTGATCCCTTTGAAGACTATAGGGCCAAAGGAAATATCCTCCGATTACAAAGAGATAGAAGCTTTCTGAGAAACTTCTTAGTGTTCTGTGAAATCATCTCAGAGAGTTACAGCTTCCCCCTCAAGAAGCCTTTTGCTAAGACACTTCTTGTGGAATTGGCAAAGTGATATTTGGAAGCCCATAGAGGGCAATGGTGAAAAGGGAAATATCCTCCGATGAAATCTGTAAAGAAGCTTTCAGAGAAACTGCTTAGTGTTCTGTTAATTCATCTCACAGAGTTACATCTGTATTTCGTGGATCTCTTTGCTAGCCTTATTTCTGTGGAATCTGAGAACAGATATTTCCTTTTCCTTTGAAGACTATAGGGCCAAAGGAAATATCCTCCGATAACAAAGAGAAAGAAGCTTTCTGGGAAACTTCTTTGGGTTCTGTGAAATCATCTCACAGAGTTACACCTTTCCCCTCAAGAAGCTTTTCGCTAAGACAGTTCTTGTGGAATTTTCAAAGTGATATTAGGAATCCCATAGAGGTCTATGGTGTAAAAGGAAATATTCTCCGATGAAATCTGGAAAGAAGCTTTCTGAGAAACTGCTTAGTGTTCTGTTAATTCATCTCACAGAGTTACATCTGTATTTCGTGGATCTCTTTGCTAGCCTTATTTCTGTGGAATCTGAGAACAGATATTTTGGATCCCTTTGAAGATTATAGGGCCAAAGGAAATATCCTCCGATAACAAAGAGAAAGAAGCTTTCTGAGAAACTTCTTTGTGTTCTGTGAAATATTCGCACAGAGTTACAGATTTCCCCTCAAGAAGCCTTTCGCTAAGACAGTTCTTGTGGAATTGACAAAGTGATATTTGGAAGCCCAATGAGGGTTATGGACAAAAAGGAGATATCCTCCGATGAAATCTGGAAAGAAGCTTTCTGAGAAACTGCTTAGGGTTCTGTTAATTCATCCCACAGAGTTACATCTGTATTTCGTGAATCTCTTTGCTAGTCTTATTTCTGTGGAATCTGAGAACAGATATTTTGGATCCCTTTGAAGACTCTAGGGCCAAAGGAAATATCCTCCGACAACAAAGAGAAAGAAGCTTTCTGAGAAACTTCTTTGTGTTCTGTGAAATCATCTCACAGAGTTACAGCTTTCCCCTCAGAAGCCTTTCGCTAAGACAGTTCTTGTGGAATTGGCAAAGTGATATTTCGAAACCTTAGAGGGCTATGGTGAAAAAGGAAATATCCTCCGATGAAATCTGGAAAGAAGCTTTCAGAGAAACTGCTTAGTGTTCCGTTAATTCATCTCAGAGGGTTACATCTGTATTTCGTGGATCTCTTTGCTAGCCTTATTTCTGTGGAATCTGACAACAGATATTTCGGATCCCTTTGAAGACTATAGGGCCAAAGGAAATATCCTTCGATAACAAAGAGAAAGAAGCTTTCTGAGAAACTTCTTTGTGTTCTGAGAAATCAACTCACAGAGCTACAGCTTTCCAATCTAGTACTCTTTCGCTAAGACAGATCTTGTGGAATTGGCAAAGTGATATTTGGAAGCCCATAGAGGGCTATGGTGAAAAAGGAAATATCCTGCGATGAAATCTGTATAGAAGCTTTCTGGAAAACTGCTTAGTGTTCTGTTAATTCATCTCACAGAGTTACATCTGTATTTCGTGGATCTCTTTGCTAGCCTTATTTCTGTGGAATCTGAGAACAGATATTTCGGATCCCTTTGAAGACTATAGGTGCAGAGGAAATATCCTCCGATAACAAAGAGAAAGAAGCTTTCTGGGAAACTTCTTTGTGTTCTGTGAAATCATCTCAAAGAGTTACAGCTTTCCCCTCAAGAAGCCTTTCCCTTAGACAGTTCTTGTGGAATTGACAAAGTGATATTAGGAAGCCCATAGAGGGCTATGGTGTAAAAGGAAATATCCTCCGATGAAATCTGGAAAGAAGCTTTCTGAGAAACTGCTTAGTGTTCTGTTAATTCATCTCACAGTGTTACATCTGTATTTCGTGGATCTCTTTGCTAGCCTTATTTCTGTGGAATCTGAGAACAGATATTTCGGATCCCTTTGAAGATTATAGGGCCAAAGGAAATATCCTCCGATAAAAAAGAGAAAGAAGCTTTCTGAGAAACTTCTTTGTGTTCTGTGAAATCATCTCACAAAGTTACAGCTTTCCCCTCAAGAAGCCTTTCGCTAAGACAGTTCTTGTGGAATTGACAAAGTGATATTTGGAAGCCCAATGAGGGTTTTGGATAAAAAGGATCTATCCTCCGATGAAATCTGGAAAGAAGCTTCCTGAGAAACTGCTTAGTGTTCTGTTATTTCATCTCACAGAGTTACATCTGTATTTCGTGGATCTCTTTGCTAGCCTTATTTCTGTGGAATCTGAGAACAGATAATTCGGATCCCTTTGAAGACTATAGGGCCAAAGGAAATATCCTCCGATTACAAAGAGAAAGAAGCTTGCTGAGAAACTTCTTTGGCCTTTGAGAAATCATCTCACAGAGCTACAGCTTTCCAATCAAGTACCCTTTCGCTAAGACAGTTCTTGTGGAATTGGCAAAGTGATATTTGGAAGCCCATAGAGGGCTATGGTGAAAAAGGAAATATCCTCCGATGAAATCTGGAAAGAAGCTTTCTGAGAAACTGCTTAGTGTTCTGTTAATTCATCTCACAGAGTTACATCTGTATTTCGTGAATCTCTTTGCTAGCCTTATTTCTGTGGAATCTGAGAACAGATATTTTGGATCCCTTTGAAGACTCTAGGGCCAAAGGAAATATCCTCCGATAACAAAGAGAAAGAAGCTTTCTGAGAAACTTCTTTGTGTTCTGTGAAATCATCTCACAGAGTTACAACTTTCCCCTCAAGAAGCCTTTCACTAAGACAGTTCTTGTGGAATTGGCAAAGTGATATTTGGAAGCCCATAGAGGGCTATGGAGAAAAAGGAAATATCCTCCGGTGAAATCTGGAAAGAAGCTTTCTGAGAAACTGCTTAGTGTTCTGTTAATTCATCTCACAGAGTTGCATCTGCATTTAATGGATCTCTTTGCAAGCCTTATTTCTGTGGAATCTGAGAACACATATTTACTTTCCCTTTGAAGACTATAGGGCCAAAGGAAATATCCTCCGATAACAAACAGAAAGAAGCTTTCTGAGAAACTTCTTTTTGTTCTGAGTAATCGTCTAACTGAGCTACAGCTTTCCCCTCAAGAAGCCTTTCGCTAAGACAGTTTTTGTGGAATTGGCAAATTGATATTTGGAAGCCCATAGTTGGCTATGTTGAAAAAGGAAATATCCTCCGATGAAATCTGTCAAGAAGCTTTCAGAGAAACTGCTTAGTGTTCTCTTAATTCATCTCACAGAGTTACATCTGTATTTCGTGGATCTCTTTGCTAGCCTTATATCTGTGGAATCTGAGAACAGATATTTCGGATCCCTTTGAAGACTATAGGGCCAAAGGAAATATCCTCCGATAACAAAGAGAAAGAAGCTCTCTGGGAAACATCTTTGTGTTCTTTGAAATCATCTCACAGAGTTACACGTTTCCCCTCAAGAAGCCTTTCGCTAATACAGTTCTTGTCGAATTGGCAAAGTGATATAGTAAGCCCGAAGAGGGCTATGGTGTAAAAGGAAATATCCTCCGATGAAATCTGGAAAGAAGCTTTCTGAGAAACTGCTTAGTGTTCTGTTAATTCATCTCACAGAGTTACATCTGTATTTCGTGGATCTCTTTGCTAGCCTTATTTCTGTGCAATCTGAGAACAGATATTTCCTTTCCCTTTGAAGACTATAGGGACAAAGGAAATATCCTACAATAACAAAGGGAAAGAAGCTTTCTGAGATACTTCTTTGTGTTTGAGAAATCATCTCACAGAGTTACAGCTTTCCCCTCAAGAAGCCTTTCGCTAAGACAGTTCTTGTGGAATTGGCAAAGTGATATTTGAAAGCCCAAAGATGGCCATGGAGAAAAAGGAAATATACTCCGATGAAATCTGGAAATAAGCTTTCTGAGAAACTGCTTAGTGTTCTGTTAATTCACCTCCCAGAGTTATATCTGTATTCCGTGGATCTCTTTGCTAGCCTTATTTCTGTGGAATCTGAGAACAGATATTTCCTTTCCCTTTGAAGACTATAGGGCCAAAGGAAATATCCTCCGATAACAAAGAGAAAGAAGCTTTCTGAGAAACTTCTTTGTGTTCTGTGAAATCATCTCAGAGAGTTACAGCTTTCCCCTCAAGAAGCCTTTCGCTAAGACACTTCTTGTGGAATTGGCAAAGTGATATTTGGAAGCCCCTAGACGGCTCTGGTGAAAAAGGAAATATCCTCCAATGAAATCTGGAAAGAAGCTTCCTGAGAAACTGCTTAGCGTTCTGTTAATTCATCTCACAGAGTTACATCTGTATTTCGTGGATGTCTTTGCTAGCCTTATTTCTGAGGAATCTGAGAACAGATATTTCGGATCGCTTTGAAGACTATAGGGCCAAAGGAAGTATCCTCCGATAACAAAGAGAAAGAAGCTTTCTGAGAAACTTCTTTGTGTTCAGTGAAATCGTCTCACAGAGTTACAGCTTTCCCCTCAAGAAGCCTTTCCCTAAGACAGTTCTTGTGGAATTGGCAAAGTGATATTTGGAAGCCCAGAGAGGGCTATGGTGAAAAAGGAAATATCCTCCGATGAATTCTGGAAAGAAGCTTTCTGAGAATCTGCTTAGTGTTCTGTTAATTCATCTCACAGAGTTACATCTGTATTTCGTGGATATCTCTGCTAGCCTTATTTCTGTGGAATCTGAGAACAAATATTTCGGATCCCTTTGAAGACTATAGGTCCAAAGGAAATATCCTCCGATAACAAAGAGAAAGAAGCTTTCTGAGAGACTTCTTTGTGTTCTGTGAAAACATCTCACAGAGTTAAATCTTTCCCCTCAAAAAGCCTTTCGCTAACACAGTTCTTGTGGAATTGGAAAGTGTTATTTGGAAGCCCATAGACTGCTATGGTGAAAAAGGAAATATCCTCCGATGAAATCTGGAAAGAAGCTTTCTAGAAACTGCTTAGTGTTCTGTTAATTCATCTCGCAGAGTTACATCTGCATTTCGTGGATCTTTTTGGAAGCCTAATTTCTGAGGAATCTGACAACAGATATTTCGGATCCTTTTGAAGACTATAGTGCCAAAGGAAATATCCTCTGATAACAAAGAGAAAGAAGCTTTCCGAGAAACATCTTTGTGTTCTGTGAAATCATCTCACAGAGTTTCAGCTTTCCCCTCAAGAAGCCTTTCGCTAAGAGAGTTCTTGTGGAATTGGCAAAGTGATATTTGGAAGCCCCTAGAGGGATATGGTGAGAAAGGAAATATCCTCCGATGAAATCTGGAAAGAAGCTTTCTGAGAATCTGCTTAGTGTTCTGTTAATTCATCTCAAAGATTTACATCTGCATTTCGTGGATCTCTTGGCTAGTCTTATTTCTTTGGAATCTGACAACAGATATTTCGGATCCCTTTGAAGACTATAGGGCCAAAGGAAATATCCTCCGATAACAAAGAGAAAGAAGCTTTCTGAGAAACTTCTTTGTGTTCTGTGAAATCATCTCACAGAGTTACACTTTCCCCTCAAGAAGACTTTCGCTAAGACAGTTCTTGTGGAATTTGGAAAGTGATATTTGGAAGCCCATAGTGGGCTATGGTGAAAAAGGAAATATTCTCCGATGAAATCTGGAAAGAAGCTTTCTGAGAAACTGCTTAGTGTTCTGTTAATTCATCTCAGAGTTACATCTGTATTTCGTGGATCTCTTTGCTAGTCTTATTTCTGTGGAATCTGAGAACAGATATTTCCTTTCCCTTTGAAGACTATAGGAATAAAGGAAATATCCTCCGATAACAAAGAGAAAGAAGATTTCTGAGAAACTTCTTTGTGTTCTGTGAAATCATCTCACAGAATTACAGCTTTCCCCTCAAGAAGACTTTCGCTAAGACAGTTCTTGTGTAATTGGCAAAGTGATATTTGGATGCCCATAGAGGGCTATGGAGAAAAAGGAAATATCCTCCGATGAAATCTGGAAAGAAGCTTTCTGAGAAACTCCTTAGTGTTCTGTTACTTCATCTCACAGAGTTACATCTGTATTTCGTGGATCTCTTTGCTAGACTTATTTCTGTGAAATCTGACAACAGATATTTCGGATCCCTTTGAAGACTATAGGGCCAAAGGAAATACTCTCCATTAACAAAGAGAAAGAAGCTTTCTGAGAAGCTTCTTTGTGTTCTGTGAAATCATCTCACAGAGTTACAGCTTTCCCCTCAAGAAGCCTTTCGCTAAGAAAGTTCTTGAGAATTGGCAAAGTGATAATTGGAAGCCCATAGTTGGCTATGGTGAAAAAGGAAATATCCTCCAATGAAATCTGGAAAGAAGCTTTCTGAGAAACTGCTTAGTGTTCTGTTAATTCATCTCACAGAGTTATATCTGTATTTCGTGGATCTTTTTGCTAGCCTTATTCCTGTGGTTCTGAGAACAGATATTTCGGATCCCTTTGAAGACTATAGGGCCAAAGAAAATATCCTCCGATAACAAAGAGAAAGAAGCTTTCTGAGAAACTTCTTTGTGTTCTGTGAAATCATCTCACAGAGGTACAGCTTTCCCCTCAAGAAGCCTTTCGCTCAGACAGTTCTTGTGGAATTGGCAAAGTGATATTTGGAAGCCCATAGAGGGCAAAGATGAAAAAGGAAATATCCTCAGATGAAATCTGGAAAGAAGCCTTCTGAGAAACTGCTTAGTGTTCTGTTAATTCATCTCGCAGAGTTACATCTGTATTTCGTGGATCTCTTTGCTAGCCTTATTTTTGTGGAATCTGAGAACAGATATTTCGGATCCCTTTGAAGACTATAGGGCCAAAGAAAATATCCTCCGATAATAAAGAGAAAGTAGCTTTCTGAGAAACTTCTTTGTGTTCTGTGAAATCATCTCACAGAGTTACAGCTTTCCCCTCAAGAAGCCTTTCGTTAAGACCGTTCTTGTGGAATTGGCAAAGTGATATTTGGAAGCCCATAGAGGGCTATGGTGAAAAAGGAAATATCCTCCGATGAAATCTGGAAAGAAGCTTTCTGAGAAACTGCTTAGTATTCTGTTAATTCATCTCACAGAGTTACATCTGTATTTCGTGGATCTCTTTGCTAGACTTATTTCCGTGGAAACTGACAACAGATATTTCGGATCCCTTTGAAGGCTATAGGGCCAAAGGAAATACTCTCCATTAACAAAGAGAAAGAAGCTTTCTAAGAAACTTCTTTGTGTTCTGTGAAATCATCTCACAGAGTTACAGCTTTCCCCTCAAGAAGCCTTTCGCTAAGACAGTTCTTGTGGAATTGGCAATGTGATATTTTGAAGCCCATAGAGGGCTATGGTAAAAAAGGAAATATCCTCCGATGAAATCTGGAAAGAAGCTTTCTGAGAAACTGCTTAGTGTTCTTTTAATTCATCTCACAGAGTTATATCTGTATTGCGTTGATCTCTTTGCTAGCCTTATTTCTGTGGAATCTGAGAACAGATATTTCGGATCTCTTTGAAGACTATAGGGCCAAAGAAAATATCCGCCGATAACAAAGAGAAAGAAGCTTTCTGAGAAACTTCTTGGTGTTTTGTGAAATCAGCTCACAGAGTTACAGCTTTCCCCTAAAGAAGCCTTTCGCTAAGACAGTTCTTGGGGGATTGGCAAAGTGATATTTGCAAGCCCTTAGTGGGCTATGGTGAAAAAGGAAATATCCTCCGATGAAATCGGGAAAGAAGCTTTCTGAGAAACTGCTTAATGTTCTGTTAACTCATCTCCCAGAGTTACATCTGTATTTCGTGGATCTCTTTGCTAGCCTTATTTCTGTGGAATCTGAGAACAGATATTTCCTTTCCCTTTGTAGACTATAGGGCCAAAGGAAATATCCTCCGATAATAAAGAGAAAGAAACTTTCTGAGAAACTTCTTTGTGTTCTGTGAAATCATCTCACAGAGGTACAGCTTTCCCCTGAAGAAGCCTTTCACTGAGACAGTTCTTGTGGAATTGGCAAAGTGATATTTGGAAGCCCATAGAGGGCTATGGTGAAAAAGGAAATATCCTCAGATGAAATATGGAAAGAAGTTTTCTGAGAAACTGCTTAGTGTTCTGTTAATTCATCTCGCAGAGTTACATCTGTATTTCTTGGATCTCTTTGCTAGCCTTATTTCTGTGGAATCTGAGAACAGATAATACCTTTCCCTTTGTAGACTATAGGGCCAAAGGAAATATCCTCCGATAACAAAGAGAAAGAAGCTTTCTGAGAAACTTCTTTGTGTTCTGTGAAATCATCTCACAGAGTTACAGCTTTCCACACAAGAAGCCTTTCGCTAAGACTGTTCTTGTGGAATTGGCAAAGTGCTATTTGGAAGCCCATAGAGGGCTATGGTGAAAAAGGAAATATCCTCCGATGAAATCTGGAAAGAAGCTTTCTGAGAAACTGCTTAGTGTTCTGTTAATTCATCTCACAGAGTTACATCTGTATTTCGTGAATCTCTTTGCTAGCCTTATTTCTGTGGAATCTGAGAACAGATATTTCCTTTCCCTTTGAAGACTATAGGGCTAAGAGAAATATCCTCCGATAACAAAGAGAAAGAAGCTTTCTGAGAAACTTCTTTCTGTTCTGTGAAATCATCTCCCAGAGTTACAGCTTTCCCCTCAAGAAGCCTTTCGCTAAGACAGTTCTTGTGGAATTTGCAAAGTGATATTGCAATCCCATAGAGGGCTATATTGAAAAAGGAAATATCCTCCGATGAAATCTGGAAGGAAGCTTTCTGAGAAAGTGCTTAATGTTCTGTTAATTCATCTCCCAGAGTTACATCTGTATTTCGTGGATCTCTTTGCTAGCCTTATTTCTGTGGAATCTGAGAACAGATATTTCGGATCCCTTTGAAGTCTATAGGGCCAAAGGAAATATCCTCCGATAACAAAGAGAAAGAAGCTTTCTGAGAAACTTCTTTGTGTTCTGTGAAATCATCTCACAGAGTTACAGCTTTCCCCTCAAGAAGCCTTTCGATAAGACAGTTCTTGTGGAATTGGCAAAGTGATAATTGGAAGCCCATAGAGGACTATGGTGATAAAGGAAATATCCTCCGATGAAATCTGGAAAGAAGATTTCTGAGATACTGCTTAATGTTCTATTAACTCAACTCCCAGAGTTACATCTGTATTTCGTGGATCTCTTTGCTAGCCTTATTTCTGTGGAATCTGAGAACAGATATTTCGGATCCCTTTGAAGTCTATAGGGCCAAAGGAAATATCCTCCGATAACAAAGCGAAACAAGCTTTCTGAGAAACTTCTTTGTGTTCTGTGAAATCATCTCACAGAGTTACAGCTTTCCGCTCAAGATGCCGTTCACTAAGACAGTTCTTGTGGAATTGGCAAAGTGATATTTGGAAGCCCATAGAGAGCTATGGTGAAAAAGGAAGTATCCTCTGATGAAATCTGGAAAGAAGCTTTCTGAGAAACTGCTTAGTGTTCTGTTAATTCATCTCACAGAGTTACATCTGTATTTCGTGGATCTCTTTGCTAGCCTTATTTCTGTGGAATCTGATTATAGATATTTCAGATCCCTTTGAAGACTATAGGGCCAAAGGATAAATCCTCCGCTAACAAAGAGAAAGAAGCTTTCTGAGAAACTTCTTTGTGTTCTGTGAAATCACCTCACAGAGTTACAGCTTTTCCCTCAAGAAGCCTTTCGCTAAGACAGTTCTTGTGGAATTTGCAAAGTGATATTTGGAAGCCCATAGAGGGCTATGGTGAAAAAGGAAATATCCTCCGATGAAATCTGGAAAGAAGCTTTCTGAGAAACTGCTTAGTATTCTGTTAATTCATCTCACAGAGTTACATCTGCATTTCGTGGATCTCTTTGCTAGACTTATTTCCGTGGAAACTGACAACAGATATTTCGGATCCCTTTGAAGGCTATAGGGCCAAAGGAAATACTCTCCATTAACAAAGAGAAAGAAGCTTTCTAAGAAACTTCTTTGTGTTCTGTGAAATCATCTCACAGAGTTACAGCTTTCCCCTCAAGAAGCCTTCGCTAAGACAGTTCTTGTGGAATTGGCAAAGTGATATTTGGAAGCCCATAGAGGGCTATGGTAAAAAAGGAAATATCCTCCAATGAAATCTGGAAAGAAGCTTTCTGAGAAACTGCTTAGTGTTCTTTTAATTCATCTCACAGAGTTATATCTGTATTGCGTTGATCTCTTTGCTAGCCTTATTTCTGTGGAATCTGAGAACAGATATTTCGGATCCCTTTGAAGACTATAGGGCCAAAGAAAATATCCGCCGATAACAAAGAGAAAGAAGCTTTCTGAGAAACTTCTTGGTGTTTTGTGAAATCATCCCACAGAGTTACAGCTTTCCCCTAAAGAAGCCTTTCGCTAAGACAGTTCTTGGGGAATTGGCAAAGTGATATTTGCAAGCCCTTAGTGGGCTATGGTGAAAAAGGAAATATCCTAAGATGAAATCTGGAAAGAAGCTTTCTGAGAAACTGCCTGGTGTTCTGTAAATGCATCTCACAGAGTTACATCTGTATTTCGTGGGTCTCTTTGCTAGCCCTATTTCTGTGAAATCTGAGAACAAATATTTCGGATCCCTTTGAAGACTGTAGGGCCAAATGAAATATCCTCCGATAACAAAGAGAAAGAAGCTTTCTGAGAAACTTCTTTGTGTTCTGTGAAATCATCTCACAAAGTTAGAGCTTTCCCTTCAAGAAGCCTTTCGCTAAGACAGTTCTTGTGGAATTGGCAAAGTGATATTTGGAAGGCCATAGAGGGCTATGGTGAAAAAGGAAATATCCTCCGATGAAATCTGGAAAGAAGCTTTCTGAGAAACTGCTCAGTGTTCTGTTAATTCATCTCCCAGTGTTACATCTGTATTTCGTGGATCTCTTTGCTAGCCTTATTTCAGTGGAATCTGACAACAGATGTTGCGGATCCCTTTGAAGACTAGAGGGCCAAAGGAAATATCCTCCGATAACAAAGAGAAAGAAGCTTTCTGAGAAACTTCTTTGTGTTCTGTGAAATCATCTCACAGAGTTACAGCTTTCCCCTCAAGAAGCCTTTCGCTAAGACAGTTCTTGTGGAATTGGCAAAGTGATAATTGGAAGCCCATAGAGGACTATGGTGATAAAGGAAATATCCTCCGATGAAATCTGGAAAGAAGCTTTCTGAGAAACTGCTTAATGTTCTGTTAACTCATCTCCCAGAGTTACATCTGTATTTCGTGGATCTCTTTGCTAGCCTTATTTCTGTGGAATCTGAGAACAGATATTTCGGATCCCTTTGAAGTCTATAGGACCAAAGTAAATATCCTCCGATAACAAAGAGAAAGAAGCTTTCTGAGAAACTTCTTTGTGTTCTGTGAAATCATCTCACAGAGTTACAGCTTTCCGCTCAAGATGCCTTTCACTAAGACAGTTCTTGTGGAATTGGCAAAGTGATATTTGGAAGCCCATAGAGAGCTAGGGTGAAAAAGGAAATATCCTCTGATGAAATCTGGAAAGAAGCTTTCTGAGAAACTGCTTAGTGTTCTGTTAATTCATCTCACAGAGTTACATCTGTATTTCGTGGATCCCTTTGCTAGCCTTATTTCTGTGGAATCTGATTATAGATATTTCGGATCCCTTTGAAGACTATAGGGCCAAAGGATAAATCCTCCGATAACAAAGAGAAAGAAGCTTTCTGAGAAACTTCTTTGTGTTCTGTGAAATCACCTCACAGAGGAACAGCTTTCCCCTCAAGAAGCCTTTCGCTAAGACAGTTCTTGTGGAATTTGCAAAGTGATATTTGGAAGCCCATAGAGGGCTATGGTGAAAAAGGAAATATCCTCCGATGAAATCTGGAAAGAAGCTTTCTGAGAAACTGCTTAGTGTTCTGTTAATTCATCTCACAGAGTTACATCTGTATTTCGTGGATCTCTTTGCTAGCCTTATTTCCGTGGAAACTGACAACAGATATTTCGGATCCCTTTGAAGGCTATATGGCCAAAGGAAATACTCTCCATTAACAAAGAGAAAGAAGCTTTCTAAGAAACTTCTTTGTGTTCTGTGAAATCATCTCACAGAGTTACAGCTTTCCCCTCAAGAAGCCTTTCGCTAAGACAGTTCTTGTGGAATTGGCAATGTGATATTTTGAAGCCCATAGAGGGCTATGGTAAAAAAGGAAATATCCTCCGATGAAATCTGGAAAGAAGATTTCTGAGAAACTGCTTAGTGTTCTTTTAATTCATCTCACAGAGTTATATCTGTATTGCGTTGATGTCTTTGCTAGCCTTATTTCTGTGGAATCTGAGAACAGATATTTCGGATCCCTTTGAAGACTATAGGGCCAAAGAAAATATCCGCCGATAACAAAGAGAAAGAAGCTTTCTGAGAAACTTCTTGGTGTTTTGTGAAATCATCCCACAGAGTTACAGCTTTCCCCTAAAGAAGCCTTTCGCTAAGACAGTTCTTGGGGAATTGGCAAAGTGATATTTGGAAGCCCGTAGTGGGCTATGGTGAAAAAGGAAATATCCTAAGATGAAATCTGGAAAGAAGCTTTCTGAGAAACTGCCTGGTGTTCTGTTAATGCATCTCACAGAGTTACATCTGTATTTCGTCGGTCTCTTTGCTAGCCCTATTTCTGTGAAATCTGAGAACAAATATTTCGGATCCCTTTGAAGACTGTAGGGCCAAATGAAATATCCTCCGATAACAAAGAGAAAGAAGCTTTCTGAGAAACTTCTTTGTGTTCTGTGAAATCATCTCACAAAGTTAGAGCTTTCCCTTCAAGAAGCCTTTCGCTAAGACAGTTCTTGTGGAATTGGCAAAGTGATATTTGGAAGGCCATAGAGGGCTATTTTGAAAAAGGAAATATCCTCCGATGAAATCTGGAAAGAAGCTTTCTGAGAAACTGCTCAGTGTTCTGTTAATTCATCTCCCAGTGTTACATCTGTATTTCGTGGATCTCTTTGCTAGCCTTATTTCAGTGGAATCTGACAACAGATGTTTCGGATCCCTATGAAGACTAGAGTGCCAAAGGAAATATCCTCCGATAACAAAGAGAAAGAAGCTTTCTGAGAAACTTCTTTGTGTTCTGTGAAATCATCTCACAGAGTTACAGCATTCACCGGAAGAAGCCTTTCGCTAAGAAAGTTCTTGTGGAATTGGCAAAGTGATAGTTGGAAGCCCATAGAGGGCTATGGTGAAAAAGGATATATCCTCCGATGAAATCTGGAAAGAGATTTCTGAGAAACTGCTTAGTGTTCTGTTAATTCATCTAACAGAGTTACACCTGTATTTCGTGGATCTCTTTGCTAGCCTTATTTTTGTGGATTCTGAGAACAGATATTTCGGATCCATTTGAAGACTATAGGGCCAAAGGAAATATCCTCCGATAACAAAGAGAAAGAAGCTTTCTGAGATACTTCTTCGTGTTCTGTGAAATCATCTCACAGAGTTACAGCTTTCCCCTCAAGAAGCCTTTCGCTAAGACAGTTCTTGTGGAATTGGCAAAGTGATATTTGGAAGCCCATAGAGGGCTATGGTGAAAAAGGAAATATCCTCAGGTGAAATCTGGAAAGAAGCTTGCTGAGAAACTGCTTAGTGTTCTGTTAATTCATCTCACAGAGTTACATCTGTATTTCCTGGATCTCTTTGCTAGCCTTATTTCTCTGAAACCTGAGAACAGATATTTCGGATCCCTTTGAAGACTCTAGGACCAAAGGAAATATCCTCCAATAACAAAGAGAAAGAAGCTTTCTGAGAAACTTCTTTGTGTTCTGTGAAATCATCTCACAGAGTTACAGCTTTCGCCTCAAGAAGCCTTTCGCTAAGACAGTTCTTGTGGAATTGGCAAAGTGATATTTGGAAGCCCATAGAGGGCTATGGTGAAAAAGGAAATATCCTCCGATGAAATCTGGAAAGAAGCTTTCTGAGAAACTGCTTAGTGTTCTGTTAATTCATCTCACAGAGTTACATCAGTATTTCGTGTATCTTTTTGCTAGCCTTATTCCTGTGGAATCTGAGAACAGATATTTCGGATCCCTTTGAAGACTCTAGGGCCAAGGAAAATATCCTCCGATAACAAAGAGAAAGAAGCTTTCTGAGAAACTTCTTTGTGTTGTGAAATCATCTGACAGACTTACAGCTTTCCCCTCAAGAAGCCTTTCGCTAGGACAGTTCTTGTGGAATTGGGAAAGTGATATTTGGGAGCCCATAGAGGGCTATGGTGAAAAAGGAAATATCCTCAGATGAAATCTGGAAAGAAGCTTTCTGAGAAACTGCTTGGTGTTCTGTTAATGCATCTCACAGAGTTACATCTGTATTTCGTGGGTCTCTTTGCTAGCCTTATTTCTGTGGAATCTGACAACAGATGTTTCGGATCCCTTTGAAGACTAGAGGGCCAAAGGAAATATCCTCCGATAACAAAGAGAAAGAAGCTTTCTGAGAAACTTCTTTGTGTTCTGTGAAATCATCTCACAGAGTTACAGCTTTCCACTCAAGAAGCCTTTCGCTAAGAAAGTTCTTGTGGAATTGGCAAAGTGATAATTGGAAGCCCATAGAGGGCTATGGTGAAAAAGGAAATATCCTCCGATGAAATCTGGAAAGAAGCTTTCTGAGAACCTGCTTATTGTTCTGTTAACTCATCTCCCAGAGTTACATCTGTATTACGTGGATCTCTTTGCTAGCCTTATTTCTGTGGAATCTGAGAACAGATATTTCGGATCCCTTTGAAGTCTATAGGGCCAAAGGAAATATCCTCCGATAACAAAGAGAAAGAAGCTTTCTGAGAAACTTCTTTGTGTTCTGTGAAATCATCTCAAAGAGTTACAGCTTTCCTTTCAAGATGCCTTTCAATAAGACAGTTCTTGTGGAATTGGCAAAGTGATATGTGGAAGCCCATAGAGAGCTATGGTGAAAAAGGAAATATCCTCTGAAGAAATCTGGAAAGAAGCTTTCTGAGAAACTGCTTAGCGTTCTGATAATTCATCTCACAGAGTTACATCTGTATTTCGTGTATCTCTTTGCTAGCCTTATTTCTGTGGAATCTGATTATAGATATTTCGGATCCCTTGAAGACTATAGGGTCAAAGGATATATCCTCGGATAACAAAGAGAAAGAAGCTTTCTGAGAAACTTCTTTGTGTTCTGTGAAATCATCTCACAGAGGTACAGCTTTCATCTCAGGAAGCCTTTCGCTAAGACAGTTCTTGTGGAATTGGCAAAGTGATATTTGGAAGCCCATAGAGGGCTATGGTGAAAAAGGAAATATCCTCCGGTGAAATCTGGAAAGAAGCTTTCTGAGAAACTGCTTAGTGTTCTGTTAATTCATCTCACAGACTTACATCTGTATTTCGTGGATCTCTTTGCTAGCCTTATTTTCTTGGAAACTGACAACAGATATTGCGGATCCCTTTGAAGACTATAGGGCCAAAGGAAATACTCTCCATTAACAAAGAGAGAGAAGCTTTCAAAGAAACTTCTTTGTGTTCTGTGAAATCATCTCACAGAGTTACAGCTTTCCCCTCAAGGAGCCTTTCGCTAAGACAGTTCTTGTGGAATTGGCAATGTGATATTTTGAAGCCCATAGAGGGCTATGGTGAAAATGGAAATAACCTCCGATGAAATCTGGAAAGAAGCTTTGAGAAACTGCTTAGTGTTCTCTTAATTCATCTCACAGAGTTATATCTGTATTGCGTTGACCACTTTGCTAGCCTTATTTCTGTGGAATCTGAGAACAGATATTTCGGATCCCTTTGAAGACTATAGGGCCAAAGAAAATATTCGCCGATAACAAAGAGAAAGAAGCTTTCTGAGAAACTTCTTTGTGTTCTGTTAAACCATCTCACAACGTTAGAGCTTTCCCTTCAAGAAGCCTTTCGCTAAGACAGTTCTTGTGGAATTGGCAAAGTGATATTTGGAAGGCCATAGAGGGCTATGGTGAAAAAGGAAATATCCTCCTATGAAATCTGGAAAGAAGCTTTCTGAGAAACTGCTCAGTGTTCTGTTAATTCATCTCCCAGTGTTACATCTATATTTCTTGGATCTCTTTGCTAGCCTTATTTCTGTGGAATCTGACAACATATGTTTCGGATCCCTTGGAAGACTATAGGGCCAAAGGAAATATCCTCCGATGATAAAGAGAAAGTAGCTTTCTGAGAAACTTCTTTGTGTTCTGTGAAATCATCTCACAGAGTTACAGCTCTCCCCTCAAGAAGCCTTTCGCTAAGACAGTTCTTGTGGAATTGGCAAAGTGATATTTGGAAGCCCATAGAGGGATATGGTGAAAAAGGAAATATCCTCCGATGAAATCTGGAAAGAAGCTTTCCGAGAAACTGCTTAGTGTTCTGTTAATTCATCTCACAAAGTTACATCTGTATTTCGTGGATCTCTTGCTAGCCTTAATTTTGTGGAATCTGAGAACAGATATTTCGGATCCCTTTGAAGACTATAGGGCCAAAGGAAATATCCACCGATAATAAAGAGAAAGAAGCTTTCCGAGAAAGTTCTTTGTGTTCTGTGAAATCATCTCACAGAGTTACAGCTTTCCCCTCAAGAAGCCTTTCGCTAAGACAGTTCTTGTGGAATTGGCAAAGTGATATTTGGCAGCCCTTAGAGGGCTATGGTGAAAAAGGAAGTATCCTCCGAAGAAATATGGAAAGAAGCTTTCTGAGAAACTGCTTAGTGTTCTGTTAATTCATCTCACAGAGTTACATCTGTATTTCGTGGATCTTTCTGCTAGCCTTATTCCTGTGGAATCTGAGAACAGATATTTCGGATCCCTTTGAAGACTATAGGGCCAAGGAAAATATCCTCCGATAACAAAGAGAAAGAAGCTTTCTGAGAAACTTCTTTGTGTTCTGTGAAATCATCTCACAGAGTTACAGCTTTCCCCTCAAGAAGCCTTTCACTAAGACAGTTCTTGTGGAATTGGCAAGGTGATATTTGGAAGCCCATAGAGGGCTATGGTGAAAAAGGGAATGTCCTCAGATGAAATCTGTAAAGAAGCTTTCTGAGAAACTGCTTAGTGTTCCGTTAATTCATCTCCCAGAGTTACATCTGTATTTCTTGGATCTCTTTGCTAGCCTTATTTCTGTGGAATCTGACAACAGATATTTCGGATCCCTTTGAAGACTATAGGGCCAAAGGAAATATCCTCCGATAACAAAGAGAAAGAAGCTTTCTGAGAAACTACTTTGTGTTCTGTGAAATCATCTCACAGAGTTACAGCTTTCCCCTCAAGAAGCCTTTCTCTAAGACAGTTCTTGTGGAATTGGCAAAGTGATATTTGGAAGCCCATAGAGGGCTATGGTGAAAAAGGAACTATCCTCTGATGAAATCTGGAAAGAAGCTATCTGAGAAATTGCTTAGTGTTCTGTTAATTCATCTCACAGAGTTACATCTGTATTTCGTGCATCTCTTTGCTAGCCTTATTTCTGTGGAATCTGATTATAGATATTTCGGATTCCTTTGAAGACTATAGGGCCAAAGGATATATCCTCCGATAACAAAGAGAAACAAGCTTTCTGAGAAACTTCTTTGTGTTCAGTGAAATCATCTCACAGAGGTACAGCTTTCCCCTCAAGAAACCTTTCGCTAAGACAGTTCTTGTGGAATTGGCAAAGTGATATTTGGAAGCCCATAGAGGGCTATGGTGAAAAACGAAATATCCTCCGATGAAATCTGGAAAGAAGCTTTCTGAGAAACTGCTTAGTGTTCTGTTAATTCATCTCACAGAGTTACATCTGTATTTCGTGGATCTCTTTGCTAGACTTATTTCCGTGGAAACTGAAAACAGATATTTCGGATCCCTTTGAAGACTATAGGGCCAAAGTAAATACTCTCCATTAACAAAGAGAAAGAAGCTTTCTAAGAAACTTCTTTGTATTCTGTGAAATCATCTCACAGAGTTACAGCTTTCCCCTCAAGAAGCCTTTCGCTAAGACAGTTCTTGTGGAATTGGCAATGTGATATTTTGAAGCCCATAGAGGTCTATGGTAAAAAAGGAAATATCCTCCGATGAAATCTGGAAAGAAGCTTTCTGAGAAACTGCTTAGTGTTCTGTTAATTCATCTCACAGAGTTATATCTGTATTGCGTTGATCTATTTGCAAGCCTTATTTCTGTGGAATCTGAGAACAGATATTTCGGATCCCTTTGAAGACTATAGGGCCAAAGAAAATATCCGCCGATAACAAAGAGAAAGAAGCTTTCTGAGAAACTTCTTGGTGTTTTGTGAAATCATCTCACAGAGTTACAGCTTTCCCCTCAAGAAGCCTTTCGCTAAGACAGTTCTTGTGGAATTGGCAAAGTGATATTTGGAAGCCCATAGAGGGCTATGGTGAAAAAGGAAATATCCTCAGATGAAATCTGGAAAGAAGCTTTCTGAGAAACTGCTTAGTGTTCTGTTAATTTATCTACCAGTGTTACATCTGTATTTCGTGGTTCTCTTTGCTAGCCTTATTTCTGTGGAATCTGACAACAGATGTTTCGGATCCCTTTGAAGACTAGAGGGCCAAAGGAAATATCCTCCGATAACAAAGAGGAAGAAGCTTTCTGAGAAACTTCTTTGTGTTCTGTGAAATCATCTCACAGAGTTACAGCATTCACCTGAAGAAGCCTTTCGCTAAGAAAGTTCTTGTGGAATTGGCAAAGTGATAATTGGAAGCCCATAGAGGGCTATGGTGAAAAACGAAATATCCTCCGATGAAATCTGGAAAGAAGATTTCTGAGAAACTGCTTAGTGTTCTGTTAATTCATCTCACAGAGTTACACCGGTATTTCGTGGATCTCTTTGCTAGCCTTATTTCTGTGGAATCTGAGAACAGATATTTCGGATCCCTTTGAAGACTATAGGGCCAAAGGAAATATCCTCCGATAACAAAGAGAAAGAAGCTTTCTGAGAAACTTCTTTGTGTTCTGTGAAATCATCTCACAGAGTTACAGCTTTCCCCTCAAGAAGCCTTTCACTAAGACAGTTCTTGTGGAATTGGCAAAGTGACATTTGGAAGCCCATAGAGGGCTATGGTGAAAAAGGAAATATCCTCAGATGAAATCTGGAAAGAAGATTTCTGAGAAACTGCTTGGTGTTCTGTTAATGCATCTCACAGAGTTACATCTGTATTTCGTGGATCTCTTTGCTAGCCTTATTTCTGTGAAATCTGAGAACAAATATTTCGGATCCCTTTGAAGACTGTAGGGCCAAAGAAAATATCCTCCGATAACAAAGAGAAAGAAGCTTTCTGAGAAACTTCTTTGTGTTCTGTTAAACCATCTCACAACGTTAGAGCTTTCCCTTCAAGAAGCCTTTCGCTAAGACAGTTCTTGTGGAATTGGCAAAGTGATATTTGGAAGGCCATAGAGGGCTATGGTGAAAAAGGAAATATCCTCCGATGAAATCTGGAAAGAAGCTTTCTGAGAAACTGCTCAGTGTTCTGTTAATTCATCTCCCAGTGTTACATCTATATTTCTTGGATCTCTTTGCTAGCCTTATTTCTGTGGAATCTGACAACATATGTTTCGGATCCCTTTGAAGACTATAGGGCCAAAGGAAATATCCTCCGATAATAAAGAGAAAGTAGCTTTCTGAGAAACTTCTTTGTGTTCTGTGAAATCATCTCACAGAGTTACAGCTTTCCCCTCAAGAAGCCTTTCGCTAAGATAGTTCTTGTGGAATTGGCAAAGTGATATTTGGAAGCCCATAGAGGGATATGCTGAAAAAGGAAATATCCTCCGATGAAATCTGGAAAGAAGCTTTCCGAGAAACTGCTTAGTGTTCTGTTAATTCATCTCACAGAGTTACATCTGTATTTCGTGGATCTCTTGCTAGCCTTAATTTTGTGGAATCTGAGAACAGATATTTCGGATCCCTTTGAAGACTATAGGGCCAAAGGAAATATCCACCGATAATAAAGAGAAAGAAGCTTTCCGAGAAACTTCTTTGTGTTCTGTGAAATCATCTCACAGAGTTACAGCTTTCCCCTCAAGAAGCCTTTCACTAAGACAGTTCTTGTGGAATTGGCAAAGTGATATTTGGCAGCCCTTAGAGGGCTATGGTGAAAAAGGAAGTATCCTCCGAAGAAATATGGAAAGAAGCTTTCTGAGAAACTGCTTAGTGTTCTGTTAATTCATCTCACAGAGTTACATCTGTATTTCGTGGATCTTTCTGCTAGCCTTATTCCTGTGGAATCTGAGAACAGATATTTCGGATCCCTTTGAAGACTATAGGGCCAAGGAAAATATCCTCCGATAACAAAGAGAAAGAAGCTTTCTGAGAAACTTCTTTGTGTTCTGTGAAATCATCTCACAGAGTTACAGCTTTCCCCTCAAGAAGCCTTTCACTAAGACAGTTCTTGTGGAATTGGCAAAGTGATATTTGGAAGCCCATAGAGGGCTATGGTGAAAAAGGGAATGTCCTCAGATGAAATCTGTAAAGAAGCTTTCTGAGAAACTGCTTAGTGTTCCGTTAATTCATCTCCCAGAGTTACATCTGTATTTCTTGGATCTCTTTGCTAGCCTTATTTCTGTGGAATCTGACAACAGATATTTCGGATCCCTTTGAAGACTATAGGGCCAAAGGAAATATCCTCCGATAACAAAGAGAAAGAAGCTTTCTGAGAAACTACTTTGTGTTCTGTGAAATCATCTCACAGAGTTACAGCTTTCCCCTCAAGAAGCCTTTCTCTAAGACAGTTCTTGTGGAATTGGCAAAGTGATATTTGGAAGCCCATAGAGGGCTATGGTGAAAAAGGAACTATCCTCTGATGAAATCTGGAAAGAAGCTATCTGAGAAATTGCTTAGTGTTCTGTTAATTCATCTCACAGAGTTACATCTGTATTTCGTGCATCTCTTTGCTAGCCTTATTTCTGTGGAATCTGATTATAGATATTTCGGATTCCTTTGAAGACTATAGGGCCAAAGGATATATCCTCCGATAACAAAGAGAAACAAGCTTTCTGAGAAACTTCTTTGTGTTCAGTGAAATCATCTCACAGAGGTACAGCTTTCCCCTCAAGAAACCTTTCGCTAAGACAGTTCTTGTGGAATTGGCAAAGTGATATTTGGAAGCCCATAGAGGGCTATGGTGAAAAACGAAATATCCTCCGATGAAATCTGGAAAGAAGCTTTCTGAGAAACTGCTTAGTGTTCTGTTAATTCATCTCACAGAGTTACATCTGTATTTCGTGGATCTCTTTGCTAGACTTATTTCCGTGGAAACTGAAAACAGATATTTCGGATCCCTTTGAAGACTATAGGGCCAAAGTAAATACTCTCCATTAACAAAGAGAAAGAAGCTTTCTAAGAAACTTCTTTGTATTCTGTGAAATCATCTCACAGAGTTACAGCTTTCCCCTCAAGAAGCCTTTCGCTAAGACAGTTCTTGTGGAATTGGCAATGTGATATTTTGAAGCCCATAGAGGTCTATGGTAAAAAAGGAAATATCCTCCGATGAAATCTGGAAAGAAGCTTTCTGAGAAACTGCTTAGTGTTCTGTTAATTCATCTCACAGAGTTATATCTGTATTGCGTTGATCTATTTGCAAGCCTTATTTCTGTGGAATCTGAGAACAGATATTTCGGATCCCTTTGAAGACTATAGGGCCAAAGAAAATATCCGCCGATAACAAAGAGAAAGAAGCTTTCTGAGAAACTTCTTGGTGTTTTGTGAAATCATCTCACAGAGTTACAGCTTTCCCCTCAAGAAGCCTTTCGCTAAGACAGTTCTTGTGGAATTGGCAAAGTGATATTTGGAAGCCCATAGAGGGCTATGGTGAAAAAGGAAATATCCTCAGATGAAATCTGGAAAGAAGCTTTCTGAGAAACTGCTTAGTGTTCTGTTAATTTATCTACCAGTGTTACATCTGTATTTCGTGGTTCTCTTTGCTAGCCTTATTTCTGTGGAATCTGACAACAGATGTTTCGGATCCCTTTGAAGACTAGAGGGCCAAAGGAAATATCCTCCGATAACAAAGAGGAAGAAGCTTTCTGAGAAACTTCTTTGTGTTCTGTGAAATCATCTCACAGAGTTACAGCATTCACCTGAAGAAGCCTTTCGCTAAGAAAGTTCTTGTGGAATTGGCAAAGTGATAATTGGAAGCCCATAGAGGGCTATGGTGAAAAACGAAATATCCTCCGATGAAATCTGGAAAGAAGATTTCTGAGAAACTGCTTAGTGTTCTGTTAATTCATCTCACAGAGTTACACCGGTATTTCGTGGATCTCTTTGCTAGCCTTATTTCTGTGGAATCTGAGAACAGATATTTCGGATCCCTTTGAAGACTATAGGGCCAAAGGAAATATCCTCCGATAACAAAGAGAAAGAAGCTTTCTGAGAAACTTCTTTGTGTTCTGTGAAATCATCTCACAGAGTTACAGCTTTCCCCTCAAGAAGCCTTTCACTAAGACAGTTCTTGTGGAATTGGCAAAGTGACATTTGGAAGCCCATAGACGGCTATGGTGAAAAAGGAAATATCCTCAGATGAAATCTGGAAAGAAGATTTCTGAGAAACTGCTTGGTGTTCTGTTAATGCATCTCACAGAGTTACATCTGTATTTCGTGGATCTCTTTGCTAGCCTTATTTCTGTGAAATCTGAGAACAAATATTTCGGATCCCTTTGAAGACTGTAGGGCCAAAGAAAATATCCTCCGATAACAAAGAGAAAGAAGCTTTCTGAGAAACTTCTTTGTGTTCTGTTAAACCATCTCACAACGTTAGAGCTTTCCCTTCAAGAAGCCTTTCGCTAAGACAGTTCTTGTGGAATTGGCAAAGTGATATTTGGAAGGCCATAGAGGGCTATGGTGAAAAAGGAAATATCCTCCGATGAAATCTGGAAAGAAGCTTTCTGAGAAACTGCTCAGTGTTCTGTTAATTCATCTCCCAGTGTTACATCTATATTTCTTGGATCTCTTTGCTAGCCTTATTTCTGTGGAATCTGACAACATATGTTTCGGATCCCTTTGAAGACTATAGGGCCAAAGGAAATATCCTCCGATAATAAAGAGAAAGTAGCTTTCTGAGAAACTTCTTTGTGTTCTGTGAAATCATCTCACAGAGTTACAGCTTTCCCCTCAAGAAGCCTTTCGCTAAGATAGTTCTTGTGGAATTGGCAAAGTGATATTTGGAAGCCCATAGAGGGCTATGGTGAAAAAGGAAATATCCTCCGATGAAATCTGGAAAGAAGCTTTCCGAGAAACTGCTTAGTGTTCTGTTAATTCATCTCACAGAGTTACATCTGTATTTCGTGGATCTCTTGCTAGCCTTAATTTTGTGGAATCTGAGAACAGATATTTCGGATCCCTTTGAAGACTATAGGGCCAAAGGAAATATCCACCGATAATAAAGAGAAAGAAGCTTTCCGAGAAACTTCTTTGTGTTCTGTGAAATCATCTCACAGAGTTACAGCTTTCCCCTCAAGAAGCCTTTCACTAAGACAGTTCTTGTGGAATTGGCAAAGTGATATTTGGAAGCCCATAGAGGGCTATGGTGAAAAAGGGAATGTCCTCAGATGAAATCTGTAAAGAAGCTTTCTGAGAAACTGCTTAGTGTTCCGTTAATTCATCTCCCAGAGTTACATCTGTATTTCTTGGATCTCTTTGCTAGCCTTATTTCTGTGGAATCTGACAACAGATATTTCGGATCCCTTTGAAGACTATAGGGCCAAAGGAAATATCCTCCGATAACAAAGAGAAAGAAGCTTTCTGAAAAACTACTTTGTGTTCTGTGAAATCATCTCACAGAGTTACAGCTTTCCCCTCAAGAAGCCTTTCTCTAAGACAGTTCTTGTGGAATTGGCAAAGTGATATTTGGAAGCCCATAGAGGGCTATAGTGAAAAAGGAAATATCCTCAGATGAAATCTGGAAAGAAGATTTCTGAGAAACTGCTTAGTGTTCTGTTAATTCATCTCACAGAGTTACATCTGTATTTCGTGGATCTTTCTGCTAGCCTTATTCCTGTGGAATCTGAGAACAGATATTTCGGATCCCTTTGAAGACTATAGGGCCAAAGGAAATATCCTCCGATAATAAAGAGAAAGAAGCTTTCCGAGAAACTTCTTTGTGTTCTGTGAAATCATCTCACAGACTTACAGCATTCCCCTCAAGAAGCCTTTCGCTAAGACAGTTCTTGTGGAATTGGCAAAGTGATATTTGGAAGCCCATAGAGGGCTAGGGTGAAAAAGGAAATATCCTCCGATGAAATCTGGAAAGAAGCTTTCTGAGAAACTGCTTAGTGTTCGGTTAATTCATCTCACAGAGTTACATCTGTATTTCGTGGATCTCTTTGCTAGCCTTATTTCTGTGGAATCTGAGAACAGATATTTCCTTTCCCTTTGAAGACTATAGGGCCAAAGGAAATATCCTCCGAAAACAAAGAGAAATAAGCTTTCTGAGAAACTTCTTTGTGTTCTGTGAAATCATCTCACCGAGTTACAGCTTTCCCCTCAAGAAGCCTTTCGCTAAGACAGTTCTTGTGGAATTGGCAAAGTGATATTTGGAAGCCCATAGAGGGCTATGGTCAAAAAGGCAATATCCTCCCATGAAACCTGGAAGGAAGCTTTCTGAGAAACTGCTTGGTGTTCTGTTAATTCATCTCACAGAGTTACATCTGTAATTCATGGATCTCTTTGCTAGCCTTATTTCTGTGGAATCTGAGAACAGATATTTCCTTTCCCTTTGAAGACTATAGGGCTAAGCGAAATATCCTCCGATAACAAAGAGAAAGAAGCTTTCTGAGAAACTTCTTTCTGTTCTGTGAAATCATCTCACAGAGTTACAGCTTTCCCCTCAAGAAGCCTTTCGCTAAGACAGTTCTTGTGGAATTTGCAAAGTGATATTGGAAGCCCATAGAGGGCTATGGTGAAAAAGGAAATATCCTCCGATGAAATCTGGAAGGAAGCTTTCTGAGAAACTGCTTAATGTTCTGTTAATTCATCTCCCAGAGTTACATCTGTATTTCGTGGATCTCTTTGCTAGCCTTATTTCTGTGGAATCTGAGAACAGATATTTCGGATCCCTTTGAAGTCTATAGGGCCAAAGGAAATATCCTCCGATAACAAAGAGAAAGAAGATTTGTGAGAAACTTCTTTGTGTTCTGTGAAATCATCTCACAGAGTTACAGCTTTCCGCTCAAGATGCCTTTCACTAATACCGTTCTTGTGGAATTGGCAAAGTGATATTTGGAAGCCCTTAGAGGGCTATGGTGAAAAAGGAGCTATCCTCTGATGAAATCTGGAAAGAAGCTCTCTGAGAAATTGCTTAGTGTTCTGTTAATTCATCTCACAGAGTTACATCTGTATTTCGTGCATCTCTTTGCTAGCCTTATTTCTGTGGAATCTGAGAATAGATATTTCGGATCCCTTTGAAGACTATAGGGCCAAAGGTTATATCCTCCGATAACAATGAGAAAGAAGCTTTCTGAGAAACTACTTTGTGTTCTGTGAAATCATCTCACAGAGGTACAGTTTTCCCCTCAAGAAGCCTTTCGCTAAGACAGTTCTTGTGGAATTGGCAAAGTGATATTTGGAAGCCCACAGAGGGCTATGGTGAAAAAGGAAATATCCTCCGATGAAATCTGGAAAGAAGCTTTCTGAGAAACTGCTTAGTGTTCTGTTAATTCATCTCACAGAGTTACATCTGTATTTCGTGGATCTCTTTGCTAGACTTATTTCTGTGGAATCTGAGAACAGATATTTCGGATCCCTTTGAAGACTATAGGGCCAAAGGAAATACTCGCCATAAACAAAGAGAAAGAAGCTTTCTGAGAAACTTCTTTGTGTTCTGTGAAATCATCTCACAGAGTTACAGCTTTCCCCTCAAGAAGCCTTTGGCTAAGACAGTTCTTGTGGAATTGGCAAAGTGATATTTGGAAGCCCATAGAGGGCTATGGTGAAAAAGGAAATATCCTCCGATGAAATCTGGAAAGAAGCTTTCTGAGAAAGTGCTTAGTGTTCTGTTAATTCATCTCACAGAGTTACATCTGTATTTCTTGGATCTCTTTGCTAGCCTTATTGCTGTGGAATCTGAGAACAGATATTTCCTTTCCCTTTGTAGACTATAGGGCCAAAGGAAATATCCTCCGATAACAAAGAGAAAGAAGCTTTCTGAGAAACATCTTTCTGTTTGTGAAATCATCTCACAGAGTTACAGCTTTCCACTCAAGAAGCCTTTGGCTAAGACAGTTCTTGTGGAATTTGCAAAGTGATATTGGAAGCCGATAAAGGGCTATGGTGAAAAAGGAAATATCCTCCGATGAAATCTGGAAGGAAGCTTTCTGAGAAACTGCTTAATGTTCTGTTAATTCATCTCCCAGAGTTACATCTGTATTTCGTGGATCTCTTTGCTAGCCTTATTTCTGTGGAATCTGAGAACAGATATTTCGTATCCCTTGGAAGTCTATAGGGCCAAAGGAAATATCCTCCGATAACAAAGAGAAAGAAGCTTTCTGAGAAACTTCTTTGTGTTCTGTGAAATCATCTCACAGAGGTACAGTTTTGCCCTCAAGAAGCCTTTCGCTAAGACAGTTCTTGTGGAATTGGCAAAGTTATATTTGGAAGCCCATAGAGGGCTATGGTGAAAAAGGAAATATCCTCCCATGAAATCTGGAAAGAAGCTTTCTGAGAAACTGCTTAGTGTTCTGTTAATTCATCTCACAGAGTTACATCTGTATTTCGTGGATCTCTTTGCTAGCCTTATTTCTGTGGAATCTGACAACAGATATTTCGGATCCCTTTGAAGTCTATAGGGCCAAAGGAAATATCCTCCGATAACAAAGAGAAAGAAGCTTTCTGAGAAACTTCTTTGTGTTCTGTGAAATCATCTCACAGAGTTACAGCTTTCCCCTCAAGAAGCCTTTCGCTAAGACAGTTCTTGTGGAATTGCCAAAGTGATATTTGGAAGCCCATACAGGGCTATGGTGAAAAACGAAATATCCTCCGATGAAATCTGGAAAGAAGCTTTCTGAGAAACTGCTCAGTGTTCCGTTAATTCATCTCCCAGAGTTACATCTGTATTTCTTGGATCTCTTTGCTCTCCTTATTTCTGTGGAATCTGACAACAGATATTTCGGATCCCTTTGAAGACTATAGGGCCAAAGGAAATACTCGCCATTAACAAAGAGAAAGAAGCTTTCTGAGAAACTTCTTTGTGTTCTGTGAAATCATCTCACAGAGTTACAGCTTTCCCCTCAAGAAGCCTTTGGCTAAGACAGTTCTTGTGGAATTGGCAATGTGATATTTTGAAGCCCATAGAGGGCTAAGGTAAAAAAGGAAATATCCTGCGATGAAATCTGGAAAGAAGCTTTCTGAGAAACTGCTTAGTGTTCTGTTAATTCATCTCACAGAGTTATATCTGTATTTCGTGGATCTCTTTGCTAGCCTTTTTTCTGTGGAATCTGAGAACAGATAATTCTAATCCCTTTAAAGACTATAGGGCCAAGGGAAATATCCTGCGATAACAAAGAGAAAGAAGCTTTCTGAGAAACTTCTTTGTGTTCTGTGCAATCATCTCACAGAGTTACTGCTTTCCCCTCAAGAAGCCTTTCGCTAAGACAGTTCTTGTGGAATTGGCAAAGTGATATTTGGAAGCCCATAGAGGGCTATGGTGAAAAAGGAAATATCCTCCGATGAAATCTGGAAAGAAGCTTTCTGAGAAACTGCTTAGTGTTCTGTTAATTCATCTCACAGAGTTACATCTGTATTTCTTGGATCTCTTTGCTAGCCTTATTTCTGTGGAATCTGATAACAGATATTTCCTTTCCCTTTGTAGACTATAGGGCCAAAGGAAATATCCTCCGATAACAAAGAGAAAGAAGCTTTCTGAGAAACTTCTTTGTGTTCTGTGAAATCACCTCACAGAGTTACAGCTTTCCCCTCAAGAAGCCTTTCGCTAAGACAGTTCTTGTGGAATTGGCAAAGTGATATTTGGGAGCCCTTAGAGGGCTTTGGTGAAAAAGGAAATATCCTCCGATGAAATCTGGAAAGAAGCTTTCTGAGAAACAGCTTAGTGTTCTGTAAATTCATCTCACAGAGTTACATCTGTATTTCTTGGATCTCTTTGCTAGCCTTATTTCTGTGGAATCTGACAACAGATATTTCCTTTCCCTTTGTAGACAATAGGGCCAAAGGAAATATCCTCCGATAACAAAGAGAAAGAAGCTTTCTGAGAAACTTCTTTCTGTTCTGTGAAATCATCTCACAGAGTTACAGCTTTCCCCTCAAGAAGCCTTTCGCTAAGACAGTTCTTGCGGAATTTGCAAAGTGATATTGGAAGCCCATAGAGGGCTATGGTGAAAAAGGAAATATCCTCCGATTAAATCTGGAAGGAAGCTTTCTGAGAAACTGCTTAATGTTCTGTTAATTTATCTCCCAGAGTTACATCTGTATTTCGTGGATCTCTTTGCTAGCCTTATTTCTGTGGAATCTGAGAACAGATATTTCGGATCCCTTTGAAGTCTCTAGGGCCAAAGGAAATATCCTCCGATAACAAAGAGAAAGAAGATTTCTGAGAAACTTCTTTGTGTTCTGTGAAATCATCTCACAGAGTTACAGCTTTCCGCTCAAGTTGCCTTTCACTAAGACCGTTATTGTGGAATTGGCAAAGTGATATTTGGAAGCCCATAGAGGGCTATGGTGAAAAAGGAGCTATCCACTGATGAAATCTGGAAAGAAGCTTTCTGAGAAATTGCTTAGTGTTCTGTTAATTCATCTCACAGAGTTACATCTGTATTTCGTGCATCTCTTTGCTAGCCTTATTTCTGTGGAATCTGAGAATAGATATTTCGGATCCCTTTGAAGACTATAGGGCCAAAGGATATATCCTCCGATAACAAAGAGAAAGAAGCTTTCTGAGAAACTTCTTTGTGTTCTGTGAAATCATCTCACAGAGGTACAGTTTTCCCCTCAAGAAGCCTTTCGCTAAGAGAGTTCTTGTGGAATTGGCAAAGTGATATTTGGAAGCCCACAGAGGGCTATGGTGAAAAGGGAAATATCCTCCGATGAAATCTGGAAAGAAGCTTTCTGAGAAACTGCTTAGTGTTCTGTTAATTCATGTCACAGAGTTACATCTGTATTTCGTGGATCTCTTTGCTAGCCTTATTTCTGTGGAATCTGACAACAGATATTTCGGATCCCTTTGAAGACTATAAGGCCAAAGGAAATACTCGCCAATAACAAAGAGAAAGAAGCTTTCTGAGAAACTTCTTTGTGTTCTGTGAAATCATCTCACAGAGTTATAGCTTTCCCCTCAAGAAGCCTTTGGCTAAGACAGTTCTTGTGGAATTGGCAATGTGATATTTTGAAGCCCATAGTGGGCTAAGGTAAAAAAGGAAATATCCTGCGATGAAATCTGGAAAGAAGCTTTCTGAGAAACTGCTTAGTGTTCTGTTAATTCATCTCACAGAGTTATATCTGTATTTCGTGGATCTCTTTGCTAGCCTTTTTTCTGTGGAATCTGAGAACAGATAATTCAGATCCCTTTGAAGACTATAGGGCCAAGGGAAATATCCTGCTATAACAAAGAGAAAGAAGCTTTCTGAGAAACTTCTTTGTGTTCTGTGCAATCATCTCACAGAGTTACAGCTTTCCCCTCAAGAAGCCTTTCGCTAAGACAGTTCTTGTGGAATTGGCAAAGTGATATTTGGAAGCCCATAGAGGGCTATGGTGAAAAAGGAAATATCCTCCGATGAAATCTGGAAAGAAGCTTTCTGAGAAACTGCTTAGTGTTCTGTTAATTCATCTCACAGAGTTACATCTGTATTTCTTGGAACTCTTTGCTAGCCTTATTGCTGTGGAATCTGAGAACAGATATTTCCTTTCCCTTTGTAGACTATAGGGCCAAAGGAAATATCCTCCGATAACAAAGAGAAAGAAGCTTTCTGAGAAACATCTTTCTGTTTGTGAAATCATCTCACAGAGTTACAGCTTTCCACTCAAGAAGCCTTTGGCTAAGACAGTTCTTGTGGAATTTGCAAAGTGATATTGGAAGCCCATAAAGGGCTATGATGAAAAAGGAAATATCCTCCGATGAAATCTGGAAGGAAGCTTTCTGAGAAACTGCTTAATGTTCTGTTAATTCATCTCCCAGAGTTACATCTGTATTTCGTGGATCTCTTTGCTAGCCTTATTTCTGTGGAATCTGAGAACAGATATTTCGGATCCCTTGGAAGTCTATAGGGCCAAAGGAAATATCCTCCGATAACAAAGAGAAAGAAGCTTTCTGAGAAACTTCTTTGTGTTCTGTGAAATCATCTCACAGAGGTACAGTTTTGCCCTCAAGAAGCCTTTCGCTAAGACAGTTCTTGTGGAATTGGCAAAGTGATATTTGGAAGCCCATAGAGGGCTATGGTGAAAAAGGAAATATCCTCCCATGAAATCTGGAAAGAAGCTTTCTGAGAAACTGCTTAGTGTTCTGTTAATTCATCTCACAGAGTTACATCTGTATTTCGTGGATCTCTTTGCTAGCCTTATTTCTGTGGAATCTGACAACAGATATTTCGGATCCCTTTGAAGACTATAGGGCCAAAGGAAATACTCGCCATTAACAAAGAGAAAGAAGCTTTCTGAGAAACTTCTTTGTGTTCTGTGAAATCATCTCACAGAGTTACAGCTTTCCCCTCAAGAAACCTTTGGCTAAGACAGTTCTTGTGGAATTGGCAATGTGATATTTTGAAGCCCATAGAGGGCTAAGGTAAAAAAGGAAATATCCTGCGATGAAATCTGGAAAGAAGCTTTCTGAGAAACTGCTTAGTGTTCTGTTAATTCATCTCACAGAGTTATATCTGTATTTCGTGGATCTCTTTGCTAGCCTTTTTTCTGTGGAATCTGAGAACAGATAATTCGGATCCCTTTGAAGACTATAGGGCCAAGGGAAATATCCTGCGATAAAAAAGAGAAAGAAGCTTTCTGAGAAACTTCTTTGTGTTCTGTGCAATCATCTCACAGAGTTACAGCTTTCCCCTCAAGAAGCCTTTCGCTAAGACAGTTCTTGTGGAATTGGCAAAGTGATATTTGGAAGCCCATAGAGGGCTATGGTGAAAAAGGAAATATCCTCCGATGAAATCTGGAAAGAAGCTTTCTGAGAAACTGCTTAGTGTTCTGTTAATTCATCTCAAAGAGTTACATCTGTATTTCTTGGATCTCTTTGCTAGCTTTATTTCTGTGGAATCTGAGAACAGATATTTCCTTTCCCTTTGTAGACTATAGGGCCAAAGGAAATATCCTCCGATAACAAAGAGAAAGAAGCTTTCTGAGAAACTTCTTTGTGTTCTGTCAAATCATCTCACAGAGTTACAGCTTTCCCCTCAAGAAGCCTTTCGCTAAGACAGTTCTTGTGGAATTGCCAAAGTGATATTTGGAAGCCCATACAGGGCTATGGTGAAAAAGGAAATATCCTCCGATGAAATCTGGAAAGTGGCTTTCTGAGAAACTGCTTAGTGCTCCGTTAATTCATCTCCCAGAGTTACATCTGTATTTCTTGGATCTCTTTGCTAGCCTTATTTCTGTGGAATCTGACAACAGATATTTCGGATCCCGTTGAAGACTATAGGGCCAAAGGAAATATCCTCAGATAACAAAGAGAAAGAAGCTTTCTGAGAAACTTCTTTGTGTTCTGTGAAATCATCTCACAGAGTTACAGCTTTCCCCTCAAGATGCCTTTCACTAAGACAGTTCTTGTGGAATTGGCAAAGTGATATTTGGAAGCCCATAGAGGGCTATGGTGAAAAAGGAAATATCCTCTGATGAAATCTGGAAAGAAGCTTTCTGAGAAACTGCTTAGTGTTCTGTTAATTCATCTCACAGAGTTACATCTGTATTTCGTGGATCTCTTTGCTAGCCTTATTTCTGTGGAATCTGACAACAGATATTTCGGATCCCTTTGAAGACTACAGGGCCAAAGGAAATACTCTCCATTAACAAGAGAAAGAAGCTTTCTGAGAAACTTCTTTGTGTTCTGTGAAATCATCTCACAGAGTTACAGCTTTCCCCTCAAGAAGCCTTTCGCTAAGACAGTTCTTGTGGAATTGGCAATGTGATATTTTGAAGCCCATAGAGGGCTTAGGTAAAAAAGGAAATATCCTGCGATGAAATCTGGAAAGAAGCTTTCTGAGAAACTGCTTAGTGTTCTGTTAATTCATCTCACAGAGTTATATCTGTATTTCGTGGATCTCTTTGCTAGCCTTTTTTCTGTGGAATCTGAGAACAGATAATTCGGATCCCTCTGAAGACTATAGGGCCAAGGGAAATATCCTGCGATAACAAAGAGAAAGAAGCTTTCTGAGAAACTTCTTTGTGTTCTGTGCAATCATCTCACAGAGTTACAGCTTTCCCCTCAAGAAGACTTTTACTAAGACAGTTCTTGTGGAATTGGCAAAGTGATATTTGGAAGCCCATAGAGGGCTATGGTGAAAAAGGGAATATCCTCAGATGAAATCTGGAAAGAAGCTTTCTGAGAAACTGCTTAGTGTTTCGTTAATTCATCTCACAAAGTTACATCTGTATTTCTTGGATCTCTTTGCTAGCCTTATTTTTGTGGAATCTGACAACAGATATTTCGGATCCCTTTGAAGTCTATAGGGCCAAAGGAAATATCCTCCGATAACAAAGAGAAAGAAGCTTTCTGAGAAACTTCTTTGTGTTCTGTGAAATCATCTCACAGAGTTACAGCTTTCCCCTCAAGAAGCCTTTCGCTAAGACAGTTCTTGTGGAATTGCCAAAGTGACATTTGGAAGCCCATACAGGGCTATGGTGAAAAACGAAATATCCTCCGATGAAATCTGGAAAGAAGCTTTCTGAGAAACTGCTCAGTGTTCCGTTAATTCATCTCCCAGAGTTACATCTGTATTTCTTGGATCTCTTTGCTCTCCTTATTTCTGTGGAATCTGACAACAGATATTTCGGATCCCTTTGAAGACTATAGGGCCAAAGGAAATACTCGCCATTAACAAAGAGAAAGAAGCTTTCTGAGAAACTTCTTTGTGTTCTGTGAAATCATCTCACAGAGTTACAGCTTTCCCCTCAAGAAGCCTTTGGCTAAGACAGTTCTTGTGGAATTGGCAATGTGATATTTTGAAGCCCATAGAGGGCTAAGGTAAAAAAGGAAATATCCTGCGATGAAATCTGGAAAGAAGCTTTCTGAGAAACTGCTTAGTGTTCTGTTAATTCATCTCACAGAGTTATATCTGTATTTCGTGGATCTCTTTGCTAGCCTTTTTTCTGTGGAATCTGAGAACAGATAATTCGAATCCCTTTAAAGACTATAGGGCCAAGGGAAATATCCTGCGATAACAAAGAGAAAGAAGCTTTCTGAGAAACTTCTTTGTGTTCTGTGCAATCATCTCACAGAGTTACAGCTTTCCCCTCAAGAAGCCTTTCGCTAAGACAGTTCTTGTGGAATTGGCAAAGTGATATTTGGAAGCCCATAGAGGGCTATGGTGAAAAAGGAAATATCCTCCGATGAAATCTGGAAAGAAGCTTTCTGAGAAACTGCTTAGTGTTCTGTTAATTCATCTCACAGAGTTACATCTGTATTTCTTGGATCTCTTTGCTAGCCTTATTTCTGTGGAATCTGAGAACAGATATTTCCTTTCCCTTTGTAGACTATAGGGCCAAAGGAAATATCCTCCGATAACAAAGAGAAAGAAGCTTTCTGAGAAACTTCTTTGTGTTCTGTGAAATCACCTCACAGAGTTACAGCTTTCCCCTCAAGAAGCCTTTCGCTAAGACAGTTCTTGTGGAATTGGCAAAGTGATATTTGGGAGCCCTTAGAGGGCTATGGTGAAAAAGGAAATATCCTCCGATGAAATCTGGAAAGAAGCTTTCTGAGAAACTGCTTAGTGTTCTGTAAATTCATCTCACAGAGTTACATCTGTATTTCTTGGATCTCTTTGCTAGCCTTATTTCTGTGGAATCTGACAACAGATATTTCCTTTCCCTTTGTAGACAATAGGGCCAAAGGAAATATCCTCCGATAACAAAGAGAAAGAAGGTTTCTGAGAAACTTCTTTCTGTTCTGTGAAATCATCTCACAGAGTTACAGCTTTCCCCTCAAGAAGCCTTTCGCTAAGACAGTTCTTGCGGAATTTGCAAAGTGATATTGGAAGCCCATAGAGGGCTATGGTGAAAAAGGAAATATCCTCCGATTAAATCTGGAAGGAAGCTTTCTGAGAAACTGCTTAATGTTCTGTTAATTTATCTCCCAGAGTTACATCTGTATTTCGTGGATCTCTTTGCTAGCCTTATTTCTGTGGAATCTGAGAACAGATATTTCGGATCCCTTTGAAGTCTCTAGGGCCAAAGGAAATATCCTCCGATAACAAAGAGAAAGAAGATTTCTGAGAAACTTCTTTGTGTTCTGTGAAATCATCTCACAGAGTTACAGCTTTCCGCTCTAGTTGCCTTTCACTAAGACCGTTATTGTGGAATTGGCAAAGTGATATTTGGAAGCCCATAGAGGGCTATGGTGAAAAAGGAGCTATCCACTGATGAAATCTGGAAAGAAGCTTTCTGAGAAATTGCTTAGTGTTCTGTTAATTCATCTCACAGAGTTACATCTGTATTTCGTGCATCTCTTTGCTAGCCTTATTTCTGTGGAATCTGAGAATAGATATTTCGGATCCCTTTGAAGACTATAGGGCCAAAGGATATATCCTCCGATAACAAAGAGAAAGAAGCTTTCTGAGAAACTTCTTTGTGTTCTGTGAAATCATCTCACAGAGGTACAGTTTTCCCCTCAAGAAGCCTTTCGCTAAGAGAGTTCTTGTGGAATTGGCAAAGTGATATTTGGAAGCCCACAGAGGGCTATGGTGAAAAGGGAAATATCCTCCGATGAAATCTGGAAAGAAGCTTTCTGAGAAACTGCTTAGTGTTCTGTTAATTCATCTCACAGAGTTACATCTGTATTTCGTGGATCTCTTTGCTAGCCTTATTTCTGTGGAATCTGACAACAGATATTTCGGATCCCTTTGAAGACTATAAGGCCAAAGGAAATACTCGCCAATAACAAAGAGAAAGAAGCTTTCTGAGAAACTTCTTTGTGTTCTGTGAAATCATCTCACAGAGTTATAGCTTTCCCCTCAAGAAGCCTTTGGCTAAGACAGTTCTTGTGGAATTGGCAATGTGATATTTTGAAGCCCATAGAGGGCTAAGGTAAAAAAGGAAATATCCTGCGATGAAATCTGGAAAGAAGCTTTCTGAGAAACTGCTTAGTGTTCTGTTAATTCATCTCACAGAGTTATATCTGTATTTCGTGGATCTCTTTGCTAGCCTTTTTTCTGTGGAATCTGAGAACAGATAATTCAGATCCCTTTGAAGACTATAGGGCCAAGGGAAATATCCTGCTATAACAAAGAGAAAGAAGCTTTCTGAGAAACTTCTTTGTGTTCTGTGCAATCATCTCACAGAGTTACAGCTTTCCCCTCAAGAAGCCTTTCGCTAAGACAGTTCTTGTGGAATTGGCAAAGTGATATTTGGAAGCCCTTAGAGGGCTATGGTGAAAAAGGAAATATCCTCCGATGAAATCTGGAAAGAAGCTTTCTGAGAAACTGCTTAGTGTTCTGTTAATTCATCTCACAGAGTTACATCTGTATTTCTTGGAACTCTTTGCTAGCCTTATTGCTGTGGAATCTGAGAACAGATATTTCCTTTCCCTTTGTAGACTATAGGGCCAAAGGAAATATCCTCCGACAACAAAGAGAAAGAAGATTTCTGAGAAACATCTTTCTGTTTGTGAAATCATCTCACAGAGTTACAGCTTTCCACTCAAGAAGCCTTTCGCTAAGACAGTTCTTGTGGAATTTGCAAAGTGATATTGGAAGCCCATAAAGGGCTATGGTGAAAAAGGAAATATCCTCCGATGAAATCTGGAAGGAAGCTTTCTGAGAAACTGCTTAATGTTCTGTTAATTCATCTCCCAGAGTTACATCTGTATTTCGTGGATCTCTTTGCTAGCCTTATTTCTGTGGAATCTGAGAACAGATATTTCGGATCCCTTGGAAGTCTATAGGGCCAAAGGAAATATCCTCCGATAACAAAGAGAAAGAAGCTTTCTGAGAAACTTCTTTGTGTTCTGTGAAATCATCTCACAGAGTTACAGCTTTCCGCTCAAGATGCTTTTCACTAAGACCGTTCTTGTGGAATTGGCAAAGTGATATTTGGAAGCCCATAGAGGGCTATGGTGAAAAAGGAACTATCCTCTGGTGAAATCTGGAAAGAAGCTTTCTGAGAAATTGCTTAGTGTTCTGTTAATTCGTCTCACAGAGTTACATCTGTATTTCGTGAATCTCTTTGCTAGCCTTATTTCTGTGGAATCTGAGAATAGATATTTCGGATCCCCTTGAAGACTATAGGGCCAGAGGATATATCCTCCAATAACAAAGAGAAAGAAGCTTTCTGAGAAACTTCTTTGTGTTCTGTGAAATCATCTCACAGAGGTACAGTTTTGCCCTCAAGAAGCCTTTCGCTAAGACAGTTCTTGTGGAATTGGCAAAGTGATATTTGGAAGCCCATAGAGGGCTATGGTGAAAAACGAAATATCCTCCGATGAAATCTGGAAAGAAGCTTTCTGAGAAACTGCTCAGTGTTCCGTTAATTCATCTCCCAGAGTTACATCTGTATTTCTTGGATCTCTTTGCTGGCCTTATTTCTGTGGAATCTGACAACAGATATTTCGGATCCCTTTGAAGACTATAAGGCCAAAGGAAATACTCGCCATTAACAAAGAGAAAGAAGCTTTCTGAGAAACTTCTTTGTGTTCTGTGAAATCATCTCACAGAGTTATAGCTTTCCCCTCAAGAAGCCTTTGGCTAAGACAGTTCTTGTGGAATTGGCAATGTGATATTTTGAAGCCCATAGAGGGCTAAGGTAAAAAAGGAAATATCCTGCGATGAAATCTGGAAAGAAGCTTTCTGAGAAACTGCTTAGTGTTCTGTTAATTCATCTCACAGAGTTATAGCTGTATTTCGTGGATCTCTTTGCTAGCCTTTTTTCTGTGGAATCTGAGAACAGATAATTCGGATCCCTTTGAAGACTATAGGGCCAAGGGAAATATCCTGCGATAAAAAAGAGAAAGAAGCTTTCTGAGAAACTTCTTTGTGTTCTGTGCAATCATCTCACAGAGTTACAGCTTTCCCCTCAAGAAGCCTTTCGCTAAGACAGTTCTTGTGGAATTGGCAAAGTGATATTTGGAAGCCCATAGAGGGCTATGGTGAAAAAGGAAATATCCTCCGATGAAATCTGGAAAGAAGCTTTCTGAGAAACTGCTTAGTGTTCTGTTAATTCATCTCACAGAGTTACATCTGTATTTCTTGGAACTCTTTGCTAGCCTTATTGCTGTGGAATCTGAGAACAGATATTTCCTTTCCCTTTGTAGACTATAGGGCCAAAGGAAATATCCTCCGATAACAAAGAGAAAGAAGCTTTCTGAGAAACTTCTTTGTGTTCTGTAAAATCATCTCACAGAGTTACAGCTTTCCGCTCAAGAAGCCTTTCGCTAGACAGTTCTTGTGGAATTGGCAAAGTGATATTTGGAAGCCCTTAGAGGGCTATGGTGAAAAAGGAAATATCCTCCGATGAAATCTGGAAAGAAGCTTTCTGAGAAACTGCTTAGTGTTCTGTTAATTCATCTCACAGTGTTACATCTGTATTTCGTGGATCTCTTTGCTAGCCTTATTTCCTTGCAATCTGACAACAGATATTTCGGATCCCGTTGAAGACTATAGGGCCAAAGGAAATATCCTCCGATAACAAAGAGAAAGTAGCTTTCTGAGAAACTACTTTGTGTTCTGTGAAATCATCTCACAGACTTACAGCTTTCCCCTCAAGATGCCTTTCACTAAGACAGTTCTTGTGGAATTGGCAAAGTGATATTTGGAAGCCCATAGAGGGCTATGGTGAAAAAGGAAATATCCTCTGATGAAATCTGGAAAGAAGCTTTCTGAGAAACTGCTTAGTGTTCTGTTAATTCATCTCACAGAATTACATCTGTATTTCGTGGATCTCTTTGCTAGCCTTATTTCTGTGGAATCTGAGAACAGATATTTCGGATCCCTTTGAAGAATACAGGGCCAAAGGAAATACTCTCCATTAACAAAGAGAAAGAAGCTTTCTGAGAAACTTCTTTGTGTTCTGTGAAATAATCTCACAGAGTTACAGCTTTCCCCTCAAGAAGACTTTCGCTGAGACAGTTCTTGTGGAATTGGCGAAGTGATATTTGGAAGCCCATAGAGGGCTATGGTGAAAAAGGAAATATCCTCCGATGAAATCTGGAAAGAAGCTTTCTGAGAAACTGCTTAGTGTTCCGTTAATTCATCTCCGAGAGTTACATCTGTATTTCGTGGATCTCTTTGCTAGCCTTATTTCCTTGCAATCTGACAACAGATATTTCGGATCCCGTTGAAGACTATAGGGCCAAAGGAAATATCCTCCGATAACAAAGAGAAAGTAGCTTTCTGAGAAACTACTTTGTGTTCTGTGAAATCATCTCACAGAGTTACAGCTTTCCCCTCAAGATGCCTTTCACTAAGACAGTTCTTGTGGAATTGGCAAAGTGATATTTGGAAGCCCATAGAGGGCTATGGTGAAAAAGGAAATATCCTCTGATGAAATCTGGAAAGAAGCTTTCTGAGAAACTGCTTAGTGTTCTGTTAATTCATCTCACAGAGTTACATCTGTATTTCGTGGATCTCTTTGCTAGCCTTATTTCTGTGGAATCTGAGAACAGATATTTCGGATCCCTTTGAAGAATACAGGGCCAAAGGAAATACTCTCCATTAACAAAGAGAAAGAAGCTTTCTGAGAAACTTCTTTGTGTTCTGTGAAATCATCTCACAGAGTTACAGCTTTCCCCTCAAGAAGACTTTCGCTGAGACAGTTCTTGTGGAATTGGCGAAGTGATATTTGGAAGCCCACAGAGGGCTATGGTGAAAAAGGAAATATCCTCCCATGAAATCTGGAAAGAAGCTTTCTGAGAAACTGCTTAGTTTTCAGTTAATTCATCTCACAGAGTTACATCTGTATTTCGTGGATCTCTTTGCTAGCCTTATTTCTGTGGAATCTGAGAAAAGATATTTCCTTTCCCTTTGAAGACTATAGGGCCAAAGGAAATATCCTCCGATAACAAAAAGAAAGAAGCTTTCTGAGAAACTCCTTTGTGTTCTGTGAAATCATCTCACAGAGTTACAGCTTTCCCCTCAAGAAGCCTTTCGCTAACACAGTTCTTGTGGAATTGGCAAAGGGATATTTGGAAGCCCACTAGGGCTGTGTTAAAAAGGAAATATCCTCCGATGAAATCTGGAAAGAAGCTTTCTGAGAAACTGCTTAGTGTTCCGTTAATTCGTCTCCCAGAGTTACATCTGTATTTCTTGGATCTCTTTGCTGGCCTTATTTCTGTGGAATCTGACAACAGATATTTCGGATCCCGTTGAAGACTATATGGCCAAAGGAAATATCCTCCGATAACAAAGAGAAAGAAGCTTTCTGAGAAACTTCTTTGTGTTCTGTGAAATCATCTCACACAGTTACAGCTTTCCCCTCAAGAAGCCTTTCACTAAGACAGTTCTTGTGGAATTGGCAATGTGATATTTTGAAGCCCTTAGAGGGCTAAGGTAAAAAAGGAAATATCCTGCGATGAAATCTGGAAAGAAGCTTTCTGAGAAACTGCTTAGTGTTCTGTTAATTCATCTCACAGTGTTATATCTGTATTTCGTGGATCTCTTTGCTAGCATTATTTCTGTGGAATCTGAGAACAGATAATTCGGATCCCTTTGAAGACTATAGGGCCAAGGGAAATATCCTGCGATAACAAAGAGAAAGAAGCTTTCTGAGAAACTTCTTTGTGTTCTGTGCAATCATCTCACAGAGTTACAGCTTTCCCCTCAAGAAGCCTTTCGCTAAGACAGTTCTTGTGGAATTGGCAAAGTGATATTTGGAAGCCCTTAGAGGGCTATGGTGAAAAAGGAAATATCCTCCGATGAAATCTGGAAAGAAGCTTTCTGAGAAACTGCTTAGTGTTCTGTTAATTCATCTCACAGAGTTACATCTGTATTTCTTGGAACTCTTTGCTAGCCTTATTGCTGTGGAATCTGAGAACAGATATTTCCTTTCCCTTTGTAGACTATAGGGCCAAAGGAAATATCCTCCGACAACAAAGAGAAAGAAGATTTCTGAGAAACATCTTTCTGTTTGTGAAATCATCTCACAGAGTTACAGCTTTCCACTCAAGAAGCCTTTCGCTAAGACAGTTCTTGTGGAATTTGCAAAGTGATATTGGAAGCCCATAAAGGGCTATGGTGAAAAAGGAAATATCCTCCGATGAAATCTGGAAGGAAGCTTTCTGAGAAACTGCTTAATGTTCTGTTAATTCATCTCCCAGAGTTACATCTGTATTTCGTGGATCTCTTTGCTAGCCTTATTTCTGTGGAATCTGAGAACAGATATTTCGGATCCCTTGGAAGTCTATAGGGCCAAAGGAAATATCCTCCGATAACAAAGAGAAAGAAGCTTTCTGAGAAACTTCTTTGTGTTCTGTGAAATCATCTCACAGAGTTACAGCTTTCCGCTCAAGATGCCTTTCACTAAGACCGTTCTTGTGGAATTGGCAAAGTGATATTTGGAAGCCCATAGAGGGCTATGGTGAAAAAGGAACTATCCTCTGGTGAAATCTGGAAAGAAGCTTTCTGAGAAATTGCTTAGTGTTCTGTTAATTCGTCTCACAGAGTTACATCTGTATTTCGTGAATCTCTTTGCTAGCCTTATTTCTGTGGAATCTGAGAATAGATATTTCGGATCCCCTTGAAGACTATAGGGCCAGAGGATATATCCTCCAATAACAAAGAGAAAGAAGCTTTCTGAGAAACTTCTTTGTGTTCTGTGAAATCATCTCACAGAGGTACAGTTTTGCCCTCAAGAAGCCTTTCGCTAAGACAGTTCTTGTGGAATTGGCAAAGTGATATTTGGAAGCCCATAGAGGGCTATGGTGAAAAACGAAATATCCTCCGATGAAATCTGGAAAGAAGCTTTCTGAGAAACTGCTCAGTGTTCCGTTAATTCATCTCCCAGAGTTACATCTGTATTTCTTGGATCTCTTTGCTGGCCTTATTTCTGTGGAATCTGACAACAGATATTTCGGATCCCTTTGAAGACTATAGGGCCAAAGGAAATACTCGCCATTAACAAAGAGAAAGAAGCTGTCTGAGAAACTTCTTTGTGTTCTGTGAAATCATCTCACAGAGTTACAGCTTTCCCCTCAAGAAGCCTTTGGCTAAGACAGTTCTTGTGGAATTGGCAATGTGATATTTTGAAGCCCATAGAGGGCTAAGGTAAAAAAGGAAATATCCTGCGATGAAATCTGGAAAGAAGCTTTCTGAGAAACTGCTTAGTGTTCTGTTAATTCACCTCACAGAGTTATATCTGTATTTCGTGGATCTCTTTGCTAGCCTTTTTTCTGTGGAATCTGAGAACAGATAATTCGGATCCCTTTGAAGACTATAGGGCCAAGGGAAATATCCTGCGATAACAAAGAGAAAGAAGCTTTCTGAGAAACTTCTTTGTGTTCTGTGGAATCATCTCACAGAGTTACAGCTTTCCCCTCAAGAAGCCTTTCGCTAAGGCAGTTCTTGCGGAATTTGCAAAGTGATATTGGAAGCCCATAGAGGGCTATGGTGAAAAAGGAAATATCCTCCGATTAAATCTGGAAGGAAGCTTTCTGAGAAACTGCTTAATGTTCTGTTAATTTATCTCCCAGAGTTACATCTGTATTTCGTGGATCTCTTTGCTAGCCTTATTTCTGTGGAATCTGAGAACAGATATTTCGGATCCCTTTGAAGTGTCTAGGGCCAAAGGAAATATCCTCCGATAACAAAGAGAAAGAAGATTTCTGAGAAACTTCTTTGTGTTCTGTGAAATCATCTCACAGAGTTACAGCTTTCCGCTCAAGTTGCCTTTCACTAAGACCGTTATTGTGGAATTGGCAAAGTGATATTTGGAAGCCCATAGAGGGCTATGGTGAAAAAGGAACTATCCTGCGATGAAATCTGGAAAGAAGCTTTCTGAGAAACTGCTTAGTGTTCTGTTAATTCATCTCACAGAGTTATAGCTGTATTTCGTGGATCTCTTTGCTAGCCTTTTTTCTGTGGAATCTGAGAACAGATAATTCGGATCCCTTTGAAGACTATAGGGCCAAGGGAAATATCCTGCGATAAAAAAGAGAAAGAAGCTTTCTGAGAAACTTCTTTGTGTTCTGTGCAATCATCTCACAGAGTTACAGCTTTCCCCTCAAGAAGCCTTTCGCTAAGACAGTTCTTGTGGAATTGGCAAAGTGATATTTGGAAGCCCATAGAGGGCTATGGTGAAAAAGGAAATATCCTCCGATGAAATCTGGAAAGAAGCTTTCTGAGAAACTGCTTAGTGTTCTGTTAATTCATCTCACAGAGTTACATCTGTATTTCTTGGAACTCTTTGCTAGCCTTATTGCTGTGGAATCTGAGAACAGATATTTCCTTTCCCTTTGTAGACTATAGGGCCAAAGGAAATATCCTCCGATAACAAAGAGAAAGAAGCTTTCTGAGAAACTTCTTTGTGTTCTGTAAAATCATCTCACAGAGTTACAGCTTTCCGCTCAAGAAGCCTTTCGCTAGACAGTTCTTGTGGAATTGGCAAAGTGATATTTGGAAGCCCTTAGAGGGCTATGGTGAAAAAGGAAATATCCTCCGATGAAATCTGGAAAGAAGCTTTCTGAGAAACTGCTTAGTGTTCTGTTAATTCATCTCACAGTGTTACATCTGTATTTCGTGGATCTTTTTACTAGCCTTATTCCTGTGGAATCTGAGAACAGATATTTCGGATCCCTTTGAAGACTATAGGGCCAAGGAAAATATCCTCCGATAACAAAGAGAAAAAAGCTTTCTGAGAAACTTCTTTGTGTTCTGTGAAATCATCTCACAGACTTACAGCTTTCCCCTCAAGAAGCCTTTCGCTAAGACAGTTCTTGTGGAATTGCCAAAGTGATATTTGGAAGCCCATACAGGGCTATGGTGAAAAAGGAAATATCCTCCGATGAAATCTGGAAAGAAGCTTTCTGAGAAACTGCTTAGTGTTCCGTTAATTCATCTCCCAGAATTACATCTGTATTTCGTGGATCTCTTTGCTAGCCTTATTTCCTTGCAATCTGACAACAGATATTTCGGATCCCGTTGAAGACTATAGGGCCAAAGGAAATATCCTCCGATAACAAAGAGAAAGTAGCTTTCTGAGAAACTACTTTGTGTTCTGTGAAATCATCTCACAGACTTACAGCTTTCCCCTCAAGATGCCTTTCACTAAGACAGTTCTTGTGGAATTGGCAAAGTGATATTTGGAAGCCCATAGAGGGCTATGGTGAAAAAGGAAATATCCTCTGATGAAATCTGGAAAGAAGCTTTCTGAGAAACTGCTTAGTGTTCTGTTAATTCATCTCACAGAATTACATCTGTATTTCGTGGATCTCTTTGCTAGCCTTATTTCTGTGGAATCTGAGAACAGATATTTCGGATCCCTTTGAAGAATACAGGGCCAAAGGAAATACTCTCCATTAACAAAGAGAAAGAAGCTTTCTGAGAAACTTCTTTGTGTTCTGTGAAATAATCTCACAGAGTTACAGCTTTCCCCTCAAGAAGACTTTCGCTGAGACAGTTCTTGTGGAATTGGCGAAGTGATATTTGGAAGCCCATAGAGGGCTATGGTGAAAAAGGAAATATCCTCCGATGAAATCTGGAAAGAAGCTTTCTGAGAAACTGCTTAGTGTTCCGTTAATTCATCTCCGAGAGTTACATCTGTATTTCGTGGATCTCTTTGCTAGCCTTATTTCCTTGCAATCTGACAACAGATATTTCGGATCCCGTTGAAGACTATAGGGCCAAAGGAAATATCCTCCGATAACAAAGAGAAAGTAGCTTTCTGAGAAACTACTTTGTGTTCTGTGAAATCATCTCACAGAGTTACAGCTTTCCCCTCAAGATGCCTTTCACTAAGACAGTTCTTGTGGAATTGGCAAAGTGATATTTGGAAGCCCATAGAGGGCTATGGTGAAAAAGGAAATATCCTCTGATGAAATCTGGAAAGAAGCTTTCTGAGAAACTGCTTAGTGTTCTGTTAATTCATCTCACAGAGTTACATCTGTATTTCGTGGATCTCTTTGCTAGCCTTATTTCTGTGGAATCTGAGAACAGATATTTCGGATCCCTTTGAAGAATACAGGGCCAAAGGAAATACTCTCCATTAACAAAGAGAAAGAAGCTTTCTGAGAAACTTCTTTGTGTTCTGTGAAATCATCTCACAGAGTTACAGCTTTCCCCTCAAGAAGACTTTCGCTGAGACAGTTCTTGTGGAATTGGCGAAGTGATATTTGGAAGCCCACAGAGGGCTATGGTGAAAAAGGAAATATCCTCCCATGAAATCTGGAAAGAAGCTTTCTGAGAAACTGCTTAGTTTTCAGTTAATTCATCTCACAGAGTTACATCTGTATTTCGTGGATCTCTTTGCTAGCCTTATTTCTGTGGAATCTGAGAAAAGATATTTCCTTTCCCTTTGAAGACTATAGGGCCAAAGGAAATATCCTCCGATAACAAAAAGAAAGAAGCTTTCTGAGAAACTCCTTTGTGTTCTGTGAAATCATCTCACAGAGTTACAACTTTCCCCTCAAGAAGCCTTTCGCTAACACAGTTCTTGTGGAATTGGCAAAGGGATATTTGGAAGCCCACTAGGGCTGTGTTAAAAAGGAAATATCCTCCGATGAAATCTGGAAAGAAGCTTTCTGAGAAACTGCTTAGTGTTCCGTTAATTCGTCTCCCAGAGTTACATCTGTATTTCTTGGATCTCTTTGCTGGCCTTATTTCTGTGGAATCTGACAACAGATATTTCGGATCCCGTTGAAGACTATATGGCCAAAGGAAATATCCTCCGATAACAAAGAGAAAGAAGCTTTCTGAGAAACTTCTTTGTGTTCTGTGAAATCATCTCACACAGTTACAGCTTTCCCATCAAGAAGCCTTTCGCTAAGACAGTTCTTGTGGAATTGGCAAAGTGATATTTGGAAGCCCATAGAGGGCTATGGTGAAAAAGGAAATATCCTCTGACGAAATCTGGAAAGAAGCTTTCTGAGAAACTGCTTAGTGTTCTGTTAATTCATCTCACAGAGTTACATCTGTATTTCGTGGATCTCTTTGCTAGCCTTATTTCTGTGGAATCTGACAACTGATATTTCGGATCACTTTGAAGACTACAGGGCCAAAGGAAACAACCTCCGATAACAAAGAGAAAGAAGCTTTCTGAGAAACTTCTTTGTGTTCTGTGAAATCATCTCACAGAGTTACAGCTTTCCTTCAAGAAGCCTTTGGCTAAGACTGTTCTTGTGGTATTCGCAATGTGATATTTTGAAGCCCATAGAGGGCTAAGGTAAAAAAGGAAATATCCTGCGATGAAATCTGGAAAGAAGCTTTCTGAAAAACTGCTTAGTGTTCTGTTATTCATCTCACAGAGTTATATCTGTATTTCGTGCATTTCTTTGCTAGCCTTTTTTCTGTGGAATCTGAGAACAGATAATTCGGATCCCTTTGAAGACTATAGGTCCAAGGGAAATATCCTGCGAAAACAAAGAGAAAGAAGCTTTCTGAGAAACTTCTTTGTGTTCTGTGCAATCATCTCACAGAGTTACAGCTTTCCCCTCAAGAAGCCTTTCGCTAAGACAGTTCTTGTGGAATTGGCAAAGTGATATTTGAAAGCCCATAGAGGGCTATGGTGAAAAAGGAAATATCCTCCGATGAAATCTGGAAAGAAGCTTTCTGAGAAACTGCTTAGTTTTCTGTTAATTCATCTCACAGATTTACATCTGTATTTCTTGGATCTCTTTGCCAGCCTTATTTCTGTGGAATCTGAGAACAGATATTTCCTTTCCCTTTGTAGACTATAGGGCCAAAGGAAATATCCTCCGATAACAAAGAGAAAGAAGCTTTCTGAGAAACTTCTTTGTGTTCTGTGAAATCATCTCACAGAGTTACAGCTTTCCCCTCAAGAAGCCTTTCGCTAAGACAGTTCTTGTGGAATTGGCAAAGTGATATTTGGAAGCCCACAGAGGGCTGTGTTAAAAAGGAAATATCCTGCGATGAAATCTGGAAAGAAGCTTTCTGAGAAACTGCTTAGTGTTCCGTTAATTCATCTCCCAGAGTTACATCTGTATTTCTTTGATCTCTTTGCTGGCCTTATTTCTGTCGAATCTGACAACAGATATTTCGGATCCTGTTGAAGACTATAGGGCCAAAGGAAATATCCTCCGATAACAAAGAGAAAGAAGAGTTCTGAGAAACTTCCTTGTTTTCTGTGAAATCATCTCACAGAGTTACAGCTTTCCCCTCAAGATGCCTTTCACTAAGATAGTTCTTGTGGAATTAGCAAGGTGATATTTGGAAGCCCATAGAGGGCTATAGTGAAAAAGGAAATATCCTCTGACGAAATCTGGAAAGAAGCTTTCTGAGAAACTGCTTAGTGTTCTGTTAATTCATCTCACAGAGTTACATCTGTATTTCGTGGATCTCTTTGCTAGCCTTATTTCTGTGGAATCTGACAACTGATATTTCGGATCACTTTGAAGACTACAGGGCCAAAGGAAACAACCTCCGATAACAAAGAGAAAGAAGCTTTCTGAGAAACTTCTTTGTGTTCTGTGAAATCATCTCACAGAGTTACAGCTTTCCTTCAAAAAGCCTTTGGCTAAGACAGTTCTTGTGGAATTGGCAATGTGATATTTTGAAGCCCATAGAGGGCTAAGGTAAAAAAGGAAATATCCTGCGATGAAATCTGGAAAGAAGCTTTCTGAGAAACTGCTTAGTGTTCTGTTAATGCATCTCACAGAGTTATATCTGTATTTCGCGGATCTCTTTGCTAGCATTTTTTCTGTGGAATCTGAGAACAGATAATTCGGATCCCTTTGAAGACTATAGGGCCAAGGGAAATATCCTGCGATAACAAAGAGAAAGAAGCTTTCTGAGAAAATTCTTTGTGTTCTGTGCAATCATCTCACAGAGTTACAGCTTTCCCCTCAAGAAGCCTTTCGCTAAGGCAGTTCTTGTGGAATTGGCAAAGTGATATTTGGAAGCCCATAGAGGGCTATGGTGAAAAAGGAAATACCCTCCGATGAAATCTGGAAAGAAGCTTTCTGAGAAACTGCTTAGTGTTCTGTTAATTCATCTCACAGACTTACATCTGTATTTCGTGGATCTCTTTGCTAGCCTTATTTCTGTGGAATCTGAGAACAGATATTTCGGATCCCGTTGAAGACTATAGGGCCAAAGGAAATATCCTCCGATAACAAAGAGAAAGAAGCTTTCTGAGAAACTTCTTTGTGTTCTGTGAAATCATCTCACAGAGTTACAGCTTTCCCATCAAGATGCCTTTCACTAAGACAGTTCTTGTGGAATTGGCAAAGTGATATTTGGAAGCCCATAGAGCTCTATGGTGAAAAAGGAAATATCCTCTGATGAAATCTGGAAAGAAGCTTTCTGAGAAACTGCTTAGTGTTCTGTTAATTCATCTCACAGAGTTATATCTGTATTTCGTGGATCTCTTTGCTAGCCTTATTTCTGTGGAATCTGACAACAGATATTTCGGATCCCTTTGAAGAATACAGGGCCAAAGATAATACTCTCCATTAACAAAGAGAAAGAAGCTTTCTGAGAAACTTCTTTTTGTTCTGTGAAATCCTCTCACAGAGTTACAGCTTTCCCCTCAAGAAGACTTTCGCTGAGACAGTTCTTGTGGAATTGGCAAAGTGATATTTGGAAGCCCATAGAGGGCTATGGTGAAAAAGGAAATATCCTCCGATGAAATCTGGCAAGAAGCTTTCTGAGAAACTGCTTAGTTTTCAGTTAATTCATCTCCCAGAGTTACATCTGTATTTCATGGATCTCTTTGCTAGCCTTATTTCTGTGGAATCTGAGAACAGATATTTAGGATCCCTTTGAAGTCTATAGGGCCAAAGGAAATATCCTCCGATAACAAAGAGAAAGAAGATATCTGAGAAACTTCTTTGTGTTCTGTGAAATCATCTCACAGAGTTACAGCTTTCCGCTCAAGATGCCTTTCACTAAGACCGTTCTTGTGGAATTGGCAAAGTGATATTTGGAAGCCCACAGAGGGCTATGGTGAAAAAGGAACTATCCTCTGATGAAATCTGGAAAGAAGCTTTCTGAGAAATTGCTTAGTGTTCTGTTAATTCATCTCACAGAGTTACATCTGTATTTCGTGCATCTCTTTGCTAGCCTTATTTCTGTGGAATCTGAGAATAGATATTTCGGATCCCTTTGAAGACTATAGGGCCAAAGGATATATCCTCCGATAACAAAGAGAAAGAAGCTTTCTGAGAAACTTCTTTGTGTTCTGTGAAATCATCTCACAGAGCTACAGTTTTCCCCTCAAGAAGCCTTTCGCTAAGACAGTTCTTGTGGAATTGGCAAAGTGATATTTGGAAGCCCACAGAGGGCTATGGTGAAAAAGGAAGTATCCTCCCATGAAATCTGGAAAGAAGCTTTCTGAGAAACTGCTTAGTGTTCTGTTAATTCATCTCACAGAGTTACATCTGTATTTCGTGGATCTCTTTGCTAGCCTTATTTTTGTGGAATCTGACAACAGATATTTCGGATCCCTTTGAAGACTATAGGGCCAAAGGAAATATCCTCCGATAACAAAGAGAAAGAAGCTTTCTGAGAAACTTCTTTGTGTTCTGTGAAATCATCTCACAGAGTTACAGCTTTCCCCTCAAGAAGCCTTTCGCTAAGACAGTTCTTGTGGAATTGCCAAAATGATATTTGGAAGCCCATAGAGGGCAATGGTGAAAAAGGAAATATCCTCCGATGAAATCTGGGAAGAAGCTTTCTGAGAAACTGCTTAGTGTTCCGTTAATTCATCTCCCAGAGTTACATCTGTATTTCTTGGATCTCTTTGCTAGCCTTATTTTTGTGGAATCTGACAACAGATATTTCGGATCCCGTTGAAGACTATAGGGCCAAAGGAAATATCCTCCGATAACAAAGAGAAAGAAGCTTTCTGAGAAACTTCTTTGTATTCTGTGAAATCATCTCACAGAGTTACAGCTTTCCCCTCAAGATGCCTTTCACTAAGACAGTTCTTGTGGAATTGGCAAAGTGATATTTGGAAGCCCATAGAGGGCTATGGTGAAAAAGGAAATATCCTCTGATGAAATCTGGAAAGAAGCTTTCTGAGAAACTGCTTAGTGTTCTGTTAATTCATCTCACAGAGTTATATCTGTATTTCGTGGATCTCTTTGCTAGCCTTATTTCTGTGGAATCTGACAACAGATATTTCGGATCCCGTTGAAGACTATAGGGCCAAAGGAAATATCCTCCGATAACAAAGAGAAAGAAGCTTTCTGAGAAACTTCTTTGTGTTCTGTGAAATCATCTCACAGAGTTACAGCTGTCCCCTTAAGAAGCCTTTCGCTAAGACAGTTCTTGTGGAATTGGCCTAGTGATATTTGGAAGCCCATAGAGGGCTATCGAAAAAAGGAAATATCCTCCGATGAAATCTGGAAAGAAGCTTTCTGAGAAACTGCTTAGTGTTCTGTTAATTCATCTCCCAGAGTTACATCTGTATTTCCTGGATCTCTTTGCTAGCCTTATTTCTGTGGAATCTGAGAACAGATAATTCGGATCCCTTTGAAGACTATAGGGCCAAGGGAAATATTCTGCGATAACAAAGAGAAAGAAGCTTTCTGAGAAACTTCTTTGTGTTCTGTGAAATCATCTCACAGAGTTACAGCTTTCCCTTCAAAAAGCCTTTCGCTAAGACAGTTCTTGTGGAATTGGCAAAGTGATATTTGGAAGCCCATAGAGGGCTATGGTGAAAAAGGAAATATCCTCCGATGAAATCTGGAAAGAAGCTTTCTGAGAAACTGCTTAGTGTTCTGTTAATTCATCTCACACAGTTACATCTGTATTTCGTGGATCTCTTTGCCAGCCTTATTTTTGTGGAATCTGAGAACAGGTATTTCGGATCCCGTTGAAGACTATAGTGCCAAAAGAAATATCCTCCGATAACAAAGAGAAAGAAGCTTTCTGAGAAACTTCTTTGTGTTCTCTGAAATCATCTCACAGAGTTACAGCTTCCCCTCAAGAAGCCTTTCGCTAAGACAGTTCTTGTGGAATTGGCAAAGTGATATTTGGAAGCTCATAGAGGGCTATGGTGAAAAAAGAAATATCCTCCGATGAAATCTGGAAAGAAGCTTTCTGAGAAACTGCTTAGTGTTCTGTTAATTCATCTCACAGAGTTACATCTGTATTTCGTGGATCTCTTTGCTAGCCTTATTTCTGTGGAATCTGAGAACAGATATTTCCTTTCCCTTTGAAGACTATAGGGCCAAAGGAAATATCCTCCGAAAACAAAGAGAAAGAAGCTTTCTGAGAAACTTCTTTGTGTTCTGTGAAATCATCTCACAGAGTTACTGCGTTCTCTTCAAGAAGCCTTTCGCTAAGACAGTTCTTGTGGAATTGGCAAAGTGATATTTGGAAGCCCATAGAGGGCTATGGTGAAAAAGGAAATATCCTCCGATGAAATCTGGAAGGAAGCTTTCTGAGAAACTGCTTAGTGTTCTGTTTTTGAATCTCACAGAGTTACATCTGTATTTCGTGGATCTCTTTGCCGGCCTTATTTCTGTGGAATCTGAGAACAGATATTTCCTTTCAATTTGAAGACTATAGGGCCAAAGGAAATATCCTCCGATAACAAAGAGATAGAAGCTTTCTGAGAAACTTCTTTGTGTTCTGTGAAATCATCTCACAGAGTTACAGCTTTCCCCTCAAGAAGCCTTTCGCTAAGACAGTTCTTGTGGAATTGGCAAAGTGATATTTGGTAGCCTATAGTGGGCTATGGGGAAAAAGGAACTATCCTCTGATGAAATCTGGAAAGAAGCTTTCTGAGAAATTGCTTAGTGTTCTGTTAATTCATCTCACAGAGTTACATCTGTATTTCCTGCATCTCTTTGCTAGCCTTATTTCTGTGGAATCTGAGAATCGATATTTCGGATCCCTTTGAAGACTATAGGGCCAAAGGATATATCCTCCGATAACAAAGAGAAAGAAGCTTTCTGAGAAACTTCTTTGTGTTCTGTGAAATCATCTCACAGAGGTACAGTTTTCGCCTCAAGAAGCCTTTCGCTAAGACAGTTCTTGTGGAATTGGCAAAGTGATATTTGGAAGCCCACAGAGGGCTATGGTGAAAAAGGAAATATCCTCCCATGAAATCTGGAAAGAAGTTTTCTGAGAAACTGCTTACTGTTCTGTTAATTCATCTCACAGAGTTACATCTGTATTTCGTGGATCTCTTTGCCAGCCTTATTTCTGTGGAATCTGACAACAGATATTTCGGATCCCTTTGAAGACTATAGGGCCAAAGGAAATACTCGCCATTAACAAAGAGAAAGAAGCTTTCTGAGAAACTTCTTTGTGTTCTGTGAAATCATCTCACAGAGTTACAGCTTTCCCCTCAAGAAGCCTTTGGCTAAGACAGTTCTTGTGGAATTGGCAATGTGATATTTTGAAGCCCATAGAGGGCTAAGGTAAAAAAGGAAATATCCTGCGATGAAATCTGGAAAGAAGCTTTCTGAGAAACTGCTTAGTGTTCTGTTAATTCATCTCACAGAGTTATATCTGTATTTCGTGGATCTCTTTGCTAGCCTTTTTTCTGTGGAATCTGAGAACAGATAATTCGGATCCCTTTGAAGACTATAGGGCCAAGGGAAATATCCTGCGATAACAAAGAGAAAGTAGCTTTCTGAGAAACTTCTTTGTGTTCTGTGCAATCATCTCACAGAGTTACAGCTTTCCCCTCAAGAAGCCTTTCGCTAAGACAGTTCTTGTGGAATTGGCAAAGTGATATTTGGAAGCCCATAGAGGGCTATGGTGAAAAAGGAAATATCCTCCGATGAAATCTGGGAAGAAGCTTTCTGAGAAACTGCTTAGTGTTCTGTTAATTCATCTCACAGAGTTACATCTGTATTTCGTGGATCTCTTTGCTAGCCTTATTTCTGTGGAATCTGAGAACAGATATTTCCTTTCCCTTTATAGACTATAGTGCCAAAGGAAATATCCTCCGATAACAAAGAGAAAGAAGCTTTCTGAGAAACTTCTTTGTGTTCTGTGAAATCATCTCACAGAGGTACAGTTTTCCCCTCAAGAAGCCTTTCACTAAGACAGTTCTTGTGGAATTGGCAAAGTGATATTTGGAAGCCCACAGAGGGCTATGGTGAAAAAGGAAATATCCTCCCATGAAATCTGGAAAGAAGCTTTCTGAGAAACTCCTTAGTGTTCTGTTAATTCATCTCACAGAGTTACATCTGTATTTCTTGGATCTCTTTGCCAGCCTTATTTCTGTGGAATCTGACAACAGATATTTCGGATCCCTTTGAAGACTATAGGGCCAAAGGAAATACTCGCCATTAACAAAGAGAAAGAAGCTTTCTGAGAAACTTCTTTGTGTTCTGTGAAATCATCTCACAGAGTTACAGCTTTCCCCTCAAGAAGCCTTTGGCTAAGACAGTTCTTGTGGAATTGGCAATGTGATATTTTGAAGCCCATAGAGGGTTAAGGTAAAAAAGGAAATATCCTGCGATGAAATCTGGAAAGAAGCTTTCTGAGAAACTGCTTAGTGTTCTGTTAATTCATCTCACAGAGTTACATCTGTATTTCGTGGATCTCTTTGCTAGCCTTATTTCTGTGGAATCTGACAACTGATATTTCGGATCACTTTGAAGACTACAGGTCCAAAGGAAACAACCTCCGATAACAAAGAGAAAGAAGCTTTCTGAGAAACTTCTTTGTGTTCTGTGAAATCATCTCACAGAGTTACAGCTTTCCTTCAAGAAGCCTTTGGCTAAGACAGTTCTTGTGGAATTGGCAATGTGATATTTTGAAGCCCATAGAGGGCTAAGGTAAAAAAGGAAATATCCTGCGATGAAATCTGGAAAGAAGCTTTCTGAGAAACTGCTTAGTGTTCTGTTAATTCATCTCACAGAGTTATATCTGTATTTCGTGGATCTCTTTGCTAGCCTTTTTTCTGTGGAATCTGAGAACAGATAATTCGGATCCCTTTGAAGACTATAGGGCCAAGGGAAATATCCTGCGATAACAAAGAGAAAGAAGCTTTCTGTGAAACTTCTTTGTGTTCTGTGCAATCATCTCACAGAGTTACAGCTTTCCCCTCAAGAAGCCTTTCGCTAAGACAGTTCTTGTGGAATTGGCAAAGTGATATTTGGAAGCCCATAGAGGGCTATGGTGAAAAAGGAAATACCCTCCGATGAAATCTGGAAAGAAGCTTTCTGAGAAACTGCTTAGTGTTCTGTTAATTCATCTCACAGACTTACATCTGTATTTCGTGGATCTCTTTGCTAGCCTTATTTCTGTGGAATCTGAGAACAGATATTTCGGATCCCGTTGAAGACTATAGGGCCAAAGGAAATATCCTCCGATAACAAAGAGAAAGAAGCTTTCTGAGAAACTTCTTTGTGTTCTGTGAAATCATCTCACAGAGTTACAGCTTTCCCATCAAGATGCCTTTCACTAAGACAGTTCTTGTGGAATTGGCAAAGTGATATTTGGAAGCCCATAGAGCTCTATGGTGAAAAAGGAAATATCCTCTGATGAAATCTGGAAAGAAGCTTTCTGAGAAACTGCTTAGTGTTCTGTTAATTCATCTCACAGAGTTATATCTGTATTTCGTGGATCTCTTTGCTAGCCTTATTTCTGTGGAATCTGACAACAGATATTTCGGATCCCTTTGAAGAATACAGGGCCAAAGATAATACTCTCCATTAACAAAGAGAAAGAAGCTTTCTGAGAAACTTCTTTTTGTTCTGTGAAATCCTCTCACAGAGTTACAGCTTTCCCCTCAAGAAGACTTTCGCTGAGACAGTTCTTGTGGAATTGGCAAAGTGATATTTGGAAGCCCATAGAGGGCTATGGTGAAAAAGGAAATATCCTCCGATGAAATCTGGCAAGAAGCTTTCTGAGAAACTGCTTAGTTTTCAGTTAATTCATCTCCCAGAGTTACATCTGTATTTCATGGGTCTCTTTGCTAGCCTTATTTCTGTGGAATCTGAGAACAGATATTTCGGATCCCTTTGAAGTCTATAGGGCCAAAGGAAATATCCTCCGATAACAAAGAGAAAGAAGATATCTGAGAAACTTCTTTGTGTTCTGTGAAATCATCTCACAGAGTTACAGCTTTCCGCTCAAGATGCCTTTCACTAAGACCGTTCTTGTGGAATTGGCAAAGTGATATTTGGAAGCCCACAGAGGGCTATGGTGAAAAAGGAACTATCCTCTGATGAAATCTGGAAAGAAGCTTTCTGAGAAATTGCTTAGTGTTCTGTTAATTCATCTCACAGAGTTACATCTGTATTTCGTGCATCTCTTTGCTAGCCTTATTTCTGTGGAATCTGAGAATAGATATTTCGGATCCCTTTGAAGACTATAGGGCCAAAGGATATATCCTCCGATAACAAAGAGAAAGAAGCTTTCTGAGAAACTTCTTTGTGTTCTGTGAAATCATCTCACAGAGCTACAGTTTTCCCCTTAAGAAGCCTTTCGCTAAGACAGTTCTTGTGGAATTGGCAAAGTGATATTTGGAAGCCCACAGAGGGCTATGGTGAAAAAGGAAGTATCCTCCCATGAAATCTGGAAAGAAGCTTTCTGAGAAACTGCTTAGTGTTCTGTTAATTCATCTCACAGAGTTACATCTGTATTTCGTGGATCTCTTTGCTAGCCTTATTTTTGTGGAATCTGACAACAGATATTTCGGATCCCTTTGAAGACTATAGGGCCAAAGGAAATATCCTCCGATAACAAAGAGAAAGAAGCTTTCTGAGAAACTTCTTTGTGTTCTGTGAAATCATCTCACAGAGTTACAGCTTTCCCCTCAAGAAGCCTTTCGCTAAGACAGTTCTTGTGGAATTGCCAAAATGATATTTGGAAGCCCATAGAGGGCAATGGTGAAAAAGGAAATATCCTCCGATGAAATCTGGGAAGAAGCTTTCTGAGAAACTGCTTAGTGTTCCGTTAATTCATCTCCCAGAGTTACATCTGTATTTCTTGGATCTCTTTGCTAGCCTTATTTTTGTGGAATCTGACAACAGATATTTCGGATCCCGTTGAAGACTATAGGGCCAAAGGAAATATCCTCCGATAACAAAGAGAAAGAAGCTTTCTGAGAAACTTCTTTGTATTCTGTGAAATCATCTCACAGAGTTACAGCTTTCCCCTCAAGATGCCTTTCACTAAGACAGTTCTTGTGGAATTGGCAAAGTGATATTTGGAAGCCCATAGAGGGCTTTGGTGAAAAAGGAAATATCCTCTGATGAAATCTGGAAAGAAGCTTTCTGAGAAACTGCTTAGTGTTCTGTTAATTCATCTCACAGAGTTATATCTGTATTTCGTGGATCTCTTTGCTAGCCTTATTTCTGTGGAATCTGACAACAGATATTTCGGATCCCGTTGAAGACTATAGGGCCAAAGGAAATATCCTCCGATAACAAAGAGAAAGAAGCTTTCTGAGAAACTTCTTTGTGTTCTGTGAAATCATCTCACAGAGTTACAGCTGTCCCCTTAAGAAGCCTTTCGCTAAGACAGTTCTTGTGGAATTGGCCTAGTGATATTTGGAAGCCCATAGAGGGCTATCGAAAAAAGGAAATATCCTCCGATGAAATCTGGAAAGAAGCTTTCTGAGAAACTGCTTAGTGTTCTGTTAATTCATCTCCCAGAGTTACATCTGTATTTCCTGGATCTCTTTGCTAGCCTTATTTCTGTGGAATCTGAGAACAGATAATTCGGATCCCTTTGAAGACTATAGGGCCAAGGGAAATATTCTGCGATAACAAAGAGAAAGAAGCTTTCTGAGAAACTTCTTTGTGTTCTGTGAAATCATCTCACAGAGTTACAGCTTTCCCTTCAAAAAGCCTTTCGCTAAGACAGTTCTTGTGGAATTGGCAAAGTGATATTTGGAAGCCCATAGAGGGCTATGGTGAAAAAGGAAATATCCTCCGATGAAATCTGGAAAGAAGCTTTCTGAGAAACTGCTTAGTGTTCTGTTAATTCATCTCACACAGTTACATCTGTATTTCGTGGATCTCTTTGCCAGCCTTATTTTTGTGGAATCTGAGAACAGGTATTTCGGATCCCGTTGAAGACTATAGTGCCAAAAGAAATATCCTCCGATAACAAAGAGAAAGAAGCTTTCTGAGAAACTTCTTTGTGTTCTCTGAAATCATCTCACAGAGTTACAGCTTCCCCTCAAGAAGCCTTTCGCTAAGACAGTTCTTGTGGAATTGGCAAAGTGATATTTGGAAGCTCATAGAGGGCTATGGTGAAAAAAGAAATATCCTCCGATGAAATCTGGAAAGAAGCTTTCTGAGAAACTGCTTAGTGTTCTGTTAATTCATCTCACAGAGTTACATCTGTATTTCGTGGATCTCTTTGCTAGCCTTATTTCTGTGGAATCTGAGAACAGATATTTCCTTTCCCTTTGAAGACTATAGGGCCAAAGGAAATATCCTCCGAAAACAAAGAGAAAGAAGCTTTCTGAGAAACTTCTTTGTGTTCTGTGAAATCATCTCACAGAGTTACTGCGTTCTCTTCAAGAAGCCTTTCGCTAAGACAGTTCTTGTGGAATTGGCAAAGTGATATTTGGAAGCCCATAGAGGGCTATGGTGAAAAAGGAAATATCCTCCGATGAAATCTGGAAGGAAGCTTTCTGAGAAACTGCTTAGTGTTCTGTTTTTGAATCTCACAGAGTTACATCTGTATTTCGTGGATCTCTTTGCCGGCCTTATTTCTGTGGAATCTGAGAACAGATATTTCCTTTCAATTTGAAGACTATAGGGCCAAAGGAAATATCCTCCGATAACAAAGAGATAGAAGCTTTCTGAGAAACTTCTTTGTGTTCTGTGAAATCATCTCACAGAGTTACAGCTTTCCCCTCAAGAAGCCTTTCGCTAAGACAGTTCTTGTGGAATTGGCAAAGTGATATTTGGTAGCCTATAGTGGGCTATGGGGAAAAAGGAAATATCCTCCGTTGAAATCTGGAAAGAAGCATTCTGAGAATCTGCTTAGTGTTCTGTTAATTCATCTCACAGATTTACATCTGTATATCGTGGATCTCTTTGCTAGTCTTATTTCTGTGAAATCTGAGAACAGATATTTCGGATCCCTTTGAAGACTATAGGGCCAAAGGAAATATCCTCCGAAAACAAAGAGAAAGAAGCATTCTGAGAAACTTCTTTGTGTTCTGTGAAATCATCTCACAGAGTTACAGCTTTCCCCTCAAGAAGCCTTTCGCTAAGACAGTTCTTGTGGAATTGGCAAAGTGATATTTGGAAGCCCATAGAGGGCTATGGTGAAAAAGGAACTATCCTCTGATGAAATCAGGAAAGAAGCTTTCTGAGAAATTGCTTAGTGTTCTGTTAATTCATCTCACAGAGTTACATCTGTATTTCGTGCATCTCTTTGCTAGCCTTATTTCTGTGGAATCTGAGAATAGATATTTCGGATCCCTTTGAAGACTATAGGGCCAAAGGATATATCCTCCGATAACAAAGAGAAAGAAGCTTTCTGACAAACTTCTTTGTGTTCTGTGAAATCATCTCACAGAGCTACAGTTTTCCCCTCAAGAAGCCTTTCGCTAAGACAGTTCTTGTGGAATTGGCAAAGTGATATTTGGAAGCCCACAGAGGGCTATGGTGAAAAAGGAAGTATCCTCCCATGAAATCTGGAAAGAAGCTTTCTGAGAAACTGCTTAGTGTTCTGTTAATTCATCTCACAGAGTTACATCTGTATTTCGTGGATCTCTTTGCCAGCCTTATTTTGTGGAATCTGACAACAGATATTTCGGATCCCTTTGAAGACTATAGGGCCAAAGGAAATACTCGCCATTAACAAAGAGAAAGAAGCTTTCGGAGAAACTTCTTTGTGTTCTGTGAAATCATCTCACAGAGTTACAGCTTTCCCCTCAAGAAGCCTTTGGCTAAGACAGTTCTTGTGGAATTGGCAATGTGATATTTTGAAGCCCATAGAGGGCTAAGGTAAAAAAGGAAATATCCTGCGATGAAATCTGGAAAGAAGCTTTCTGAGAAACTGCTTAGTGTTCTTTTAATTCATCTCACAGAGTTATATCTGTATTTCGTGGATCTCTTTGCTAGCCTTTTTTCTGTGGAATCTGAGAACAGATAATTCGGATCCCTTTGAAGACTATAGGGCCAAGGGAAATATCCTGCGATAACAAAGAGAAAGAAGCTTTCTGAGAAACTTCTTTGTGTTCTGTGCAATCATCTCACAGAGTTACAGCTTTCCCCTCAAGAAGCCTTTCGCTAAGACAGTTCTTGTGGAATTGGCAAAGTGATATTTGGAAGCCCATAGAGGGCTATGGTGAAAAAGGGAATATCCTCAGATGAAATCTGGAAAGAAGCTTTCTGAGAAACTGCTTAGTGTTTGGTTAATTCATCTCACAGAGTTACATCTGTATTTCGTGGATCTCTTTGCTAGCCTTATTTTTGTGGAATCTGAGAACAGATATTTCGGATCCCTTTGAAGACTATAGGGCCAAAGGAAATATCCTCCGATAACAAAGAGAAAGAAGCTTTCTGAGAAACTTCTTTGTGTTCTGTGAAATCATCTCACAGAGTTACAGCTTTCCCCTCAAGAAGCCTTTCGCTAAGACAGTTCTTGTGGAATTGCCAAAATGATATTTGGAAGCCCATAGAGGGCTATGGTGAAAAAGGAAATATCCTCCGATGAAATCTGGGAAGAAGCTTTCTGAGAAACTGCTTAGTGTTCCGTTAATTCATCTCCCAGATTTACATCTGTATTTCTTGGATCTCTTTGCTAGCCTTATTTTTGTGGAATCTGACAACAGATATTTCGGATCCCGTTGAAGACTATAGGGCCAAAGGAAATATCCTCCGATAACAAAGAGAAAGAAGCTTTCTGAGAAACTTCTTTGTATTCTGTGAAATCATCTCACAGAGTTACAGCTTTCCCCTCAAGATGCCTTTCACTAAGACAGATCTTGTGGAATTGGCAAAGTGATATTTGGAAGCCCATAGAGGGCTATGGTGAAAAAGGAAATATCCTCTGATGAAATCTGGAAAGAAGCTTTCTGAGAAACTGCTTAGTGTTCTGTTAATTCATCTCACAGAGTTATATCTGTATTTCGTGGATCTCTTTGCTAGCCTTATTTCTGTGGAATCTGACAACAGATATTTCGGATCCCTTTGAAGAATACAGGGCCAAAGGAAATACTCTCCATTAACAAAGAGAAAGAAGCTTTCTGAGAAACTTCTTTTTGTTCTGTGAAATCATCTCACAGAGTTACAGCTTTCCCTTCAAGAAGACTTTCGCTGAGACAGTTCTTGTGGAATTGGCAAAGTGATATTTGGAAGCCCATAGAGGGCTATGGTGAAAAAGGAAATATCCTCAGATGAAATCAGGAAAGAAGCTTTCTGAGAAACTGCTTAGTTTTCTGTTAATTCATCTCACAGAGTTACATCTGTATTTCGTGCATCTCTTTGCTAGCCTTATTTCTGTGGAATCTGAGAACAGATATTTCCTTTCCCTTTGAAGACTATAGGGCCAATGGAAATATCCTCCGATAACAAAGAGAAAGAAGCTTTCTGAAAAACTTCTTAGTGTTCTGTGAAATCATCTCAGAGTTTCAGCTTTCCCCTCAAGAAGCCTTTCGCTAAGACAGTTCTTGTGGAATTGGATTAGTGATATTTGGAAGCCCATAGAGGGCTATCGAAAAAAGGAAATATCCTCCGATGAAATCTGGAAAGAAGCTTTCTGAGAAACTGCTTAGTGTTCTGTTAATTCATCTCCCAGTGTTACATCTGTATTTCGTGGATCTCTTTGCTAGCCTTATTTCTGTGGAATCTGAGAACAGATAATTCGGATCCCTTTGAAGACTATAGGGCCAAGGGAAATATTCTGCGATAACAAAGAGAAAGAAGCTTTCTGTGAAACTTCTTTGTGTTCTGTGAAATCATCTCACAGAGTTACAGCTTTCCCTTCAAAAAGCCTTTCGCTAAGACAGTTCTTGTGGAATTGGCAAAGTGATATTTGGAAGCCCATAGAGGGCTATGGTGAAAAAGGAAATATCCTCCGATGAAATCTGGAAAGAAGCTTTCTGAGAAACTGCTTAGTGTTCTGTTAATTCATCTCACACAGTTACATCTGTATTTCGTGGATCTCTTTGCTAGCCTTATTTTTGTGGAATCTGAGAACAGGTATTTCGGATCCCGTTGAAGACTATAGTGCCAAAAGAAATATCCTCCGATAACAAAGAGAAAGAAGCTTTCTGAGAAACTTCTTTGTGTTCTCTGAAATCATCTCACAGAGTTACAGCTTCCCCTCAAGAAGCCTTTCGCTAAGACAGTTCTTGTGGAATTGGCAAAGTGATATTTGGAAGCTCATAGAGGGCTATGGTGAAAAAAGAAATATCCTCCGATGAAATCTGGAAAGAAGCTTTCTGAGAAACTGCTTAGTGTTCTGTTAATTCATCTCACAGAGTTACATCTGTATTTCGTGGATCTCTTTGCTAGCCTTATTTCTGTGGAATCTGAGAACAGATATTTCCTTTCCCTTTGAAGACTATAGGGCCAAAGGAAATATCCTCCGAAAACAAAGAGAAAGAAGCTTTCTGAGAAACTTCTTTGTGTTCTGTGAAATCATCTCACAGAGTTACTGCGTTCTCTTCAAGAAGCCTTTCGCTAAGACAGTTCTTGTGGAATTGGCAAAGTGATATTTGGAAGCCCATAGAGGGCTATGGTGAAAAAGGAAATATCCTCCGATGAAATCTGGAAGGAAGCTTTCTGAGAAACTGCTTAGTGTTCTGTTTTTGAATCTCACAGAGTTACATCTGTATTTCGTGCATCTCTTTGCCGGCCTTATTTCTGTGGAATCTGAGAACAGATATTTCCTTTCAATTTGAAGACTATAGGGCCAAAGGAAATATCCTCCGATAACAAAGAGATAGAAGCTTTCTGAGAAACTTCTTTGTGTTCTGTGAAATCATCTCACAGAGTTACAGCTTTCCCCTCAAGAAGCCTTTCGCTAAGACAGTTCTTGTGGAATTGGCAAAGTGATATTTGGTAGCCTATAGAGGGCTATGGGGAAAAAGGAAATATCCTCCGTTGAAATCTGGAAAGAAGCATTCTGAGAATCTGCTTAGTGTTCTGTTAATTCATCTCACAGATTTACATCTGTATATCGTGGATCTCTTTGCTAGTCTTATTTCTGTGAAATCTGAGAACAGATATTTCGGATCCCTTTGAAGACTATAGGGCCAAAGGAAATATCCTCCGAAAACAAAGAGAAAGAAGCATTCTGAGAAACTTCTTTGTGTTCTGTGAAATCATCTCACAGAGTTACAGCTTTCCCCTCAAGAAGCCTTTCGCTAAGACAGTTCTTGTGGAATTGGCAAAGTGATATTTGGAAGCCCATAGAGGGCTATGGTGAAAAAGGAACTATCCTCTGATGAAATCAGGAAAGAAGCTTTCTGAGAAATTGCTTAGTGTTCTGTTAATTCATCTCACAGAGTTACATCTGTATTTCGTGCATCTCTTTGCTAGCCTTATTTCTGTGGAATCTGAGAATAGATATTTCGGATCCCTTTGAAGACTATAGGGGCAAAGGAAATATCCTCCGATAACAAAGAGAAAGAAGCTTTCTGAGAAACTTCTTTGTGTTCTGTGAAATCATCTCACAGAGGTACAGTTTTCCCCTCAAGAAGCCTTTCGCTAAGACAGTTCTTGTGGAATTGGCAAAGTGATATTTGGAAGCCCACAGAGGGCTACGGTGAAAAAGGAAATATCCTCCCATGAAATCTGGAAAGAAGCTTTCTGAGAAACTGCTTAGTGTTCTGTTAATTCATCTCACAGATTTACATCTGTATTTCGTGGATCTCTTTGCCAGCCTTATTTCTGTGGAATCTGACAACAGATATTTCGGATCCCTTTGAAGACTATAGGGCCAAAGGAAATACTCGCCATTAACAAAGAGAAAGAAGCTTTCGGAGAAACTTCTTTGTGTCCTGTGAAATCATCTCACAGAGTTACAGCTTTCCCCTCAAGAAGCCTTTGGCTAAGACAGTTCTTGTGGAATTGGCAATGTGATATTTTGAAGCCCATAGAGGGCTAAGGTAAAAAAGGAAATATCCTGCGATGAAATCTGGAAAGAAGCTTTCTGAGAAACTGCTTAATGTTCTTTTAATTCATCTCACAGAGTTATATCTGTATTTCGTGGATCTCTTTGCTAGCCTTTTTTCTGTGGAATCTGAGAACAGATAATTCGGATCCCTTTGAAGACTATAGGGCCAAGGGAAATATCCTGCGATAACAAAGAGAAAGAAGCTTTCTGAGAAACTTCTTTGTGTTCTGTGCAATCATCTCACAGAGTTACAGCTTTCCCCTCAAGAAGCCTTTCGCTAAGACAGTTCTTGTGGAATTGGCAAAGTGATATTTGGAAGCCCATAGAGGGCTATGGTGAAAAAGGAAATATCCTCCGATGAAATCTGGAAAGAAGCTTTCTGAGAAACTGCTTAGTGTTCTGTTAATTCCTCTCACAGACTTACATCTGTATTTCGTGGATCTCTTTGCTAGCCTTATTTCTGTGGAATCTGAGAACAGATATTTCCTTTCCCTTTGTAGACTCTAGGGCCAAAGAAAATATCCTCCGATAACAAAGAGAAAGAAGCTTTCTGAGAAACTTCTTTGTGTTCTGTGAAATCATCTCACAGAGTTACAGCTTTCCCCTCAAGAAGCCTTTCACTAAGACAGTTCTTGTGGAATTGGCAAAGTGATATTTGGAAGCCCATAGAGGGCTATGGTGAAAAAGGGAATATCCTCAGATGAAATCTGGAAAGAAGCTTTCTGAGAAACTGCTTAGTGTTTTGTTAATTCATCTCACAGAGTTACATCTGTATTTCGTGGATCTCTTTGCTAGCCTTATTTTTGTGGAATCTGAGAACAGATATTTCGGATCCCTTTGAAGACTATAGGGCCAAAGGAAATATCCTCCGATAACAAAGAGAAAGAAGCTTTCTGAGAAACTTCTTTGTGTTCTGTGATATCATCTCACAGAGTTACAGCTTTCCCCTCAAGAAGCCTTTCGCTAAGACAGTTCTTGTGGAATTGCGAAAATGATATTTGGAAGCCCATACAGGGCTATGGTGAAAAAGGAAATATCCTCCGATGAAATCTGGGAAGAAGCTTTCTGAGAAACTGCTTAGTGTTCCCATAATTCATCTCCCAGAGTTACATCTGTATTTCTTGGATCTCTTTGCTAGCCTTATTTTTGTGGAATCTGACAACAGATATTTCGGATCCCGTTGAAGACTATAGGGCCAAAGGAAATATCCTCCGATAACAAAGAGAAAGAAGCTTTCTGAGAAACTTCTTTGTGTTCTGTGAAATCATCTCACAGAGTTACAGCTTTCCCCTCAAGATGCCTTTCACTAAGACAGTTCTTGTGGAATTGGCAAAGTGATATTTGGAAGCCCATAGAGGGCTATGGTGAAAAAGGAAATATCCTCTGATGAAATCTGAAAAGAAGCTTTCTGAGAAACTGCTTAGTGTTCTGTTAATTCATCTCACAGAGTTATATCTGTATTACGTGGATCTCTTTGCTAGTCTTATTTCTGTGGAATCTGACAACAGATATTTCGGATCCCTTTGAAGAATACAGGGCCAAAGGAAATACTCTCCATTAACAAAGAGAAAGAAGCTTTCTGAGAAACTTCTTTTTGTTCTGTGAAATCATCTCACAGAGTTACAGCTTTCCCTTCAAGAAGACTTTCGCTGAGACAGTTCTTGTGGAATTGGTAAAGTGATATTTGGAAGCCCATAGAGGGCTATGGTGAAAAAGGAAATATCCTCAGATGAAATCAGGAAAGAAGCTTTCTGAGAAACTGCTTAGTTTTCTGTTAATTCATCTCACAGAGTTACATCTGTATTTCGTGCATCTCTTTGCTAGCCTTATTTCTGTGGAATCTGAGAACAGATATTTCCTTTCCCTTTGAAGACTATAGGGCCAATGGAAATATCCTCCGATAACAAAGAGAAAGAAGCTTTCTGAAAAACTTCTTAGTGTTCTGTGAAATCATCTCAGAGTTACAGCTTTCCCCTCAAGAAGCCTTTCGCTAAGACAGTTCTTGTGGAATTGGCATAGTGATATTTGGAAGCCCATACAAAGCTATGGTGAAAAAGGAAATATCCTCCGATGAAATCTGGAAAGAAGCTTTCTGAGAAACTGCTTAGTGTTCCGTTAATTCATCTCCCAGAGTTATATCTGTATTTCTTGGATCTGTTTGATAGTCTTATTTCTGTGGAATCTGAGAACAGATATTTCCTTTCCCTTTGAAGACTATAGGGCCAAAGGAAATATCCTCCGATAACAAAGAGAAAGAAGCTTTCTGAGAAACTCCTTTGTGTTCTGTGAAATCATCTCACAGAGTTACAGCTTTCCCCTCAAAGAGCCTTTCGCTAACACAGTTCTTCTGGAATTGGCAAAGTGATATTTAAAAGCCCAGAGAGGGCTGTGTTAAAAAGGAAATATCCTCCAATGAAATCTGGAAAGAAGCTTTCTGAGAAACTGCTTAGTGTTCTGTTAATTCATCTCACAGACTTACATCTGTATTTCGTGGATCTCTTTGCTAGCCTTATTTCTGTGGAATCTGACAACAGATATTTCGGATCCCTTTGAAGACTATAGGGCCAAAGGAAATATCCTCCGATAACAAAGAGAAAGAAGCTTTCTGAGAAACTTCTTTGTGTTCTGTGAAATCATCTCACAGAGTTACAGCTTTCCCCTCAAGAAGCCTTTCGCTAAGACAGTTCTTGTGGAATTGGCCTAGTGATATTTGGAAGCTCATAGAGGGCTATCGAAAAAAGGAAATATCCTCCGATGAAATCTGGAAAGAAGCTTACTGAGAAACTGCTTAGTGTTCTGTTAATTCATCTCCCAGAGTTACATCTGTATTTCGTGGATCTCTTTGCTAGCCTTTTTTCTGTGGAATCTGAGAACAGATAATTCGGATCCCTTTGAAGACTATAGGGCCAAGGGAAATATTCTGCGATAACAAAGAGAAAGAAGCTTTCTGAGAAACTTCTTTGTGTTCTGTGAAATCATCTCACAGAGTTACAGCTTTCCCTTCAAAAAGCCTTTCGCTAAGACAGTTCTTGTGGAATTGGCAAAGTGATATTTGGAAGCCCATAGAGGGCTATGGTGAAAAAGGAAATATCCTCCGATGAAATCTGGAAAGAAGCTTTCTGAGAAACTGCTTAGTGTTCTCTTAATTCATCTCACAGAGTTACATCTGTATTTCGTGGATCTCTTTGCTAGCCTTATTTTTGTGGAATCTGAGAACAGGTATTTCGGATCCCGTTGAAGACTATAGTGCCAAAAGAAATATCCTCTGATAACAAAGAGAAAGAAGCTTTCTGAGAAACTTCTTTGTGTTCTCTGAAATCATCTCACAGAGTTACAGCTTCCCCTCAAGAAGCCTTTCGCTAAGACAGTTCTTGAGGAATTGGCAAAGTGATATTTGGAAGCTCATAGAGGGCTATGGTGAAAAAAGAAATATCCTCCGATGAAATCTGGAAAGAAGCTTTCTGAGAAACTGCTTAGTGTTCTGTTAATTCATCTCACAGAGTTACATCTGTATTCCGTGGATCTCTTTGCTAGCCTTATTTCTGTGGAATCTGAGAACAGATATTTCCTTTCCCTTTGAAGACTATAGGGCCAAAGGAAATATCCTCCGAAAACAAAGAGAAAGAAGCTTTCTGAGAAACTTCTTTGTGTTCTGTGAAATCATCTCACAGAGTTACTGCGTTCTCTTCAAGAAGCCTTTCGCTAAGACAGTTCTTGTGGAATTGGCAAAGTGATATTTGGAAGCCCATAGAGGGCTATGGTGAAAAAGGAAATATCCTCCGATGAAATCTGGAAGGAAGCTTTCTGAGAAACTGCTTAGTGTTCTGTTTTTGAATCTCACAGAGTTACATCTGTATTTCGTGGATCTCTTTGCCGGCCTTATTTCTATGGAATCTGAGAACAGATATTTCCTTTCAATTTGAAGACTATAGGGCCAAAGGAAATATCCTCCGATAACAAAGAGATAGAAGCCTTCTGAGAAACTTCTTTGTGTTCTGTGAAATCATCTCACAGAGTTACAGCTTTCCCCTCAAGAAGCCTTTCGCTAAGACAGTTCTTGTGGAATTGGCAAAGTGATATTTGGTAGCCTATAGAGGGCTATGGGGAAAAAGGAAATATCCACCGTTGAAATCTGGAAAGAAGCATTCTGAGAATCTGCTTAGTGTTCTGTTAATTCATCTCACAGATTAACATCTGTATTTCGTGGATCTCTTTGCTAGTCTTATTTCTGTGAAATCTGAGAACAGATATTTCGGATCCCTTTGAAGACTATAGGGCCAAAGGAAATATCCTCCGAAAACAAAGAGAAAGAAGCATTCTGAGAAACTTCTTTGTGTTCTGTGAAATCATCTCACAGAGTTACAGCTTTCCCCTCAAGAAGCCTTTCGCTAAGGCAGTTCATGTGGAATTGGCAAAGTGATATTTGGAAGCCCATAGAGGGCTAAGGTGAAAAAGGAAATATCCTCCCATGAAATATGGAAGGAAGCTTTCTGAGAAACTGCTAGGTGTTCTGTTAATTCATCTCACAGAGTTACATCTGTATTTCGTGGATCTCTTTGCTAGCCTTATTTCTGTGGAATCTGAGAACAGATATTTCGGATCCCTTTGAAGACTATAGGGCCAAAGGAAATATCCTCCGATAACAAAGAGAAAGAAGCTTTCTGAGAAACTTCTTTGTGTTCTGTGAAATCATCTCACAGAGTTACAGCTTTCCCCTCAAGATGCCTTTCACTAAGTCAGTTCTTGTGGAATTGGCAAAGTGATATTTGGAAGCCCATAGAGGGCTATGGTGAACAACGAAATATCCTCAGATGAAATCTGGAAAGAAGCTTTCTGAGAAACTGCTTAGTGTTCTGTTAATTCATCTCACAGAGTTACATCTGTATTTCTTGGATCTCTTTGCTAGCCTTATTTCTGTGGAATCTGAGAACAGATATTTTGCATCCCTTTGAAGACTATAGGGCCAAAGGAAATATCCTCCGATAATAAAGAGAAAGAAGCTTTCTGAGACACTTCTTTGTGTTCTGTGAAATCATCTCACACAGTTACAGCTTTTCCCTCAAGAAGCCTTTCGCTAAGACAGTTCTTGTGGAATTGGCAAAGTGATATTTGGAAGCCCATAGAGGGCTATGGTGAAAAAGGAAATATCCCCCGATGAAATCTGGAAAGAAGCTTTCTGAGAAACTGCTTAGTGTTCCGTTAATTCATCTCGCAGAGTTACATCTGAATTTCTTGGATCTCTTTGCTATCCTTATTTCTGTGGAATCTGAGAACAGATATTTCCTTTCCCTTTGTAGACTATAGGGCCAAAGGAAATATCCTCCGATAACAAAGAGAAAGAAGCTTTCTGAGAAACTTCTTTGTGTTCTGTGAAATCATCTCACAGAGTTACAGCTTTCCCCTGAAGAAGCCTTTCACTAAGACAGTTCTTGTGGAAATGGCAAAGTGATATTTGGAAGCACTTAGAGGGTTATGGTGAAAAATGAAATATCCTCCGATGAAATCTGGAAAGAAGCTTTCTGAGAAACTGCTTAGTGTTCTGTTAATTCATCTCACAGAGTTACATCTGTATTTCGTGGATCTTTTTCCTAGCCTTATTCCTGTGGAATCTGACAACAGATATTTCGGATCCCTTTGAAGACTATAGGGCCAAGGAAAATATCCTCCGATAACAAAGAGAAAGAAGCTTTCTGAGGAACTTCTTTGTGTTCTGTGAAATCATCTCACAGAGTTACAGCTTTCCCCTCAAGAAGCCTTTCACTAAGACAGTTCTTGTGGAATTGGCAAAGTGATATTTGGAAGCCCATAGAGGGCTATGGTGAAAGAGGGAATATCCTCAGATGAAATCTGGAAAGAAGCTTTCTGGGAAACTGCTTAGTGTTCCGTTGATTCATCTCCCAGAGTTACACCTGTATTTCTTGGATCTCTTTGCTAGCCTTATTTCAGTGGAATCTGACAACAGATATATCGGATCCCTTTGAATACTATAGGGCCAAAGGAAATATCCTCCGATAACAAAGAGAAAGAAGCTTTCTGAGAAACTTCTTTGTGTTCTGTGAAATCATCTCACAGAGTTACAGCTTTCCCCTCAAGAAGCCTTTCGCTAAGACAGTTCTTGTGGAATTGACAAAGTGATATTTGGAAGCCCATAGAGGGTTGTGGTGAAAAAGGAAATATCCTTCGATGAAATCTGGAAAGAAGCTTTCTGAGAAAATGCTTAGTGTTCTGTTAATTCATCTCACAGAGTTACATCTGTATTTCGTGGATCTCTTTGCTAGCCTTATTTCTGTGGGATCTGAGAAAACATATTTCCTTTCCCTTTGAAGACTATAGGGCCAAAGAAAATATGCACCGATAACAAAGAGAAAGAAGATTTCTGAGAAACTTCTTTGTGTTCCGTGAAATCATCTCACAGATTTGCAGCTTTCCCCTCAAGAAGCCCTTCGCTAAGACAGTTCTTGTGGAATTGGCAAAGTGATATTTGGAAGCCCATAGAGGGCTATGGTGAAAAAGGAAATATCCTGCGATGAAGTCTGGAAAGAAGCTTTCTGAGAAACTGCTTAGTGTTCTGTTAATTCATCTCACAGAGTTACATCTGTATTTCGTGGATCTCTTTGCTAGCCTTATTTCTGAGGAATCTGAGAACAGATAATTCGGAACCCTTTGAAGACTATAGGGCCAAGGGAAATATCCTGCGATGACAAAGAGAAAGAAGCTTTCTGAAAAACTTCTTAGTGTTCTGTGAAATCATCTCAGAGTTACAGCTTTCCCCTCAAGAAGCCTTTCGCTAAGACAGTTCTTGTGGAATTGGCATAGTGATATTTGGAAGCCCGTAGAGGGATATGGTGAAAAAGGAAATATCCTCCGATGAAATCTGGAAAGAAGCTTTCTGAGAAACTGCTTAGTGTTCCGTTAATTCATCTCCCAGAGTTATATCTGTATTTCTTGGATCTCTTTGATAGCCTTATTTCTGTGGAATCTGAGAACAGATATTTCCTTTCCCTTTGAAGACTATAGGGCCAAAGGAAATATCCTCCGATAACAAAAAGAAAGAAGCTTTCTGAGAAACTCCTTTGTGTTCTGTGAAATCATCTCACAGAGTTACAGCTTTCCCCTCAAAGAGCCTTTCGCTAACACAGTTCTTGTGGAATTGGCAAAGTGATATTTAGAAGCCCAGAGAGGGCTGTGTTAAAAAGGAAATATCCTCCAATGAAATCTGGAAAGAAGCTTTCTGAGAAACTGCTTAGTGTTCTGTTAATTCATCTCACAGACTTACATCTGTATTTCATGGATCTCTATCCTAGCCTTATTTCTGTGGAATCTGACAACAGATATTTCGGATCCCTTTGAAGACTATAGGGCCAAAGGAAATATCCTCCGATAACAAAGAGAAAGAAGCTTTCTGAGAAACTTCTTTGTGTTCTGTGAAATCATCTCACAGAGTTACAGCTGTCCCCTCAAGAAGCCTTTCGCTAAGACAGTTCTTGTGGAATTGGCCTAGTGATATTTGGAAGCCCATAGAGGGCTATCGAGAAAAGGAAATATCCTCCGATGAAATCTGGAAAGAAGCTTTCTGAGAAACTGCTTAGTGTTCTGTTAATTCATCTCCCAGAGTTACATCTGTATTTCGTGGATCTCGTTGCTAGCCTTATTTCTGTGGAATCTGAGAACAGATAGTTCGGATCCCTTTGAAGACTATAGGGCCAAAGGATATATCCTCCGATAACAAAGAGAAAGAAGATTTCTGAGAAACTTCTTTGTGTTCTGTGAAATCATCTCACAGAGTTACAGCTTTCCGCTCAAGATGCCTTTCACTAAGACCGTTCTTGTGGAATTGGCAAAGTGATATTTGGAAGCCCATAGAGGGCTATGGTGAAAAAGGAACTATCCTCTGATGAAATCTGGAAAGAAGCTTTCTGAGAAATTGCTTAGTGTTCTGTTAATTCATCTCACAGAGTTTCATCTGTATTTCGTGCATCTCTTTGCTAGCCTTATTTCTGTGGAATCTGAGAATAGATATTTCGGATCCCTTTGAAGACTATAGGGCCAAAGGATATATCCTCCGATAACAAAGAGAAAGAGGCTTTCTGAGAAACTTCTTTGTGTTCTGTGAAATCATCTCACAGAGGTACAGTTTTCCCCTCAAGAAGCCTTTCGCTAAGACAGTTCTTGTGGAATTGGCAAAGTGATATTTGGAAGCCCACAGAGGGCTATGGTGAAAAAGGAAATATCCTCCCATGAAATCTGGAAAGAAGCTTTCTGAGAAACTGCTTAGTGTTCTGTAAATTCATCACACAGAGTTACATCTGAATTTCGTGGATCTCTTTGCCAGCCTTATTTCTGTGGAATCTGACAACAGATATTTCGGATCCCTTTGAAGACTATAGGGCCAAAGGAAATACTCGCCATTAACAAAGAGAAAGAAGCTTTCTGAGAAACTTCTTTGTGTTCTGTGAAATCATCTCACAGAGTTACAGCTTTCCCCTCAAGAAGCCTTTGGCTAAGACAGTTCTTGTGGAATTGGCAACGTGATATTTTGAAGCCCATAGAGGGCTAAGGTAAAAAAGGAAATATCCTGCGATGAAATCTGGAAAGAAGCTTTCTGAGAAACTGCTTAGTGTTCTGTTAATTCATGTCACAGAGTTATATCTGTATTTCGTGGATCTCTTTGCTAGCCTTTTTTCTGTGGAATCTGAGAACAGATAATTCGGATCCCTATGAAGACTATAGGGCCAAGGGAAATATCCTGCGATAACAAAGAGAAAGAAGCTTTCTGAGAAACTTCTTTGTGTTCTGTGCAATCATCTCACAGAGTTACAGCTTTCCCCTCAAGAAGCCTTTCGCTAAGACAGTTCTTGTGGAATTGGCAAAGTGATATTTGGAAGCCCATAGAGGGCTATGGTGAAAAAGGAAATATCCTCCGATGAAATCTGGAAAGAAGCTTTCTGAGAAACTGCTTAGTGTTCTGTTAATTCATCTCACAGAGTTATATCTGTATTTCGTGGATCTCTTTGCTAGCCTTTTTTCTGTGGAATCTGAGAACAGATAATTCGGATCCCTTTGAATACTATAGGGCCAAGGGAAATATCCTGCGATAACAAAGAGAAAGAAGCTTTCTGAGAAACTTCTTTGTGTTCTGTGCAATCATCTCACAGAGTTACAGCTTCCCCTCAAGAAGCCTTTCGCTAAGACAGTTCTTGTGGAATTGGCAAAGTGATATTTGGAAGCCCATAGAGGGCTATGGTGAAAAAGGAAATATCCTCCGATGAAATCTGGAAAGAAGCTTTCTGAGAAACTGCTTAGTGTTCTGTTGATTCATCTCCCAGAGTTACATCTGTATTTCTTGGATCTCTTTGCTAGCCTTATTTCTGTGGAATCTGAGAACAGATATTTCCTTTCCCTTTGTAGACTATAGGGCCAAAGGAAATATCCTCCGATAACAAAGAGAAAGAAGCTTTCTGAGAAACTTCTTTGTGTTCTGTGAAATCATCTCACAGAGATACAGCTTTCCCCTCAAGAAGCCTTTCGCTAAGACAGTTCTTGTGGAATTGGCAAAGTGATATTTGGAAGCCCTTAGAGGGCTCTGGTGAAAAAGGAAATATCCTCCGATGAAATCTGGAAAGAAGCTTTCTGAGAAACTGCTTAGTGTTCTGTTAATTCATCTCACAGAGTTACATCTGTATTTCTTGGATCTCTTTGCTAGCCTTATTTCTGTGGAATCTGAGAACAGATATTTCCTTTCCCTTTGAAGACTATAGGGCCAAAGGAAATATCCTCCGAAAACAAAGAGAAAGAAGCTTTCTGAGAAACTTCTTTGTGTTCTGTGAAATCATCTCACAGAGTTACAGCGTTCTCTTCAAGAAGCCTTTCGCTAAGACAGTTCTTGTGGAATTGGCAAAGTGATATTTGGAAGCCCATAGAGGGCTATGGTGAAAAAGGAAATATCCTCCGATGAAATCTGGAAAGAAGCTTTCTGAGAAACTGCTTAGTGTTTTGTTAATTCATCTCACAGAGTTACATCTGTATTTCGTGGATCTCTTTGCTAGCCTTATTTTTGTGGAATCTGAGAACAGATATTTCGGATCCCTTTGAAGACAATAGGGCCAAAGGAAATATCCTCCGATAACAAAGAGAAAGAAGCTTTCTGAGAAACTTCTTTGTGTTCTGTGAAATCATCTCACAGAGTTACAGCTTTCCCCTCAAGAAGCCTTTCGCTAAGACATTTCTTGTGGAATTGCCAAAGTGATATTTGGAAGCCCATACCGGGCTATGGTGAAAAAGGAAATATCCTCCGATGAAATCTGGGAAGAAGCTTTCTGAGAAACTGCTTAGTGTTCCGTTAATTCATCTCCCAGAGTTACATCTGTATTTCTTGGATCTCTTTGCTAGCCTTATTTCTGTTGAATCTGACAACAGATATTTCGGATCCCGTTGAAGACTATAGGGCCAAAGGAAATATCCTCCGATAACAAAGAGAAAGAAGCTTTCTGAGAAACTTCTTTGTGTTATCTGAAATCATCTCACAGAGTTACAGATTCCCCTCAAGAAGCCTTTCGCTAAGACAGTTCTTGTGGAATTGGCAAAGTGATATTTGGAAGCTCATAGAGGGCTATGGTGAAAAAAGAAATATCCTCCGATGAAATCTGGAAAGAAGCTTTCTGAGAAACTGCTTAGTGTTCTGTTAATTCATCTCCCAGAGTTACATCTGTATTTCGTGGATCTCTTTGCTAGCCTTATTTCTGTGGAATCTGAGAACAGATAATTCGGATCCCTTTGAAGACTATAGGGCCAAGGGAAATATTCTGCGATAAGAAAGAGAAAGAAGCTTTCTGAGAAACTTCTTTGTGTTCTGTGAAATCATCTCACAGAGTTACAGCTTTCCCCTCAAAAAGCCTTTCGCTAAGACAGTTCTTGTGGAATTGGCAAAGTGATATTTGGAAGTCCATAGAGGGCTATGGTGAAAAAGGAAATATCCTCCGATGAAATCTGGAAAGAAGCTTTCTGAGAAACTGCTTAGTGTTCTGTTAATTCATCTCACACAGTTACATCTGTATTTCGTGGATCTCTTTGCTAGCCTTATTTTTGTGGAATCTGAGAACAGGTATTTCGGATCCCGTTGAAGACTATAGTGGCAAAGGAAATATCCTCCGATAACAAAGAGAAAGAAGCTTTCTGAGAAACTTCTTTGTGTTCTCTGAAATCATCTCACAGAGTTACAGCTTACCCTCAAGAAGCCTTTCGCTAAGACAGTTCTTGAATAATTGGTAAAGTGATATTGGGAAGCTCATAGTGGGCTATGGTGAAAAAAGAAATATCCTCCGATGAAATCTGGAAAGAAGCTTTCTGAGAAACTGCTTAGTGTTCTGTTAATTCATCTCACAGAGTTACATCAGTATTTCGTGGATCCCTTTGCTAGCCTTATTTCTGTGGAATCTGAGAACAGATATTTCCTTTCCTTTTGAAGACTATAGGGCCAAAGGAAATATCCTCCGAAAACAAAGAGAAGGAAGCTTTCTGAGAAACTTCTTTGTGTTCTGTGAAATCATCTCACAGAGTTACAGCGTTCTCTTCAAGAAGCCTTTCGCTAAGACAGTTCTTGTGGAATTGGCAAAGTGATATTTGGAAGCCCATAGAGGGCTATGGTGAAAAAGGAAATATCCTCCGATGAAATCTGGAAAGAAGCTTTCTGAGAAACTGCTTAGTGTTCTGTTAATGAATCTCACAGAGTTACATCTGTATTTCGTGGATCTCTTTGCCGGCCTTATTTCTGTGGAATCTGAGAACAGATATTTCCTTTCAATTTGAGGACTATAGGGCCAAAGGAAATATCCTCCGATAACAAAGAGAAAGAAGCTTTCTCACAAACTTCTTTGTGTTCTGTGAAATCATCTCACAGAGTTACAGCTTTCCCCTCAAGAATCCTTTCGCTAAGACAGTTCTTGTGGAATTGGCAAAGTGATATTTGGAAGCCTATAGAGGGCTATGGTGAAAACGGAAATATGCTCCGACGAAATCTGGAAAGAAGCTTTCTGAGAAACTGCTCTGTGATGTGTGATTCCACTCACAGAGTTACATCTGTATTTCGTGGATCTCTTTGCTAGACTTATTTCTCTGGAATCTGACAACAGATATTTGGGATCCCTTTGAAGACTATAGGGCCAAAGGAAATATCCTCCGATAACAAAGAGAAAGAAGCTTTCTGAGAAACTTCTTTGTGTTCTGTGAAATCATCTCACAGAGTTACAGCTTTCCCCTCAAGAAGCCTTTCACTAAGACTGTTCTTGTGGAATTGGCAAAGTGATATTTGGAAGCCCATAGAGGGCTATGGTGAAAAAGGGAATATCCTCAGATGAAATCTGGAAAGAAGCTTCCTGTTAAACTGCTTACTGTTCCGTTGATTCATCTCCCAGAGTTACACCTGTATTTCGTGGATCTCTTTGCTAGCCTTATTTCTGTGGAATCTGACAACAGATATTTGGGATCCCTTTGAAGACTATAGGGCCAAAGGAAATATCCTCCGATAACGAGGAGAAAGAAGCTTTCTGAGAAACTTCTTTGTGTTCCGTGAAATCATCTCACAGAGTTACAGCTTTCCCCTCAAGAAGCCTTTCGCTAAGACAGTTCTTGTGGAATTGGCAAAGTGATATTTGGAAGCCCATAGAGGGCTATGGTGAAAAAGGAAATATCCTCCGATGAAATCTGGAAAGAAGCTTTCTGAGAAACTGCTTAGTGTTCTGTTAATTCATCTCACAGAGTTACATCTGTATTTCGTGGATCCCTTTGCTAGCCTTATTTTTGTGGAATCTGAGAACAGATAATTCGGAACCCTTTGAAGACTATAGGGCCAAGGGAAATATCCTGCGATGACAAAGAGAAAGAAGCTTTCTGAGAAACTTCTTTGTGTTCTGTGAAATCATCTCACAGCGTTACAGCTTTCCCCTCAAGAAGACTTTCACTAAGACAGTTCTTGTGGAATTGGCAAAGTGATATTTTTAAGCCCATAGAGGGCTATGGTGAAAAAGGAAATATCCTCCCATGAAATCAGGAAAGAAGCTTTCTGAGAAACTGCTTAGTTTTCTGTTAATTCATCTCACAGAGTTACATCTGTATTTCGTGCATCTCTTTGCTAGCCTTATTTCTGTGGAATCTGAGAACAGATATTTCCTTTCCCTTTGAAGACTATAGGGCCAATGGAAATATCCTCCGATAACAAAGAGAAAGAAGCTTTCTGAAAAACTTCTTAGTGTTCTGTGAAATCATCTCAGAGTTACAGCTTTCCCCTCAAGAAGCCTTTCGCTAAGACAGTTCTTGTGGGATTGGCATAGTGATATTTGGAAGCCCATAGAGGGCTATGGTGAAAAAGGAAATATCCTCCGATGAAATCTGGAAAGAAGCTTTCTGAGAAACTGCTTAGTGTTCCGTTAATTCATCTCCCAGAGTTATATCTGTATTTCTTGGATCTCTTTGATAGCCTTATTTCTGTGGAATCTGAGAACAGATATTTCCGTTCCCTTTGAAGACTATAGGGCCAAAGGAAATATCCTCCGATAACAAAAAGAAAGAAGCTTTCTGAGAATCTCCTTTGTGTTCTGTGAAATCATCTCACAGAGTTACAGCTTTCCCCTCAAAGAGCCTTTCGCTAACACAGTTCTTGTGGAATTGGCAAAGTGATATTTAGAAGCCCAGAGAGGGCTGTGTTAAAAAGGAAATATCCTCCAATGAAATCTGGAAAGAAGCTTTCTGAGAAACTGCTTAGTGTTCTGTTAATTCATCTCACAGACTTACATCTGTATTTCATGGATCTCTATGCTAGCCTTATTTCTGTGGAATCTGACAACAGATATTTCGGATCCCTTTGAAGACTATAGGGCCAAAGGAAATATCCTCCGATAACAAAGAGAAAGAAGCTTTCTGAGAAACTTCTTTGTGTTCTGTGAAATCGTCTCACAGAGTTACAGCTTTCCCCTCAAGAAGCCTTTCGCTAAGACAGTTCTTGTGGAATTGGCAAAGTGATATTTGGAAGCCCATAGAGGGCTATGGGGAAAAAGGAAATATCCTCCGTTGAAATCTGGAAAGAAGCATTCTGAGAATCTGCTTAGTGTTCTGTTAATTCATCTCACAGATTTACATCTGTATTTCGTGGATCTCTTTGCTAGTCTTATTTCTGTGAAATCTGAGAACAGATATTTCGGATCCCTTTGAAGACTATAGGGCCAAAGGAAATATCCTCCGAAAACAAAGAGAAAGAAGCATTCTGAGAAACTTCTTTGTGTTCTGTGAAATCATCTCACAGAGTTACAGCTTTCCCCTCAAGAAGCCTTTCGCTAAGACAGTTCTTGTGGAATTGGCAAAGTGATATTTGGAAGCCCATAGAGGGCTAAGTTGAAAAAGGAAATATCCTCCCATGAAATATGGAAGGAAGCTTTCTGAGAAACTGCTTGGTGTTCTGTTAATTCATCTCACGGAGTTACATCTGTATTTCGTGGATCTCTTTGCTAGCCTTATTTCTGTGGAATCTGAGAACAGATATTTCCTTTCCCTTTGAAGACTATAGGGCCAAAGGAAATATCCTCCGATAACAAAAAGAAAGAAGCTTTCTGAGAAACTCCTTTGTGTTCTGTGAAATCATCTCACAGAGTTACAGCTTTCCCCTCAAAGAGCCTTTCGCTAACACAGTTCTTGCGGAATTGGCAAAGTGATATTTAGAAGCCCAGAGAGGGCTGTGTTAAAAAGGAAATATCCTCCAAAGAAATCTGGAAAGAAGCTATCTGAGAAACTGCTTAGTGTTCTGTTAATTCATCTCACAGACTTACATCTGTATTTCATGGATCTCTATGCTAGCCTTATTTCTGTGGAATCTGACAACAGATATTTCGGATCCCTTTGAAGACTATAGGGCCAAAGGAAATATCCTCCGATAACAAAGAGAAAGAAGCTTTCTGAGAAACTTCTTTGTGTTCTGTGAAATCATCTCACAGAGGTACAGTTTTCCCCTCAAGAAGCCTTTCGCTAAGACAGTTCTTGTGGAATTGGCAAAGTGATATTTGGAAGCCCACAGAGGGCTATGGTGAAAAAGGAAATATCCTCCCATGAAATCTGGAAAGAAGCTTTCTGAGAAACTGCTTAGTGTTCTGTTAATTCATCACACAGAGTTACATCTGAATTTCGTGGATCTCTTTGCCAGCCTTATTTCTGTGGAATCTGACAACAGATATTTCGGATCCCTTTGAAGACTATAGGGCCAAAGGAAATACTCGCCATTAACAAAGAGAAAGAAGCTTTCTGAGAAACTTCTTTGTGTTCTGTGAAATCATCTCACAGAGTTACAGCTTTCCCCTCAAGAAGCCTTTGGCTAAGACAGTTCTTGTGGAATTGGCAACGTGATATTTTGAAGCCCATAGAGGGCTAAGGTAAAAAAGGAAATATCCTGCGATGAAATCTGGAAAGAAGCTTTCTGAGAAACTGCTTAGTGTTCTGTTAATTCATCTCACAGAGTTATATCTGTATTTCGTGGATCTCTTTGCTAGCCTTTTTTCTGTGGAATCTGAGAACAGATAATTCGGATCCCTTTGAAGACTATAGGGCCAAGGGAAATATCCTGCGATAACAAAGACAAAGAAGCATTCTGAGAAACTTCTTTGTGTTCTGTGCAATCATCTCACAGAGTTACAGCTTTCCCCTCAAGAAGCCTTTCGCTAAGACAGTTCTTGTGGAATTGGCAAAGTGATATTTGGAAGCCCATAGAGGGCTATGATGAAAAAGGAAATATCCTCCGATGAAATCTGGAAAGAAGCTTTCTGAGAAACTGCTTAGTGTTCTGTTAATTCATCTCACAGAGTTATATCTGTATTTCGTGGATCTCTTTGCTAGCCTTTTTTCTGTGGAATCTGAGAACAGATAATTCGGATCCCTTTGAAGACTATAGGGCCAAGGGAAATATCCTGCGATAACAAAGAGAAAGAAGCTTTCTGAGAAACTTCTTTGTGTTCTGTGCAATCATCTCACAGAGTTACAGCTTCCCCTCAAGAAGCCTTTCGCTAAGACAGTTCTTCTGGAATTGGCAAAGTGATATTTGGAAGCCCATAGAGGGCTATGGTGAAAAAGGAAATATCCTCCGATGAAATCTGGAAAGAAGCTTTCTTAGAAACTGCTTAGTGTTCTGTTGATTCATCTCCCAGAGTTACATCTGTATTTCGTGGATCTCTTTGCTAGCCTTATTTCTGTGGAATCTGAGAACAGATATTTCCTTTCCCTTTGAAGACTATAGGGCCAAAGGAAATATCCTCCGATAACAAAGAGAAAGAAGCTTTCTGAGAAACTTCTTTGTGTTCTTTGAAATCATCTCACAGAGTTACAGCTTTCCCCTCAAGAAGCCTTTCGCTAAGACAGTTCTTGTGGAATTGGCAAAGTGATATTTGGAAGCCCTTAGAGGGCAATGGTGAAAAAGGAAATATCCTCCGATGAAATCTGGAAAGAAGCTTTCTGAGAAACTGCTTAGTGTTCTGTTAATTCATCTCACAGAGTTACATCTGTATTAATTGGATATCTTTGCTAGCCTTATTTCTGTGGAATCTGAGAACAGATATTTCGGATCCCTTTGAAGACTATAGGGCCAAAGGAAATATCCTCCGATAATAAAGAGAAAGAAGCTTTCTGAGACACTTCTTTGTGTTCTGTGAAATCATCTCACACAGTTACAGCTTTCCCCTCAAGAAGCCTTTCGCTAAGACAGTTCTTGTGGAATTGGCAAAGTGATATTTGGAAGCCCATAGAGGGCTATGGTGAAAAAGGAAATATCCCCCGATGAAATCTGGAAAGAAGCTTTCTGAGAAACTGCTTAGTGTTCCGTTAATTCATCTCGCAGAGTTACATCTGAATTTCTTGGATCTCTTTGCTATCCTTATTTCTGTGGGATCTGAGAAAACATATTTCCTTTCCCTTTGAAGACTATAGGGCCAAAGGAAATATGCACCGATAACAAAGAGAAAGAAGCTTTCTGAGAAACTTCTTTGTGTTCCGTGAAATCATCTCACAGATTTGCAGCTTTCCCCTCAAGAAGCCTTTCGCTAAGACAGTTCTTGTGGAATTGGCAAAGTGATATTTGGAAGCCCATAGAGGGCTATGGTGAAAAAGGAAATATCCTGCGATGAAGTCTGGAAAGAAGCTTTCTGAGAAACTGCTTAGTGTTCTGTTAATTTATCTCACAGAGTTACATCTGTATTTCGTGGATCTCTTTGCTAGCCTTATTTCTGAGGAATCTGAGAACAGATAATTCGGAACCCTTTGAAGACTATAGGGCCAAGGGAAATATCCTGCGATGACAAAGAGAAAGAAACTTTCTGAGAAACTTCTTTGTGTTCTGTGAAATCATCTCACAGCGTTACAGCTTTCCCCTCAAGAAGACTTTCACTAAGACAGTTCTTGTGGAATTGGCAATGTGATATTTTTAAGCCCATAGAGGGCTATGGTGAAAAAGGAAATATCCTCCCATGAAATCAGGAAAGAAGCTTTCTGAGAAACTGCTTAGTTTTCTGTTAATTCATCTCACAGAGTTACATCTGTATTTCGTGCATCTCTTTGCTAGCCTTATTTCTGTGGAATCCGAGAACAGATATTTCCTTTCCCTTTGAAGACTATAGGGCCAATGGAAATATCCTCCGATAACAAAGAGAAAGAAGCTTTCTGAAAAACTTCTTAGTGTTCTGTGAAATCATCTCAGAGTTACAGCTTTCCCTTCAAGAAGCCTTTCGCTAAGACAGTTCTTGTGGAATTGGCATAGTGATATTTGGAAGCCCATAGAGGGCTATGGTGAAAAAGGAAATATCCTCCGATGAAATCTGGAAAGAAGCTTTCTGAGAAACTGCTTAGTGTTCCGTTAATTCATCTCCCAGAGTTATATCTGTATTTCTTGGATCTCTTTGATAGCCTTATTTCTGTGGAATCTGAGAACAGATATTTCCTTTCCCTTTGAAGACTATAGGGCCAAAGGAAATATCCTCCGATAACAAAAAGAAAGAAGCTTTCTGAGAAACTCCTTTGTGTTCTGTGAAATCATCTCACAGAGTTACAGCTTTCCCCTCAAAGAGCCTTTCGCTAACACAGTTCTTGTGGAATTGGCAAAGTGATATTTAGAAGCCCAGAGAGGGCTGTGATAAAAAGGAAATATCCTCCAATGAAATCTGGAAAGAAGCTTTCTGAGAAACTGCTTAGTGTTCTGTTAATTCATCTCACAGACTTACATCTGTATTTCATGGATCTCTATGCTAGCCTTATTTCTGTGGAATCTGACAACAGATATTTCGGATCCCTTTGAAGACTATAGGGCCAAAGGAAATATCCTCCGATAACAAAGAGAAAGAAGCTTTCTGAGAAACTTCTTTGTGTTCTGTGAAATCATCTCCTAGAGTTACAGCTTTCCCCTCAAGAAGCCTTTCGCTAAGACAGTTCTTGTGGAATTGGCAAAGTGATATTTGGAAGCCCACAGAGGGCTATGGTGAAAGAGGAAATATCCTCCCATGAAATCTGGAAAGAAGCTTTCTGAGAAACTGCTTAGTGTTCTGTTAATTCATCACACAGAGTTACATCTGAATTTCGTGGATCTCTTTGCCAGCCTTATTTCTGTGGAATCTGACAACAGATATTTCGGATCCCTTTGAAGACTATAGGGCCAAAGGAAATACTCGCCATTAACAAAGAGAAAGAAGCTTTCTGAGAAACTTCTTTGTGTTCTGTGAAATCATCTCACAGAGTTACAGCTTTCCCCTCAAGAAGCCTTTGGCTAAGACAGTTCTTGTGGAATTGGCAACGTGATATTTTGAAGCCCATAGAGGGCTAAGGTAAAAAAGGAAATATCCTGCGATGAAATCTGGAAAGAAGCTTTCTGAGAAACTGCTTAGTGTTCTGTTAATTCATCTCACAGAGTTATATCTGTATTTCTTGGATCTCTTTGCTAGCCTTATTTCTGTGGAATCTGAGAACAGATATTTCCTTTCCCTTTGAAGACTATAGGGCCAAAGGAAATATCCTCCGATAACAAAGAGAAAGAAGCTTTCTGAGAAACTTCTTTGTGTTCTGTGAAATCATCTCACAGAGTTACAGCTTTCCCCTCAAGAAGCCTTTCGCTAAGACAGTTCTTGTGGAATTGGCAAAGTGATATTTGGAAGCCCTTAGAGGGCTATGGTGAAAAAGGAAATATCCTCCGATGAAATCTGGAAAGAAGCTTTCTGAGAAACTGCTTAGTGTTCTGTTAATTCATCTCACAGAGTTACATCTGTATTTCTTGGATCTCTTTGCTAGCCTTATTTCTGTGGAATCTGAGAACAGATATTTCCTTTCCCTTTGTAGACTATAGGGCCAAAGGAAATATCCTCCGATAACAAAGAGAAAGAAGCTTTCTGAGAAACTTTTTTCTGTTCTGTGAAATCATGTCACAGAGTTACAGCTTTCCCCTCAAGAAGCCTTTCACTAAGACAGTTCTTGTGGAATTGGCAAAGTGATATTTGGAAGCCCATAGAGGGCTATGGTGAAAAAGGGAATATCCTCAGATGAAATCTGGAAAGACGCTTTCTGAGAAACTGCTTAGTGTTTTGTTAATTCATCTCACAGAGTTACATCTGTATTTCGTGGATCTCTTTGCTAGCCTTATTTTTGTGGAATCTGAGAACAGATATTTCGGATCCCTTTGAAGACTATAGGGCCAAAGGAAATATCCTCCGATAACAAAGAGAAAGAAGCTTTCTGAGAAACTTCTTTGTGTTCTGTGAAATCATCTCACAGAGTTACAGCTTTCCCCTCAAGAAGCCTTTCGCTAAGACAGTTCTTGTGGAATTGCCAAAGTGATATTTGGAAGCCCATACAGGGCTATGGTGAAAAAGGAAATATCCTCCGATGAAATCTGGGAAGAAGCTTTCTGAGAAACTGCTTAGTGTTCCGTTAATTCATCTCCCAGAGTTACATCTGTATTTCTTGGATCTCTTTGCTAGCCTTATTTCTGTGGAATCTGACAACAGATATTTCGGATCCCGTTGAAGACTATAGGGCCAAAGGAAATATCCTCCGATAACAAAGAGAAAGAAGCTTTCTGAGAAACTTATTTGTGTTCTCTGAAATCATCTCACAGAGTTACAGATTCCTCTCAAGAAGCCTTTCGCTAAGACAGTTCTTGTGGAATTGGCAAAGTGATATTTGGAAGCTCATAGAGGGCTATGGTGAAAAAAGAAATATCCTCCGATGAAATCTGGAAAGAAGCTTTCTGAGAAACTGCTTAGTGTTCTGTTAATTCATCTCCCAGAGTTACATCTGTATTTCGTGGATCTCTTTGCTAGCCTTATTTCTGTGGAATCTGAGAACAGATAATTCGGATCCCTTTGAAGACTATAGGGCCAAGGGAAATATTCTGCGATAACAAAGAGAAAGAAGCTTTCTGAGAAACTTCTTTGTGTTCTGTGAAATCATCTCACAGAGTTACAGCTTTCCCCTCAAAAAGCCTTTCGCTAAGACAGTTCTTGTGGAATTGGCAAAGTGATATTTGGAAGTCCATAGAGGGCTATGGTGAAAAAGGAAATATCCTCCGATGAAATCTGGAAAGAAGCTTTCTGAGAAACTGCTTAGTGTTCTGTTAATTCATCTCACACAGTTACATCTGTATTTCGTGGATCTCTTTGCTAGCCTTATTTTTGTGGAATCTGAGAACAGGTATTTCGGATCCCGTTGAAGACTATAGTGCCAAAGGAAATATCCTCCGATAACAAAGAGAAAGAAGCTTTCTGAGAAACTTCTTTGTGTTCTCTGAAATCATCTCACAGAGTTACAGCTTCCCCTCAAGAAGCCTTTCGCTAAGACAGTTCTTGAATAATTGGCAAAGTGATATTTGGAAGCTCATAGTGGGCTATGGTGAAAAAAGAAATATCCTCCGATGAAATCTGGAAAGAAGCTTTCTGAGAAACTGCTTAGTGTTCTGTTAATTCATCTCACAGAGTTACATCTGTATTTCTTGGATATCTTTGCTAGCCTTATTTCTGTGGAATCTGAGAACAGATATTTCGGATCCCTTTGAAGACTATAGGGCCAAAGGAAATATCCTCCGATAATAAAGAGAAAGAAGCTTTCTGAGACACTTCTTTGTGTTCTGTGAAATCATCTCACACAGTTACAGCTTTCCCCTCAAGAAGCCTTTCGCTAAGACAGTTCTTGTGGAATTGGCAAAGTGATATTTGGAAGCCCATAGAGGGCTATGGTGAAAAAGGAAATATCCCCCGATGAAATCTGGAAAGAAGCTTTCTGAGAAACTGCTTAGTGTTCCGTTAATTCATCTCGCAGAGTTACATCTGAATTTCTTGGATCTCTTTGCTATCCTTATTTCTGTGGGATCTGAGAAAACATATTTCCTTTCCCTTTGAAGACTATAGGGCCAAAGGAAATATGCACCGATAACAAAGAGAAAGAAGCTTTCTGAGAAACTTCTTTGTGTTCCGTGAAATCATCTCACAGATTTGCAGCTTTCCCCTCAAGAAGCCTTTCGCTAAGACAGTTCTTGTGGAATTGGCAAAGTGATATTTGGAAGCCCATAGAGGGCTATGGTGAAAAAGGAAATATCCTGCGATGAAGTCTGGAAAGAAGCTTTCTGAGAAACTGCTTAGTGTTCTGTTAATTTATCTCACAGAGTTACATCTGTATTTCGTGGATCTCTTTGCTAGCCTTATTTCTGAGGAATCTGAGAACAGATAATTCGGAACCCTTTGAAGACTATAGGGCCAAGGGAAATATCCTGCGATGACAAAGAGAAAGAAGCTTTCTGAGAAACTTCTTTGTGTTCTGTGAAATCATCTCACAGCGTTACAGCTTTCCCCTCAAGAAGACTTTCACTAAGACAGTTCTTGTGGAATTGGCAATGTGATATTTTTAAGCCCATAGAGGGCTATGGTGAAAAAGGAAATATCCTCCCATGAAATCAGGAAAGAAGCTTTCTGAGAAACTGCTTAGTTTTCTGTTAATTCATCTCACAGAGTTACATCTGTATTTCGTGCATCTCTTTGCTAGCCTTATTTCTGTGGAATCCGAGAACAGATATTTCCTTTCCCTTTGAAGACTATAGGGCCAATGGAAATATCCTCCGATAACAAAGAGAAAGAAGCTTTCTGAAAAACTTCTTAGTGTTCTGTGAAATCATCTCAGAGTTACAGCTTTCCCTTCAAGAAGCCTTTCGCTAAGACAGTTCTTGTGGAATTGGCATAGTGATATTTGGAAGCCCATAGAGGGCTATGGTGAAAAAGGAAATATCCTCCGATGAAATCTGGAAAGAAGCTTTCTGAGAAACTGCTTAGTGTTCCGTTAATTCATCTCCCAGAGTTATATCTGTATTTCTTGGATCTCTTTGATAGCCTTATTTCTGTGGAATCTGAGAACAGACATTTCCTTTCCCTTTGGAGACTATAGGGCCAAAGGAAATATCCTCCGATAACAAAAAGAAAGAAGCTTTCTGAGAAACTCCTTTGTGTTCTGTGAAATCATCTCACAGAGTTACAGCTTTCCCCTCAAAGAGCCTTTCGCTAACACAGTTCTTGTGGAATTGGCAAAGTGATATTTAGAAGCCCAGAGAGGGCTGTGTTAAAAAGGAAATATCCTCCAATGAAATCTGGAAAGAAGCTTTCTGAGAAACTGCTTAGTGTTCTGTTAATTCATCTCACAGACTTACATCTGTATTTCATGGATCTCTATGCTAGCCTTATTTCTGTGGAATCTGACAACAGATATTTCGGATCCCTTTGAAGACTATAGGGCCAAAGGAAATATCCTCCGATAACAAAGAGAAAGAAGCTTTCTGAGAAACTTCTTTGTGTTCTGTGAAATCATCTCACAGAGGTACAGTTTTCCCCTCAAGAAGCCTTTCGCTAAGACAGTTCTTGTGGAATTGGCAAAGTGATATTTGGAAGCCCACAGAGGGCTATGGTGAAAGAGGAAATATCCTCCCATGAAATCTGGAAAGAAGCTTTCTGAGAAACTGCTCAGTGTTCTGTTAATTCATCACACAGAGTTACATCTGAATTTCGTGGATCTCTTTGCCAGCCTTATTTCTGTGGAATCTGACAACAGATATTTCGGATCCCTTTGAAGACTATAGGGCCAAAGGAAATACTCGCCATTAACAAAGAGAAAGAAGCTTTCTGAGAAACTTCTTTGTGTTCTGTGAAATCATCTCACAGAGTTACAGTTTTCCCCTCAAGAAGCCTTTGGCTAAGACAGTTCTTGTGGAATTGGCAACGTGATATTTTGAAGCCCATAGAGGGCTAAGGTAAAAAAGGAAATATCCTGCGATGAAATCTGGAAAGAAGCTTTCTGAGAAACTGCTTAGTGTTCTGTTAATTCATCTCACAGAGTTATATCTGTATTTCTTGGATCTCTTTGCTAGCCTTATTTCTGCGGAATCTGAGAACAGATATTTCCTTTCCCTTTGAAGACTATAGGGCCAAAGGAAATATCCTCCGATAACAAAGAGAAAGAAGCTTTCTGAGAAACTTCTTTGTGTTCTGTGAAATCATCTCACAGAGTTACAGCTTTCCCCTCAAGAAGCCTTTCGCTAAGACAGTTCTTGTGGAATTGGCAAAGTGATATTTGGAAGCCCTTAGAGGGCTATGGTGAAAAAGGAAATATCCTCCGATGAAATCTGGAAAGAAGCTTTCTGAGAAACTGCTTAGTGTTCTGTTAATTCATCTCACAGAGTTACATCTGTATTTCTTGGATCTCTTTGCTAGCCTTATTTCTGTGGAATCTGAGAACAGATATTTCCTTTCCCTTTGTAGACTATAGGGTCAAAGGAAATATCCTCCGATAACAAAGAGAAAGAAGCTTTCTGAGAAACTTTTTTCTGTTCTGTGAAATCATGTCACAGAGTTACAGCTTTCCCCTCAAGAAGCCTTTCACTAAGACAGTTCTTGTGGAATTGGCAAAGTGATATTTGGAAGCCCATAGAGGGCTATGGTGAAAAAGGGAATATCCTCAGATGAAATCTGGAAAGACGCTTTCTGAGAAACTGCTTAGTGTTTTGTTAATTCATCTCACAGAGTTACATCTGTATTTCGTGGATCTCTTTGCTAGCCTTATTTTTGTGGAATCTGAGAACAGATATTTCGGATCCCTTTGAAGACTATAGGGCCAAAGGAAATATCCTCCGAAAACAAAGAGAAAGAAGCATTCTGAGAAACTTCTTTGTGTTCTGTGAAATCATCTCACAGAGTTACAGCTTTCCCCTCAAGAAGCCTTTCGCTAAGACAGTTCTTGTGGAATTGGCAAAGTGATATTTGGAAGCCCATAGAGGGCTAAGTTGAAAAAGGAAATATCCTCCCATGAAATATGGAAGGAAGCTTTCTGAGAAACTGCTTGGTGTTCTGTTAATTCATCTCACGGAGTTACATCTGTATTTCGTGGATCTCTTTGCTAGCCTTATTTCTGTGGAATCTGAGAACAGATATTTCCTTTCCCTTTGAAGACTATAGGGCCAAAGGAAATATCCTCCGATAACAAAAAGAAAGAAGCTTTCTGAGAAACTCCTTTGTGTTCTGTGAAATCATCTCACAGAGTTACAGCTTTCCCCTCAAAGAGCCTTTCGCTAACACAGTTCTTGCGGAATTGGCAAAGTGATATTTAGAAGCCCAGAGAAGGCTGTGTTAAAAAGGAAATATCCTCCAAAGAAATCTGGAAAGAAGCTATCTGAGAAACTGCTTAGTGTTCTGTTAATTCATCTCACAGACTTACATCTGTATTTCATGGATCTCTATGCTAGCCTTATTTCTGTGGAATCTGACAACAGATATTTCGGATCCCTTTGAAGACTATAGGGCCAAAGGAAATATCCTCCGATAACAAAGAGAAAGAAGCTTTCTGAGAAACTTCTTTGTGTTCTGTGAAATCATCTCACAGAGGTACAGTTTTCCCCTCAAGAAGCCTTTCGCTAAGACAGTTCTTGTGGAATTGGCAAAGTGATATTTGGAAGCCCACAGAGGGCTATGGTGAAAAAGGAAATATCCTCCCATGAAATCTGGAAAGAAGCTTTCTGAGAAACTGCTTAGTGTTCTGTTAATTCATCACACAGAGTTACATCTGAATTTCGTGGATCTCTTTGCCAGCCTTATTTCTGTGGAATCTGACAACAGATATTTCGGATCCCTTTGAAGACTATAGGGCCAAAGGAAATACTCGCCATTAACAAAGAGAAAGAAGCTTTCTGAGAAACTTCTTTGTGTTCTGTGAAATCATCTCACAGAGTTACAGCTTTCCCCTCAAGAAGCCTTTGGCTAAGACAGTTCTTGTGGAATTGGCAACGTGATATTTTGAAGCCCATAGAGGGCTAAGGTAAAAAAGGAAATATCCTGCGATGAAATCTGGAAAGAAGCTTTCTGAGAAACTGCTTAGTGTTCTGTTAATTCATCTCACAGAGTTATATCTGTATTTCGTGGATCTCTTTGCTAGCCTTTTTTCTGTGGAATCTGAGAACAGATAATTCGGATCCCTTTGAAGACTATAGGGCCAAGGGAAATATCCTGCGATAACAAAGAGAAAGAAGCATTCTGAGAAACTTCTTTGTGTTCTGTGCAATCATCTCACAGAGTTACAGCTTTCCCCTCAAGAAGCCTTTCGCTAAGACAGTTCTTGTGGAATTGGCAAAGTGATATTTGGAAGCCCATAGAGGGCTATGATGAAAAAGGAAATATCCTCCGATGAAATCTGGAAAGAAGCTTTCTGAGAAACTGCTTAGTGTTCTGTTAATTCATCTCACAGAGTTATATCTGTATTTCGTGGATCTCTTTGCTAGCCTTTTTTCTGTGGAATCTGAGAACAGATAATTCGGATCCCTTTGAAGACTATAGGGCCAAGGGAAATATCCTGCGATAACAAAGAGAAAGAAGCTTTCTGAGAAACTTCTTTGTGTTCTGTGCAATCATCTCACAGAGTTACAGCTTCCCCTCAAGAAGCCTTTCGCTAAGACAGTTCTTGTGGAATTGGCAAAGTGATATTTGGAAGCCCATAGAGGGCTATGGTGAAAAAGGAAATATCCTCCGATGAAATCTGGAAAGAAGCTTTCTTAGAAACTGCTTAGTGTTCTGTTGATTCATCTCCCAGAGTTACATCTGTATTTCGTGGATCTCTTTGCTAGCCTTATTTCTGTGGAATCTGAGAACAGATATTTCCTTTCCCTTTGAAGACTATAGGGCCAAAGGAAATATCCTCCGATAACAAAGAGAAAGAAGCTTTCTGAGAAACTTCTTTGTGTTCTGTGAAATCATCTCACAGAGTTACAGCTTTCCCCTCAAGAAGCCTTTCGCTAAGACAGTTCTTGTGGAATTGGCAAAGTGATATTTGGAAGCCCTTAGAGGGCAATGGTGAAAAAGGAAATATCCTCCGATGAAATCTGGAAAGAAGCTTTCTGAGAAACTGCTTAGTGTTCTGTTAATTCATCTCACAGAGTTACATCTGTATTAATTGGATATCTTTGCTAGCCTTATTTCTGTGGAATCTGAGAACAGATATTTCGGATCCCTTTGAAGACTATAGGGCCAAAGGAAATATCCTCCGATAATAAAGAGAAAGAAGCTTTCTGAGACACTTCTTTGTGTTCTGTGAAATCATCTCACACAGTTACAGCTTTCCCCTCAAGAAGCCTTTCGCTAAGACAGTTCTTGTGGAATTGGCAAAGTGATATTTGGAAGCCCATAGAGGGCTATGGTGAAAAAGGAAATATCCCCCGATGAAATCTGGAAAGAAGCTTTCTGAGAAACTGCTTAGTGTTCCGTTAATTCATCTCGCAGAGTTACATCTGAATTTCTTGGATCTCTTTGCTATCCTTATTTCTGTGGGATCTGAGAAAACATATTTCCTTTCCCTTTGAAGACTATAGGGCCAAAGGAAATATGCACCGATAACAAAGAGAAAGAAGCTTTCTGAGAAACTTCTTTGTGTTCCGTGAAATCATCTCACAGATTTGCAGCTTTCCCCTCAAGAAGCCTTTCGCTAAGACAGTTCTTGTGGAATTGGCAAAGTGATATTTGGAAGCCCATAGAGGGCTATGGTGAAAAAGGAAATATCCTGCGATGAAGTCTGGAAAGAAGCTTTCTGAGAAACTGCTTAGTGTTCTGTTAATTTATCTCACAGAGTTACATCTGTATTTCGTGGATCTCTTTGCTAGCCTTATTTCTGAGGAATCTGAGAACAGATAATTCGGAACCCTTTGAAGACTATAGGGCCAAGGGAAATATCCTGCGATGACAAAGAGAAAGAAACTTTCTGAGAAACTTCTTTGTGTTCTGTGAAATCATCTCACAGCGTTACAGCTTTCCCCTCAAGAAGACTTTCACTAAGACAGTTCTTGTGGAATTGGCAATGTGATATTTTTAAGCCCATAGAGGGCTATGGTGAAAAAGGAAATATCCTCCCATGAAATCAGGAAAGAAGCTTTCTGAGAAACTGCTTAGTTTTCTGTTAATTCATCTCACAGAGTTACATCTGTATTTCGTGCATCTCTTTGCTAGCCTTATTTCTGTGGAATCCGAGAACAGATATTTCCTTTCCCTTTGAAGACTATAGGGCCAATGGAAATATCCTCCGATAACAAAGAGAAAGAAGCTTTCTGAAAAACTTCTTAGTGTTCTGTGAAATCATCTCAGAGTTACAGCTTTCCCTTCAAGAAGCCTTTCGCTAAGACAGTTCTTGTGGAATTGGCATAGTGATATTTGGAAGCCCATAGAGGGCTATGGTGAAAAAGGAAATATCCTCCGATGAAATCTGGAAAGAAGCTTTCTGAGAAACTGCTTAGTGTTCTGTTAATTCATCTCCCAGAGTTATATCTGTATTTCTTGGATCTCTTTGATAGCCTTATTTCTGTGGAATCTGAGAACAGATATTTCCTTTCCCTTTGAAGACTATAGGGCCAAAGGAAATATCCTCCGATAACAAAAAGAAAGAAGCTTTCTGAGAAACTCCTTTGTGTTCTGTGAAATCATCTCACAGAGTTACAGCTTTCCCCTCAAAGAGCCTTTCGCTAACACAGTTCTTGTGGAATTGGCAAAGTGATATTTAGAAGCCCAGAGAGGGCTGTGATAAAAAGGAAATATCCTCCAATGAAATCTGGAAAGAAGCTTTCTGAGAAACTGCTTAGTGTTCTGTTAATTCATCTCACAGACTTACATCTGTATTTCATGGATCTCTATGCTAGCCTTATTTCTGTGGTATCTGACAACAGATATTTCGGATCCCTTTGAAGACTATAGGGCCAAAGGAAATATCCTCCGATAACAAAGAGAAAGAAGCTTTCTGAGAAACTTCTTTGTGTTCTGTGAAATCATCTCCTAGAGTTACAGCTTTCCCCTCAAGAAGCCTTTCGCTAAGACAGTTCTTGTGGAATTGGCAAAGTGATATTTGGAAGCCCACAGAGGGCTATGGTGAAAGAGGAAATATCCTCCCATGAAATCTGGAAAGAAGCTTTCTGAGAAACTGCTTAGTGTTCTGTTAATTCATCACACAGAGTTACATCTGAATTTCGTGGATCTCTTTGCCAGCCTTATTTCTGTGGAATCTGACAACAGATATTTCGGATCCCTTTGAAGACTATAGGGCCAATGGAAATACTCGCCATTAACAAAGAGAAAGAAGCTTTCTGAGAAACTTCTTTGTGTTCTGTGAAATCATCTCACAGAGTTACAGCTTTCCCCTCAAGAAGCCTTTGGCTAAGACAGTTCTTGTGGAATTGGCAACGTGATATTTTGAAGCCCATAGAGGGCTAAGGTAAAAAAGGAAATATCCTGCGATGAAATCTGGAAAGAAGCTTTCTGAGAAACTGCTTAGTGTTCTGTTAATTCATCTCACAGAGTTATATCTGTATTTCTTGGATCTCTTTGCTAGCCTTATTTCTGTGGAATCTGAGAACAGATATTTCCTTTCCCTTTGAAGACTATAGGGCCAAAGGAAATATCCTCCGATAACAAAGAGAAAGAAGCTTTCTGAGAAACTTCTTTGTGTTCTGTGAAATCATCTCACAGAGTTACAGCTTTCCCCTCAAGAAGCCTTTCGCTAAGACAGTTCTTGTGGAATTGGCAAAGTGATATTTGGAAGCCCTTAGAGGGCTATGGTGAAAAAGGAAATATCCTCCGATGAAATCTGGAAAGAAGCTTTCTGAGAAACTGCTTAGTGTTCTGTTAATTCATCTCACAGAGTTACATCTGTATTTCTTGGATCTCTTTGCTAGCCTTATTTCTGTGGAATCTGAGAACAGATATTTCCTTTCCCTTTGTAGACTATAGGGCCAAAGGAAATATCCTCCGATAACAAAGAGAAAGAAGCTTTCTGAGAAACTTTTTTCTGTTCTGTGAAATCATGTCACAGAGTTACAGCTTTCCCCTCAAGAAGCCTTTCACTAAGACAGTTCTTGTGGAATTGGCAAAGTGATATTTGGAAGCCCATAGAGGGCTATGGTGAAAAAGGGAATATCCTCAGATGAAATCTGGAAAGACGCTTTCTGAGAAACTGCTTAGTGTTTTGTTAATTCATCTCACAGAGTTACATCTGTATTTCGTGGATCTCTTTGCTAGCCTTATTTTTGTGGAATCTGAGAACAGATATTTCGGATCCCTTTGAAGACTATAGGGCCAAAGGAAATATCCTCCGATAACAAAGAGAAAGAAGCTTTCTGAGAAACTTCTTTGTGTTCTGTGAAATCATCTCACAGAGTTACAGCTTTCCCCTCAAGAAGCCTTTCGCTAAGACAGTTCTTGTGGAATTGCCAAAGTGATATTTGGAAGCCCATACAGGGCTATGGTGAAAAAGGAAATATCCTCCGATGAAATCTGGGAAGAAGCTTTCTGAGAAACTGCTTAGTGTTCCGTTAATTCATCTCCCAGAGTTACATCTGTATTTCTTGGATCTCTTTGCTAGCCTTATTTCTGTGGAATCTGACAACAGATATTTCGGATCCCGTTGAAGACTATAGGGCCAAAGGAAATATCCTCCGATAACAAAGAGAAAGAAGCTTTCTGAGAAACTTCTTTGTGTTCTCTGAAATCATCTCACAGAGTTACAGATTCCTCTCAAGAAGCCTTTCGCTAAGACAGTTCTTGTGGAATTGGCAAAGTGATATTTGGAAGCTCATAGAGGGCTATGGTGAAAAAAGAAATATCCTCCGATGAAATCTGGAAAGAAGCTTTCTGAGAAACTGCTTAGTGTTCTGTTAATTCATCTCCCAGAGTTACATCTGTATTTCGTGGATCTCTTTGCTAGCCTTATTTCTGTGGAATCTGAGAACAGATAATTCGGATCCCTTTGAAGACTATAGGGCCAAGGGAAATATTCTGCGATAACAAAGAGAAAGAAGCTTTCTGAGAAACTTCTTTGTGTTCTGTGAAATCATCTCACAGAGTTACAGCTTTCCCCTCAAAAAGCCTTTCGCTAAGACAGTTCTTGTGGAATTGGCAAAGTGATATTTGGAAGTCCATAGAGGGCTATGGTGAAAAAGGAAATATCCTCCGATGAAATCTGGAAAGAAGCTTTCTGAGAAACTGCTTAGTGTTCTGTTAATTCATCTCACACAGTTACATCTGTATTTCGTGGATCTCTTTGCTAGCCTTATTTTTGTGGAATCTGAGAACAGGTATTTCGGATCCCGTTGAAGACTATAGTGCCAAAGGAAATATCCTCCGATAACAAAGAGAAAGAAGCTTTCTGAGAAACTTCTTTGTGTTCTCTGAAATCATCTCACAGAGTTACAGCTTCCCCTCAAGAAGCCTTTCGCTAAGACAGTTCTTGAATAATTGGCAAAGTGATATTTGGAAGCTCATAGTGGGCTATGGTGAAAAAAGAAATATCCTCCGATGAAATCTGGAAAGAAGCTTTCTGAGAAACTGCTTAGTGTTCTGTTAATTCATCTCACAGAGTTACATCTGTATTTCGTGGATCCCTTTGCTAGCCTTATTTCTGTGGAATCTGAGAACAGATATTTCCTTTCCTTTTGAAGACTATAGGGCCAAAGGAAATATCCTCCGAAATCAAAGAGAAAGAAGCTTTCTGAGAAACTTCCTTGTGTTCTGTGAAATCATCTCACAGAGTTACAGCGTTCTCTTCAAGAAGCCTTTCGCTAAGACAGTTCTTGTGGAATTGGCAAAGTGATATTTGGAAGCCCATAGAGGGCTATGGTGAAAAAGGAAATATCCTCCGATGAAATCTGGAAAGAAGCTTTCTGAGAAACTGCTTAGTGTTCTGTTAATGAATCTCACAGAGTTACATCTGTATTTCGTGGATCTCTTTGCCGGCCTTATTTCTGTGGAATCTGAGAACAGATATTTCCTTTCAATTTGAAGACTATAGGGCCAAAGGAAATATCCTCCGATAACAAAGAGAAAGAAGCTTTCTTAGAAACTTCCTTGTGTTCTGTGAAATCATCTCACAGAGTTACAGCTTTCCCCTCAAGAAGCCTTTCGCTAAGACAGTTCTTGTGGAATTGGCAAAGTGATATTTGGAAGCCTATAGAGGGCTATGGTGAAAACGGAAATCTGCTCCGACGAAATCTGGAAAGAAGCTTTCTGAGAAACTGCTCTGTGATGTGTGATTCCACTCACAGAGTTACATCTGTATTTCGTGGATCTCTTTGCTAGACTTATTTCTCTGGAATCTGACAACAAATATTTGGGATCCCTTTGAAGACTATAGGGCCAAAGGAAATATCCTCCGATAACAAAGAGAAGGAAGCTTTCTGAGAAACTTCTTTGTGTTCTGTGAAATCATCTCACAGAGTTACAGCTTTCCCCTCAAGAAGCCTTTCACTAAGACTGTTCTTGTGGAATTGGCAAAGTGATATTTGGAAGCCCATAGAGGGCTATGGTGAGAAAGGGAATATCCTCAGATGAAATCTGGAAAGAAGCTTCCTGTTAAACTGCTTACTGTTCCGTTGATTCATCTCCCAGAGTTACACCTGTATTTCGTGGATCTCTTTGCTAGCCTTATTTCTGTGGAATCTGACAACAGATATTTGGGATCCCTTTGAAGACTATAGGGCCAAAGGAAATATCCTCCGATAACGAGGAGAAAGAAGCTTTCTGAGAAACTTCTTTGTGTTCCGTGAAATCATCTCACAGAGTTACAGCTTTCCCCTCAAGAAGCCTTTCGCTAAGACAGTTCTTGTGGAATTGGCAAAGTGATATTTGGAAGCCCATAGAGGGCTATGGATAAAAAGGAAATATCCTCCGATGAAATCTGGAAAGAAGCTTTCTGAGAAACTGCTCAGTGTTCTGTTAATTCATCTCACAGAGTTACATCTGTATTTCGTGGATCTCCTTGCTAGCCTTATTTTTGTGGAATCTGAGAACAGATATTTCGGATCCCTTTGAAGACTATAGGGCCAAAGGAAATATCCTCAGATAATAAAGAGAAAGAAGGTTTCTGAGAAACTTCTTTGTGTTCTGTGAAATCATCTCACACAGTTACAGCTTTCCCCTCAAGAAGCCTTTCGCTAAGACAGTTCTTGTGGAATTGGCAAAGTGATATTTGGAAGCCCATAGAGGGCTATGGTGAAAAAGGAAATATCCACCGATGAAATCTGGAAAGAAGCTTTCTGAGAAACTGCTTAGTGTTCCGTTAATTCAACTCGCAGAGTTATATCTGCATTTCTTGGATCTCTTCCTAGCCTTATTTCTGTGGAATCTGAGAACAGATATTTCCTTTCCCTTTGTAGACTATAGGGCCAAAGGAAATATCCTCCGATAACAAAGAGTAAGAAGCTTTCTGAGAAACTTCTTTGTGTTCTGTGACATCATCTCACAGAGTTACAGCTTTCCCCTCAAGAAGCCTTTCGCTAAGACAGTTCTTGTGGAATTGGCAAAGTGATATTTGGAAGCCCTTAGAGGGCTATGGTGAAAAAGGAAATATCCTCCGATGAAACCTGGAAATAAGCTTTCTGAGAAACTGCTTAGTGTTCTGTAAATTCATCTCACAGAGTTACATCTGTATTTCGTGTATCTTTTTGCTAGCCTTATTCCTGTGGAATCTGAGAACAGATATTTCGGATCCCTTTGAAGACTATAGGGCCAAGGAAAATATCCTCCGATAACAAAGAGAAAGAAGCTTTCTGAGAAACTTCTTTGTGTTCGGTGAAATGTTTTCACAGAGTTTCAGCTTTCCCCTCAAGAAGCCTTTCACTAAGACAGTTCTTGTGGAATTGGCAAAGTGATATTTGGAAGCCCTTAGAGGGTTATGGTGAAAAAGGAAATATCCTCAGATGAAATCTGGAAAGAAGCTTTCTGAGAAACTGCTTAGTGTTCCGTTGATTCATCTCCCAGTATTACATCTGTATTTCTTGAATCTCTTTGCTAGCCTTATTTCTGTGGAATCTGACAACAGATATTTCGGATCCCTTTGAAGACTATAGGGCCAAAGGAAATATCCTCCGATAACAAAGAGAAAGAAGCTTTCTGAGAAACTTCTTTGTGTTCTGTGAAATCATCTCACAGAGTTACAGCTTTCCCCTCAAGAAGCCTTTCGCTAAGACAGTTCTTGTGGAATTAGCAAAGTGATATTTGGAAGCCCATAGAGAGTTGTGGTGAAAAAGGAAATATCCTCCGATGAAATCTGGAAAGAAGCTTTCTGAGAAACTGCTTAGTGTTCTGTTAATTCATCTCACAGTGTTACATCTGTATTTCGTGGATCTCTTTGCTAGCCTTATTTCTGTGGAATCTGAGAAAACATATTTCCTTTCCCTTTGAAGACTATAAGGCTAAGGGAAATATCATCTGATAACAAGGAGAAAGAAGCTTTCTGAGAAACTTCTTAGTGTTCTGTGAAATCATCTCACAGAGTTACAGCTTTCCCCTCAAGAAGCCTTTCGCTAAGACAGTTCTTGTGGAATTGGCAGAGAGATATTTGGAAGCCCATGGAGGGCTAAGGTGAAAACGGAAATATCCTCCGATGAAATCTGGAAAGAAGATTTCTGAGAAACTGCTTAGTGTTCTGTTAATTAATCTCCCAGAGTTACATCTGTATTTCGTGGATCTCTTTGCTAGCCTTATTTCTATGGAATCTGAGAACAGATATTTCGGATCCCTTTCAAGACTATAGGGCCAAAGGAAATATCCACCGATAACAAAGAGAAAGAAGCTTTCTGAGAAACTTCTTTGTGTTCCGTGAAATCATCTTACAGATTTGCAACTTTCCCCTCAAGAAGCCTTTCGCTAAGACAGTTCTTTTGGAATTGTCAAAGTGATATTTGGAAGCCCCTAGACGGCTATGGTGAAAAAGGAAATATCCTCCGATGAAACCTGGAATAAGCTTTCTGAGAAACCGCTTAGTGTTCTGTTAATTCATCTCACAGAGTTACATCTGTATTTCGTGGATCGCTTTGCTAGCCTTATTTCTGTGGAATCTGACAACAGATATTTGGGATCCCTTTGAAGACTATAGGGCCAAAGGAAATATCCTCCGATAACAAAGAGAAAGAAGCTTTCTGAGAAACTTCTTTGTGTTCCGTGAAATCTTCTCACAGAGTTACAGCTTCGCCCTCAAGAAGCCTTTCGCTAAGACAGTTCTTGTGGAATTGGCAAAGTGATATTTGGAAGCCCATAGAGGGCTATGGGGAAAAAGGAAATATCCTCCGTTGAAATCTGGAAAGAAGCATTCTGAGAATCTGCTTAGTGTTCTGTTAATTCATCTCACAGATTTATATCTGTATTTCGTGGATCTCTTTGCTAGTCTTATTTCTGTGGAATCTGAGAACAGATATTTCGGATCCCTTTGAAGACTATAGGGCCAAAGGAAATATCCTCCGATAACAAAGAGAAAGAAGCTTTCCTGAGAAACTTTTTTATGTTGTGAAATCATCTCACACTTTTTTATGTTGTGAAATCATCTCACAGAGTTACAGCTTTCCCCTCAAGAAACCTTTCGCAAAGATAGTTCTTGTGGAATTGGCAAAGTGATATGTGGAAGCCCATGGAGGGCTAAGGTGAAAAAGGAAATATCCTCCCATGAAATATGGAAGGAAGCTTTCTGAGAAACTGCTTGGTGTTCTGTTAATTCATCTCACAGAGTTACATCTGTATTTCGTGGATCTCTTTGCTAGCCTTATTTCTGTGGAATCTGACAACAGATATTTCGGATCCCTTTGAAGACTATAGGGCCAAAGGAAATATCCTCCGATAACAAAGAGAAAGAAGCTTTCTGAGAAACTTCTTTGTGTTCTGTGAAATCATCTCACAGAGTTACAGCTTTCCCCTCAAGATGCCTTACACTAAGTCAGTTCCTGTGGAATTGGCAAAGTGATATTTGGAAGCCCATAGAGGGCTATGGTGAAAAACGAAATATCCTCAGATGAAATCTGGAAAGAAGTTTTCTGAGAAACTGCTTAGTGTTCTGTTAATTCATCTCACAGAGTTACATCTGTATTTCGTGGATCTCCTTGCTAGCCTTATTTTTGTGGAATCTGAGAACAGATATTTCGGATCCCTTTGAAGACTATAGGGCCAAAGGAAATATCCTCAGATAATAAAGAGAAAGAAGGTTTCTGAGAAACTTCTTTGTGTTCTGTGAAATCATCTCACACAGTTACAGCTTTCCCCTCAAGAAGCCTTTCGCTAAGACAGTTCTTGTGGAATTGGCAAAGTGATATTTGGAAGCCCATAGAGGGCTATGGTGAAAAAGGAAATATCCACCGATGAAATCTGGAAAGAAGCTTTCTGAGAAACTGCTTAGTGTTCCGTTAATTCAACTCCCAGAGTTACATCTGCATTTCTTGGATCTCTTCCTAGCCTTATTTCTGTGGAATCTGAGAACAGATATTTCCTTTCCCTTTGTAGACTATTGGGCCAAAGGAAATATCCTCCGATAACAAAGAGTAAGAAGCTTTCTGAGAAACTTCTCTGTGTTCTGTGAAATCATCTCACAGAGTTACAGCTTTCCCCTCAAGAAGCCTTTCACTAAGACAGTTCTTGTGGAATTGTCAAAGTGATATTTGGAAGCCCATAGAGGGCTATGGTGAAAAAGGAAATATCCTCCGATGAAATCTGGAAAGAAGCTTTCTGAGAAACTGCTTAGTGTTCTGTTAATTCATCTCACAGAGTTACATCTATATTTCTTGGATCTCTTTGCTAGCCTTATTTCTGTGGAACCTGAGAACAGATATTTCGGATCCCTTCGAAGACTATAGGGCCGAAGGAAATATCCTCCGATAACAAAGAGAAAGAAGCTTTCTGAGAAACTTCTTTGTGTTCTGTGAAATCATCTCACAGAGTTACAGCTTTCCCCTCAAGAAGCCTTCCGCTAAGACAGTTCTTGTGGAATTGGCAAAGTGAAATTTTAAAGCCCATAGAGGGCTATGGTGAAAAAGGAAATATCTTCCGATGAAATCTGGAAAGATGCTTTCTGAGAAACTGCTCAGTGTTCTGTTAATTCATCTCACAGTGTTACATCTGTATTTCGTGGATCTCTTTGCTAGCCTTATTTCTGTGGAATCTGAGAACAGATATTTCGGATCCCTTTGAAGACTGTAGGGCCAAAGGAAATATCCTCCGATAACAAAGATAAAGAAGCTTTATGAGAAACTTCTTTGTGTTCTGTGAAATCATCTCACAGAGTTACAGCTTTCCCCTCAAGAAGCCTTTCGCTACGACAGTTCTTGTGGAATTGGCAAAGTGATATTTGGAAGCCCATAGAGGGCTACAGTGAAAAAGGAAATATCCTCCGATGAAATCTGGAAAGAAGCTTTCTGAAAAACTGCTTAGTGTTCTGTTAATTCATCTCACAGAGTTACATCTGTATTTCGTGGATCTCTTTGCTAGCCTTATTTCTGTTGGATCTGACAACAGATATTTCGGATCCATTTGAAGACTATAGGGCCAAAGGAAATATCCTCCGATAACAAAGAGAAAGAAGCTTTCTGAGAAACTTCTTTGTGTTCTGTGAAATCATCTCACAGAGTTACAGCTTTCCCCTCAAGAAGCCTTTCGCTAAGACAGTTCCTGTAGAATTGGCGAAGTGAAATTTTGAAGCCTATAGACGGCTATCGTGAAAAAGGAAATATCCTGCGATGAAATCTGGAAGGAAGCTTTTTGAGAAACTGCTCTGTGTTGTGTGACTTCCACTCAGAGAGTTACATCTGTATTTCGTGGATCTCTTTGCTAGCCTTATTTCTGTGGAATCTGAGAAAAGATATTTTTGATCCCTTTGAAGACTATAGGGCCAAAGGAAATATCCTCCGATAACAAAGAGAAAGAAGCTTTCTGAGAAACTTCTTTGTGTTCTGTGAAATCATCTCACAGAGTTACAGCTTTCCCCTCAAGAAGCCTTTCGCTAAGACAGTTCTTGTGGAATTGGCAAAGAGATATTTGGAAGCCCATAGAGGGCTAAGGTGAAAAAGGAAATATCCTCCGATGAAATCTGGAAAGAAGATTTCTGAGAAACTGCTTAGTGTTCTGTTAATTCATCTCCCAGATTTACATCTGTATTTCGTGGATCTCTTTGCCAGCCTTACTTCTGTGGAATCTGAGAACAGATATTTCGGATCCCTTTCAAGACTATAGGGCCAAAGGAAATATCCACCGATAACAAAGAGAAAGAAGCTTTCTGAAAAACTTCTTAGTGTTCTGTGAAATCATCTCAGAGTTACAGCTTTCCCCTCAAGAAGCCTTTCGCTAAGACAGTAATTTTGGAATTGGCAAAGTGATATTTGGAAGCCCCTAGAGGGCTATGGTGAAAAAGGAAATATCCTCCGATGAAATCTGGAATAAGCTTTCTGAGAAACCGCTTAGTGTTCTGTTAATTCATCTCACAGAGTTACATCTGTATTTCGTGGATCTCTTTGCTAGCCTTATTTCTGTAGAATCTGACAACAGATATTTGGGATCCCTTTGAAGACTATAGGGCCAAAGGAAATATCTTCCGATAACAAAGAGAAAGAAGCTTTCTGAGAAACTTCTTTATGTTCCGTGAAATCATCTCACAGAGTTACAGCTTTCCCCTCAAGAAGCCTTTCGCTAAGACAGTTCTTGTGGAATTGGCAAAGTGATATTTGGAAGCCCATAGTGGGCTATGGTGAAAACGGAAATATCCTCCGATGGATTCTGGAAAGAAGCTTTCTGAGAAACTGCTCTGTGATGTGTGACTTCCACTCCCAGAGTTACATCTGTATTTCGTGGATCTGTTTGCTAGCCTTATTTCTGTGGAATCTGAGAACAGATATTGGGATCCTTTTGAAGACTATAGGGCCAAAGGAAATATCCTCCGATAACAAAGAGAAAGAAGCTTTCTGAGAAACTTCTTTGTGTTCTGTAAAATCATCTCACAGAGTTACAGCTTTCCCCTCAAGAAGCCTTTCGCTAAGACATTTCTTGTGGATTTGGCAAAGTGAAATTTTGAAGCCCATAGAGGGCTATGGTGAAAAGAAATATCTTCGTATGAAATCTGGAAAGAAGCTTTCTGAAAAACTGCTTAGTGTTCTGTTAATTCATCTCACAGTGTTACATCTGTATTTCGTGGATCCCTTTGCTAGCCTTATTTCTGTTGGATCTGACAACAGATATTTCGGATCCATTTGAAGACTATAGGGCCAAAGGAAATATCCTCCGATAACAAACAGAAAGAAGCTTTCTGAGAAACTTCTTTGTGTTCTGTGAAATCATCTCACAGAGTTACAGCTTTCCCCTCAAGAAGCCTTTCGCTAAGACAGTTCTTGTGGAATTGGCAAAGTGATATTTGGAAGCCCATAGAGGGCTATGGTGAAAACGGAAATATCCTCCGATGAAATCTGGAAGGAAGCTTTTTGAGAAACTGCTCTGTGATGTGTGACTTCCACTCACAGAGTTACATCTGTATTTCGTGGATCTCTTTGCTAGCCTTATTTCTGTGGAATCTGAGAACAGATATTTCCTTTCCCTTGAAGACTATAGGGCCAAAGGAAATATCCTCCGATAACAATGAGAAAGAAGCTTTCTGAGAAGCCTCTTTGTTTTCTGTGAAATCATCTCACAGAGTTACCGCTTTCCCCTCAAGAAGCCTTTCGCTAAGACAGTTCTTGTGGAAATGGCAAAGTGATATTTGGAAGCCCATAGAGGGCTATGGTGAAAACGGAAATATCCTCCGATGAAATCTGTAAAGAAGCTTTCTGAGAAACTGCTCTGTGATGTGTGACTTCCACTCCCAGAGTTACATCTGTATTTCGTGGACCTCTTTGCTAGCCTATTTCTGTGGAATCTGACAACAGATATTTCCTTTCCCTTTGAAGACTATAGGGCTAAAGGAAATATCCTCCGATAACAAAGAGAAAGAAGGTTTCTGAAAAACTTCTTTGTGTTCTGTGAAAGCATCTCACAGAATTACAGCTTTGCCCTCAAGAAGCCTTTTGCTAAGACAGTTCTTGTGGAATTGGCAAAGTGGTATTTGGAAGCCCGTAGAGGGCTATGGTGAAAGAGGAAATATCCTCCGCTGAAATCTGGAAAGATGCTTTCTGAGAAACTGCTTAGTGTTCTGTTAATTGATCTCACAGAGTTACATCTGTATTTCGTGGATCTCTTTGCCAGCCTTATTTCTGTGGAATCTCAGAACAGATATTTCGGATCCCTTTGAAGACTATAGGGCCAAAGGAAATATCCTCTGATAACAAAGAGAAAGAAGCTTTCTGAGAAACTTCTTTGTGTTCTGTGAAATCATCTCACAGAGTTACAGCTTTCCCCTCAAGAAGCCTTTCGCTAAGACAGTTCTTGTGGCATTGCAAAGTGATATTTGGAAGCCCTTAGAGGACTATGGTGAAAAAGGAAATATCCTCCGATGAAATCTGGAAAGAAGCTTTCTGAAAAACTGCTCAGTGTTCTGTTCATTCATCTCACAGAGTTACATCTGTATTTCGTGGATCTCTTTGCTAGCCTTATTTCTGTGGAATCTCAGAACAGATATTTCGGATCCCTTTGAAGACTATAGGGCCAAAGGAAATATCCTTTGATAACAAAGAGAAAGAAGCTTTCTGAGAAACTTCTTTGTGTTCTGTGAAATCATCTCACAGAGTTACAGCTTTCCCCTCAAGAAGCCTTTCGCTAAGACAGTTCTTGTGGAATTGGCAAAGTGATATTTGGAAGCCCATAGAGGGCTATTGTGAAAAAGGAATTATCCTCCGATTAAATCTGGAAAGAAGCTTTCTGAGAAACTGCTTAGTGTTCTGTTAATTCATCTCACAGAGTTACATCTGTATTTCGTCGATCTCTTTTCCAGCCTTATTTCTGTGGAATCACAGACAGATATTTCGGATCCCTTTGAAGACTATAGGGCCAAAGGAAATATCGTCCGATAACAAAGAGAAAGAAGCTTTCTGAGAAACTTCTATGAGTTCTGTGAAATCATCTCACAGAGTTACAGCTTTCACCTCAAGAAGTCTTTCGATAAGACAGTTCTTGTGGAATTGGCAAAGTGATATTTGGAAGCCCATAGAGGGCTATGGTGAAAAACGAAATATCCTCCGATGAAATCTGGAAAGAAGCTTTCTGAGAAACTGCTTAGTGTTCTGTTAATTCATCGCACAGAGTTACATCTGTATTTCGTCGATCTCTTTCCTAGCCTTATTTCTGTTGGATCTGACAACAGATATTTCGGATCCCTTTGAAGACTATAGGGCGAAAGGAAATATCCTCTGATAACAAAGAGAAAGAAGCTTTCTGAGAAACTGTTTGTGTTCTGTGAAATCATCTCACAGAGTTACAGCTTTCCCCTCAAGAAGCCTTTCGCTAAGACAGTTCTTGTGGAATTGGCAAAGTGATATTTGGAAGCCCATAGAGGGCTATGGTGAAAAAGGAAATATCCTCCGATGAAATCTGGAAAGAAGCTTTCTGAGAATCTCCTTAGTGTTCTCTTAATTCATCTCACAGAGTTACATCTGTATTTCGTGGATCTCTTTGCTAGCCTTATTTCTGTTGGATGTGACAACAGATATTTCGGATCCCTTTGAAGACTATAGGGCCAAAGGAAATATCCTCCGATAACAAAGAGAAAGAAGCTTTCTGAGAAACTTCTTTGTGTTCTGTGAAATCATCTCACAGAGTTACAGCATTGCCCTCAAGAAGCCTTTTGCTAAGACAGTTCTTGTGGAATTGGCAAAGTGATATTTGGAAGCCCCTAGCGGGCTATGGTGAAAAAGGAAATATCCTCCGCTGAAATCTGGAAAGAAGCTTTCTGAGAAAATGCTTAGTGTTCTGTTAATTGATCTCACAGAGTTACATCTGTATTTCGCGGATCTCTTTGCTAGCCTTATTTCTGTGGAATCTCAGAACAGATATTTCGGATCCCTTTGAAGACTACAGGGCCAAAGGAAATATCCTCTGATAACAAAGAGAAAGAAGCTTTCTGAGAAACTTCTTTGTGTTCTGTGAAATCATCTCACAGAGTTACAGCTTTCCCCTCAAGAAGCCTTTCGCTAAGACAGTTCCTGTGTAATTGGCAAAGTGATATTTGGAAGCCCATAGAGGACTACGGTGAAAAAGGAAATATCCTCCGATGAAATCTGGAAAGAAGCTTTCTGAGAAACTGCTCAGTGTTCTGTTAATTCATCTCACAGAGTTACATCTGTATTTCGTGGATCTCTTTGCTAGCCTTATTTCTGTGGAATCTGAGAACAGATATTTCGGATCCCTTTGAAGACTATATGGCCAAAGGGAATATCTTCCGATAACAAAGAGAAAGAAGGTTTCTGAGAAACTTCTTTGTGTTCTGTGAAATCATCTCACAGAGTGACAGCTTTCCCCTCAAGAAGCCTTTCGCTAAGACAGTTCTTGTGGAATTGGCAAAGTGATATTTGGAAGCCCCTAGAGGGCTATGGTGAAAAAGGAAATGTCCTCTGATGAAATCTGGAAAGAAGCTTTCTGAGAAACTGCTTAGTGTTCTGTTAATTCATCTCCCAGAGTTACATCTGTATTTCGTGGATCTCTTTGCTAGCCTTATTTCTGTGGAATCTGACAACAGATATTTCGGATCCCTTTGAAGACTCTAGGGCCAAAGGAAATATCCTCCGATAACAAAGAGAAAGAAGCTTTCTGAAAAACTTCTTTGTGTTCTGTGAAATCATCTCACAGAGTTACAGCTTACCCCTCAAGAAGCCTTTTGCTAAGACAGTTCTTGTGGAATTGGCAAAGTGACATTTGGAAGCCCATAGAGGGCTTTGGTGAAAAAGGAAATATCCTCCGCTGAAATCTGGAAAGAAGCTTTCTTAGAAACTGCTTAGTGTTCTGTTAATTGATCTCACAGAGTTACATCTGTATTTCGCGGATCTCTTTGCTAGCCTTATTTCTGTGGAATCTCAGAACACATATTTCGGATCCCTTTGAAGACTATAGGGCCAAAGAAAATATCCTCCGATAACAAAGAGAAAGAAGCTTTCTGAGAAACTTCTTTGAGTTCTGTGAAATCATCTCACAGAGTGACAGCTTTCCCCTCAAGAAGCCTTTCGCTAAGACAGTTCTTGTGGAATTGGCAAAGTGGTATTTGGAAGCCCATAGAGGGCTATGGTGAAAAAGGAAATATCCACCGATGAAATCTGGAAAGAAGCTTTCTGAGAAACTGCTTAGTGTTCTGTTAATTCATCTCACAGTGTTTCATCTGTATTTCGTCGATCTCTTTGCCAACCTTATTTCTGTGGAATCACAGACAGATATTTCGGATCCCTTTGAAGACTATAGGGCCAAAGGAAATATCCTCCGATAACAAAGAGAAAGAAGTTTTCTGAGAAACTTCTTTGAGGTCTGTGAAATCATCTCACAGATTTACAGCTTTCCCCTCGAGAAGTCTTTCGATAAGACAGTTCTTGTGGAATTCGCAAAGTGATATTTGGAAGCCCATAGAGGGCTATGTTGAAAAAGGAAATATCCTCCGATGAAATCTGGAAAGAAGCTTTCTGAAAAACTGCTTAGTGTTCTGTTAATTCATCGCACAGAGTTACATCTGTTTTTCGTGGATCTCTTTGCTACCCTTATTTCTGTTGGATCTGACAACAGATATTTCGGATCCCTTTGAAGACTATAGGGACAAAGGAAATATCCTCCGATAACAAAGAGAAAGAAGCTTTCTGAGAAACTTCTTTGTGTTCAGTGAAATCATCTCTACAGAGTTACAGCTTTCCCCTCAAGAAGCCTTTCGCTAAGACAGTTCTTGTGGAATTGGCAAAGTGATATTTGGAAGCCCCTAGAGGGCTATGGTGAAAAAGGAAATGTCCTCCGATGAAATCTGGAAAGAAGCTTTCTGCGAAACTGCTTAGTGTTCTGTTAATTCATCTCCGAGAATTACATCTGTATTTCGTGGATCTCTTTGCTAGCCTTATTTCTGTTGAATCTGACAATAGATATTTCGGATCCCTTTGAAGACTCTAGGGCCAAAGGAAATATCCTCCGATAACAAAGAGAAAGAAGCTTTCTGAAAAACTTCTTTGTGTTCTGTGAAATCATCTCACAGAGTTACAGCTTTCCCCTCAAGAAGCCTTTCACTAAGACAGTTCTTGTGGAATTGGCAAAGTGATATTTGGAAGCCCATAGAGGGCTATGGTGAAAAAGGAAATATCCTCTGATGAAATCTGGAAAGAAGCTTTCTGAGAAACTGCTTAGTGTTGTGTTAATTCATCTCAAAGAGTTACATCTGTATTTCGTCGATCTCTTTGCCAGCCTTATTTCTGTGGAATCACAGACAGATATTTCGGATCCCTTTGGAGACTATAGGGCCAAAGGAAATATCCTCCGATAACAAAGAGAAAGAAGTTTTCTGAGAAACTTCTTTGAGGTCTGTGAAATCATCTCACAGATTTACAGCTTTCCCCTCGAGAAGTCTTTCGATAAGACAGTTCTTGGGGAATTGGCAAAGTGATATTTGGAAGCCCATTAGAGGGCTATGTTGAAAAAGGAAATATCCTCCGATGAAATGTGGAAAGAAGCTTTCTGAAAAACTGCTTAGTGTTCTGTTAATTCATCGCACAGAGTTACATCTGTTTTTCGTGGATCTCTTTGCTAGCCTTATTTCTGTTGGATCTGACAACAGATATTTCGGATCCCTTTGAAGACTATAGGGCCAAAGGAAATATCCTCTGATAACAAAGAGAAAGAAGCCTTCTGAGAAACTTCTTTGTGTTCTGTGAAATCATCGCACAGAGTTACAGCTTTCCCATCAAGAAGCCTTTCGCTAAGACAGTTCTTGTGGAATTGCAAAGTGATATTTGGAAGCCCCTAGATGACTATAGTGAAAAAGGAAATATCCTCCGATGAAATCTGGAAAGAAGCTTTCTGAGAAACTGCTCAGTGTTCTGTTAATTCATCTCACAGAGTTACATCTGTATTTCGTGGATCTCTTTGCTAGCCTTATTTCTGTGGATCTCAGAACAGATATGTCGGATCCCTTTGAAGACTATAGGTCCAAAGGAAATATCCTCCGATAACAAAGAGAAAGAAGCTTTCTGAGAAACTTCTCTGTGTTCTGTGAAATCATCTAACAGAGTTACAGCTTTCCCCTCAAGAAGCCTTTCGCTAAGACAGTTGTTGTGGAATTGGCAAAGTGACATTTGGAAGCCCATAGAGGGCTAGGCTGAAAAAGGAAATATCCTCCGATGAAATCTGGAAAGAAGCTTTCTGAGAAACTGCTTAGTGTTCTGTTAATTCATCTCACAGAGTTACACCTGTATTTCCTCGATCTCTTTGCCAGCCTTATTTCTGTGGAATCTCAGAACAGATATTTCGGATCCCATTGAAGAATATATGGCCAAAGGAAATATCTTCCAATAACAAAGAGAAAGAAGGTTTCTGAGAAACTTCTTTGTGTTCTGTGAAATCATCTCACAGAGTGACAGCTTTCCCCTCAAGAAGCCTTTCGCTAAGACAGTTCTTGTGGAATTGGCAAAGTGATATTTGGAAGCCCCTAGAGGGCTACGGTGAAAAAGGAAATGTCCTCTGATGAAATCTGGAAAGAAGCTTTCTGAGAAACTGCTTAGTGTTCTGTTAATTCATCTCCCAGAGTTACATCTGTATTTCGTGGATCAGTTTGCTAGCCTTATTTCTGTGGAATCTGACAACAGATATTTCGGATCCCTTTGAAGACTCTAGGGACAAAGGAAATATCCTCCGATAACAAAGAGAAAGAAGCTTTCTGAAAAACTTCTTTGTGTTCTCTGAAATCATTTCACAGAGTTACAGCTTTCCCCTCAAGAAGCCTTTCGCTAAGACAGTTCTTGTGGTATTGGCAAAGTGATATTTGGAAGCCCTTTGAGGGCTATGGTGAAAACGGAAATATCCTGCGATGAAATCTGGAAACAAGCTTTCTGAGAAACTGCTTAGTGTTCTGTTAATTCATCTCCCAGAGTTACATCTCTATTTCGTGGATCACTTTGCTAGCCTTATCTGTGGAATCTGACAACAGATATTTCGGATCCCTTTGAAGACTCTAGGGACAAAGGAAATATCCTCCGATAACAAAGAGAAAGAAGGTTTCTGAGAAACTTCTTTGTGTTCTGTGAAATCATCTCACAGAGTGACAGCTTACCCCTCAAGAAGCCTTTCACTAAGACAGTTCTTGTGGAATTGGCAAAGTGATATTTGGAAGCCCCTAGAGGGCTATGGTGAAAAAGGAAATGTCCTCTGATGAAATCTGGAAAGAAGCTTTCTGAGAAACTGCTTAGTGTTCTGTTAATTCATCTCCCAGAGTTACATCTGTATTTCGTGGATCTCTTTGCTAGCCTATTTCTGTGGAATCTGACAACAGATATTTCGGATCCCTTTGAAGACTCTAGGGCCAAAGGAAATATCCTCCGATAACAAAGAGAAAGAAGCTTTCTGAAAAAGTTCTTTGTGTTCTGTGAAACCATCTCACAGAGTTACAGCTTTCCCCTCAAGAAGCCTTTCGCTAAGACAGTTCTTGTGGAATTGGCAAAGTGATATTTGGAAGCCCAAAGAGGGCTATGGAGAAAAAGGAAATATTCTCCGATGAAATCTGGAAAGAAGCTTTCTGAGAAACTGCTTAGTGTTCTGTTAACTCATCTCACAGAGTTACAACTGTATTTCGTCGATCTCTTTGCCAGCCTTATTTCTGTGGAATCACAGACAGATATTTCGGATCCCTTTGAAGACTATACGGCCAAAGGAAATATCCTCCGATAACAAAGAGAAAGAAGCTTTCTGAGAAACTTCTTTGTGTTCTGTGATATCACCTCACAGAGTTACAGCTTTCCCCTCGAGAAGTCTTTCGATAAGACAGTTCTTGTGGAATTCGCAAAGTGATATTTGGAAGCCCATAGAGGGCTATGTTGAAAAAGGAAATATCCTCCGATGAAATCTGGAAAGAAGCTTTCTGAAAAACTGCTTAGTGTCCTGTTAATTCATCGCATAGAGTTACATCTGTATTTCGTGGATCTCTTTGCTAGCCTTATTTCTGTTGGATCTGACAACAGATATTTCGGATCCCTTTGAAGACTATAGGGCCAAAGGAAATATCCTCCGATAACAAAGAGAAAGAAGCTTTCTGAGAAACTTCTTTGTGTTCTGTGAAATCATCTCACGGAGTGACAGCTTTCCCCTCAAGAAGCCTTTCGCTAAGATAGTTCTTGTGGAATTGGCAAAGTGATATTTGGAAGCCCCTAGAGGGCTATGGTGAAAAAGGAAATGTCCTCCGATGAAATTTGGAAAGAAGCTTTCTGCGAAACTGCTTAGTGTTCTGTTAATTCATCTCCGAGAATTACATCTGTATTTCGTGGATCTCTTTGCTAGCCTTATTTCTGTGGAATCTGACAACAGATATTTCGGATCCCTTTGAAGACTCTAGGGCCAAAGGAAATATCCTCCGATAACAAAGAGAAAGAAGCTTTCTGAAAAACTTCTTTGTGTTCTGTGAAATCATCTCCTAGAGTTACAGCTTTCCCCTCAAGAAGCCTTTCGCTAAGACAGTTCTTGTGGAATTGGCAAAGTGATATTTGGAAGCCCGTAGAGGGCTATGGTGAAAAAGGAAATATCCTCCGATGAAATCTGGAAAGAAACTTTCTGAGAATCTGCTTAGTGTTCTGTTAATTCATCTCACAGAGTTACATCTGTATTTCGTGGATCTCTTTGCTAGCCTTATTTCTGTTGGATGTGACAAGAGATATTTCGGATCCCTTTGAAGACTATAGGGCTGAAGGAAATATCCTCCGATAAAAAAGAGAAAGAAGCTTTCTGAGAAACTTCTTTGTATTCTGTGAAACCATCTCACAGAGTTACAGCATTGCCCTCAAGAAGCCTTTTGCTGAGACAGTTCTTGTGGAATTGGCAAAGTGATATTTGGAATCTCATAGAGGGCTATGGTGAAAAAGGAAATATCCTCCGGTGAAATCTGGAAAGAAGCTTTCTGAGAAACAGCTTAGTGTTCTGTTAATTCATCTCACAGATTTACACCAGTATTTCGTCGATCTCTTTGCCAGCCTTATTTCTGTGGAATCTCAGAACAGATATTTCGGATCCCTTTGAAGACTATATGGCCAAAGGAAATATCTTCCGATAACAAAGAGAAAGAAGGTTTCTGAGAAACTACTTTGTGTTCTGTGAAATCATCTCACAGAGTGACAGCTTTCCCCCCAAGAAGCCTTTCGCTAAGACAGTTCTTGTGGAATTGGCAAAGTGATATTTGGAAGCCCATACAGGGCTATGGTGAAAAATGAAATATCCTCTGATGAAATCTGGAAAGAAGCTTTCTTTGAAACTGCTTAGTGTTCTGTTAATTCATCTCACAGAGTTTCATCTGTATTTCATGGATCTCTTTGCTAGCCTAATTTCTGTGGAATCTGACAACAGATATTTCGGATCCCTTTGAAGACTCTTGGGCCAAAGGAAATATCCTCCGATAACAAAGAGAAAGAAGCTTTCGGAGAAACTTCTTTGTGTTCTGTGAAATCATCTCACAGAGAGACAGCTTTTCCCTCAAGAAGCCTTTCACTAAGACAGTTCTTGTGGAATTGGCAAAGTGATATTTGGAAGCCCCTAGAGGGCTATGGTGAAAAAGGAAATGTCCTCTGATGAAATCTGGAAAGAAGCTTTCTGAGAAACTGCTTAGTGTTCTGTTAATTCATCTCCCAGAGTTACATCTGTATTTCGTGGATCTCTTTGCTAGCCTATTTCTGTGGAATCTGACAACAGATATTTCGGATCCCTTTGAAGACTCTAGGGCCAAAGGAAATATCCTCCGATAACAAAGAGAAAGAAGCTTTCTGAAAAAGTTCTTTGTGTTCTGTGAAACCATCTCACAGAGTTACAGCTTTCCCCTCAAGAAGCCTTTCGCTAAGACAGTTCTTGTGGAATTGGCAAAGTGATATTTGGAAGCCCAAAGAGGGCTATGGAGAAAAAGGAAATATTCTCCGATGAAATCTGGAAAGAAGCTTTCTGAGAAACTGCTTAGTGTTCTGTTAACTTATCTCACAGAGTTACAACTGTATTTCGTCGATCTCTTTGCCAGCCTTATTTCTGTGGAATCACAGACAGATATTTCGGATCCCTTTGAAGACTATAGGGCCAAAGGAAATATCCTCCGATAACAAAGAGAAAGAAGTTTTCTGAGAAACTTCTTTGAGGTCTGTGAAATCATCTCACAGATTTACAGCTTTACCCTCGAGAAGTCTTTCGATAAGACAGTTCTTGTGGAATTGGCAAAGTGATATTTGGAAGCCCATAGACGGCTATGTTGAAAAAGGAAATATCCTCCGATGAAATCTGGAAAGAAGCTTTCTGAGAAACTGCTTAGTGTTCTGTTAATTCATCGCACAGAGTTACATGTGTATTTCGTGGATCTCTTTGCTAGCCTTATTTCTGTTGGATCTGACAACAGATATTTCGGATCCCTTTGAAGACTATAGGGACAAAGGAAATATCCTCCGATAACAAAGAGAAAGAAGCTTTCTGAGAAACTTCTTTGTGTTGTGTGAAATCATCTCACAGAGTTACAGCTTTCCCCTCAAGAAGCCTTTCGCTAAGACAGTTCTTGTGGAATTGGCAAAGTGATATTTGGAAGCCCCTAGAGGGCTATGGTGAAAAAGGAAATGTCCTCCGATGAAATCTGGAAAGAAGCTTTCTGCGAAACTGCTTAGTGTTCTGTTAATTCATCTCACAGATTTACATCTGTATTTCGTGGATCTCTTTGCTAGCCTTATTTCTGTGGAATCTGACAATAGATATTTCGGATCCCTTTGAAGACTCTAGGGACAAAGGAAATATCCTCTGATAACAAAGAGAAAGAAGCTTTCTGAAAAACTTCTTTGTGTTCTGTGAAATCATCTCACAGAGTTACAGCTTTCCCCTCAAGAAGCCTTTCGCTAAGACAGTTCTTGTGGAATTGGCAAAGTGATATTTGGAAGCCCATAGAGGGCTATGGTGAAAAAGGAAATATCCTCCGATGAAATCTGGAAAGAAGCTTTCTGAGAAACTGCTTAGTGTTCTGTTAATTCATCTCACAGAGTTACATCTGTATTTCGTCAATCTCTTTGCCAGCCTTATTTCTGTGGAATCACAGACAGATATTTCGGATCCCTTTGAAGACTATATGGCCAAAGGGAATATCTTCCGATAACAAAGAGAAAGAAGGTTTCTGAGAAACTTCTTTGTGTTCTGTGAAATCATCTCACAGAGTGACAGCTTTCCCCTCAAGAAGCCTTTCGCTAAGACAGTTCTTGTGGAATTGGCAAAGTGATATTTGGAAGCCTCTAGAGGGCTATGGTGAAAAAGGAAATGTCCTCTGATGAAATCTGGAAAGAAGCTTTCTGAGAAACTGCTTAGTGTTCTGTTAATTCATCTCCCAGAGTTACATCTGTATTTCGTGGATCTCTTTGCTAGCCTTATTTCTGTGGAATCTGACAACAGATATTTCGGATCCCTTTGAAGACTCTAGGGCCAAAGGAAATATCCTCCGATAACAAAGAGAAAGAAGCTTTCTGAAAAACTTCTTTGTGTTCTGTGAAATCATCTCACAGAGTTACAGCTTACCCCTCAAGAAGCCTTTTGCTAAGACAGTTCTTGTGGAATTGGCAAAGTGACATTTGGAAGCCCATAGAGGGCTTTGGTGAAAAAGGAAATATCCTCCGCTGAAATCTGGAAAGAAGCTTTCTTAGAAACTGCTTAGTGTTCTGTTAATTGATCTCACAGAGTTACATCTGTATTTCGCGGATCTCTTTGCTAGCCTTATTTCTGTGGAATCTCAGAACACATATTTCGGATCCCTTTGAAGACTATAGGGCCAAAGAAAATATCCTCCGATAACAAAGAGAAAGAAGCTTTCTGAGAAACTTCTTTGAGTTCTGTGAAATCATCTCACAGAGTGACAGCTTTCCCCTCAAGAAGCCTTTCGCTAAGACAGTTCTTGTGGAATTGGCAAAGTGGTATTTGGAAGCCCATAGAGGGCTATGGTGAAAAAGGAAATATCCTCCGATGAAATCTGGAAAGAAGCTTTCTGAGAAACTGCTTAGTGTTCTGTTAATTCATCTCACAGTGTTTCATCTGTATTTCGTCGATCTCTTTGCCAACCTTATTTCTGTGGAATCACAGACAGATATTTCGGATCCCTTTGAAGACTATAGGGCCAAAGGAAATATCCTCCGATAACAAAGAGAAAGAAGTTTTCTGAGAAACTTCTTTGAGGTCTGTGAAATCATCTCACAGATTTACAGCTTTCCCCTCGAGAAGTCTTTCGATAAGACAGTTCTTGTGGAATTCGCAAAGTGATATTTGGAAGCCCATAGAGGGCTATGTTGAAAAAGGAAATATCCTCCGATGAAATCTGGAAAGAAGCTTTCTGAAAAACTGCTTAGTGTTCTGTTAATTCATCGCACAGTGTTACATCTGTTTTTCGTGGATCTCTTTGCTACCCTTATTTCTGTTGGATCTGACAACAGATATTTCGGATCCCTTTGAAGACTATAGGGACAAAGGAAATATCCTCCGATAACAAAGAGAAAGAAGCTTTCTGAGAAACTTCTTTGTGTTCAGTGAAATCATCTCTACAGAGTTACAGCTTTCCCGTCAAGAAGCCTTTCGCTAAGACAGTTCTTGTGGAATTGGCAAAGTGATATTTGGAAGCCCCAAGAGGGCTATGGTGAAAAAGGAAATGTCCTCCGATGAAATCTGGAAAGAAGCTTTCTGCGAAACTGCTTAGTGTTCTGTTAATTCATCTCCGAGAATTACATCTGTATTTCGTGGATCTCTTTGCTAGCCTTATTTCTGTTGAATCTGACAATAGATATTTCGGATCCCTTTGAAGACTCTAGGGCCAAAGGAAATATCCTCCGATAACAAAGAGAAAGAAGCTTTCTGAAAAACTTCTTTGTGTTCTGTGAAATCATCTCACAGAGTTACAGCTTTCCCCTCAAGAAGCCTTTCACTAAGACAGTTCTTGTGGAATTGGCAAAGTGATATTTGGAAGCCCATAGAGGGCTATGGTGAAAAAGGAAATATCCTCTGATGAAATCTGGAAAGAAGCTTTCTGAGAAACTGCTTAGTGTTGTGTTAATTCATCTCAAAGAGTTACATCTGTATTTCGTCGATCTCTTTGCCAGCCTTATTTCTGTGGAATCACAGACAGATATTTCGGATCCCTTTGAAGACTATAGGGCCAAAGGAAATATCCTCCGATAACAAAGAGAAAGAAGTTTTCTGAGAAACTTCTTTGAGGTCTGTGAAATCATCTCACAGATTTACAGCTTTCCCCTCGAGAAGTCTTTCGATAAGACAGTTCTTGGGGAATTGGCAAAGTGATATTTGGAAGCCCATTAGAGGGCTATGTTGAAAAAGGAAATATCCTCCGATGAAATGTGGAAAGAAGCTTTCTGAAAAACTGCTTAGTGTTCTGTTAATTCATCGCACAGAGTTACATCTGTTTTTCGTGGATCTCTTTGCTAGCCTTATTTCTGTTGGATCTGACAACAGATATTTCGGATCCCTTTGAAGACTATAGGGCCAAAGGAAATATCCTCTGATAACAAAGAGAAAGAAGCCTTCTGAGAAACTTCTTTGTGTTCTGTGAAATCATCGCACAGAGTTACAGCTTTCCCCTCAAGAAGCCTTTCGCTAAGACAGTTCTTGTGGAATTGCAAAGTGATATTTGGAAGCCCCTAGATGACTATGGTGAAAAAGGAAATATCCTCCGATGAAATCTGGAAAGAAGCTTTCTGAGAAAGTGCTCAGTGTTCTGTTAATTCATCTCACAGAGTTACATCTGTATTTCGTGGATCTCTTTGCTAGCCTTATTTCTGTGGATCTCAGAACAGATATGTCGGATCCCTTTGAAGACTATAGGTCCAAAGGAAATATCCTCCGATAACAAAGAGAAAGAAGCTTTCTGAGAAACTTCTCTGTGTTCTGTGAAATCATCTAACAGAGTTACAGCTTTCCCCTCAAGAAGCCTTTCGCTAAGACAGTTGTTGTGGAATTGGCAAAGTGATATTTGGAAGCCCATAGAGGGCTAGGCTGAAAAAGGAAATATCCTCCGATGAAATCTGGAAAGAAGCTTTCTGAGAAACTGCTTAGTGTTCTGTTAATTCATCTCACAGAGTTACACCTGTATTTCCTCGATCTCTTTGCCAGCCTTATTTCTGTGGAATCTCAGAACAGATATTTCGGATCCCATTGAAGAATATATGGCCAAAGGAAATATCTTCCAATAACAAAGAGAAAGAAGGTTTCTGAGAAACTTCTTTGTGTTCTGTGAAATCATCTCACAGAGTGACAGCTTTCCCCTCAAGAAGCCTTTCGCTAAGACAGTTCTTGTGGAATTGGCAAAGTGATATTTGGAAGCCCCTAGAGGGCTACGGTGAAAAAGGAAATGTCCTCTGATGAAATCTGGAAAGAAGCTTTCTGAGAAACTGCTTAGTGTTCTGTTAATTCATCTCCCAGAGTTACATCTGTATTTCGTGGATCACTTTGCTAGCCTTATTTCTGTGGAATCTGACAACAGATATTTCGGATCCCTTTGAAGACTCTAGGGACAAAGGAAATATCCTCCGATAACAAAGAGAAAGAAGCTTTCTGAAAAACTTCTTTGTGTTCTCTGAAATCATTTCACAGAGTTACAGCTTTCCCCTCAAGAAGCCTTTCGCTAAGACAGTTCTTGTGGTATTGGCAAAGTGATATTTGGAAGCCCTTTGAGGGCTATGGTGAAAACGGAAATATCCTCCGATGAAATCTGGAAACAAGCTTTCTGAGAAACTGCTTAGTGTTCTGTTAATTCATCTCCCAGAGTTACATCTCTATTTCGTGGATCACTTTGCTAGCCTTATCTGTGGAATCTGACAACAGATATTTCGGATCCCTTTGAAGACTCTAGGGACAAAGGAAATATCCTCCGATAACAAAGAGAAAGAAGGTTTCTGAGAAACTTCTTTGTGTTCTGTGAAATCATCTCACAGAGTGACAGCTTACCCCTCAAGAAGCCTTTCACTAAGACAGTTCTTGTGGAATTGGCAAAGTGATATTTGGAAGCCCCTAGAGGGCTATGGTGAAAAAGGAAATGTCCTCTGATGAAATCTGGAAAGAAGCTTTCTGAGAAACTGCTTAGTGTTCTGTTAATTCATCTCCCAGAGTTACATCTGTATTTCGTGGATCTCTTTGCGAGCCTATTTCTGTGGAATCTGACAACAGATATTTCGGATCCCTTTGAAGACTCTAGGGCCAAAGGAAATATCCTCCGATAACAAAGAGAAAGAAGCTTTCTGAAAAAGTTCTTTGTGTTCTGTGAAACCATCTCACAGAGTTACAGCTTTCCCCTCAAGAAGCCTTTCGCTAAGACAGTTCTTGTGGAATTGGCAAAGTGATATTTGGAAGCCCAAAGAGGGCTATGGAGAAAAAGGAAATATTCTCCGATGAAATCTGGAAAGAAGCTTTCTGAGAAACTGCTTAGTGTTCTGTTAACTCATCTCACAGAGTTACAACTGTATTTCGTCGATCTCTTTGCCAGCCTTATTTCTGTGGAATCACAGACAGATATTTCGGATCCCTTTGAAGACTATACGGCCAAAGGAAATATCCTCCGATAACAAAGAGAAAGAAGCTTTCTGAGAAACTTCTTTGTGTTCTGTGATATCACCTCACAGAGTTACAGCTTTCCCCTCGAGAAGTCTTTCGATAAGACAGTTCTTGTGGAATTGGCAAAGTGATATTTGGAAGCCCATAGAGGGCTATGTTGAAAAAGGAAATATCCTCCGATGAAATCTGGAAAGAAGCTTTCTGAAAAACTGCTTAGTGTCCTGTTAATTCATCGCATAGAGTTACATCTGTATTTCGTGGATCTCTTTGCTAGCCTTATTTCTGTTGGATCTGACAACAGATATTTCGGATCCCTTTGAAGACTATAGGGCCAAAGGAAATATCCTCCGATAACAAAGAGAAAGAAGCTTTCTGAGAAACTTCTTTGTGTTCTGTGAAATCATCTCACGGAGTGACAGCTTTCCCCTCAAGAAGCCTTTCGCTAAGATAGTTCTTGTGGAATTGGCAAAGTGATATTTGGAAGCCCCTAGAGGGCTATGGTGAAAAAGGAAATGTCCTACGATGAAATTTGGAAAGAAGCTTTCTGCGAAACTGCTTAGTGTTCTGTTAATTCATCTCCGAGAATTACATCTGTATTTCGTGGATCTCTTTGCTAGCCTTATTTCTGTGGAATCTGACAACAGATATTTCGGATCCCTTTGAAGACTCTAGGGCCAAAGGAAATATCCTCCGATAACAAAGAGAAAGAAGCTTTCTGAAAAACTTCTTTGTGTTCTGTGAAATCATCTCCTAGAGTTACAGCTTTCCCCTCAAGAAGCCTTTCGCTAAGACAGTTCTTGTGGAATTGGCAAAGTGATATTTGGAAGCCCGTAGAGGGCTATGGTGAAAAAGGAAATATCCTCCGATGAAATCTGGAAAGAAACTTTCTGAGAATCTGCTTAGTGTTCTGTTAATTCATCTCACAGAGTTACATCTGTATTTCGTGGATCTCTTTGCTAGCCTTATTTCTGTTGGATGTGACAACAGATATTTCGGATCCCTTTGAAGACTATAGGGCTGAAGGAAATATCCTCCGATAACAAAGAGAAAGAAGCTTTCTGAGAAACTTCTTTGTATTCTGTGAAACCATCTCACAGAGTTACAGCATTGCCCTCAAGAAGCCTTTTGCTGAGACAGTTCTTGTGGAATTGGCAAAGTGATATTTGGAATCTCATAGAGGGCTATGGTGAAAAAGGAAATATCCTCCGGTGAAATCTGGAAAGAAGCTTTCTGAGAAACAGCTTAGTGTTCTGTTAATTCATCTCACAGATTTACACCAGTATTTCGTCGATCTCTTTGCCAGCCTTATTTCTGTGGAATCTCAGAACAGATATTTCGGATCCCTTTGAAGACTATATGGCCAAAGGAAATATCTTCCGATAACAAAGAGAAAGAAGGTTTCTGAGAAACTACTTTGTGTTCTGTGAAATCATCTCACAGAGTGACAGCTTTCCCCCCAAGAAGCCTTTCGCTAAGACAGTTCTTGTGGAATTGGCAAAGTGATATTTGGAAGCCCATACAGGGCTATGGTGAAAAATGAAATATCCTCTGATGAAATCTGGAAAGAAGCTTTCTTTGAAACTGCTTAGTGTTCTGTTAATTCATCTCACAGAGTTTCATCTGTATTTCATGGATCTCTTTGCTAGCCTAATTTCTGTGGAATCTGACAACAGATATTTCGGATCCCTTTGAAGACTCTTGGGCCAAAGGAAATATCCTCCGATAACAAAGAGAAAGAAGCTTTCGGAGAAACTTCTTTGTGTTCTGTGAAATCATCTCACAGAGAGACAGCTTTCCCCTCAAGAAGCCTTTCACTAAGACAGTTCTTGTGGAATTGGCAAAGTGATATTTGGAAGCCCCTAGAGGGCTATGGTGAAAAAGGAAATGTCCTCTGATGAAATCTGGAAAGAAGCTTTCTGAGAAACTGCTTAGTGTTCTGTTAATTCATCTCCCAGAGTTACATCTGTATTTCGTGGATCTCTTTGCTAGCCTATTTCTGTGGAATCTGACAACAGATATTTCGGATCCCTTTGAAGACTCTAGGGCCAAAGGAAATATCCTCCGATAACAAAGAGAAAGAAGCTTTCTGAAAAAGTTCTTTGTGTTCTGTGAAACCATCTCACAGAGTTACAGCTTTCCCCTCAAGAAGCCTTTCGCTAAGACAGTTCTTGTGGAATTGGCAAAGTGATATTTGGAAGCCCAAAGAGGGCTATGGAGAAAAAGGAAATATTCTCCGATGAAATCTGGAAAGAAGCTTTCTGAGAAACTGCTTAGTGTTCTGTTAACTCATCTCACAGAGTTACAACTGTATTTCGTCGATCTCTTTGCCAGCCTTATTTCTGTGGAATCACAGACAGATATTTCGGATCCCTTTGAAGACTATACGGCCAAAGGAAATATCCTCCGATAACAAAGAGAAAGAAGCTTTCTGAGAAACTTCTTTGTGTTCTGTGATATCACCTCACAGAGTTACAGCTTTCCCCTCCAGAAGTCTTTCGATAAGACAGTTCTTGTGGAATTGGCAAAGTGATATTTGGAAGCCCATAGAGGGCTATGTTGAAAAAGGAAATATCCTCCGATGAAATCTGGAAAGAAGCTTTCTGAAAAACTGCTTAGTGTCCTGTTAATTCATCGCATAGAGTTACATCTGTATTTCGTGGATCTCTTTGCTAGCCTTATTTCTGTTGGATCTGACAACAGATATTTCGGATCCCTTTGAAGACTATAGGGCCAAAGGAAATATCCTCCGATAACAAAGAGAAAGAAGCTTTCTGAGAAACTTCTTTGTGTTCTGTGAAATCATCTCACGGAGTGACAGCTTTCCCCTCAAGAAGCCTTTCGCTAAGATAGTTCTTGTGGAATTGGCAAAGTGATATTTGGAAGCCCCTAGAGGGCTATGGTGAAAAAGGAAATGTCCTCCGATGAAATTTGGAAAGAAGCTTTCTGCGAAACTGCTTAGTGTTCTGTTAATTCATCTCCGAGAATTACATCTGTATTTCGTGGATCTCTTTGCTAGCCTTATTTCTGTGGAATCTGACAACAGATATTTCGGATCCCTTTGAAGACTCTAGGGCCAAAGGAAATATCCTCCGATAACAAAGAGAAAGAAGCTTTCTGAAAAACTTCTTTGTGTTCTGTGAAATCATCTCCTAGAGTTACAGCTTTCCCCTCAAGAAGCCTTTCGCTAAGACAGTTCTTGTGGAATTGGCAAAGTGATATTTGGAAGCCCGTAGAGGGCTATGGTGAAAAAGGAAATATCCTCCGATGAAATCTGGAAAGAAACTTTCTGAGAATCTGCTTAGTGTTCTGTTAATTCATCTCACAGAGTTACATCTGTATTTCGTGGATCTCTTTGCTAGCCTTATTTCTGTTGGATGTGACAAGAGATATTTCGGATCCCTTTGAAGACTATAGGGCTGAAGGAAATATCCTCCGATAACAAAGAGAAAGAAGCTTTCTGAGAAACTTCTTTGTATTCTGTGAAATCATCTCACAGAGTTACAGCATTGCCCTCAAGAAGCCTTTTGCTGAGACAGTTCTTGTGGAATTGGCAAAGTGATATTTGGAATCTCATAGAGGGCTATGGTGAAAAAGGAAATATCCTCCGGTGAAATCTGGAAAGAAGCTTTCTGAGAAACAGCTTAGTGTTCTGTTAATTCATCTCACAGATTTACACCAGTATTTCGTCGATCTCTTTGCCAGCCTTATTTCTGTGGAATCTCAGAACAGATATTTCGGATCCCTTTGAAGACTATATGGCCAAAGGAAATATCTTCCGATAACAAAGAGAAAGAAGGTTTCTGAGAAACTACTTTGTGTTCTGTGAAATCATCTCACAGAGTGACAGCTTTCCCCCCAAGAAGCCTTTCGCTAAGACAGTTCTTGTGGAATTGGCAAAGTGATATTTGGAAGCCCATACAGGGCTATGGTGAAAAATGAAATATCCTCTGATGAAATCTGGAAAGAAGCTTTCTTTGAAACTGCTTAGTGTTCTGTTAATTCATCTCACAGAGTTTCATCTGTATTTCATGGATCTCTTTGCTAGCCTAATTTCTGTGGAATCTGACAACAGATATTTCGGATCCCTTTGAAGACTCTTGGGCCAAAGGAAATATCCTCCGATAACAAAGAGAAAGAAGCTTTCGGAGAAACTTCTTTGTGTTCTGTGAAATCATCTCACAGAGAGACAGCTTCCCCCTCAAGAAGCCTTTCACTAAGACAGTTCTTGTGGAATTGGCAAAGTGATATTTGGAAGCCCCTAGAGGGCTATGGTGAAAAAGGAAATGTCCTCTGATGAAATCTGGAAAGAAGCTTTCTGAGAAACTGCTTAGTGTTCTGTTAATTCATCTCCCAGAGTTACATCTGTATTTCGTGGATCTCTTTGCTAGCCTATTTCTGTGGAATCTGACAACAGATATTTCGGATCCCTTTGAAGACTCTAGGGCCAAAGGAAATATCCTCCGATAACAAAGAGAAAGAAGCTTTCTGAAAAAGTTCTTTGTGTTCTGTGAAACCATCTCACAGAGTTACAGCTTTCCCCTCAAGAAGCCTTTCGCTAAGACAGTTCTTGTGGAATTGGCAAAGTGATATTTGGAAGCCCAAAGAGGGCTATGGAGAAAAAGGAAATATTCTCCGATGAAATCTGGAAAGAAGCTTTCTGAGAAACTGCTTAGTGTTCTGTTAACTCATCTCACAGAGTTACAACTGTATTTCGTCGATCTCTTTGCCAGCCTTATTTCTGTGGAATCACAGACAGATATTTCGGATCCCTTTGAAGACTATACGGTCAAAGGAAATATCCTCCGATAACAAAGAGAAAGAAGCTTTCTGAGAAACTTCTTTGTGTTCTGTGATATCACCTCACAGAGTTACAGCTTTCCCCTCGAGAAGTCTTTCGATAAGACAGTTCTTGTGGAATTGGCAAAGTGATATTTGGAAGCCCATAGAGGGCTATGTTGAAAAAGGAAATATCCTCCGATGAAATCTGGAAAGAAGCTTTCTGAAAAACTGCTTAGTGTCCTGTTAATTCATCGCATAGAGTTACATCTGTATTTCGTGGATCTCTTTGCTAGCCTTATTTCTGTTGGATCTGACAACAGATATTTCGGATCCCTTTGAAGACTATAGGGCCAAAGGAAATATCCTCCGATAACAAAGAGAAAGAAGCTTTCTGAGAAACTTCTTTGTGTTCTGTGAAATCATCTCACGGAGTGACAGCTTTCCCCTCAAGAAGCCTTTCGCTAAGATAGTTCTTGTGGAATTGGCAAAGTGATATTTGGAAGCCCCTAGAGGGCTATGGTGAAAAAGGAAATGTCCTCCGATGAAATTTGGAAAGAAGCTTTCTGCGAAACTGCTTAGTGTTCTGTTAATTCATCTCCGAGAATTACATCTGTATTTCGTGGATCTCTTTGCTAGCCTTATTTCTGTGGAATCTGACAACAGATATTTCGGATCCCTTTGAAGACTCTAGGGCCAAAGGAAATATCCTCCGATAACAAAGAGAAAGAAGCTTTCTGAAAAACTTCTTTGTGTTCTGTGAAATCATCTCCTAGAGTTACAGCTTTCCCCTCAAGAAGCCTTTCGCTAAGACAGTTCTTGTGGAATTGGCAAAGTGATATTTGGAAGCCCATAGAGGGCTATGGTGAAAAAGGAAATATCCTCCGATGAAATCTGGAAAGAAACTTTCTGAGAATCTGCTTAGTGTTCTGTTAATTCATCTCACAGAGTTACATCTGTATTTCGTGGATCTCTTTGCTAGCCTTATTTCTGTTGGATGTGACAAGAGATATTTCGGATCCCTTTGAAGACTATAGGGCTGAAGGAAATATCCTCCGATAACAAAGAGAAAGAAGCTTTCTGAGAAACTTCTTTGTATTCTGTGAAATCATCTCACAGAGTTACAGCATTGCCCTCAAGAAGCCTTTTGCTGAGACAGTTCTTGTGGAATTGGCAAAGTGATATTTGGAATCTCATAGAGGGCTATGGTGAAAAAGGAAATATCCTCCGGTGAAATCTGGAAAGAAGCTTTCTGAGAAACAGCTTAGTGTTCTGTTAATTCATCTCACAGATTTACACCTGTATTTCGTCGATCTCTTTGCCAGCCTTATTTCTGTGGAATCTCAGAACAGATATTTCGGATCCCTTTGAAGACTATATGGCCAAAGGAAATATCTTCCGATAACAAAGAGAAAGAAGGTTTCTGAGAAACTACTTTGTGTTCTGTGAAATCATCTCACAGAGTGACAGCTTTCCCCCCAAGAAGCCTTTCGCTAAGACAGTTCTTGTGGAATTGGCAAAGTGATATTTGGAAGCCCATACAGGGCTATGGTGAAAAATGAAATATCCTCTGATGAAATCTGGAAAGAAGCTTTCTTTGAAACTGCTTAGTGTTCTGTTAATTCATCTCACAGAGTTTCATCTGTATTTCATGGATCTCTTTGCTAGCCTAATTTCTGTGGAATCTGACAACAGATATTTCGGATCCCTTTGAAGACTCTTGGGCCAAAGGAAATATCCTCCGATAACAAAGAGAAAGAAGCTTTCGGAGAAACTTCTTTGTGTTCTGTGAAATCATCTCACAGAGAGACAGCTTTCCCCTCAAGAAGCCTTTCGCTAAGACAGTTCTTGTGGAATTGGCAAAGTGGTATTTGGAAGCCCATAGAGGGCTATGGTGAAAAAGGAAATATCCTCCGATGAAATCTGGAAAGAAGCTTTCTGAGAAACTGCTCAGTGTTCTGTTAATTCATCTCACAGAGTTACATCTGTATGTCGTGGATCTCTTTGCTAGCCTTATTTCTGTTGGATCTGACAACAGATATTTCGGATCCCTTTGAAGACTATAGGGCCAAAGGAAATATCCTCCGATAACAAAGAGAAAGAAGCTTTCTGAGAAACTTCTTTGAGTTCTGTGACATCATCTCACAGAGTTACAGATTTCCCCTCAAGAAGCCTTTCGCTAAGTCAGATCTTGTGGAATTGCCAAGTGATATTTGGAAGCCCATAGAGGACTATGGTGAAAAAGGTAATATCCTCCGATGAAATCTGGAAAGAAGCTCTCTGAGAAACTGCTTAGTGTTCTGTTAATTCATCTCACAGAGTTACATCTGTATTTCGTGGATCTCTTTGCCAGCCTTATTTCTGTGGAATCTGGGAACAGATATTTCCTTTCAATTTGAAGACTAGAGGGCCAAAGGAAATATCCTTCGATAACAGAGAAAAAGAAGCTTTTTGAGAAATTTCTTTGTGTTCTGTGAAATCATCTCACAGACTTACAGCTTTCCCCTCAAGAAGCCTTTCGCTAAGACAGTTCTTGTGGAATTGGCAAAGTGATATTTGGAAGCCTCTAGAGGGCTATGGTGAAAAAGGAAATGTCCTCTGATGAAATCTGGAAAGAAGCTTTCTGAGAAACTACTTAGTGTTCTGTTAATTCATCTCCGAGAGTTACATCTGTATTTCGTGGATCTCTTTGCTAGCCTTATTTCTGTGGAATCTGACAACAGATATTTCGGATCCCTTTGAAGACTCTAGGTCCAAAGGAAATATCCTCCGATAACAAAGAGAAAGAAGCTTTCTGAGAAACTTCTTTGTGTTCTGTTAAATCACCTCACAGAGTTACAGCTTTCCCCTCAAGAAGCCTTTCGCTAAGACAGTTCTTGTGGAATTGGCAAAGTGATATTTGGAAGCCCATAGAGGGCTATGGAGAAAAAGGAAATATCCTCTGATGAAATCTGGAAAGAAGCTTTCTGAGAAACTGCTTAGTGTTCTGTTAATTCATCTCACAGAGTTACCTCTGTATTTCGTGGATCTCTTTGCTAGCCTTATTTCTGTTGGATGTGACAACAGATATTTCGGATCCCTTTGAAGACTATAGGGCCAAAGGAAATATCCTCCTATAACAAAGAGAAAGAAGCTTTCTGAGAAACTTCTTTGTGTTCTGAGAAATCACCTCACAGAGTTACAGCTATCCCCTCAAGAAGCCTTTCGCTAAGACAGTTCTTGTGGAATTGGCAAAGTGATATTTGGAAGCCCTTAGAGGGATATGGTGAAAAAGGAAATATTTTCCGATGAAATCTGGAAAGAAGCTTTCTGAGAAACTGCTTAGTGTTCTGTTAACTCATCTCACAGAGTTACAACTGTATTTCGTCGATCTCTTTGCCAGCCTTATTTCTGTGGAATCACAGACAGATATTTCGGATCCCTTTGAAGACTATAGGGCCAAAGGAAATATCCTCCGATAACAAAGAGAAAGAAGCTTTCTGAGAAACTTCTTTGAGGTCTGTGAAATCATCTCACAGAGTTACAGCTTTCCCCTCGAGAAGTCTTTCGATAAGACAGTTCTTGTGGAATTGGCAAAGTGATATTTGGAAGCCCATAGAGGGCTATGTTGAAAAAGGAGATATCCTCCGATGAAATCTGGAAAGAAGCTTTCTGAAAAACTGCTTAGTGTCCTGTTAATTCATCGCATAGAGTTACATCTGTATTGCGTGGATCTCTTTGCTAGCCTTATTTGTGTTGGATCTGACAACAGATATTTCGGATCCCTTTGAAGACTATAGGGCCAAAGGAAATATCCTCCGATACCAACGAGAAGGAAGCTTTCTGAGAAACTTCTTTGTGTTCTGTGAAATCATCTCACGGAGTGACAGCTTTCCCCTCAAGAAGCCTTTCGCTAAGACAGTTCTTGTGGAATTGGCAAAGTGATATTTGGAAGCCCCTAGAGGGCTATGGTGAAAAAGGAAATGTCCTCCGATGAAATCTGGAAAGAAGCTTTCTGCGAAACTGCTTAGTGTTCTGTTAATTCATCTCCGTGAATTACATCTGTATTTCGTGGATCTCTTTGCTAGCCTTATTTCTGTGGAATCTGACAACAGATATTTCGGATCCCTTTGAAGACTCTAGGGCCAAAGGAAATATCCTCCGATAACAAAGAGAAAGAAGCTTTCTGAAAAACTTCTTTGTGTTCTGTGAAATCATCTCACAGAGTTACAGCTTTCCCCTCAAGAAGTCTTTCGCTAAGACAGTTCTTGTGGAATTGGCAAAGTGATATTTGGAAGCCCATAGAGGGCTATGGTGAAAAAGGAAATATCCTCCGATGAAATCTGGAAAGAAGCTTTCTGAGAATCTGCTTAGTGTTCTGTTAATTCATCTCACAGAGTTACATCTGTATTTCGTGGATCTCTTTGCTAGCCTTATTTCTGTTGGATGTGACAACAGATATTTCGGATCCCCTTGAAGACTATAGGGCCGAAGGAAATATCCTCCGATAACAAAGAGAAAGAAGCTTTCTGAGAAACTTCTTTGTATTCTGTGAAATCATCTCACAGAGTTACAGCATTGCCCTCAAGAAGCCTTTTGCTGAGACAGTCTTGTGGAATTATCAAAGTGATATTTGGAAGCTCATAGAGGGCTATGGTGAAAAAGGAAATATCCTCCGCTGAAATCTGGAAAGAAGCTTTCTGAGAAACTGCTTAGTGTTCTGTTAATTGATCTCACAGAGTTACATCTGCATTTCGCGGATCTCTTTGCTAGCCTTATTTCTGTGGAATCTCAGAACAGATATTTCGGATCCCTTTGAAGACTATAGGGCCAAACGAAATATCCTCTGATAACAAAGAGAAAGAAGCTTTCTGAGAAACTTCTTTCTGTTCTGTGAAATCATCTCACAGAGTTACAGCTTTCCCTCAAGAAGCCTTTCGCTAAGACAGTTCTTGTGGAATTGCCATGTGATATTTGGAAGCCCATAGAGGACTATGGTGAAAAAGGAAATATCCTCCGATGAAATCTGGAAAGAAGCTCGCTGAGAAACTGCTTAGTGTTCTGTTAATTCATCTCACAGAGTTACATCTGTATTTCGTGGATCTCTTTGCTAGCCTTATTTCTGTGGAATCTGACAACAGATATATCGGATCCTTTTGAAGACTATAGGGCCAAAGGAAATGTCCTCCGATAACAAAGAGAGAGAAGCTTTCTGAGAAACTTCTTTGAGTTCTGTGAAATCATCTCACAGAGGTACAGCTTTTCCCTCAAGAAGCCTTTCGCTAAGACAGTTCCTCTGGAATTGGCAAGGTGATATTTGGAAGCCCATAGAGGTCTTTGTTGAAAAAGGAAATATCCTCCGATGAAATCTGGAAAAAAACTTTCTGAGAAACTGCTTAGTGTTCTGTTAATTCATCTCACAGAGTTACATCTGTATTTCGTGGATCTCTTTTCCAGCCTTATTTCTGTGGAATCTGAGAACAGATATTTCCTTTCAATTTGAAGACTAGAGGGCCAAAGGAAATATCCTCCGATAACACAGAGAAAGAAGCTTTCTGAGAAACTTCTTTGTGTTCTGTGAAATCATCTCACAGAGTTACAGCCTTCCCCTCAAGAAGCCTTTCGCGAAGACAGTTCTTGTGGAATTGGCAAAGTGAAATTTGGAAGCCCTTTGAGGGCTATGGTGAAAAAGGAAATATCCTCCGATGAAATCTGGAAAGAAGCTTTCTTTGAAACTGCTTAGTGTTCTGTTAATTCATCTCACAGAGTTTCATCTGTATTTCATGGATCTCTTTGCTAGCCTAATTTCTGTGGAATCTGACAACAGATATTTCGGATCCCTTTGAAGACTCTTGGGCCAAAGGAAATATCCTCCGATAACAAAGAGAAAGAAGCTTTCTGAGAAACTTCTTTGTGTTCTGTGAAATCATCTCACAGAGTGACAGCTTTCCCCTCAAGAAGCCTTTCGCTAAGACAGTTCTTGTGGAATTGGCAAAGTGGTATTTGGAAGCCCATAGAGGGCTATGGTGAAAAAGGAAATGTCCTCCGATGAAATCTGGAAAGAAGCTTTCTGCGAAACTGCTTAGTGTTCTGTTAATTCATCTCCGAGAATTACATCTGTATTTCGTGGATCTCTTTGCTAGCCTTATTTCTGTGGAATCTGACAACAGATATTTCGGATCCCTTTGAAGACTCTAGGGCCAATGGAAATATCCTCCGATAACAAAGAGAAAGAAGCTTTCTGAAAAACTTCTTTGTGTTCTGTGAAATCATCTCACAGAGTTACAGCTTTCCTCTCAAGAAGCCTTTCGCTAAGACAGTTCTTGTGGAATTGGCAAAGTGATATTTGGAAGCCCATAGAGGGCTATGGTGGAAAAGGCAATATCCTCCGATGAAATCTGGAAAGAAGCTTTCTGAGAATCTGCTTAGTGTTCTGTTAATTCATCTCCCAGAGTTACATCTGTATTTCGTGGATCTCTTTGCTAGCCTTATTTCTGTTGGATGTGACAAGAGATATTTCGGATCCCTTTGAAGACTATAGGGCCAAAGGAAATATCCTCCGATAACAAAGAGAAAGAAGCTTTCTGAGAAACTTCTTTGTGTTCTGTGAAATCATCTCACAGAGTTACAGCATTGCCCTCAAGAAGCCTTTTGCTAAGACAGTTCTTGTGGAATTGGCAAAGTGATATTTGGAAGCCCATAGAGGGCTATGGTGATAAAGGAAATATCCTCTGCTGAAATCTGGAAAGAAGCTTTCTGAGAAACTGCTTAGTGTTCTGTTAATTGATCTCACAGAGTTATATCTGTATTTCGCGGATCTCTTTGCTAGCCTTATTTCTGTGGAATCTCAGAACAGATATTTCGGATCCCTGTGAAGACTATAGGGCCAAAGGAAATATCCTCTGATAACAAAGAGAAAGAAGCTTTCTCATAAACTTCTTTGTGTTCTGTGAAATCATCTCACAGAGTTACAGCTTTCCCCTCAAGAAGCCTTTCGCTAAGACAGTTCTTGTATAATTGCAAAGTGATATTTGAAAGCCCCTAGATGACTATGGTGAAAAAGGAAATATCCTCTTATGAAATCTGGAAAGAAGCTTTCTGAGAAACTGCTCAGTGTTCTGTTAATTCATCTCACAGAGTTACATCTGTATTTCGTGGATCTCTTTGCTAGCCTTATTTCTGTGGAATCTGACAACAGATATTTCGGATCACTTTGAAGACTATAGGGCCAAAGGAAATATACTCCGATAACAAAGAGAGAGAAGCTTTCTGAGAAACTTCTTTGAGTTCTGTGAAATCATCTCACAGAGGTACAGCTTTTCCCTCAAGAAGCCTTTCGCTAAGACAGTTCCTCTGGAATTGGCAAGGTGATATTTGGAAGCCCATAGAGGGCTTTTTTGAAAAAGGAAATATCCTCCGATGAAATCTGGGAAAAAACTTTGTGAGAAACTGCTTAGTGTTCTGTTAATTCATCTCACAGATTTACATCTGTATTTCGTGGATCACTTTTCCAACCTTATTTCTGTGGAATCTGAGAACAGATATTTCCTTTCAATTTGAAGACTAGAGGGCCAAAGGAAATATCCTCCGATAACACAGAGAAAGAAGCTTTCTGAGAAACTTCTTTGTGTTCTGTGAAATCATCTCACAGAGTTACAGCCTTCCCCTCAAGAAGCCTGTCGCGAAGACAGTTCTTGTGGAATTGGCAAAGTGATATTTGGAAGCCCTTTGAGGGCTATGGTGAAAAAGGAAATATCCTCCGATGAAATCTGGAAAGAAGCTTTCTTTGAAACTGCTTAGTGTTCTGTTAATTCATCTCACAGAGTTTCATCTGTATTTCATGGATCTCTTTGCTAGCCTAATTTCTGTGGAATCTGACAGCAGATATTTCGGATCCCTTTGAAGACTCTTGGGCCAAAGGAAATATCCTCCGATAACAAAGAGAAAGAAGCTTTCTGAGAAACTTCTTTGTGTTCTGTGAAATCATCTCACAGAATTACAGCTTTCCCCTCAAGAAGCCTTTCGCTAAGACAGTTCTTGTGGAATTGGCAAAGTTATATTTGGAAGCCGATTGAGGGCTAAGGTGAAGAAGGAAATATCCTCCGATGAAATCTGGAAAGAAGCTTTCTGAGAAACTGCTTAGTGTTCTGTTAATTCATCTCCCAGAGATACATCTGTATGTCGTGGATCTCTTTGGTAGCCTTATTTCTGTGTAATCTCAGAACAGATATTTCGGATCCCTTTGAAGACTTTAGGGCCAAAGGAAACATCCTCCGATAACAAAGAGAAAGAAGCTTTCAGAGAAACTTCTTTGTGTTCTGTGAAATCATCTCAGAGAGTTACAGCTTTCCCCTCAATAAGCCTTTTGCTAAGACAGTTCTTGTGGAATTGGCAAAGTGATATTTGGAAGCCCATAGAGGGCTATGGTGAAAAACGAAATATCCCCCGATGATACCCGGAAAGAAGCTTTCTAAAAAACTGCTTAGTGTACTGTTAATTCATCTCACAGAGTTACATCTGTATTTCGTGGATCTCTTTGCTAGCCTTATTTCTGTGGAATCTGAGAACACATATTTCCTTTCCCTTTGAAGAGTATAGGGCCAAAGGTAATAACCTCCGATAACAAAGAGAACGAAGCTTTCTGAGAAACTTCTTTGTGTTCTGTGAAATCATCTCAAAGAGTTACAGCTTTCCCCTCAAGAAGCCTATCGCTAAGACAGTTCTTGTGGAATTGGCAAAGTGATATTTGGAAGCCCCTAGAGGGCTATGGTGAAAAAGGAAATATCCTCCCATGAAATCTGGAAAGAAGCTTTCTGAGAAAGTACTTAGTGTTCTGTTAATTCATCTCACAGAGTTACATCTGTATTTCGTGGATCTCTTTGCTAGCCTTATTTCTGTGGAATCTGACAACAGATATTTCGGATCCCTTTGAAGACTATAGGGCCAAAGGAAATATCCTCCGATAACAAAGAGAAAGAAGCTTTCTGGGAAACTTCTTTGTGTTCTGTGAAATCATCTCACAGAGTTAGAGCTTTCGCCTCAAGAAGCCTTTCGCTAAGCCAGTTCTTGTGGAATTGGCAAGGTGATATTTGGAAGCCCATAGAGGGCTATGGTGAAAAATGAAATATCCTCCGATGAAATCTGGAAAGAAGCTTTCTGAGAAAATGCTTAGTGTGCTGTTAATGCATCTCACAGAGCTACATCTGTATTTCGTGGATCTCTTTGCCAGCCTTATTTCTGTGGAATCTGAGAACAGATACTTCCTTTCAATTTGAAGACTATAGGGCCAAAGGAAATATCCTCCGATAACAAAGAGAAAGAAGCTTTCTGAGAAACTTCTTTGTGTTCTGTGAAATCATCTCACAGAGTTACAGCTTTCCCCTCAAGAAGCCTTTCGCTAAGACAGTTCTTGTGGAATTGGCAAAGTGATATTTGGAAGCCCTTAGAGGGCTATGGTGAAAAAGGAAATATCCTCCGATGAAATCTGGAAAGAAGCTTTCTGAGAAACTGCTTAGTGTTCTGTTAATTCACCTCACAGAGTTACATCTGTGTTTCGTGGATCTCTTTGCTAGCCTTATTTCTGTGGAATCTGAAAACAGATATTTCGGATCCCTTTGAAAACTATAGGGCCAAAGGAAGTATCCTCCGATAACAAAGTGAAAGAAGCTTTCTGTGAAACTTCTTAGTGTTCTGTGAAATCATCTCACAGAATTACAGCTTTCCCCTCAAGAAGCCTTTCGCTAAGGCAGTTCTTGGGGAATTGGCAAAGTGATATTTGGAAGCCCATAGAGGGCTATGGTGAAAAAGGAAATATCCTCCGATGAAATCTGGAAAGAAGCTTTCTGAAAAACTGCTTAGTGTTCTGTTAATTCATCTCACAGAGTTACATCTGTATTTCGTGGATCTCTTTACTCCTTATTTCTGTGGAATCTGAGAACAGATATTTCGGATCCCTTTGAAGACTATAGGACCCAAAGGAAATATCCTCCGATAAAAAAGAGAAAGAAGCTTTCTGAAAAATTTCTTTGTGTTCTGTGAAATCATCTCACAGAGTTACAGCTTTCGCCTCAAGAAGCCTTTCGCTAAGACAGTTCTTGTGGAATTGGCAAAGTGATATTTGGAAGCCCATAGAGGGCTATGGTGAAAAAGGAAATATCCTCCGATGAAATCTGGAAAGAAGGTTTCTGAGAAACTGCTTAGTGTTCTCTTAATTTATCTCACAGAGTTACATCTGTATTTCGTGGATCTCTTTGCTAGTCTTATTTCTGTGGAATCTCAGGACAGATATTTCGGATCCCTTTGAAGACTATAGGGCCAAAGGAAATATCCTCCAATAACCAAGAGTAAGAAGGTTTCTGAGAAACTTCTTTGAGTTCTGTGAAATCATCTCCCAGAGGTAGAGCTTTCCCCTCAAGAAGCCTTTCGCTAAGACAGTTCTTGTGGAATTGGCAAAGTGATATTTGGAAGCCCATAGAGGGCAATGGTGAAAAAGGAAATATGCTCCGATGAAATCTGGAAAGAAGCTTTCTGACAAACTGCTCAGTGTTCTGTTAATTCATCTCACAGAGTTACATCTGTATTTCGTGGATCTCTTTGCTAGCCTTATTTCTGTGGAATCTGAGAACAGATATTTCGGATCCCTTTGAAGACTATAGGGCGAAAGGAAATATCCTCCGATAACAAAGAGAAAGAAGCTTTCTGAGAAACTTCTTTGTGTTCTGTGAAATCATCTCACAGAGTTACAGCTTTCGCCTCAAGAAGACTTTCAATAAGACAGTTCTTGTGGAATTGGCAAAGTGATATTTGGAAGCCCTTAGAGGGCTATGGTGAAAAAGGAAATATCCTCCGATGAAATCTGGAAAGAAGCTTTCTGAGAAACTGCTTAGTGTTCTCTTAATTCATCCCTCAGAGTTACATCTGTATTTCGTGGATCTCTTTGCTAGCCTTATTTCTGTGGAATCTCAGGACAGATATTTCGGATCCCTTTGAAGACTATAGGGCCAAAGGAAAAATCCTCCGATAACAAGGAGAAAGAAGCTTTCTGAGAAACTTCTTTGTGTTCTGTGAAATCATGTCACAGAGGTATAGCTTTCCCCTCAAGAATCCTTTCGCTAAGACAGTTCCTCGGGAATTGGCAAGGTGATATTTGGAAGCCCATAGAGGGCTATGTTGAAAAAGGAAATATCCTCCGATGAAATCTGGAAAGAAGCTTTCTGAGAAACTGCATAGTGTTCTGTTAATTCATCTCACAGAGTTACATCTGTATTTCGTGGGTCTCTTTGCCAGACTTATTTCTGTGGAATCTGAGAACCGATATTTCCTTTCAACTTGAAGACCATAGGGCCAAAGGAAATATCCTCCGATAACAAAGAGAAACAAGCTTTCTGAGAAACTTCTTTGTGTTCTGTGAAATCATCTCACAGAGTTACAGCTTTCCCCTCAAGAAGCCTTTCGCTAAGACAGTTCTTCTGGAATTGGCAAAGTGATATTTGGAAGCCCATAGAGGGCTATGGTGAAAAGGAAATATCCTCCGATGAAATCTGGAAAGAAGCTTTCTGAGAAACTGCTTAGTGTTCTGTTAATTCATCTCACAGAGTTTCTTCTGTATTTCATGGATCTCTTTGCTAGCCTAATTTCTGTGGAATCTGAGAACACATATTTCCTTTCCCTTTGAAGAGGATAGGGCCAAAGGTAATATCCTCCGATAACAAAGAGAAAGAAGCTTTCTGAGAAACTTCTTTGTGTTCTGTGAAATCATCTCACAGAATTACAGCTTTCCCCTCAAGAAGCCTTTCGCTAAGACAATTCTTGTGGAATTGGCAAAGTGATATTTGGAAGCCGATAGAGGGCTAAGGTGAAAAAGGAAATATCCTCCGATGAAATCTGGAAAGAAGCTTTCTGAGAAACTGCTTAGTGTTCTGTTAATTCATCTCCCAGAGTTACATCTGTATGTCGTGGATCTCTTTGGTAGCCTTATTTCTGTGTAATCTCAGAACAGATATTTCGGATCCGTTTGAAGACTTTAGGGCCAAAGGAAACATCCTCCGATAACAAAGAGAAAGAAGCTTTCTGAGAAACTTCTTTGAGTTCTGTGAAATCATCTCAGAGAGTTACAGCTTTCCTCTCAAGAAGCCTTTCGCTAAGACAGTTCTTGTGGAATTGGCAAAGTGATATTTTGAAGCCCATAGAGGGCTATGGTGAAAAAGGAAATATCCTCCCATGAAATCTGGAAAGAAGCTTTCTGAGAAAGTACTTAGTGTTCTGTTAATTCATCTCACAGAGTTACATCTGTATTTCCTGGATCTCTTTGCTAGCCTTATTTCTGTGGAATCTGACAACAGATATTTCGGATCCCTTTGAAGACTATAGGGCCAAAGGAAATATCCTCCGATAACAAAGAGAAAGAAGCTTTCTGTAAAACTTCTTTGTGTTCTGTGAAATCATCTCACAGAGTTAGAGCTTTCGCCTCAAGAAGCCTTTCGCTAAGACAGTTCTTGTGGAATTGGCAAGGTGATATTTGGAAGCCCATAGAGGGCTATGGTGAAAAACGAAATATCCTCCAATGAAATCTGGAAAGAAGCTTTCTGAGAAACTGCTTAGTGTGCTGTTAATGCATCTCACAGAGTTACATCTGTATTTCGGGGATCTCTTTGCCAGCCTTATTTCTGTGGAAACTGAGAACAGATATTTCCTCTCAATTTGAAGACTATAGGGCCAAAGGTAATATCCTACGGTAACAAAGAGAAAGAAGCTTTCTGAGAAACTTCTTTGTGTTCTGTGAAATCATCTCACAGAGTTACAGCTTTCCCCTCAAGAAGCCTTTCGCTAAGACAGTTCTTGTGGAATTGGCAAAGTGATATTTGGAAGCCCATAGAGGGCTATGGTGAAAAAGGAAATATACTGCGATGAAATCTGGAAAGAAGCTTTCTGAAAAACTGCTTAGTGTTCTGTTAATTCATCTCACAGAGTTACATCTGTATTTCGTGAATCTCTTTGCCAGCCTTATTTCTCTGGAATCTGAGAACAGATATTTCCTTTCAATTTGAAGACTATAGGGCCAAAGGAAATATCCTCCGATAATAAAGAGAAAGAAGCTTTCTGAGAAACTTCTTTGTGTTCTGTGAAATCATCTCACAGATTTAAAGCTTTCCCCTCAAGAAGCCTTTCGCTAAGACAGTTCTTGTGGAATTGGCAAAGTGATATTTGGAAGCCCTTAGAGGGCTATGTTGAAAAAGGAAATATCCTCCGATGAAATCTGGAAAGAAGCTTTCTGAGAAACAGCTTAGTGTTCTGTTAATTCATCTCACAGGGTTACATCTGTATTTCGTGGAACTCTTTGCCAGCCTTACTTCTGTGGAATCTGAGAACAGATATTTCCTTTCAACTTGTTGACCATAGGGCCAAAGGAAATATCCTCCGATAACAAAGAGAAAGAAGCTTTCTGAGAAACTTCTTTGTGTTCTGTGAAATCATCTCACAGAGTTACAGCTTTCCCCTCAAGAAGCCTGTCGCTAAGACAGTTCTTGTGGAATTGGCAAAGTGATAGTTGGAAGCTCATAGAGGGCTACGGTGAAAAAGGAAATATCCTCTGACGAAATCTGGAAAGAAGCTTTCTGAGAAACTGCTTAGTGTTCTGTTAATTCATATCACAGAGTTACATCTGTATTTCGTGGAACTCTTTGCTAGCCTTATTTCTGTGGAATCTCAGAACAGATATTTCGGATCCCTTTGAAGACTCTTTTGCCAAAGGAAATATCCTCCGATAACAAAGAGAAAGAAGCTTTCTGAGAAACTTCTTTGTGTTCTGTTAAATCATCTCACAGAGTTACAGCTTTCCCCTCAAGAAGCCTTTCGATAAGACAGTTCTTGTGGAATTGGCAAAGTGATATTTGGAAGCCCATAGAGGGCTATGGTTGAAAAAGGAAATATCCTCCGATGAAATCTGGAAAGAAGCTTTCTGAGAAACTGCTTAGTGTTCTGTTAATTCATCTCCCAGAGTTACATCTGTATTTCGTGGATCTCTTTGCTAGCCTTATTTCTGTGCAATCTGACAACAGATATTTCGCATCCCTTTGAAGACTATAGGGCCAAATGAAATATCCTCCGGTAACAAAGAGAAAGAAGCTTTCTGACAAACTTCTTTGTGTTCTGTTAAATCATCTCACAGAGATACAGCTTTCCCCTCAAGAAGCCTTTCGCTAAGACAGTTCTTGGGGAATTGGCAAAGTGATATTTGTAAGCCCATAGAGGGCTATGGTGAAAAAGGAAATATCCTCCGATGAAATCTGGATGAAGCTTTCTGAGAAACTGCTTAGTGTTCTGTTAATTGATCTCACAGAGTTACATCTGTATTTCGTGGATCTCTTTGCTAGCCTATTTCTGTGGAATCTCAGAGGAGATATTTAGGATCCCTTTGAAGACAATAGGGCTAAAGGAAATATCCTCTGATAACAAAGAGGAAGAAGCTTTCTGAGAAACTTCTTTGTGCTCTGTGAAATCATCTCACAGAGTTACAGTTTTCCCCTCAAGAGGCCTTTCGCTAAGACAGTTCTTGTGGAATTGCAAAGTGATATTTGGAAGCCCATAGAGGACTATGGTGAAAAAGGAAATATCCTCCGATGAAATCTGGAAAGAAGCTTTCTGAGAAACTGCTTAGTGTTCTGTTAATTCATCTCACAGAGTTACATCTGTATTTCGTGGATCTCTTTGCTAGCCTTATTTCTGTGGAATCTGACAACAGATATTTCCTTACCCTTTGAAGATTATAGGCCCAAAGGAAATATCCTCCGATAACAAAGAGAAAGAAACTTTCTGAGAAACTTCTTTGTGTTCTGTGAAATCATCTCACAGAGTTACAGCTTCCCTCTCAAGAAGCCTTTCGCTAAGACAGTTCTTGTGGAATTGGTAAAGTGATATTTGGAAGCCCATAGAGGGCTATGCTGAAAAAGGAAATATCCTCCGATGAAATCTGGAAAGAAGCTTTCTGAGACACTGCTCAGTGTTCCGTTAATTCATCTCACAGAGTTACATCTGTATTTCGTGGATCTCTTTGGTAGCCTTATTTCTGTGGAATCTGAGAACACATATTTCCTTTCCCTTTAAAGAGTATAGGGCCAAAGGTAATATCCTCCGATTACAAAGAGAAAGAAGCTTTCTGAGAAACTTCTTTGTGTTCTGTGAAATCATCTCACAGAGTTACAGCTTTCCCCTCAAGAAACCTTTCGCGAAAACAGTTCTTGTGGAATTGGCAATGTGATATTAGGAAGCCCATAGAGGGCTATGTTGAAAAAGGAAATATCCTCCGATGAAATATGGAAAGAAGCTTTCTGAGAAACTGCTGAGTATTCTGTTAATTCATCTCACAGAGTATCATCTGTATTTCATGGATCTCTTTGCTAGCCTAATTTCTGTGGAATCTGACAACAGATATTTCAGAACCCTTTGAAGACTATAGGGCCAAAGGAAATATCCTCCGATAACAAAGAGAAAGAAGCTTTCTGAGAAACTTCTTTGTGTTGTGTGAAATCATCTCACAGAGTTACAGCTTTCCCCTCAAGAAGCCTTTCGCTAAGACAGTTCTTGTGGAATTGGCAAAGTGATATTTGGAAGCCCATAGAGGGCTATGGTGGAAAAGGAAATATCCTCCGTTGAAATCTGGAAAGAAGTTTTCTGAAAAACTGCTTAGTGTTCTGTTAATTCATCTCACAGTGTTACATATGTGTTTCGTGGATCTCTTTGCTAGCCTTATTTCTGTGGAATCTGACAACAGATATTTCCTTTCCCTTTGAAGACTCTAGGGCCAAATACAATATCCTCCGATAACAAAGAGAAAGAAGCTTTCTGAGAAACTGCTTTGTGTTCTGTGAAATCATCTCACAGAGTTACAGCTTTCCCCTCAAGACGCCTTTCGCTAAGACAGTTCTTGTGGAATTCGCAAAGTGATATTTGGAAGCCCATAGAGGGCTATGGTGAAAAAGGAAATATCCTCCGATGAATTCTGGAAGGAAGCTTTTTGATTAATTGCTTAGTGTTCTGTTAATTCATCTCACAGTGTTACATCTGTATTTCGTGGATCTCTTTGCTAGCCTTATTTCTGTGGAATCTCAGAACAGATATTTCCTTTCCATTTGAAGGTTACAGGCCCAAAGGAAATATCCTCCGATAACAAAGAGAAAGAAACTTTCTGAGAAACATCTTTGTGTTCTGTGAAATCATCTCACAGAGTTACAGCTTTCCCCTCAAGAAGCCTTTCGCTTAGACAGTTCTTGTGGAATTGGCAAGGTGATATTTGGAAGCCCATAGAGGGCTATGGTTGAAAAAGGAAATATCCTCCGATGAAATCTGGAAAGAAGCTTTCTGAGAAACTGCTTAGTGTTCTGTTAATTCATCTCCCAGAGTTACATCTCTATTTCGTGGATCTCTTTGCTAGCCTTATTTCTGGGGAATCTGACAACAGATATTTCAGATCCCTTTGAAGAGTCTAGGGCCAAATGAAATATCCTCCGATAACAAAGAGAAAGAAGCTTTCTGAGAAACTTCTTTGTGTTCTGTGAAATCATCTCACACAGTTACAGCTTTCCCCTCAAGAAGCCTTTCGCTAAGACAGTTCTTGTGGAATTGGCAAAGTGATATTTGGAAGCCCCTAGAGGGCTATGGTGAAAAAGGAAATATCCTCCAATGAAATCTAGAAAGAAGCTTTCTGAAAAACTGCTTAGTGTTCTGTTAATTCATCTCACAGAGTTATATCTGTATTTCGTAGATCTCTTTGCTAGCCTTATTTCTGTTGGATCTGACAACAGATATTTCGGATCCCTTTGATGACTATAGGGCCAAAGGAAATATCCTCCGATAACAAAGAGAAAGAACCTTTCTGAGAAACTTCTTTGTGTTCTGTGAAATCATCTCACAGAGTTACAGCTTTCCCCTCAAGAAGCCTTTCGCTAAGACAGTTCTTGTGGAATTGCAAAGTGATATTTGGAAGCCCATAGAGGACTATGGTGAAAAAGGAAATATCCCCCGATGAAATATGGAAAGAAGCTTTCTGAGAAACTGCTTAGTGTTCTGTTAACTCATCTCACAGAGTTACATCTGTATTTCGTGGATCTCTTTGCTAGCCTTATTTCTGTGGAATCTGACAACAGATATTTCGGATTCCTTTGAAGACTATAGGGCCAAAGGAAATATCCTCTGATAACAAAGAGAAAGAAGTTTTCTGAGAAGCTTCTTTGTGTTCTGTGATATCATGTCACAGAGTTACAGTTTTTCACTCAAGAAGCCTTTCGCTAAGACAGTTCTTGTGGAATTGGCAAAGTGATATTTGGAAGCCCATAGAGTGCTATGGTGAAAAGGAAATTTCCTGCGATGAAATCTGGAAAGAAGTTTTCTGAGAAACAGCTTAGTGTTCTCTTAATTCATCTCCCAGAGTTACATCAGTATTTCGTGGATCCCTTTGCTAGCCTTATTTCTGTGGAATCTCAGAACAGATATTTCGGATCCCCTTGAAGACTTCAGGGCCAAAGGAAACATCCTCCGATAACGAAGAGAAAGAAGCTCTCTGAGAAACTTCTTTGTGTTCTGTGAAATCATCTCACAGAGTTACAGCTTTCCCCTCAAGAAGCCTTTCGCGAAAACAGTTCTTGTGGAATTGGCAATGTGATATTTGGAAGCCCATAGAGGGCTATGTTGAAAAAGGAAATCTCCTCCGATGAAATATGGAAAGAAGATTTCTGAGAAACTGCTGAGTGTTCTGTTAATTCATCTCACAGAGTATCATCTGTATTTCATGGATCTCTTTGCTAGCCTAATTTCTGTGGAATCTGACAACAGATATTTCAGAACCCTTTGAAGACTATAGGGCCAAAGGAAATATCCTCCGATAACAAAGAGAAAGAAGCTTTCTGAGAAACTTCTTTGTGTTGTGTGAAATCATCTCACAGAGTTACAGCTTTCCCCTCAAGAAGCCTTTCGCTAACACAGTTCTTGTGGAATTGGCAAAGTGATATTTGGAAGCCCATAGAGGGCTATGGTGGAAAAGGAAATATCCTCCGTTGAAATCTGGAAAGAAGTTTTCTGCAAAACTGCTTAGTGTTCTGTTAATTCATCTCACAGTGTTACATATGTGTTTCGTGGATCTCTTTGCTAGCCTTATTTCTGTGGAATCTGACAACAGATATTTCCTTTCCCTTTGAAGACTCTAGGGCCAAATACAATATCCTCCGATAACAAAGAGAAAGAAGCTTTCTGAGAAACTGCTTTGTGTTCTGTGAAATCATCTCACAGAGTTACAGCTTTCCCCTCAAGACGCCTTTCGCTAAGACAGTTCTTGTGGAATTCGCAAAGTGATATTTGGAAGCCCATAGAGGGCTATGGTGAAAAAGGAAATATCCTCCGATGAATTCTGGAAGGAAGCTTTTTGATTAATTGCTTAGTGTTCTGTTAATTCATCTCACAGTGTTACATCTGTATTTCGTGGATCTCTTTGCTAGCCTTATTTCTGTGGAATATCAGAACAGATATTTCCTTTCCATTTGAAGGTTACAGGCCCAAAGGAAATATCCTCCGATAACAAAGAGAAAGAAACTTTCTGAGAAACTTCTTTGTGTTCTGTGAAATCATCTCACAGAGTTACAGCTTTCCCCTCAAGAAGCCTTTCGCTTAGGCAGTTCTTGTGGAATTGGCAAGGTGATATTTGGAAGCCCATAGAGGGCTATGGTTGAAAAAGGAAATATCCTCCGATGAAATCTGGAAAGAAGCTTTCTGAGAAACTGCTTAGTGTTCTGTTAATTCATCTCCCAGAGTTACATCTCTATTTCGTGGATCTCTTTGCTAGCCTTATTTCTGGGGAATCTGACAACAGATATTTCAGATCCCTTTGAAGAGTCTAGGGCCAAATGAAATATCCTCCGATAACAAAGAGAAAGAAGCTTTCTGAGAAACTTCTTTGTGTTCTGTGAAATCATCTCACACAGTTACAGCTTTCCCCTCAAGAAGCCTTTCGCTAAGACAGTTCTTGTGGAATTGGCAAAGTGATATTTGGAAGCCCCTAGAGGGCTATGGTGAAAAAGGAAATATCCTCCAATGAAATCTAGAAAGAAGCTTTCTGAAAAACTGCTTAGTGTTCTGTTAATTCATCTCACAGAGTTATATCTGTATTTCGTAGATCTCTTTGCTAGCCTTATTTCTGTTGGATCTGACAACAGATATTTCGGATCCCTTTGATGACTATAGGGCCAAAGGAAATATCCTCCGATAACAAAGAGAAAGAACCTTTCTGAGAAACTTCTTTGTGTTCTGTGAAATCATCTCACAGAGTTACAGTTTTGCCCTAAAGAAGCCTTTCGCTAAGACAGTTCTTGTGGAATTGGCAAAGTGATATTTGTAAGCCCATAGAGGGCTATGGTGAAAAAGGAAATATCCTCCGATGAAATCTGGAAAGAAGCTTTCTGAGAAACTGCTTAGTGTTCTGTTAATTCATCTCACAGAGTTACATCTGTATTTCGTGGATCTCTTTGCTAGCCTTATTTCTGTGGAATCTCAGAACAGATATTTCGGATCCCTTTGACGACTCTAGGGCCAAAGGAAATATCCTCTGATAACAAAGAGAAACAAGCTTTCTGAGAAACTTCTTTGTGTTCTGTAAAATCATCTCACAGAGTTACAGCTTTCTCCTCAAGAAGCCTTTCGCTAAGACAGTTCTTGTGGAATTGCAAAGTGATATTTGGAAGCCCATAGAGGACTATGGTGAAAAAGGAAATATCCCCCGATGAAATATGGAAAGAAGCTTTCTGAGAAACTGCTTAGTGTTCTGTTAACTCATCTCACAGAGTTACATCTGTATTTCGTGGATCTCTTTGCTAGCCTTATTTCTGTGGAATCTGACAACAGATATTTCGGATTCCTTTGAAGACTATAGGGCCAAAGGAAATATCCTCTGATAACAAAGAGAAAGAAGTTTTCTGAGAAGCTTCTTTGTGTTCTGTGATATCATGTCACAGAGTTACAGTTTTTCACTCAAGAAGCCTTTCGCTAAGACAGTTCTTGTGGAATTGGCAAAGTGATATTTGGAAGCCCATAGAGTGCTATGGTGAAAAGGAAATTTCCTGCGATGAAATCTGGAAAGAAGTTTTCTGAGAAACAGCTTAGTGTTCTCTTAATTCATCTCCCAGAGTTACATCAGTATTTCGTGGATCCCTTTGCTAGCCTTATTTCTGTGGAATCTCAGAACAGATATTTCGGATCCCCTTGAAGACTTCAGGGCCAAAGGAAACATCCTCCGATAACAAAGAGAAAGAAGCTCTCTGAGAAACTTCTTTGTGTTCTGTGAAATCATCTCACAGAGTTACAGCTTTCCCCTCAAGAAGCCTTTCGCGAAAACAGTTCTTGTGGAATTGGCAATGTGATATTTGGAAGCCCATAGAGGGCTATGTTGAAAAAGGAAATCTCCTCCGATGAAATATGGAAAGAAGATTTCTGAGAAACTGCTGAGTGTTCTGTTAATTCATCTCACAGAGTATCATCTGTATTTCATGGATCTCTTTGCTAGCCTAATTTCTGTGGAATCTGACAACAGATATTTCAGAAACTTTTGAAGACTATAGGGCCAAAGGAAATATCCTCCGATAAAAAAGAGAAAGAAGCTTTCTGAGAAACTTCTTTGTGTTCTGTGAAATCAACTCACAGAGTTACAGCTTTCCCCTCAAGAAGCCTTTCGCTAAGACAGTTCTTGTGGAATTGGCAAAGTGATATTTGGAATCCCATAGAGGGCTATGGTGGAAAAGGAAATATCTTCCGTTGAAATCTGGAAAGAAGTTTTCTGAAAAACTGCTTAGTGTTCTGTTAATTCATCTCACAGTGTTACATATGTGTTTCGTGGATCTCCTTGCTAGCCTTATTTCTGTGGAATCTGACAACAGATATTTCGTTTCCCTTTGAAGACTCTAGGGCCAAAGACAATATCCTCCGATAACAAAGAGAAAGAAGCTTTCTGAGAAACTTCTTTGTGTTCTGTGAAATCATCTCACAGAGTTACAGCTTTCCCCTCAAGAAGCCTTTCGCTAAGACAGTTCTTGTGGAATTGGCAAAGTGATATTTGGAAGCCCATAGAGTTCTATGGTGAAAAAGGAAATATCCTCCGATGAATTCTGGAAGGAAGCTTTTTGATTAATTGCTTAGTGTTCTGTTAATTCATCTCACAGTGTTACATCTGTATTTCTTGGATCTCTTTGCTAGCCTTATTTCTGTGGAATCTGAGAACAGATATTTCCTTTTCCTTTGAAGGTTATACGCCCAAAGGAAATATCCTCCGATAACAAAGAGAAAGAAATTTTCTGAGAAACTTCTTTGTGTTCTGTGAAATCATCTCACAGAGTTACTGCTTTCCCCTCAAGAAGCCTTTTGCTAAGACAGTTCTTGTTTAATTGGCAAAGTGATATTTGGAAGCCCATAGAAGGCAATGGTGAAAAAGGAAATATCCTCCGATGAAATCTGGAAAGAAGCTTTCTGAGAAACTGCTCAGTGTTCTGTTAATTCATCTCACAGAGTTACATCTGTATTTCGTGGATCTCTTTGGTAGCCTTATTTCTGTGGAATCTGAGAACACCTATTTCCTTTCCCTTTGAAGAGTATAGCGCCAAAGTTAATATCCTCCGATAACAAAGAGAAAGAAGCTTTCTGAGAAACATCTTTGTGTTCTGTGAAATCATCTCACAGAGTTACAGCTTTCCCCTCAAGAAGCCTTTCGCTAAGACAGTTCTTGTGGAATTGGCAAAGTGATATTTGGAAGCCCATAGAGGGCTATGGTGGAAAAGGAAATATCCTCCCATGAAATATGGAAAGAAGCTTCCTGAGAAACTGCTTAGTGTTCTGTTAATTCATCTCACAGAGTTACATCTGTATTTCGTGGATCTATTTGCCAGCCTTATTTCTGTGGAATCTGAGAACAGATATTTCCTTTCAATTTGAAGACTATAGGGCCAAAGGAAGTATCCTCCGATAACAAAGAGAAAGAAGCTTTCTGAGAAACTTTTTTGTCTTCTGTGAAATCATCTCACAGAGTTACAGCTTTCCCCTTAAGAAGCCTTTCGCTAAGACAGTTCTTGTGGAATTGGCAAAGTGATATTTGGAAGCCCATAGAGGGCTATGGTGAAAAAGGAAATATCCCCCGATGAAATATGGAAAGAAGCTTTCTGAGAACCTGCTTAGTGTTCTGTTAACTCATCTCACAGAGTTACATCTGTATTTCGTGGATCTCTTTGCTAGCCTTATTTCTGTGGAATCTGACAACAGATATTTCGGATCCCTTTGAAGACTATAGGGCCAAAGGAAATATCCTCTGATAAGAAAGAGAAAGAAGTTTTCTGAGAAGCTTCTTTGTGTTCTGTGACTTCATGTCACAGAGTTACAGCTTTCCACGCAAGAAGCCTTTCGCTAAGACAGTTCTTGTGGAATTGGCAAAGTGATATTTGGACGCCCATAAAGGGCTATGGTGAAAAAGGAAATATCCTCCGATGAAATCTGGAAAGAAGTTTTCTGAGAAACTGCTTAGTGTTCTCTTAATTCATCTCCAGAGTTACATCAGTATTTCGTGGATCCCTTTGCTAGCCTTATTTCTGTGGTATCTCAGAACAGATATTTCGGATCCCTTTGAAGATTTTAGGGCCAAAGGAAACATACTCCGATAACAAAGAGAAAGAAGCTTTCTGAGAAACTTCTTTGTGTTCTGTGAAATAATCTCACAGAGTTACAGCTTTCCCCTCAAGAAGCCTTTCGCTAAGACAGTTCTTGTGGAATTGGCAAAGTGATATTTGGAAGCCCATAGAGGGCTATGGTGAAAAAGGAAATATCCTCCGATGAATTCTGGAAGGAAGTTTTTGATTAATTGCTTAGTGTTCTGTTAATTCATCTCACAGGGTTACATCTGTATTTCGTGGATCTCTTTGCTAGCCTTATTTCTGTGGAATCTGAGAACAGATATTTCCTTTCCCTTTGAAGGTTATAGGCCCAAAGGAAATATCCTCCGATAACAAAGGGAAAGAAACTTTCTGAGAAACTTCTTTGTGTTCTGTGAAATCATCTCACAGAGTTACAGCTTTCCCCTCAAGAAGCCTTTAGCTAAGACAGTTCTTGTGGAATTGGCAAAGGGATATTTGGAAGCCCATAGAAGGCAATGGTGAAAAAGGAAATATCCTCCGATGAAATCTGGAAAGAAGCTTTCTGAGAAACTGCTCAGTGTTCTGTTAATTCATCTCACAGAGTTACATCTGTATTTCGTGGATCTCTTTGGTAGCCTTATTTCTGTGGAATCTGAGAACACATATTTCCTTTCCCTTTGAAGAGTATAGCGCCAAAGGTAATATCCTCCGATAACAAAGAGAAAGAAGCTTTCTGAGGAACATCTTTGTGTTCTGTGAAATCATCTCACAGAGTTACAGCTTTCCCCTCAAGAAGCCTTTCTCTAAGACAGTTCTTGTGGAAATGGCAAAGTGATATTTGGAAGCCCATAGAGGGCTATGGTGGAAAAGGAAATATCCTACGTTGATATCTGGAAAGAAGTTTTCTGAAAAACTGATTAGTGTTCTGTTAATTCATCTCACAGTGTTACATATGTGTTTCGTGGATCTCTTTGCTAGCCTTATTTCTGTGGAATCTGACAACAGATATTTCCTTTCCCTTTGAAGACTCTAGGGCCACAGGCAATATCCTCTGATAACAAAGAGAAAGAAGCTTTCTGAGAAACTTCTTTGTGTTCTGTGAAATCATCTCACAGAGTTACAGCTTTCCCCTCAAGAAGCCTTTCGCTAAGACAGTTCTTGTGGAATTGGCAAACTGATGTTTGGAAGCCCATAGAGGGCTATGGTGAAAAAGGAAATATCCTCCGATGAAATCTGGAAAGAAGCTTTCTGAGAAACTGCTTAGTGTTCTGTTAATTCATCTCACAGTGTTACATCTGTATTTCGTGGATCTCTTTGCTAGCCTTATTTCTGTGGAATCTGAGAACAGATATTTCCTTTTCCTTTGAAGATTATAGGCCCAAAGGAAATATCCTCCGATAACAGAGAGAAAGAAACTTTCTGAGAAACTTCTTTGTGTTCTGTGAAATCATCTCACAGAGTTACAGATTTCCCCTCAAGAAGAGTTTCGCTAAGACAGTTCTTGTGGAATTGGCAAAGTGATATATGGAAGCCCATAGAGGGCTATGGTGAAAAAGGAAATATCCTCCGATGAAATCTGGAAAGAAGCTTTCTGAGAAACAGCTTAGTGTTCTGTTAATTCATCTCACAGAGTTACATCTGTATTTCGTGGATCTCTTTGCCAGCCTTACTTCTGTGGAATCTGAGAACAGATATTTCCTTTCAACTTGAAGACCATAGGGCCAAAGGAAATATCCTCCGATAACACAGAGAAAGAAGCTTTCTGAGAAACTTCTTTGTGTTCTGTGAAATCATCTCACAGAGTTACAGCTTTCCCCTCAAGAAGCCTGTCGCTAAGACAGTTCTTGTGGAATTCGCAAAGTGATAGTTGGAAGCTCATAGAGGGCTACGGTGAAAAAGGAAATATCCTCTGAGGAAATCTGGAAAGAAGCTTTCTGAGAAACTGCTTAGTGTTCTGTTAATTCATATCACAGAGTTACATCTGTATTTTGTGGAACTCTTTGCTAGCCTTATTTCTGTGGAATCTCAGAACAGATATTTCGGATCCCTTTGAAGACTCTTGGGCCAAAGGAAATATCCTCCGATAACAAAGAGAAAGAAGCTTTCTGAGAAACTTCTTTCTGTTCTGTTAAATCATCTCACAGAGTTACAGCTTTCCCCTCAAGAAGCCTTTCGCTAAGACAGTTCTTGTGGAATTGGCAAAGTGATATTTGGAAGCCCATAGTGGGCTATGGTTGAAAAAGGAAATATCCTCCGATGAAATCTGGAAAGAAGCTTTCTGAGAAACTGCTTAGTGTTCTGTTAATTCATCTCCCAGAGTTACATCTGTATTTCGTGGATCTCTTTGCTAGCCTTATTTCTGTGCAATCTGACAACAGATATTTCGGATCCCTTTGAAGACTATAGGGCCAAATGAAATATCCTCCGATAACAAAGAGAAAGAAGCTTTCTGAGAAACTTCTTTGTGTTCTGTGAAATCATCTCACAGAGTTACAGCTTTCCCCTCAAGAAGCCTTTCGCTAAGACAGTTCTTGTGGAATTGGCAAAGTGATATTTGGAAGCCCATAGAGAGCTAATGTGAAAAAGGAAATATCCTCCGATGAAATCTGGAAAGAAGCTTTCTGAAAAACTGCTTAGTGTTCTGTTAATTCATCTCACAGAGTTACATCTGTATTTCGTGGATCTCTTTGCTAGCCTTATTTCTGTTGGATCTGACAACAGATATTTCGGATACCTTTGATGACTATAGGGCCAAAGGAAATATCCTCCGATAACAAAGAGAAAGAAGCTTTCTGAGAAACTTCTTTGTGTTCTGTGAAATCATCTCACAGAGTTACAGCTTTCCCCTCAAGAGGCCTTTCGCTAAGACAGTTCTTGTGGAATTGCAAAGTGATATTTGGAAGCCCATAGAGGACTATGGTGAAAAAGGAAATATCCTCCGATGAAATCTGGAAAGAAGCTTTCTGAGAAACTGCTTAGTGTTCTGTTAATTCATCTCACAGTGTTACATCTGTATTTCGTGGATCTCTTTGCTAGCCTTATTTCTGTAGAATCTGACAACAGATATTTCGGATCCGTTTGAAGACTATAGGGCCAAAGGAAATATCCTCCGATAACAAAGAGAAAGAAGCTTTCTGAGACGCTTCCTTGTGTTCTGTGAAATCATGTCACAGAGTTACAGCTTTCCCCTCAAGAAGCCTTTAGCTAAGACAATTCATGTGGAATTGGCAAAGTGATATTTGGAAGCCCATAGAGGGCTATGGTGAAAAAGGAAATATCCTCCGAAGAAATCTGGAAAGAAGTTTTCTGAGAAACTGCTTAGAGTTCTGTTAATTCATCTCCCAGAGTTACATCAATATTTCGTGGATCCCTGTGCTAGCCTTATTTCTGTGGAATCTCAGAACTGATATTTCGGATCCCTTTCAGGACTTTAGTTCCAAAGGAAACATCCTCCGATAACAAAGAGAAAGAAGCTTTCTGAGAAACTTCTTTGTGTTCTGTGAAATCATCTCACAGAGTTACAGCTTTCCCCTCAAGAAGCCTTTCACTAAGACAGTTCTTGTGGAATTGGCAAAGTGATATTTGGAAGCCCGTAGAGGGCTATGGTGAAAAAGGAAATATCCTCCCATGAAATCTGGAAAGAAGCTTAGTGAGAAACTGCTTAGTGTTCTGTTAATTCATCTAACAGAGTTACATCTGTATTTCGTGGATCTCTTTGCCACCCTTATTTCTGTGGAATCTGAGAACAGATATTTCCTTTCAATTTGAAGACTATAGGGCCAAAGGAAATATCCTCCGATAATAAAGGGAAAGAAGCTTTCTGAGAAACTTTTTTGTCTTCTGTGAAATCATCTCACAGAGTTACAGCTTTCCCCTTAAGAAGCCTTTCGCGAAAAAAGTTCTTCTGGAATTGGCAATGTGATATTTGGAAGCCCATAGAGGGCTATGTTGAAAAAGGAAATATCCTCTGATGAAATCAGGAAAGAAGCTTTCTGAGAAACTGCTGAGTGTTATGTTAATTCATCTCACAGAGTATCATCTGTATTTCATGGATCTCTTTGCTAGCCTAATTTCTGTGGAATCTGACAACAGATATTTCAGAACCCTTTGAAGACTATAGGGCCAAAGGAAATATCCTCCGATAACAAAGAGAAAGAAGCTTTCTGAGAAACTTCTTTGTGTTCTGTGAAATCATCTCACAGAGTTACAGCTTTCCCCTCAAGAAGCCTTTCGCTAAGACAGTTCTTGTGGAATTGGCAAAGTGATATTTGGAAGCCCATAGAGGGCTATGGTGGAAAAGGAAATATCCTCCTTTGAAATCTGGAAAGAAGTTTTCTGAAAAACTGCTTAGTGTTCTGTTAATTCATCTCACAGTGTTACATATGTGTTTCGTGGATCTCTTTGCTAGCCTTATTTCTGTGGAATCTGACAACAGATATTTCCTTTCCCTTTGAAGACTCTAGGGCCAAAGACAATATCCTCCGATAACAAAGAGAAAGAAGCTTTCTGAGAAACTGCTTTGTGTTCTGTGAAATCATCTCACAGAGTTACAGCTTTCCCCTCAAGAAGCCTTTCGCTAAGACAGTTCTTGTGGAATTGGCAAAGTGATATTTGGAAGCCCCTAGAGGGCTATGGTGAAAAAGGAAATATCCTCCGATGAATTCTGGAAGGAAGCTTTTTGATTAATTGCTTAGTGCTCTGTTAATTCATCTCACAGTGTTACATCTGTATTTCGTGGATCTCTTTGCTAGCCTTATTTCTGTGGAATCTGAGAACAGATATTTCCTTTCCCTTTGAAGGTTATAGGCCCAAAGGAAATATCCTCCGATAACAAAGGGAAAGAAACTTTCTGAGAAACTTCTTTGTGTTCTGTGAAATCATCTCACAGAGTTACAGCTTTCCCCTCAAGAAGCCTTTTGCTAAGACAGTTCTTGTGGAATTGGCAAAGGGATATTTGGAAGCCCATAGAAGGCAATGGTGAAAAAGGAAATATCCTCCGATGAAATCTGGAAAAAAGCTTTCTGAGAAACTGCTCAGTGTTCTGTTAATTCATCTCACAGAGTTACATCTGTATTTCGTGGATCTCTTTGGTAGCCTTATTTCTGTGGAATCTGAGAACACTTATTTCCTTTCCCTTTGAAGAGTATTGCGTCAAAGGTAATATCCTCCGTTAACAAAGAGAAAGAAGCTTTCTGAGGAACATCTTTGTGTTCTGTGAAATCATCTCACAGAGTTACAGCTTTCCCCTCAAGAAGCCTTTCTCTAAGACAGTTCTTTTGGAAATGGCAAAGTGATATTTGGAAGCCCATAGAGGGCTATGGTGGAAAAGGAAATATCCTCCGTTGAAATCTGGAAAGAAGTTTTCTGAAAAACTGATTAGTGTTCTGTTAATTCATCTCACAGTGTTACATATGTTTTTCGTGGATCCTTTGCTAGCCTTATTTCTGTGGAATCTGACAACAGATATTTCCTTTCCCTTTGAAGACTCTAGGGCCACAGGCAATATCCTCCGATAACAAAGAGAAAGAAGCTTTCTGAGAAACTTCTTTGTGTTCTGTGAAATCATCTCACAGAGTTACAGCTTTCCCCTCAAGAAGCCTTTCGCTAAGACAGTTCTTGTGGAATTGGCAAAGTGATAATTGGAAGCCCATAGAGGGCTATGGTGAAAAAGGAAATATCCTCCGCTGAAATCTGGAAAGAAGCTTTCTGAGAAACTGCTTAGTGTTCTGTTAATTCATCTCACAGAGTTACATCTGTATTTCGTGGATCTCTTTGCTAGCCTTATTTCTGTGGAATCTGAGAACAGATATTTCCTTGCCCTTTGAAGATTATAGGCCCAAAGGAAATATCCTCCGATAACAAAGAGAAAGAAACTTTCTGAGAAACTTCTTTGTGTTCTGTGAAATCAACTCACAGAGTTACAGCTTTCCCCTCAAGAAGGCTTTCGCTAAGACAGTTCTTGTGGAATTGGCAAAGTGATATTTGGAAGCCCATAGAGGGCTATGTTGAAAAAGGAAATATCCTCCGATGAAATCTGGAAAGAAGCTTTCTGAGAAACAGCTTAGTGTTCTGTTAATTCATCTCACAGAGTTACATCTGTATTTCGTGGATCTCTTTGCCAGCCTTACTTCTGTGGAATCTGAGAACAGATATTTCCTTTCAACTTGAAGACCATAGGGCCAAAGGAAATATCCTCCGATAACAAAGAGAAAGAAGCTTTCTGAGAAACTTCTTTGTGTTCTGTGAAATCATCTCACAGAGTTACAGCTTTCCCCTCAAGAAGTCTGTCGCTAAGACAGTTCTTGAGGAATTGGCAAAGTGATAGTTGGAAGCTCATAGAGGGCTACGGTGAAAAAGGAAATATCCTCTGAGGAAATCTGGAAAGAAGCTTTCTGAGAAACTGCTTAGTGTTCTGTTAATTCATATCACAGAGTTACATCTGTATTTCGTGGAACTCTTTGCTAGCCTTATTTCTGTGGAATCTCAGAACAGATATTTCGGATCCCTTTGAAGACTCTTGGGCCAAAGGAAATATCCTCCGATAACAAAGAGAAAGAAGCTTTCTGAGAAACTTCTTTGTGTTGTGTTAAATCATCTCACAGAGTTACAGCTTTCCCCTCAAGAAGCCTTTCGCTAAGACAGTTCTTGTGGAATTGGCAAAGTGATATTTGGAAGCCCATAGAGGGCTATGGTTGAAAAAGGAAATATCCTCCCATGAAATCTGGAAAGAAGCTTTCTGAGAAACTGCTTAGTGTTCTGTTAATTCATCTCCCAGAGATACATCTGTATTTCGTGGATCTCTTTGCTAGCCTTATTTCTGTGCAATCTGACAACAGATATTTCGGATCCCTTTGAAGACTATAGGGCCAAATGAAATATCCTCCGATAACAAAGAGAAAGAAGCTTTCTGAGAAACTTCTTTGTGTTCTGTGAAATCATCTCACAGAGTTACAGCTTTCCCCTCAAGAAGCCTTTCGCTAAGACAGTTCTTGTGGAATTGGCAAAGTGATATTTGGAAGCCCATAGAGGGCTAATGTGAAAAAGGAAATATCCTCCGATGAAATCTGGAAAGAAGCTTTCTGAAAAACTGCTTAGTGTTCTGTTAATTCATCTCACAGAGTTACATCTGTATTTCGTGGATCTCTTTGCTAGCCTTATTTCTGTTGGATCTGACAACAGATATTTCGGATCCCTTTGATGACTATAGGGCCAAAGGAAATATCCTCCGATAACAAAGAGAAAGAAGCTTTCTGAGAAACTTCTTTGTGTTCTGTGAAATCATCTCACAGAGTTACAGCTTTCCCCTCAAGAAGCCTTTCGCTAAGATAGTTCTTGGGGAATTGGCAAAGTGATATTTCTAAGCCCATAGAGGGCTATGGTGAAAAAGGAAATATCCTCCGATGAAATCTGGATGAAGCTTTCTGAGAAACTGCTTAGTGTTCTGTTAATTGATCTCACAGAGTTACATCTGTATTTCGTGGATCTCTTTGCTAGCCTATTTCTGTGGAATCTCAGAACAGATATTTCGGATCCCTTTGAAGACTATAGGGCTAAAGGAAATATCCTCTGATAACAAAGAGGAAGAAGCTTTCTGAGAAACTTCTTTGTGCTCTGTGAAATCATCTCACAGAGTTACAGCTTTCCCCTCAAGAGGCCTTTCGCTAAGACAGTTCTTGTGGAATTGCAAAGTGATATTTGGAAGCCCATAGAGGACTATGGTGAAAAAGGAAATATCCTCCGATGCAATCTGGAAAGAAGCTTTCTGAGAAACTGCTTAGTGTTCTGTTAATTCATCTCACAGAGTTACATGTGTATTTCGTGGATCTCTTTGCTAGAATTATTTCTGTGGAATCTGACAACAGATATTTCGGATCCCTTTGAAGACTGTAGGGCCAAAGGAGATATCCTCCGATAACAAAGAGAAAGAAGCTTTCTGAGAAACTTCTTTGTGTTCTGTTAAATCATCTCACAGAGTTACAGCTTTCCCCACAAGAAGCCTTTCGCTAAGACAGTTCTTGTGGAATTGGTAAAGTGATATTTGGAAGCCCATAGAGGGCTATGGTGAAAAAGGAAATATCCTCCGATGAATTCTGGAAGGAAGCTTTTTGATTAATTGCTTAGTGTTCTGTTAATTCATCTCACAGTGTTACATCTGTATTTCGTGGATCTCTTTGCTAGCCTTATTTCTGTGGAATCTGAGAACAGATATTTCCTTTCCCTTTGAAGGTTATAGGCCCAAAGGAAATATCCTCCGATAACAAAGGGAAAGAAACTTTCTGAGAAACTTCTTTGTGTTCTGTGAAATCATCTCACAGAGTTACAGCTTTCCCCTCAAGAAGCCTTTAGCTAAGACAGTTCTTGTGGAATTGGCAAAGGGATATTTGGAAGCCCATAGAAGGCAATGGTGAAAAAGGAAATATCCTCCGATGAAATCTGGAAAGAAGCTTTCTGAGAAACTGCTCAGTGTTCTGTTAATTCATCTCACAGAGTTACATCTGTATTTCGTGGATCTCTTTGGTAGCCTTATTTCTGTGGAATCTGAGAACACATATTTCCTTTCCCTTTGAAGAGTATAGCGCCAAAGGTAATATCCTCCGATAACAAAGAGAAAGAAGCTTTCTGAGGAACATCTTTGTGTTCTGTGAAATCATCTCACAGAGTTACAGCTTTCCCCTCAAGAAGCCTTTCTCTAAGACAGTTCTTGTGGAAATGGCAAAGTGATATTTGGAAGCCCATAGAGGGCTATGGTGGAAAAGGAAATATCCTCCGTTGAAATCTGGAAAGAAGCTTTCTGAGAAACTGCTTAGTGTTCTGTTAATTCATCTCACAGTGTTACATATGTTTTTCGTGGATCTCTTTGCTAGCCTTATTTCTGTGGAATCTGACAACAGATATTTCCTTTCCCTTTGAAGACTCTAGGGCCACAGGCAATATCCTCGGATAACAAAGAGAAAGAAGCTTTCTGAGAAACTTCTTTGTGTTCTGTGAAATCATCTCACAGAGTTACAGCTTTCCCCTCAAGAAGCCTTTCGCTAAGACAGTTCTTGTGGAATTGGCAAAGTGATAATTGGAACCCCTTAGAGGGCTATGGTGAAAAAGGAAATATCCTCCGATGAAATCTGGAAAGAAGCTTTCTGAGAAACTGCTTAGTGTTCTGTTAATTCATCTCACAGAGTTACATCTGTATTTCGTGGATCTCTTTGCTAGCCTTATTTCTGTGGAATCTGAGAACAGATATTTCCTTTCCCTTTGAAGATTATAGGCCCAAAGGAAATATCCTCCTATAACAAAGAGAAAGAAACTTTCTGAGAAACTTCTTTGTGTTCTGTGAAATCATCTCACAGAGTTACAGCTTTCCCCTCAAGAAGCCTTTCGCTAAGACAGTTCTTGTGGAATTGGCAAAGTGATATTTGGTAGCCCATAGAGGGCTATGTTGAAAAAGGAAATATCCTCCGATGAAATCTGGAAAGAAGCTTTCTGAGAAACAGCTTAGTGTTCTGTTAATTCATCTCACAGAGTTACATCTGTATTTCGTGGATCTCTTTGCCAGCCTTACTTCTGTGGAATCTGAGAACAGATATTTCCTTTCAACTTGAAGACCATAGGGCCAAAGGAAATATCCTCCGATAACAAAGAGAAAGAAGCTTTCTGAGAAACTTCTTTGTGTTCTTTGAAATCATCTCACAGAGTTACAGCTTTCCCCTCAAGAAGCCTGTCGCTAAGACAGTTCTTGTGGAATTGGCAAAGTGATAGTTGGAAGCTCATAGAGGGCTACGGTGAAAAAGGAAATATCCTCTGAGGAAATCTGGAAAGAAGCTTTCTGAGAAACTGCTTAGTGTTCTGTTAATTCATATCACAGAGTTACATCTGTATTTCGTGGAACTCTTTGCTAGCCTTATTTCTGTGGAATCTCAGAACAGATATTTCGGATCCCTTTGAAGACTCTTGGGCCAAAGGAAATATCCTCCGATAACAAAGAGAAAGAAGCTTTCTGAGAAACTTCTTTGTGTTCTGTTAAATCATCTCACAGAGTTACAGCTTTCCCCTCAAGAAGCCTTTCGCTAAGACAGTTCTTGTGGAATTGGCTAAGTGATATTTGGAAGCCCATAGAGGGCTATGGTTGAAAAAGGAAATATCCTCCGATGAAATCTGGAAAGAAGCTTTCTGAGAAACTGCTTAGTGTTCTGTTAATTCATCTCCCAGAGTTACATCTGTATTTCGTGGATCTCTTTGCTAGCCTTATTTCTGTGCAATCTGACAACAGATATTTCGGATCCCTTTGAAGACTATAGGGCCAAATGAAATATCCTCCGATAACAAAGAGAAAGAAGCTTTCTGAGAAACTTCTTTGTGTTCTGTGAAATCATCTCACAGAGTTACAGCTTTCCCCTCAAGAAGCCTTTCGCTAAGACAGTTCTTGTGGAATTGGCAAAGTGATATTTGGAAGCCCATAGAGGGCTAATGTGAAAAAGGAAATATCCTCCGATGAAATCTGGAAAGAAGCTTTCTGAAAAACTGCTTAGTGTTCTGTTAATTCATCTCACAGAGTTACATCTGTATTTCGTGGATCTCTTTGCTAGCCTTATTTCTGTTGGATCTGACAACAGATATTTCGGATCCCTTTGATGACTATAGGGCCAAAGGAAATATCCTACAATAACAAAGAGAAAGAAGCTTTCTGAGAAACTTCTTTGTGTTCTGTGAAATCATCTCACAGAGTTACAGCTTTCCCCTCAAGAAGACTTTCGCTAAGACAGTTCTTGGGGAATTGGCAAAGTGATATTTGTAAGCCCATAGAGGGCTATGGTGAAAAAGGAAATATCCTCCGATGAAATCTGGATGAAGCTTTCTGAGAAACTGCTTAGTGTTCTGTTAATTGATCTCACAGAGTTACATCTGTATTTCGTGGATCTCTTTGCTAGCCTATTTCTGTGGAATCTCAGAACAGATATTTCGGATCCCTTTGAAGACTATAGGGCTAAAGGAAATATTCTCTGATAACAAAGAGGAAGAAGCTTTCTGAGAAACTTCTTTGTGCTCTGTGAAATCATCTCACAGAGTTACAGCTTTCCCCTCAAGAAGCCTTTCGCTAAGACAGTTCTTGTGGAATTGGTAAAGTGATATTTGGAAGCCCATAGAGGGCTATGGTGAAAAAGGAAATATCCTCCGATGAATTCTGGAAGGAAGCTTTTTGATTAATTGCTTAGTGTTCTGTTAATTCATCTCACAGTGTTACATATGTATTTCGTGGATCTCTTTGCTAGCCTTATTTCTGTGGAATCTGAGAACAGATATTTCCTTTCCCTTTGAAGGTTATAGGCCCAAAGGAAATATCCTCCGATAACAAAGGGAAAGAAACTTTCTGAGAAACTTCTTTGTGTTCTGTGAAATCATCTCACAGAGTTACAGCTTTCCCCTCAAGAAGCCTTTAGCTAAGACAGTTCTTGTGGAATTGGCAAAGGGATATTTGGAAGCCCATAGAAGGCAATGGTGAAAAAGGAAATATCCTCCGATGAAATCTGGAAAGAAGCTTTCTGAGAAACTGCTCAGTGTTCTGTTAATTCATCTCACAGAGTTACATCTGTATTTCGTGGATTTCTTTGGTAGCCTTATTTCTGTGGAATCTGAGAACACATATTTCCTTTCCCTTTGAAGAGTATAGCGCCAAAGGTAATATCCTCCGATAACAAAGAGAAAGAAGCTTTCTGAGGAACATCTTTGTGTTCTGTGAAATCATCTCACAGAGTTACAGCTTTCCCCTCAAGAAGCCTTTCTCTAAGACAGTTCTTGTGGAAATGGCAAAGTGATACTTGGAAGCCCATAGAGGGCTATGGTGGAAAAGGAAATATCCTCCGTTGAAATCTGGAAAGAAGTTTTCTGAAAAACTGATTAGTGTTCTGTTAATTCATCTCACAGTGTTACATATGTTTTTCGTGGATCTCTTTGCTAGCCTTATTTCTGTGGAATCTGACAACAGATATTTCCTTTCCCTTTGAAGACTCTAGGGCCACAGGCAATATCTTCCGATAACAAAGAGAAAGAAGCTTTCTGAGAAACTTCTTTGTGTTCTGTGAAATCATCTCACAGAGTTACAGCTTTCCCCTCAAGAAGCCTTTCGCTAAGACAGTTCTTGTGGAATTGGCAAAGTGATAATTGGAAGCCCATAGAGGGCTATGGTGAAAAAGGAAATATCCTCCGATGAAATCTGGAAAGAAGCTTTCTGAGAAACGGCTTAGTGTTCTGTTAATTCATCTCACAGAGTTACATCTGTATTTCGTGGATCTCTTTGCTAGCCTTATTTCTGGGGAATCTGAGAACAGATATTTCCTTTCCCTTTGAAGATTATAGGCCCAAAGGAAATATCCTCCGATAACAAAGAGAAAGAAACTTTCTGAGAAACTTCTTTGTGTTCTGTGAAATCATCTCACAGAGTTACAGCTTTCCCCTCAAGAAGCCTTTCGCTAAGACAGTTTTTGTGGAATTGGCAAAGTGATATTTGGAAGCCCATAGAGGGCTATGTTGAAAAAGGAAATATCCTCCGATGAAATCTGGAAAGAAGCTTTCTGAGAAACAGCTTAGTGTTCTGTTAATTCATCTCACAGAGTTACATCTGTATTTCGTGGATCTCTTTGCCAGCCTTACTTCTGTGGAATCTGAGAACAGATATTTCCTTTCAACTTGAAGACCATAGGGCCAAAGGAAATATCCTCCGATAACAAAGAGAAAGAAGCTTTCTGAGAAACTTCTTTGTGTTCTTTGAAATCATCTCACAGAGTTACAGCTTTCCCCTCAAGAAGCCTGTCGCTAAGACAGTTCTTGTGGAATTGGCAAAGTGATAGTTGGAAGCTCATAGAGGGCTACGGTGAAAAAGGAAATATCCTCTGAGGAAATCTGGAAAGAAGCTTTCTGAGAAACTGCTTAGTGTTCTGTTAATTCATATCACAGAGTTACATCTGTATTTCATGGAACTCTTTGCTAGCCTTATTTCTGTGGAATCTCAGAACAGATATTTCGGATCCCTTTGAAGACTATTGGGCCAAAGGAAATATCCTCCGATAACAAAGAGAAAGACGCTTTCTGAGAAACTTCTTTGTGTTCTGTTAAATCATCTCACAGAGTTACAGCTTTCCCCTCAAGAAGCCTTTCGCTAAGACAGTTCTTGTGGAATTGGCAAAGTGATATTTGGAAGCCCATAGAGGGCTATGGTTGAAAAAGGAAATATCCTCCGATGAAATCTGGAAAGAAGCTTTCTGAGAAACTGCTTAGTGTTCTGTTAATTCATCTCCCAGAGTTACATCTGTATTTCGTGGATCTCTTTGCTAGCCTTATTTCTGTGCAATCTGACAACAGATATTTCGGATCCCTTTGAAGACTATAGGGCCAAATGAAATATCCTCCGATAACAAAGAGAAAGAAGCTTTCTGAGAAACTTCTTTGTGTTCTGTGAAATCATCTCACAGAGTTACAGCTTTCCCCTCAAGAAGCCTTTCGCTAAGACAGTTCTTGTGGAATTGGCAAAGTGATATTTGGAAGGCCATAGAGGGCTAATGTGAAAAAGGAAATATCCTCCGATGAAATCTGGAAAGAAGCTTTCTGAAAAACTGCTTAGTGTTCTGCTAATTCATCTCACAGAGTTACATCTGTATTTCGTGGATCTCTTTGCTAGCCTTATTTCTGTTGGATCTGACAACAGATATTTCGGATCCCTTTGATGACTATAGGGCCAAAGGAAATATCCTCCGATAACAAAGAGAAAGAAGCTTTCTGAGAAACTTCTTTGTGTTCTGTGAAATCATCTCACAGAGTTACAGCTTTCCCCTCAAGAAGCCTTTCGCTAAGACAGTTCTTGGGGAATTGGCAAACTGATATTTGTAAGCCCATAGAGGGCTATGGTGAAAAAGGAAATATCCTCCGATGAAATCTGGATGAAGCTTTCTGAGAAACTGCTTAGTGTTCTGTTAATTGATCTCACAGAGTTACATCTGTATTTCGTGGATCTCTTTGCTAGCCTATTTCTGTGGAATCTCAGAACAGATATTTCGGATCCCTTTGAAGACTATAGGGCTAAAGGAAATATCCTCTGATAACAAAGAGGAAGAAGCTTTCTGAGAAACTTCTTTGTGCTCTGTGAAATCATCTCACAGAGTTACAGCTTTCCCCTCAAGAGGCCTTTCGCTAAGACAGTTGTTGTGGAATTGCAAAGTGATATTTGGAAGCCCATAGAGGACTATGGTGAAAAAGGAAATATCCTCCGATGAAATCTGGAAAGAAGCTTTCTGAGAAACTGCTTAGTGTTCTGTTAATTCGTCTCACAGAGTTACATCTGTATTTCGTGGATCTCTTTGCTAGCCTTATTTCTGTGGAATCTGACAACAGATATTTCGGATCCGTTTGAAGACTATAGGGCCAAAGGAAATATCCTCCGATAACAAAGAGAAAGAAGCTTTCTGAGAAGCTTCCTTGTGTTCTGTGAAATCATGTCACAGAGTTACAGCTTTCCCCTCAAGAAGCCTTTAGCTAAGACAATTCATGTGGAATTGGCAAAGTGATATTTGGAAGCCCATAGAGGGCTATGGTGAAAAAGGAAATATCCTCCGAAGAAATCTGGAAAGAAGTTTTCTGAGAAACTGCTTAGTGTTCTGTTAATTCATCTCCCAGTGTTACATCAATATTTCGTGGATCCCTGTGCTAGCCTTATTTCTGTGGAATCTCAGAACTGATATTTCGGATCCCTTTCAAGACTTAGGTTCCAAAGGAAACATCCTCCGATAACAAAGAGAAAGAAGCTTTCTGAGAAACTTCTTTGTGTTCTGTGAAATCATCTCACAGAGTTACAGCTTTCCCCTCAAGAAGCCTTTCGCTAAGACAGTTCTTGTGGAATTGGCAAAGTGATATTTGGAAGCCCGTAGAGGGCTATGGTGAAATAGGAAATATCCTCCCATGAAATCTGGAAAGAAGCTTCCTGAGAAACTGCTTAGTGTTCTGTTAATTCATCTCACAGAGTTACATCTGTATTTCGTGGATCTCTTTGCCAGCCTTATTTCTGTGGAATCTGAGAACAGATATTTCCTTTCAATTTGAGGACTATAGGGCCAAAGGAAATATCCTCCGATAATAAAGGGAAAGAAGCTTTCTGAGAAACTTTTTTGTCTTCTGTGAAATCATCTCACAGAGTTACAGCTTTCCCCTTAAGAAGCCTTTCGCGAAAAAAGTTCTTGTGGAATTGGCAATGTGATATTTGGAAGCCCATAGAGGGCTATGTTGAAAAAGGAAATATCCTCTGATGAAATCAGGAAAGAAGCTTTCTGAGAAACTGCTGAGTGTTCTGTTAATTCATCTCAAAGAGTATCATCTGTATTTCATGGATCTCTTTGCTAGCCTAATTTCTGTGGAATCTGACAACAGATATTTCAGAACCCTTTGAAGACTATAGGGCCAAAGGAAATATCCTCCGATAACAAAGAGAAAGAAGCTTTCTGAGAAACATCTTTGTGTTCTGTGAAATCATCTCACAGAGTTACAGCTTTCCCCTCAAGAAGCCTTTCGCTAAGACAGTTCTTGTGGAATTGGCAAAGTGATATTTGGAAGCCCATAGAGGGCTATGGTGGAAAAGGAAATATCCTCCGTTGAAATTTGGAAAGAAGTTTTCTGAAAAACTGCTTAGTGTTCTGTTAATTCATCTCACAGTGTTACATATGTGTTTCGTGGATCTCTTTGCTAGCCTTATTTCTGTGGAATCTGACAACAGATATTTCCTTTCCCTTTGAAGACTCTAGGGCCAAAGAAAATATCCTCCGATAACAAAGAGAAAGAAGCTTTCTGAGAAACTGCTTTGTGTTCTGTGAAATCATCTCACAGAGTTACAGCTTTCCCCTCAAGAAGCCTTTCGCTAAGACAGTTCTTGTGGAATTGGCAAAGTGATATTTGGAAGCCCAAAGAGGGCTATGGTGAAAAAGGAAATATCCTCCGATGAATTCTGGAAGGAAGCTTTTTGATTAATTGCTTAGTGTTCTGTTAATTCATCTCACAGTGTTACATCTGTATTTCGTGGATCTCTTTGCTAGCCTTCTTTCTGTGGAATCTGAGAACAGATATTTCCTTTCCCTTTGAAGGTTATAGGCCCAAAGGAAATATCCTCCGATAACAAAGGGAAAGAAACTTTCTGAGAAACTTCTTTGTGTTCTGTGAAATCATCTCACAGAGTTACAGCTTTCCCCTCAAGAAGCCTTTAGCTAAGACAGTTCTTGTGGAATTGGCAAAGGGATATTTGGAAGCCCATAGAAGGCAATGGTGAAAAAGGAAATATCCTCCGATGAAATCTGGAAAGAAGCTTTCTGAGAAACTGCTCAGTGTTCTGTTAATTCATCTCACAGAGTTACATCTGTATTTCGTGGATCTCTTTGGTAGCCTTATTTCTGTGGAATCTGAGAACACATATTTCCTTTCCCTTTGAAGAGTATAGCGCCAAAGGTAATATCCTCCGATAACAAAGAGAAAGAAGCTTTCTGAGGAACATCTTTGTGTTCAGTGAAATCATCTCACAGAGTTACAGCTTTCCCCTCAAGAAGCCTTTCTCTAAGACAGTTCTTGTGGAAATGGCAAAGTGATATTTGGAAGCCCATAGAGGGCTATGGTGGAAAAGGAAATATCCTCCGTTGAAATCTGGAAAGAAGTTTTCTGAAAAACTGATTAGTGTTCTGTTAATTCATCTCACAGTGTTACATATGTTTTTCGTGGATCTCTTTGCTAGCCTTATTTCTGTGGAATCTGACAACAGATATTTCCTTTCCCTTTGAAGACTCTAGGGCCACAGGCAATATCCTCCGATAACAAAGAGAAAGAAGCTTTCTGAGAAACTTCTTTGTGTTCTGTGAAATCATCTCACAGAGTTACAGCTTTCCCCTCAAGAAGCCTTTTGCTAAGACAGTTCTTGTGGAATTGGCAAAGTGATAATTGGAAGCCCATAGAGGGCTATGGTGAAAAAGGAAATATCCTCCGATGAAATCTGGAAAGAAGCTTTCTGAGAAACTGCTTAGTGTTCTGTTAATTCATCTCACAGAGTTACATCTGTATTTCGTGGATCTCTTTGCTACCCTTATTTCTGTGGAAACTGAGAACAGATATTTCCTTTCCCTTTGAAGATTATAGGCCCAAAGGAAATATCCTCCGATAACAAAGAGAAAGAAACTTTCTGAGAAACTTCTTTGTGTTCTGTGAAATCATCTCACAGAGTTACAGCTTTCCCCTCAAGAAGCCTTTCGCTAAGACAGTTCTTGTGGAATTCGCAAAGTGATATTTGGAAGCCCTTAGAGGGCTATGTTGAAAAAGGAAATATCCTCCGATGAAATCTGGAAAGAAGCTTTCTGAGAAACAGCTTAGTGTTCTGTTAATTCATCTCACAGAGTTACATCTGTATTTCGTGGATCACTTTGCCAGCCTTACTTCTGTGGAATCTGAGAACAGATATTTCCTTTCAACTTGAAGACCATAGGGCCAAAGGAAATATCCTCCGATAACAAAGAGAAAGAAGCTTTCTGAGAAACTTCTTTGTGTTCTGTGAAATCATCTCACAGAGTTACAGCTCTCCCCTCAAGAAGCCTGTCGCTAAGACAGTTCTTGTGGAATTGGCAAAGTGATAGTTGGAAGCTCATAGAGGGCTACGGTGAAAAAGGAAATATCCTCTGAGGAAATCTGGAAAGAAGCTTTCTGAGAAACTGCTTAGTGTTCTGTTAATTCAACTCACAGAGTTACATCTGTATTTCGTGGATCTCTTTGCTAGCCTTATTTCTGCGGAATCTCAGAACAGATATTTCGGATCCCTTTGAAGACTATTGGGCCAAAGGAAATATCCTCCGATAACAAAGAGAAAGAAGCTTTCTGAGAAACTTCTTTGTGTTCTGTGAAATCATCTCACAGAGTTACAGCTTTCCCCTCAAGAAGCCTTTCGCTAAGACAGTTCTTGTGGAATTGGCAAAGTGATATTTGGAAGCCCATAGAGGGCTATGGTTGAAAAAGGAAATATACTCCGATGAAATCTGGAAAGAAGCTTTCTGAGAAACTGCTTAGTGTTCTGTTAATTCATCTCCCAGAGTTACATCTGTATTTCGTGGATCTCTTTGCTAGCCTTATTTCTGTGCAAACTGACAACAGATATTTCGGATCCCTTTGAAGACTATAGGGCCAAAAGAAATATCCTCCGATAACAAAGAGAAAGAAGCTTTCTGAGAAACTTCTTTGTGTTCCTTGAAATCATCTCACAGAGTTACAGCTTTCCCCTCAAGAAGCCTTTCGCTAAGACAGTTCTTGTGGAATTGGCAAAGTGATATTTGGAAGCCCATAGAGGGCTAATGTGAAAAAGGAAATATCCTCCGATGAAATCTGGAAAGAAGCTTTCTGAAAAACTGCTTAGTGTTCTGTTAATTCATCTCACAGAGTTACATCTGTATTTCGTGGATCTCTTTGCTAGCCTTATTTCTGTTGGATCTGACAACAGATATTTCGGATCCCTTTGATGACTATAGGGCCAAAGGAAATATCCTCCGATAACAAAGAGAAAGAAGCTTTCTGAGAAACTTCTTTGTGTTCTGTGAAATCATCTCACAGAGTTACAGCTTTCCCCTCAAGAAGCCTTTCGCTAAGACAGTTCTTGGGGAATTGGCAAAGTGATATTTGTAAGCCCATAGAGGGCTATGGTGAAAAAGGAAATATCCTCCGATGAAATCTGGATGAAGCTTTCTGAGAAACTGCTTAGTGTTCTGTTAATTGATCTCACAGAGTTACATCTGTATTTCGTGGATCTCTTTGCTAGCCTATTTCTGTGGAATCTCAGAACAGATATTTCGGATCCCTTTGAAGACTATAGGGCTAAAGGAAATATTCTCTGATAACAAAGAGGAAGAAGCTTTCTGAGAAACTTCTTTGTGCTCTGTGAAATCATCTCACAGAGTTACAGCTTTCCCCTCAAGAAGCCTTTCGCTAAGACAGTTCTTGTGGAATTGGTAAAGTGATATTTGGAAGCCCATAGAGGGCTATGGTGAAAAAGGAAATATCCTCCGATGAATTCTGGAAGGAAGCTTTTTGATTAATTGCTTAGTGTTCTGTTAATTCATCTCACAGTGTTACATATGTATTTCGTGGATCTCTTTGCTAGCCTTATTTCTGTGGAATCTGAGAACAGATATTTCCTTTCCCTTTGAAGGTTATAGGCCCAAAGGAAATATCCTCCGATAACAAAGGGAAAGAAACTTTCTGAGAAACTTCTTTGTGTTCTGTGAAATCATCTCACAGAGTTACAGCTTTCCCCTCAAGAAGCCTTTAGCTAAGACAGTTCTTGTGGAATTGGCAAAGGGATATTTGGAAGCCCATAGAAGGCAATGGTGAAAAAGGAAATATCCTCAGATGAAATCTGGAAAGAAGCTTTCAGAGAAACTGCTCAGTGTTCTGTTAATTCATCTCAAAGAGTTACATCTGTATTTCGTGGATTTCTTTGGTAGCCTTATTTCTGTGGAATCTGAGAACACATATTTCCTTTCCCTTTGAAGAGTATAGCGCCAAAGGTAATATCCTCCGATAACAAAGAGAAAGAAGCTTTCTGAGGAACATCTTTGTGTTCTGTGAAATCATCTCACAGAGTTACAGCTTTCCCCTCAAGAAGCCTTTCTCTAAGACAGTTCTTGTGGAAATGGCAAAGTGATATTTGGAAGCCCATAGAGGGCTATGGTGGAAAAGGAAATATCCTCCGTTGAAATCTGGAAAGAAGTTTTCTGAAAAACTGATTAGTGTTCTGTTAATTCATCTCACAGTGTTACATATGTTTTTCGTGGATCTCTTTGCTAGCCTTATTTCTGTGGAATCTGACAACAGATATTTCCTTTCCCTTTGAAGACTCTAGGGCCACAGGCAATATCTTCCGATAACAAAGAGAAAGAAGCTTTCTGAGAAACTTCTTTGTGTTCTGTGAAATCATCTCACAGAGTTACAGCTTTCCCCTCAAGAAGCCTTTCGCTAAGACAGTTCTTGTGGAATTGGCAAAGTGATAATTGGAAGCCCATAGAGGGCTATGGTGAAAAAGGAAATATCCTCCGATGAAATCTGGAAAGAAGCTTTCTGAGAAACGGCTTAGTGTTCTGTTAATTCATCTCACAGAGTTACATCTGTATTTCGTGGATCTCTTTGCTAGCCTTATTTCTGTGGAATCTGAGAACAGATATTTCCTTTCCCTTTGAAGATTATAGGCCCAAAGGAAATATCCTCCGATAACAAAGAGAAAGAAACTTTCTGAGAAACTTTTTTGTGTTCTGTGAAATCATCTCACAGAGTTACAGCTTTCCCCTCAAGAAGCCTTTCGCTAAGACAGTTTTTGTGGAATTGGCAAAGTGATATTTGGAAGCCCATAGAGGGCTATGTTGAAAAAGGAAATATCCTCCGATGAAATCTGGAAAGAAGCTTTCTGAGAAACAGCTTAGTGTTCTGTTAATTCATCTCACAGAGTTACATCTGTATTTCGTGGATCTCTTTGCCAGCCTTACTTCTGTGGAATCTGAGAACAGATATTTCCTTTCAACTTGAAGACCATAGGGCCAAAGGAAATATCCTCCGATAACAAAGAGAAAGAAGCTTTCTGAGAAACTTCTTTGTGTTCTTTGAAATCATCTCACAGAGTTACAGCTTTCCCCTCAAGAAGCCTGTCGCTAAGACAGTTCTTGTGGAATTGGCAAAGTGATAGTTGGAAGCTCATAGAGGGCTACGGTGAAAAAGGAAATATCCTCTGAGGAAATCTGGAAAGAAGCTTTCTGAGAAACTGCTTAGTGTTCTGTTAATTCATATCACAGAGTTACATCTGTATTTCGTGGAACTCTTTGCTAGCCTTATTTCTGTGGAATCTCAGAACAGATATTTCGGATCCCTTTGAAGACTCTTGGGCCAAAGGAAATATCCTCCGATAACAAAGAGAAAGAAGCTTTCTGAGAAACTTCTTTGTGTTCTGTTAGATCATCTCACAGAGTTACAGCTTTCCCCTCAAGAAGCCTTTCGCTAAGACAGTTCTTGTGGAATTGGCAAAGTGATATTTGGAAGCCCATAGAGGGCTATGGTTGAAAAAGGAAATATCCTCCGATGAAATCTGGAAAGAAGCTTTCTGAGAAACTGCTTAGTGTTCTGTTAATTCATCTCCCAGAGTTACATCTGTATTTCGTGGATCTCTTTGCTAGCCTTATTTCTGTGCAATCTGACAAGAGATATTTCGGATCCCTTTGAAGACTATAGGGCCAAATGAAATACCCTCCGATAACAAAGAGAAAGAAGCTTTCTGAGAAACTTCTTTGTGTTCTGTGAAATCATCTCACAGAGTTACAGCTTTCCCCTCAAGAAGCCTTTCGCTAAGACAGTTCTTGTGGAATTGGCAAAGTGATATTTGGAAGCCCATAGAGGGCTAATGTGAAAAAGGAAATATCCTCCGATGAAATCTGGAAAGAAGCTTTCTGAAAAACTGCTTAGTGTTCTGCTAATTCATCTCACAGAGTTACATCTGTATTTCGTGGATCTCTTTGCTAGCCTTATTTCTGTTGGATCTGACAACAGATATTTCGGATCCCTTTGATGACTATAGGGCCAAAGGAAATATCCTCCGATAACAAAGAGAAAGAAGCTTTCTGAGAAACTTCTTTGTGTTCTGTGAAATCATCTCACAGAGTTACAGCTTTCCCCTCAAGAAGCCTTTCGCTAAGACAGTTCTTGGGGAATTGGCAAACTGATATTTGTAAGCCCATAGAGGGCTATGGTGAAAAAGGAAATATCCTCCGATGAAATCTGGATGAAGCTTTCTGAGAAACTGCTTAGTGTACTGTTAATTGATCTCACAGAGTTACATCTGTATTTCGTGGATCTCTTTGCTAGCCTATTTCTGTGGAATCTCAGAACAGATATTTCGGATCCCTTTGAAGACTATAGGGCTAAAGGAAATATCCTCTGATAACAAAGAGGAAGAAGCTTTCTGAGAAACTTCTTTGTGCTCTGTGAAATCATCTCACAGAGTTACAGCTTTCCCCTCAAGAGGCCTTTCGCTAAGACAGTTCTTGTGGAATTGCAAAGTGATATTTGGAAGCCCATAGAGGACTATGGTGAAAAAGGAAATATCCTCCGATGAAATCTGGAAAGAAGCTTTCTGAGAAACTGCTTAGTGTTCTGTTAATTCGTCTCACAGAGTTACATCTGTATTTCGTGGATCTCTTTGCTAGCCTTATTTCTGTGGAATCTGACAACAGATATTTCGGATCCGTTTGAAGACTATAGGGCCAAAGGAAATATCCTCCGATAACAAAGAGAAAGAAGCTTTCTGAGAAGCTTCCTTGTGTTCTGTGAAATCATGTCACAGAGTTACAGCTTTCCCCTCAAGAAGCCTTTAGCTAAGACAATTCATGTGGAATTGGCAAAGTGATATTTGGAAGCCCATAGAGGGCTATGGTGAAAAAGGAAATATCCTCCGAAGAAATCTGGAAAGAAGTTTTCTGAGAAACTGCTTAGTGTTCTGTTAATTCATCTCCCAGTGTTACATCAATATTTCGTGGATCCCTGTGCTAGCCTTATTTCTGTGGAATCTCAGAACTGATATTTCGGATCCCTTTCAAGACTTAGGTTCCAAAGGAAACATCCTCCGATAACAAAGAGAAAGAAGCTTTCTGAGAAACTTCTTTGTGTTCTGTGAAATCATCTCACAGAGTTACAGCTTTCCCCTCAAGAAGCCTTTCGCTAAGACAGTTCTTGTGGAATTGGCAAAGTGATATTTGGAAGCCCGTAGAGGGCTATGGTGAAATAGGAAATATCCTCCCATGAAATCTGGAAAGAAGCTTCCTGAGAAACTGCTTAGTGTTCTGTTAATTCATCTCACAGAGTTACATCTGTATTTCGTGGATCTCTTTGCCAGCCTTATTTCTGTGGAATCTGAGAACAGATATTTCCTTTCAATTTGAAGACTATAGGGCCAAAGGAAATATCCTCCGATAATAAAGGGAAAGAAGCTTTCTGAGAAACTTTTTTGTCTTCTGTGAAATCATCTCACAGAGTTACAGCTTTCCCCTTAAGAAGCCTTTCGCGAAAACAGTTCTTGTGGAATTGGCAATGTGATATTTGGAAGCCCATAGAGGGCTATGTTGAAAAAGGAAATATCCTCTGATGAAATCTGGAAAGAAGCTTTCTGAGAAACTGCTGAGTGTTCTGTTAATTCATCTCAAAGAGTATCATCTGTATTTCATGGATCTCTTTGCTAGCCTAATTTCTGTGGAATCTGACAACAGATATTTCAGAACCCTTTGAAGACTATAGGGCCAAAGGAAATATCCTCCGATAACAAAGAGAAAGAAGCTTTCTGAGAAACATCTTTGTGTTCTGTGAAATCATCTCACAGAGTTACAGCTTTCCCCTCAAGAAGCCTTTCGCTAAGACAGTTCTTGTGGAATTGGCAAAGTGATATTTGGAAGCCCATAGAGGGCTATGGTGGAAAAGGAAATATCCTCCGTTGAAATTTGGAAAGAAGTTTTCTGAAAAACTGCTTAGTGTTCTGTTAATTCATCTCACAGTGTTACATATGTGTTTCGTGGATCTCTTTGCTAGCCTTATTTCTGTGGAATCTGACAACAGATATTTCCTTTCCCTTTGAAGACTCTAGGGCCAAAGACAATATCCTCCGATAACAAAGAGAAAGAAGCTTTCTGAGAAACTGCTTTGTGTTCTGTGAAATCATCTCACAGAGTTACAGCTTTCCCCTCAAGAAGCCTTTCGCTAAGACAGTTCTTGTGGAATTGGCAAAGTGATATTTGGAAGCCCAAAGAGGGCTATGGTGAAAAAGGAAATATCCTCCGATGAATTCTGGAAGGAAGCTTTTTGATTAATTGCTTAGTGTTCTGTTAATTCATCTCACAGTGTTACATCTGTATTTCGTGGATCTCTTTGCTAGCCTTCTTTCTGTGGAATCTGAGAACAGATATTTCCTTTCCCTTTGAAGGTTATAGGCCCAAAGGAAATATCCTCCGATAACAAAGGGAAAGAAACTTTCTGAGAAACTTCTTTGTGTTCTGTGAAATCATCTCACAGAGTTACAGCTTTCCCCTCAAGAAGCCTTTAGCTAAGACAGTTCTTGTGGAATTGGCAAAGGGATATTTGGAAGCCCATAGAAGGCAATGGTGAAAAAGGAAATATCCTCCGATGAAATCTGGAAAGAAGCTTTCTGAGAAACTGCTCAGTGTTCTGTTAATTCATCTCACAGAGTTACATCTGTATTTCGTGGATCTCTTTGGTAGCCTTATTTCTGTGGAATCTGAGAACACATATTTCCTTTCCCTTTGAAGAGTATAGCGCCAAAGGTAATATCCTCCGATAACAAAGAGAAAGAAGCTTTCTGAGGAACATCTTTGTGTTCTGTGAAATCATCTGACAGAGTTACAGCTTTCCCCTCAAGAAGCCTTTCTCTAAGACAGTTCTTGTGGAAATGGCAAAGTGATATTTGGAAGCCCATAGAGGGCTATGGTGGAAAAGGAAATATCCTCCGTTGAAATCTGGAAAGAAGTTTTCTGAAAAACTGATTAGTGTTCTGTTAATTCATCTCACAGTGTTACATATGTTTTTCGTGGATCTCTTTGCTAGCCTTATTTCTGTGGAATCTGACAACAGATATTTCCTTTCCCTTTGAAGACTCTAGGGCCACAGGCAATATCCTCCGATAACAAAGAGAAAGAAGCTTTCTGAGAAACTTCTTTGTGTTCTGTGAAATCATCTCACAGAGTTACAGCTTTCCCCTCAAGAAGCCTTTTGCTAAGACAGTTCTTGTGGAATTGGCAAAGTGATAATTGGAAGCCCATAGAGGGCTATGGTGAAAAAGGAAATATCCTCCGATGAAATCTGGAAAGAAGCTTTCTGAGAAACTGCTTAGTGTTCTGTTAATTCATCTCACAGAGTTACATCTGTATTTCGTGGATCTCTTTGCTACCCTTATTTCTGTGGAATCTGAGAACAGATATTTCCTTTCCCTTTGAAGATTATAGGCCCAAAGGAAATATCCTCCGATAACAAAGAGAAAGAAACTTTCTGAGAAACTTCTTTGTGTTCTGTGAAATCATCTCACAGAGTTACAGCTTTCCCCTCAAGAAGCCTTTCGCTAAGACAGTTCTTGTGGAATTGGCAAAGTGATATTTGGAAGCCCTTAGAGGGCTATGTTGAAAAAGGAAATATCCTCCGATGAAATCTGGAAAGAAGCTTTCTGAGAAACAGCTTAGTGTTCTGTTAATTCATCTCACAGAGTTACATCTGTATTTCGTGGATCACTTTGCCAGCCTTACTTCTGTGGAATCTGAGAACAGATATTTCCTTTCAACTTGAAGACCATAGGGCCAAAGGAAATATCCTCCGATAACAAAGAGAAAGAAGCTTTCTGAGAAACTTCTTTGTGTTCTGTGAAATCATCTCACAGAGTTACAGCTTTCCCCTCAAGAAGCCTGTCGCTAAGACAGTTCTTGTGGAATTGGCAAAGTGATAGTTGGAAGCTCATAGAGGGCTACGGTGAAAAAGGAAATATCCTCTGAGGAAATCTGGAAAGAAGCTTTCTGAGAAACTGCTTAGTGTTCTGTTAATTCAACTCACAGAGTTACATCTGTATTTCGTGGAACTCTTTGCTAGCCTTATTTCTGTGGAATCTCAGAACAGATATTTCGGATCCCTTTGAAGACTATTGGGCCAAAGGAAATATCCTCCGATAACAAAGAGAAAGAAGCTTTCTGAGAAACTTCTTTGTGTTCTGTGAAATCATCTCACAGAGTTACAGCTTTCCCCTCAAGAAGCCTTTCGCTAAGACAGTTCTTGTGGAATTGGCAAAGTGATATTTGGAAGCCCATAGAGGGCTATGGTTGAAAAAGGAAATATACTCCGATGAAATCTGGAAAGAAGCTTTCTGAGAAACTGCTTAGTGTTCTGTTAATTCATCTCCCAGAGTTACATCTGTATTTCGTGGATCTCTTTGCTAGCCTTATTTCTGTGCAAACTGACAACAGATATTTCGGATCCCTTTGAAGACTATAGGGCCAAAAGAAATATCCTCCGATAACAAAGAGAAAGAAGCTTTCTGAGAAACTTCTTTGTGTTCCATGAAATCATCTCACAGAGTTACAGCTTTCCCCTCAAGAAGCCTTTCGCTAAGACAGTTCTTGTGGAATTGGCAAAGTGATATTTGGAAGCCCATAGAGGGCTAATGTGAAAAAGGAAATATCCTCCGATGAAATCTGGAAAGAAGCTTTCTGAAAAACTGCTTAGTGTTCTGTTAATTCATCTCACAGAGTTACATCTGTATTTCGTGGATCTCTTTGCTAGCCTTATTTCTGTTGGATCTGACAACAGATATTTCGGATCCCTTTGATGACTATAGGGCCAAAGGAAATATCCTCCGATAACAAAGAGAAAGAAGCTTTCTGAGAAACTTCTTTGTGTTCTGTGAAATCATCTCACAGAGTTACAGCTTTCCCCTCAAGAAGCCTTTCGCTAAGACAGTTCTTGGGGAATTGGCAAAGTGATATTTGTAAGCCCATAGAGGGCTATGGTGAAAAAGGAAATATCCTCCGATGAAATCTGGATGAAGCTCTCTGAGAAACTGCTTAGTGTTCTGTTAATTGATCTCACAGAGTTACATCTGTATTTCGTGGATCTCTTTGCTAGCCTATTTCTGTGGAATCTCAGAACAGATATTTCGGATCCCTTTGAAGACTATAGGGCTAAAGGAAATATCCTCTGATAACAAAGAGGAAGAAGCTTTCTGAGAAACTTCTTTGTGCTCTGTGAAATCATCTCACAGAGTTACAGCTTTCCCCTCAAGAGGCCTTTCGCTAAGACAGTTCTTGTGGAATTGCAAAGTGATATTTGGAAGCCCATAGAGGACTATGGTGAAAAAGGAAATATCCTCCGATGAAATCTGGAAAGAAGTTTTCTGAGAAACTGCTTAGTGTTCTGTTAATTCATCTCCCAGAGTTACATCAATATTTCGTGGATCCCTTTGCTAGCCTTCTTTCTGTGGAATCTCAGAACTGATATTTCGGATCCCTTTCAAGACTTTAGGGCCAAAGGAAACATCCTCCGATAACAAAGAGAAAGAAGCTTTCTGAGAAACTTCTTTGTGTTCTGTGAAATCATCTCACAGAGTTACAGCTTTCCCCTCAAGAAGCCTTTCACTAAGACAGTTCTTGTGGAATTGGCAATGTGATATTTGGAAGCCCATAGAGGGCTATGGTGAAAAAGGAAATATCCTCCGTTGAAATCAGGAACGAAGTTTTCTGAAAAACTGCTTAGTGTTCTGTTAATTCATCTCACAGTGTTACATATGTGTTTCGTGTATCTCTTTGCTAGCCTTATTTCTGTGGAATCTGACAACAGATATTTCCTTTCCCTTTGAAGACTCTAGGGCCAAAGGCAATATCCTCTGATAACAAAGAGAAAGAAGCTTTCTGAGAAACTTCTTTGTGTTCTGTGAAATCATCTCACACTGTTACAGCTATCCCCTCAAGAAGCCTTTCGCTAAGACAGTTCTTGTGGAATTGGCACAGTGATATTTGGAAGCCCATAGAGGGCTATGGTGAAAAAGGAAATATCCTCCGATGAAATCTGGAAAGAAGCTTTCTGAGAAACTGCTTAGTGTTCTGTTAATTCATCTCACAGAGTTACATCTGTATTTCGTGGATATCTTTGCTAGCCTTATTTCTGTGGAATCTGACAACAGATATTTCCTTACCCTTTGAAGATTATAGGCCCAAAGGAAATATCCTCCGATAACAAAGAGAAAGAAACTTTCTGAGAAACTTCTTTGTGTTCTGTGAAATCATCTCACAGAGTTACAGCTTTCCCCTCAAGAAGCCTTTCGCTAAGACAGTTCTTGTGGAATTGGCAAAGTGATATTTGGAAGCCCATAGACGGCTATGGTGAAAAAGGAAATATCCTCCGATGAAATCTGGAAAGAAGCTTTCTGAGACACTGCTCAGTGTTCTGTTAATTCATCTCACAGAGTTACATCTGTATTTCGTGGATCTCTTTGGTAGCCTTATTTCTGTGGAATCTGAGAACACATATTTCCTTTCCCTTTAAAGAGTATAGGGCCAAAGGTAATATCCTCCGATAACAAAGAGAAAGAAGCTTTCTGAGAAACTTCTTTGTGTTCTGTGAAATCATCTCACAGAGTTACAGCTTTCCCCTCAAGAAGCCTTTCGCTAAGACAGTTCTTGTGGAATTGGCAAAGTGATATTTGGAAGCCCATAGAGGGCTATGGTGAAAAAGGAAATATCCTCCGATGAAATCTGGAAAGAAGCTTTCTGAGAAACTGCTTAGTGTTCTGTTAATTCATCTCACAGAGTTACATCTGTATTTCGTGGATCTCTTTGCTAGCCTTATTTCTGGGGAATCTCAGAACAGATATTTCGGATCCCTTTGACGACTCTAGGGCCATAGGAAGTATCCTCGGATAACAAAGAGAAACAAGCTTTCTGAGAAACTTCTTTGTGTTCTGTGAAATCATCTCACAGAGTTACAGCTTTCTCCTCAAGAAGCCTTTCGCTAAGACAGTTCTTGTGGAATTGCACAGTGATATTTGGAAGCCCATAGAGGACTATGGGTGAAAAAGGTAATATCCCCCGATGAAATATGGAAAGAAGCTTTCTGAGAACTGCTTAGTGTTCTGTTAACTCATCTCACAGAGTTACATCTGTATTTCGTGGATCTCTTTGCTAGCCTTATTTCTGTGGAATCTGACAACAGATATTTCGGATCCCTTTGAAGACTATAGGGCCAAAGGAAATATCCTCTGATAACAAAGAGAAAGAAGATTTCTGAGAAGCTTCTTTGTGTTCTGTGAAATCATGTCACAGAGTTACAGCTTTCCACTCAAGAAGCCTTTAGCTAAGACAATTCATGTGGAATTGGCAAAGTGATATTTGGAAGCCCATAGAGGGCTATGGTGAAAAAGGAAATATCCTCCGATGAAATCTGGAAAGAAGTTTTCTGAGAAACTGCTTAGTGTTCTGTTAATTCATCTCCCAGAGTTACATCAATATTTCGTGGATCCCTTTGCTAGCCTTATTTCTGTGGAATCTCAGAACTGATATTTCGGATCCCTTTCAAGACTTTAGGGCCAAAGGAAACATCCTCCGATAACAAAGAGAAAGAAGCTTTCTGAGAAACTTCTTTGTGTTCTGTGAAATCATCTCACAGAGTTACAGCTTTCCCCTCAAGAAGCCTTTCGCTAAGACAGTTCTTGTGGAATTGGCAATGTGATATTTGGAAGCCCATAGAGGGCTATGGTGAAAAAGGAAATATCCTCCGTTGAAATCAGGAAAGAAGTTTTCTGAAAAACTGCTTAGTGTTCTGTTAATTCATCTCACAGTGTTACATTTGTGTTTCGTGTATCTCTTTGCTAGCCTTATTTCTGTGGAACCTGACAACAGATATTTCCTTTCCCTTTGAAGACTCTAGGGCCAAAGGCAATATCCTCTGATAACAAAGAGAAAGAAGCTTTCTGAGAAACTTCTTTGTGTTCTGTGAAATCATCTCACACTGTTACAGCTATCCCCTCAAGAAGCCTTTCGCTAAGACAGTTCTTGTGGAATTGGCACAGTGATATTTGGAAGCCCATAGAGGGCTATGGTGAAAAAGGAAATATCCTCCGATGAAATCTGGAAAGAAGCTTTCTGAGAAACTGCTTAGTGATCTGTTAATTCATCTCACAGAGTTACATCTGTATTTCGTGGATATCTTTGCTAGCCTTATTTCTGTGGAATCTGACAACAGATATTTCCTTACCCTTTGAAGATTATAGGCCCAAAGGAAATATCCTCCGATAACAAAGAGAAAGAAACTTTCTGAGAAACTTCTTTGTGTTCTGTGAAATCATCTCACAGAGTTACAGCTTTCCCCTCAAGAAGCCTTTCGCTAAGACAGTTCTTGTGGAATTGGCAAAGTGATATTTGGAAGCCCATAGACGGCTATGGTGAAAAAGGAAATATCCTCCGATGAAATCTGGAAAGAAGCTTTCTGAGACACTGCTCAGTGTTCTGTTAATTCATCTCACAGAGTTACATCTGTATTTCGTGGATCTCTTTGGTAGCCTTATTTCTGTGGAATCTGAGAACACATATTTCCTTTCCCTTTAAAGAGTATAGGGCCAAAGGTAATATCCTCCGATAACAAAGAGAAAGAAGCTTTCTGAGAAACTTCTTTGTGTTCTGTGAAATCATCTCACAGAGTTACAGCTTTCCCCTCAAGAAGCCTTTCGCTAAGACAGTTCTTGTGGAATTGGCAAAGTGATATTTGGAAGCCCATACAGGGCTATGGTGAAAAAGGAAGTATCCTCCGATGAAATCTGGAAAGAAGCTTTCTGAGAAACTGCTTAGTGTTCTGTTAATTCATCTCACAGAGTTACATCTGTATTTCGTGGATCTCTTTGCTAGCCTTATTTCTGAGGAATCTCAGAACAGATATTTCGGATCCCTTTGACGACTCTAGGGCCAAAGGAAGTATCCTCTGATAACAAAGAGAAACAAGCTTTCTGAGAAACTTCTTTGTGTTCTGTGAAATCATCTCACAGAGTTACAGCTTTCTCCTCAAGAAGCCTTTCGCTAAGACAGTTCTTGTGGAATTGCACAGTGATATTTGGAAGCCCATAGAGGACTATGGGTGAAAAAGGTAATATCCCCCGATGAAATATGGAAAGAAGCTTTCTGAGAAACTGCTTAGTGTTCTGTTAACTCATCTCACAGAGTTACATCTGTATTTCGTGGATCTCTTTGCTAGCCTTATTTCTGTGGAATCTGACAACAGATATTTCGGATCCCTTTGAAGACTATAGGGCCAAAGGAAATATCCTCTGATAACAAAGAGAAAGAAGATTTCTGAGAAGCTTCTTTGTGTTCTGTGAAATCATGTCACAGAGTTACAGCTTTCCACTCAAGAAGCCTTTAGCTAAGACAATTCAAGTGGAATTGGCAAAGTGATATTTGGAAGCCCATAGAGGGCTATGGTGTAAAAGGAAATATCCTCCGATGAAATCTGGAAAGAAGTTTTCTGAGAAACTGCTTAGTGTTCTGTTAATTCATCTCCCAGAGTTACATCAATATTTCGTGGATCCCTTTGCTAGCCTTATTTCTGTGGAATCTCAGAACTGATATTTCGGATCCCTTTCAAGACTTTAGGGCCAAAGGAAACATCCTCCGATAACAAAGAGAAAGAAGCTTTCTGAGAAACTTCTTTGTGTTCTGTGAAATCATCTCACAGAGTTACAGCTTTCCCCTCAAGAAGCCTTTCGCTAAGACAGTTCTTGTGGAATTGGCAATGTGATATTTGGAAGCCCATAGAGGGCTATGGTGAAAAAGGAAATATCCTCCGTTGAAATCAGGAAAGAAGTTTTCTGAAAAACTGCTTAGTGTTCTGTTAATTCATCTCACAGTGTTACATATGTGTTTCGTGTATCTCTTTGCTAGCCTTATTTCTGTGGAATCTGACAACAGATATTTCCTTTCCCTTTGAAGACTCTAGGGCCAAAGGCAATATCCTCTGATAACAAAGATAAAGAAGCTTTCTGAGAAACTTCTTTGTGTTCTGTGAAATCATCTCACACTGTTACAGCTATCCCCTCAAGAAGCCTTTCGCTAAGACAGTTCTTGTGGAATTGGCAATGTGATATTTGGAAGCCCATAGAGGGTTATGGTGAAAAAGGAAATATCCTCCGATGAATTCTGGAAGGAAGCTTTTTGATTAATTGCTTAGTGTTCTGTTAATTCATCTCACAGAGTTACATCTGTATTTCGTGGATCTCTTTGCTAGCCTTATTTCTGTGGAATCTCAGAGCAGATATTTCCTTTCCCTTTGAAGGTTATAGGCCCAAAGGAAATATCCTCCGATAACAAAGAGAAAGAAACTTTCTGAGAAACTTCTTTGTGTTCTGTGAAATCATCTCACAGAGTTACAGCTTTCCCCTCAAGAAGCCTTTCGCTAAGACAGTTCTTGTGGAATTGGCAAGGTGATATTTGGAAGCCCATAGAGGTCTATGGTTGAAAAAGGAAATATCCTCCGATGAAATCTGGAAAGAAGCTTTCCAAGAAATTGCTTAGTGTTCTGTTAATTCATCTCCCAGAGTTACATCTCTATTTCGTGGATCTCTTTGCTAGCCTTATTTCTGTGGAATCTGACAACAGATATTTCGGATCCCTTTGAAGAGTCTAGGGCCAAAGGAAATATCCTCCGATAACAAAGAGAAAGAAGCTTTCTGAGAAACTTCTTTGTGTTCTGTGAAATCATCTCACACAGTTACAGCTTTCCCCTCAAGAAGCCTTTCGCTAAGACAGTTCTTGTGGAATTGGCAAAGTGATATTTGGAAGCCCCTAGAGGGCTATGGTGAAAAAGGAAATATCCTCCGATGAAATCTAGAAAGAAGCTTTCTGAAAAACTGCTTAGTGTTCTGTTAATTCATCTCACAGAGTTACATCTGTATTTCGTGGATCTCTTTGCTAGCCTTATTTCTGTTGGATCTGACAACAGATATTTCGGATCCCTTTGATGACTATAGGGCCAAAAGAAATATCCTCCGATAACAAAGAGAAAGAACCTTTCTGAGAAACTTCTTTGTGTTCTGTGAAATCATCTCACAGAGTTACAGTTTTGCCCTCAAGAAGCCTTTCGCTAAGACAGTTCTTGTGGAATTGGCAAAGTGATATTTGGAAGCCCATAGAGGGCTATGGTGAAAAAGGAAATATCCTCCGATGAAATCTGGAAAGAAGCTTTCTGAGAAACTGCTTAGTGTTCTGTTAATTCATCTCACAGAGTTACATCTGTATTTCGTGGATCTCTTTGCTAGCCTTATTTCTGGGGAATCTCAGAACAGATATTTCGGATCCCTTTGTCGACTCTAGGGCCAAAGGAAATATCCTCTGATAACAAAGAGAAACAAGCTTTCTGAGAAACTTCTTTGTGTTCTGTGAAATCATCTCACAGAGTTACAGCTTTCTCCTCAAGAAGCCTTTCGCTAAGACAGTTCTTGTGGAATTGCAAAGTGATATTTGGAAGCCCATAGAGGACTATGGTGAAAAAGGAAATATCCCCCGATGAAATATGGAAAGAAGCTTTCTGAGAAACTGCTTAGTGTTCTGTTAACTCATCTCACAGAGTTACATCTGTATTTCGTGGATCTCTTTGCTAGCCTTATTTCTGTGGAATCTGACAACAGATATTTCGGATCCCTTTGAAGACTATAGGGCCAAAGGAAATATCCTCTGATAACAAAGAGAAAGAAGTTTTCTGAGAAGCTTCTTTGTGTTCTGTGAAATCATGTCACAGAGTTACAGCTTTCCACTCAAAAAGCCTTTCGCTAACACAGTTCTTGTGGAATTGGCAAAGTGATATTTATAAGCCCTTAGAGGGCTATGGTGAAAAAGGAAATACCCTCCGATGAAATCTGGAAAGAAGTTTTCTGAGAAACTGCTTAGTGTTCTCTTAATTCATCTCCCTGTGTTACATCAGTATTTCGTGGATCCCTTTGCTAGCCTTATTTCTGTGGAATCTCAGAACTGATATTTCGGATCCCTTTCAAGACTTTAGGGCCAAAGGAAACATCCTCCGATAACAAAGAGAAAGAAGCTTTCTGAGAAACTTCTTTGTGTTCTGTGAAATCATCTCACAGAGTTACAGCTTTCCCCTCAAGAAGCCTTTTGCGAAAACAGTTCTTGTGGAATTGGCAGTGTGATATTTGGAAGCCCATAGAGGGCTATGTTGAAAAAGGAAACATCCTCCGATGAAATATGGAAAGAAGCTTTCTGAGAAACTGCTGAGTATTCTGTTAATTCATCTCACAGAGTATCATCTGTATTTCATGGATCTCTTTGCTAGCCTAATTTCTGTGGAATCTGACAACAGATATTTCAGAACCCTTTGAAGACTATAGGGCCAAAGGAAATATCCTCCGATAACAAAGAGAAAGAAGCTTTCTGAGAAACTTCTTTGTGTTGTTTGAAATCATCTCACAGAGTTACAGCTTTCCCCTCAAGAAGCCTTTCGCTAAGACAGTTCTTGTGGAATTGGCAATGTGATATTTGGAAGCCCATAGAGGGCTATGGTGAAAAAGGAAATATCCTCCGTTGAAATCAGGAAAGAAGTTTTCTGAAAAACTGCTTAGTGTTCTGTTAATTCATCTCACAGTGTTACATATGTGTTTCGTGTATCTCTTTGCTAGCCTTATTTCTGTGGAATCTGACAACAGATATTTCCTTTCCCTTTGAAGACTCTAGGGCCAAAGGCAATATCCTCTGATAACAAAGAGAAAGAAGCTTTCTGAGAAACTTCTTTGTGTTCTGTGAAATCATCTCACACTGTTACAGCTATCCCCTCAAGAAGCCTTTCGCTAAGACAGTTCTTGTGGAATTGGCACAGTGATATTTGGAAGCCCATAGAGGGCTATGGTGAAAAAGGAAATATCCTCCGATGAAATCTGGAAAGAAGCTTTCTGAGAAACTGCTTTGTGTTCTGATAATTCATCTCACAGAGTTACATCTGTATTTCGTGGATATCTTTGCTAGCCTTATTTCTGTGGAATCTGAGAACAGATATTTCCTTACCCTTTGAAGATTATAGGCCCAAAGGAAATATCCTCCGATAACAAAGAGAAAGAAACTTTCTGAGAAACTTCTTTGTGTTCTGTGAAATCATCTCACAGAGTTACAGCTTTCCCCTCAAGAAGCCTTTCGCTAAGACAGTTCTTGTGGAATTGGCAAAGTGATATTTGGAAGCCCATAGACGGCTATGGTGAAAAAGGAAATATCCTCCGATGAAATCTGGAAAGAAGCTTTCTGAGACACTGCTCAGTGTTCTGTTAATTCATCTCACAGAGTTACATCTGTATTTCGTGGATCTCTTTGGTAGCCTTATTTCTGTGGAATCTGAGAACACATATTTCCTTTCCCTTTAAAGAGTATAGGGCCAAAGGTAATATCCTCCGATAACAAAGAGAAAGAAGCTTTCTGAGAAACTTCTTTGTGTTCTGTGAAATCATCTCACAGAGTTACAGCTTTCCCCTCAAGAAGCCTTTCGCTAAGACAGTTCTTGTGGAATTGGCAAAGTGATATTTGGAAGCCCATAGAGGGCTATGGTGAAAAAGGAAATATCCTCCGATGAAATCTGGAAAGAAGCTTTCTGAGAAACTGCTTAGTGTTCTGTTAATTCATCTCACAGAGTTACATCTGTATTTCGTGGATCTCTTTGCTAGCCTTATTTCTGTTCAATCTCAGAACAGATATTTCGGATCCCTTTGACGACTCTAGGGCCAAAGGAAATATCCTCTGATAACAAAGAGAAACAAGCTTTCTGAGAAACTTCTTTGTGTTCTGTGAAATCATCTCACAGAGTTACAGCTTTCTCCTCAAGAAGCCTTTCGCTAAGACAGTTCTTGTGGAATTGCACAGTGATATTTGGAAGCCCATAGAGGACTATGGGTGAAAAAGGTAATATCCCCCGATGAAATATGGAAAGAAGCTTTCTGAGAAACTGCTTAGTGTTCTGTTAACTCATCTCACAGAGTTACATCTGTATTTCGTGGATCTCTTTGCTAGCCTTATTTCTGTGGAATCTGACAACAGATATTTCGGATCCCTTTGAAGACTATAGGGCCAAAGGAAATATCCTCTGATAACAAAGAGAAAGAAGATTTCTGAGAAGCTTCTTTGTGTTCTGTGAAATCATGTCACAGAGTTACAGCTTTCCACTCAAGAAGCCTTTAGCTAAGACAATTCATGTGGAATTGGCAAAGTGATATTTGGAAGCCCATAGAGGGCTATGGTGAAAAAGGAAATATCCTCCGATGAAATCTGGAAAGAAGTTTTCTGAGAAACTGCTTAGTGTTCTGTTAATTCATCTCCCAGAGTTACATCAATATTTCGTGGATCCCTTTGCTAGCCTTATTTCTGTGGAATCTCAGAACTGATATTTCGGATCCCTTTCAAGACTTTAGGGCCAAAGGAAACATCCTCCGATAACAAAGAGAAAGAAGCTTTCTGAGAAACTTCTTTGTGTTCTGTGAAATCATCTCACAGAGTTACAGCTTTCCCCTCAAGAAGCCTTTCGCTATGACAGTTCTTGTGGAATTGGCAATGTGATATTTGGAAGCCCATAGAGGGCTATGGTGAAAAAGGAAATATCCTCCGTTGAAATCAGGAAAGAAGTTTTCTGAAAAACTGCTTAGTGTTCTGTTAATTCATCTCACAGTGTTACATATGTGTTTCGTGTATCTCTTTGCTAGCCTTATTTCTGTGGAATCTGACAACAGATATTTCCTTTCCCTTTGAAGACTCTAGGGCCAAAGGCAATATCCTCTGATAACAAAGAGAAAGAAGCTTTCTGAGAAACTTCTTTGTGTTCTGTGAAATCATCTCACACTGTTACAGCTATCCCCTCAAGAAGCCTTTCGCTAAGACAGTTCTTGTGGAATTGGCACAGTGATATTTGGAAGCCCATAGAGGGCTATGGTGAAAAAGGAAATATCCTCCGATGAAATCTGGAAAGAAGCTTTCTGAGAAACTGCTTTGTGTTCTGATAATTCATCTCACAGAGTTACATCTGTATTTCGTGGATATCTTTGCTAGCCTTATTTCTGTGGAATCTGAGAACAGATATTTCCTTACCCTTTGAAGATTATAGGCCCAAAGGAAATATCCTCCGATAACAAAGAGAAAGAAACTTTCTGAGAAACTTCTTTGTGTTCTGTGAAATCATCTCACAGAGTTACAGCTTTCCCCTCAAGAAGCCTTTCGCTAAGACAGTTCTTGTGGAATTGGCAAAGTGATATTTGGAAGCCCATAGACGGCTATGGTGAAAAAGGAAATATCCTCCGATGAAATCTGGAAAGAAGCTTTCTGAGACACTGCTCAGTGTTCTGTTAATTCATCTCACAGAGTTACATCTGTATTTCGTGGATCTCTTTGGTAGCCTTATTTCTGTGGAATCTGAGAACACATATTTCCTTTCCCTTTAAAGAGTATAGGGCCAAAGGTAATATCCTCCGATAACAAAGAGAAAGAAGCTTTCTGAGAAACTTCTTTGTGTTCTGTGAAATCATCTCACAGAGTTACAGCTTTCCCCTCAAGAAGCCTTTCGCTAAGACAGTTCTTGTGGAATTGGCAAAGTGATATTTGGAAGCCCATAGAGGGCTATGGTGAAAAAGGAAATATCCTCCGATGAAATCTGGAAAGAAGCTTTCTGAGAAACTGCTTAGTGTTCTGTTAATTCATCTCACAGAGTTACATCTGTATTTCGTGGATCTCTTTGCTAGCCTTATTTCTGTTCAATCTCAGAACAGATATTTCGGATCCCTTTGACGACTCTAGGGCCAAAGGAAATATCCTCTGATAACAAAGAGAAACAAGCTTTCTGAGAAACTTCTTTGTGTTCTGTGAAATCATCTCACAGAGTTACAGCTTTCTCCTCAAGAAGCCTTTCGCTAAGACAGTTCTTGTGGAATTGCACAGTGATATTTGGAAGCCCATAGAGGACTATGGGTGAAAAAGGTAATATCCCCCGATGAAATATGGAAAGAAGCTTTCTGAGAAACTGCTTAGTGTTCTGTTAACTCATCTCACAGAGTTACATCTGTATTTCGTGGATCTCTTTGCTAGCCTTATTTCTGTGGAATCTGACAACAGATATTTCGGATCCCTTTGAAGACTATAGGGCCAAAGGAAATATCCTCTGATAACAAAGAGAAAGAAGATTTCTGAGAAGCTTCTTTGTGTTCTGTGAAATCATGTCACAGAGTTACAGCTTTCCACTCAAGAAGCCTTTAGCTAAGACAATTCATGTGGAATTGGCAAAGTGATATTTGGAAGCCCATAGAGGGCTATGGTGAAAAAGGAAATATCCTCCGATGAAATCTGGAAAGAAGTTTTCTGAGAAACTGCTTAGTGTTCTGTTAATTCATCTCCCAGAGTTACATCAATATTTCGTGGATCCCTTTGCTAGCCTTATTTCTGTGGAATCTCAGAACTGATATTTCGGATCCCTTTCAAGACTTTAGGGCCAAAGGAAACATCCTCCGATAACAAAGAGAAAGAAGCTTTCTGAGAAACTTCTTTGTGTTCTGTGAAATCATCTCACAGAGTTACAGCTTTCCCCTCAAGAAGCCTTTCGCTAAGACAGTTCTTGTGGAATTGGCAATGTGATATTTGGAAGCCCATAGAGGGCTATGGTGAAAAAGGAAATATCCTCCGTTGAAATCAGGAAAGAAGTTTTCTGAAAAACTGCTTAGTGTTCTGTTAATTCATCTCACAGTGTTACATATGTGTTTCGTGTATCTCTTTGCTAGCCTTATTTCTGTGGAATCTGACAACAGATATTTCCTTTCCCTTTGAAGACTCTAGGGCCAAAGGCAATATCCTCTGATAACAAAGAGAAAGAAGCTTTCTGAGAAACTTCTTTGTGTTCTGTGAAATCATCTCACACTGTTACAGCTATCCCCTCAAGAAGCCTTTCGCTAAGACAGTTCTTGTGGAATTGGCAAAGTGATATTTGGAAGCCCTTAGAGGGCTATGGTGAAAAAGGAAATATCCTCCGATGAAATCTGGAAAGAAGCTTTCTGAGAAACTGCTTAGTGTTCTGTTAATTCATCTCACAGAGTTACATCTGTATTTCGTGGATATCTTTGCTAGCCTTATTTCTGTGGAATCTGAGAACAGATATTTCCTTACCCTTTGAAGATTATAGGCCCAAAGGAAATATCCTCCGATAACAAAGAGAAAGAAACTTTCTGAGAAACTTCTTTGTGTTCTGTGAAATCATCTCACAGAGTTACAGCTTTCCCCTCAAGAAGCCTTTCGCTAAGACAGTTCTTGGGGAATTGGCAAAGTGATATTTGTAAGCCCATAGAGGGCTATGGTGAAAAAGGAAATATCCTCCGATGAAATCTGGAAAGAAGCTTTCTGAGAAACTGCTTAGTGTTCTGTTAATTCATCTCACAGAGTTACATCTGTATTTCGTGGATCTCTTTGCTAGCCTAATTTCTGTGGAATCTGACAACAGATATTTCGGATCCGTTTGAAGACTATAGGGCCAAAGGAAATATCCTCCGATAACAAAGAGAAAGAAGCTTTCTGAGAAGCTTCCTTGTGTTCTGTGAAATCATGTCACAGAGTTACAGCTTTCCCCTCAAGAAGCCTTTAGCTAAGACAATTCATGTGGAATTGGCAAAGTGATATTTGGAAGCCCATAGAGGGCTATGGTGAAAAAGGAAATATCCTCCGAAGAAATCTGGAAAGAAGTTTTCTGAGAAACTGCTTAGTGTTCTGTTAATTCATCTCCCAGAGTTACATCAATATTTCGTGGATCCCTGTGCTAGCCTTATTTCTGTGGAATCTGAGAACTGATATTTCGGATCCCTTTTAATACTTTAGTTCCAAAGGAAACATCCTCCGATAACAAAGAGAAAGAAGCTTTCTGAGAAACTTCTTTGTGTTCTGTGAAATCATCTCACAGAGTTACAGCTTTCCCCTCAAGAAGCCTTTCGCTCAGACAGTTCTTGTGGAATTGGAAAAGTGATATTTGGAACCCCGTAGAGGGCTATGGTGAAAAAGGAAATATCCTCCCATGAAATCTGGAAAGAAGCTTCCTGAGAAACTGCTTAGTGTTCTGTTAATTCATCTCACAGAGTTACATCTGTATTTCGTGGATCTCTTTGCCAGCCTTATTTCTGTGGAATCTGAGAACAGATATTTCCTTTCAATTTGAAGACTATAGGGCCAAAGGAAATATCCTCCGATAATAAAGGGAAAGAAGCTTTCTGAGAAACTTTTTTGTCTTCTGTGAAATCATCTCACAGAGTTACAGCTTTCCCCTTAAGAAGCCTTTCGCGAAAACAGATCTTGTGGAATTGGCAATGTGATATTTGGAAGCCCATAGAGGGCTATGTTGAAAAAGGAAATATCCTCTGATGAAATCTGGAAAGAAGCTTTCTGAGAAACTGCTGAGTGTTCTGTTAATTCATCTCACAGAGTATCATCTGTATTTCATGGATCTCTTTGCTACCCTAATTTCTGTGGAATCTGACAACAGATATTTCAGAACCCTTTGAAGACTATAGGGCCAAAGAAAATATCCTCCGATAACAAAGAGAAAGAAGCTTTCTGAGAAACTTCTTTGTGTTCTGTGAAATCATCTCACAGAGTTACAGCTTTCCCCTCAAGAAGCCTTTCGCTAAGACAGTTCTTGTGGAATTGGCAAAGTGATATTTGGAAGCCCATAGAGGGCTATGGTGGAAAAGGAAATATCCTCCGTTGAAATCTGGAAAGAAGTTTTCTAAAAAACTGCTTAGTGTTCTGTTAATTCATCTCACAGTGTTACATATGTGTTTCGTGGATCTCTTTGCTAGCCTTATTTCTGTGAAATATGACAACAGATATTTCCTTTCCCTTTGAAGACTCTAGGGCCAAAGACAATATCCTCCGATAACAAAGAGAAGGAAGCTTTCTGAGAAACTGCTTTGTGTTCTGTGAAATCATCTCACAGAGTTACAGCTTTCCCCTCAAGAAGCCTTTCGCTAAGACAGTTCTTGTGGAATTGGCAAAGTGATATTTGGAAGCCCATAGAGGGCTATGGTGAAAAAGGAAATATCCTCCGATGAATTCTGGAAGGAAGCTTTTTGATTAATTGCTTATTGTTCTGTTAATTCATCTCACAGTGTTACATCTGTATTTCGTGGATCTCTTTGCTAGCCTTCTTTCTGTGGAATCTGAGAACAGATATTTCCTTTCCCTTTGAAGGTTATTGGCCCAAAGGAAATATCCTCCGATAACAAAGGGAAAGAAACTTTCTGAGAAACTTCTTTGTGTTCTGTGAAATCATCTCACAGAGTTACAGCTTTCCCCTCAAGAAGCCTTTAGCTAAGACAGTTCTTGTGGAATTGGCAAAGGGATATTTGGAAGCCCATAGAAGGCAATGGTGAAAAAGGAAATATCCTCCGATGAAATCGGGAAAGAAGCTTTCTGAGAAACTGCTCAGTGTTCTGTTAATTCATCTCACAGAGTTACATCTGTATTTCGTGGATCTCTTTGGTAGCCTTATTTCTGTGGAATCTGAGAACACATATTTCCTTTCCCTTTGAACAGTATAGCGCCAAAGGTAATATCCTCCGATAACAAAGAGAAAGAAGCTTTCTGAGGAACATCTTTGTGTTCTGTGAAATCATCTCACAGAGTTACAGCTTTCCCCTCAAGAAGCCTTTCTCTAAGACAGTTCTTGTGGAAATGGCAAAGTGATATTTGGAAGCCCATAGAGGGCTATGGTGGAAAAGGAAATATCCTCCGTTGAAATCTGGAAAGAAGATTTCTGAAAAACTGATTAGTGTTCTGTTAATTCATGTCACAGAGTTACATCTGTATTTCGTGGATCTCTTTGCCAGCCTTACTTCTGTTGGATCTGAGAACAGATATTTCCTTTCAACTTGAAGACCATAGGGCCAAAGGAAATATCCTCCGATAACAAAGAGAAAGAAGCTTTCTGAGAAACTTCTTTGTGTTCTGTGAAATCATCTCACAGAGTTACAGCTTTCCCCTCAAGAAGCCTGTCGCTAAGACAGTTCTTGTGGAATTGGCAAAGTGATAGTTGGAAGCTCATAGAGGGCTACGGTGAAAAAGGAAATATCCTCAGATGAAATCTGGAAAGAAGCTTTCTGAGAAACTGCTTAGTGTTCTGTTAATTCAACTCACAGAGTTACATCTGTATTTCGTGGAACTCTTTGCTAGCCTTATTTCTGTGGAATCTCAGAACAGATATTTCGGATCCCTTTGAAGACTATTGGGCCAAAGGAAATATCCTCCGATAACAAAGAGAAAGAAGCTTTCTGAGAAACTTCTTTGTGTTCTGTGAAATCATCTCACAGAGTTACAGCTTTCCCCTCAAGAAGCCTTTCGCTAAGACAGTTCTTGTGGAATTGGCAAAGTGATATTTGGAAGCCCATAGAGGGCTATGGTTGAAAAAGGAAATATCCTCCGATGAAATCTGGAAAGAAGCTTTCTGAGAAACTGCTTAGTGTTCTGTTAATTCATCTCCCAGAGTTACATCTGCATTTCGTGGATCTCTTTGCTAGCCTTATTTCTGTGCAAACTGACAACAGATATTTCGGATCCCTTTGAAGACTATAGGGCCAAAAGAAATATCCTCCGAAAACAAAGAGAAAGAAGCTTTCTGAGAAACTTCTTTGTGTTCTGTGAAATCATCTCACAGAGTTACAGCTTTCCCCTCAAGAAGCCTTTCGCTAAGACAGTTCTTGTGGAATTGGCAAAGTGATATTTGGAAGCCCATAGAGGGCTATGGTGAAAAAGGAAATATACTCCGATGAAATCTGGATGAAGCTTTCTGAGAAACTGCTTAGTGTTCTGTTAATTGATCTCACAGAGTTACATCTGTATTTCGTGGATCTCTTTGCTAGCCTATTTCTGTGGAATCTCAGAACAGATATTTCGGATCCCTTTGAAGACTATAGGGCTAAAGGAAATATCCTCTGATAACAAAGAGGAAGAAGCTTTCTGAGAAACTTCTTTGTGCTCTGTGAAATCATCTCACAGAGTTACAGCTTTCCCCTCAAGAGGCCTTTCGCTAAGACAGTTCTTGTGGAATTGCAAAGTGATATTTGGAAGCCCATAGAGGACTATGGAGAAAAAGGAAATATCCTCCGATGAAATCTGGAAAGAAGCTTTCTGAGAAACTGCTTAGTGTTCTGTTAATTCATCTCACAGAGTTACATCTGTATTTCGTGGATCTCTTTGCTAGCCTTATTTCTGTGGAATCTGACAACAGATATTTCGGATCCCTTTGAAGACTATAGGGCCAAAGGAAATATCCTCCGATAACAAAGAGAAAGAAGCTTTCTGAGAAGCTTCCTTGTGTTCTGTGAAATCATGTCACAGAGTTACAGCTTTCCCCTCAAGAAGCCTTTAGCTAAGACAATTCATGTGGAATTGGCAAAGTGATATTTGGAAGCCCATAGAGGGCTATGGTGAAAAAGGAAATATCCTCCGATGAAATCTGGAAAGAAGTTTTCTGAGAAACTGCTTAGTGTTCTGTTAATTCATCTCCCAGAGTTACATCAATATTTCGTGGATCCCTTTGCTAGCCTTATTTCTGTGGAATCTCAGAACTGATATTTCGGATCCCTTTCAAGACTTTAGGGCCAAAGGAAACATCCTCCGATAACAAAGAGAAAGAAGCTTTCTGAGAAACTTCTTTGTGTTCTGTGAAATCATCTCACAGAGTTACAGCTTTCCCCTCAAGAAGCCTTTCGCTAAGACAGTTCTTGTGGAATTGGCAATGTGATATTTGGAAGCCCATAGAGGGCTATGGTGAAAAAGGAAATATCCTCCGTTGAAATCAGGAAGGAAGTTTTCTGAAAAACTGCTTAGTGTTCTGTTAATTCATCTCACAGTGTTACATATGTGTTTCGTGTATCTCTTTGCTAGCCTTATTTCTGTGGAATCTGACAACAGATATTTCCTTTCCCTTTGAAGACTCTAGGGCCAAAGGCAATATCCTCTGATAACAAAGAGAAAGAAGCTTTCTGAGAAACTTCTTTGTGTTCTGTGAAATCATCTCACACTGTTAAAGCTATCCCCTCAAGAAGCCTTTCGCTAAGACAGTTCTTGTGGAATTGGCAGAGTGATATTTGGAAGCCCATAGAGGGCTATCGTGAAAAAGGAAATATCCTCCGATGAAATATGGAAAGAAGCTTTCTGAGAAACTGCTTAGTGTTCTGTTAATTCATCTCACAGAGTTACATCTGTATTTCGTGGATATCTTTGCTAGCCTTATTTCTGTGGAATCTGAGAACAGATATTTCCTTACCCTTTGAAGATTATAGGCCCAAAGGAAATATCCTCCGATAAAAAAGAGAAAGAAACTTTCTGAGAAACTTCTTTGTGTTCTGTGAAATCATCTCACAGAGTTACAGCTTTCCCCTCAAGAAGCCTTTCGCTAAGACAGTTCTTGTGGAATTGGCAAAGTGATATTTGGAAGCCCATAGACGGCTATGGTGAAAAAGGAAATATCCTCCGATGAAATCTGGAAAGAAGCTTTCTGAGACACTGCTCAGTGTTCTGTTAATTCATCTCACAGAGTTACATCTGTATTTCGTGGATCTCTTTGGTAGCCTTATTTCTGTGGAATCTGAGAACACATATTTCCTTTCCCTTTAAAGAGTATAGGGCCAAAGGTAATATCCTCCGATAACAAAGAGAAAGAAGCTTTCTGAGAAACTTCTTTGTGTTCTGTGAAATCATCTCGCAGAGTTACAGCTTTCCCCTCAAGAAGCCTTTCGCTAAGACAGTTCTTGTGGAATTGGCAAAGTGATATTTGGAAGCCCATAGAGGGCTATGGTGAAAAAGGAAATATCCTCCGATGAAATCTGGAAAGAAGCTTTCTGAGAAACTGCTTAGTGTTCTGTTAATTCATCTCACAGAGTTACATCTGTATTTCGTGGATCTCTTTGCTAGCCTTATTTCTGTGGAATCTCAGAACAGATATTTCGGATCCCTTAGACGACTCTAGGGCCAAAGGAAATATCCTCTGATAACAAAGAGAAACAAGCTTTCTGAGAAACTTCTTTGTGTTCTGTGAAATCATCTCACAGAGTTACAGCTTTCCCCTCAAGAAGCCTTTCGCTAAGACAGTTCTTGTGGAATTGCACAGTGATATTTGGAAGCCCATAGAGGACTATGGGTGAAAAAGGTAATATCCCCCGATGAAATATGGAAAGAAGCTTTCTGAGAAACTGCTTAGTGTTCTGTTAACTCATCTCACAGAGTTACATCTGTATTTCGTGGATCTCTTTGCTAGCCTTATTTCTGTGGAATCTGACAACAGATATTTCGGATCCCTTTGAAGACTATAGGGCCAAAGGAAATATCCTCTGATAACAAAGAGAAAGAAGATTTCTGAGAAGCTTCTTTGTGTTCTGTGAAATCATGTCACAGAGTTACAGCTTTCCACTCAAGAAGCCTTTAGCTAAGACAATTCATGTGGAATTGGCAAAGTGATATTTGGAAGCCCATAGAGGGCTATGGTGAAAAAGGAAATATCCTCCGATGAAATCTGGAAAGAAGTTTTCTGAGAAACTGCTTAGTGTTCTGTTAATTCATCTCCCAGAGTTACATCAATATTTCGTGGATCCCTTTGCTAGCCTTATTTCTGTGGAATCTCAGAACTGATATTTCGGATCCCTTTCAAGACTTTAGGGCCAAAGGAAACATCCTCCGATAACAAAGAGAAAGAAGCTTTCTGAGAAACTTCTTTGTGTTCTGTGAAATCATCTCACAGAATTACAGCTTTCCCCTCAAGAAGCCTTTCGCTAAGACAGTTCTTGTGGAATTGGCAATGTGATATTTGGAAGCCCATAGAGGGCTATGGTGAAAAAGGAAATATCCTCCGTTGAAATCAGGAAAGAAGTTTTCTGAAAAACTGCTTAGTGTTCTGTTAATTCATCTCACAGTGTTACATATGTGTTTCGTGTATCTCTTTGCTAGCCTTATTTCTGTGGAATCTGACAACAGATATTTCCTTTCCCTTTGAAGACTCTAGGGCCAAAGGCAATATCCTCTGATAACAAAGAGAAAGAAGCTTTCTGAGAAACTTCTTTGTGTTCTGTGAAATCATCTCACACTGTTACAGCTATCCCCTCAAGAAGCCTTTCGCTAAGACAGTTCTTGTGGAATTGGCAAAGTGATATTTGGAAGCCCTTAGAGCGCTATGGTGAAAAAGGAAATATCCTCCGATGAAATCTGGAAAGAAGCTTTCTGAGAAACTGCTTAGTGTTCTGTTAATTCATCTCACAGAGTTACATCTGTATTTCGTGGATATCTTTGCTAGCCTTATTTCTGTGGAATCTGAGAACAGATATTTCCTTACCCTTTGAAGATTATAGGCCCAAAGGAAATATCCTCCGATAACAAAGAGAAAGAAACTTTCTGAGAAACTTCTTTGTGTTCTGTGAAATCATCTCACAGAGTTACAGCTTTCCCCTCAAGAAGCCTTTCGCTAAGACAGTTCTTGGGGAATTGGCAAAGTGATATTTGTAAGCCCATAGAGGGCTATGGTGAAAAAGGAAATATCCTCCGATGAAATCTGGAAAGAAGCTTTCTGAGAAACTGCTTAGTGTTCTGTTAATTCATCTCACAGAGGTACATCTGTATTTCGTGGATCTCTTTGCTAGCCTAATTTCTGTGGAATCTGACAACAGATATTTCGGATCCGTTTGAAGACTATAGGGCCAAAGGAAATATCCTCCGATAACAAAGAGAAAGAAGCTTTCTGAGAAGCTTCCTTGTGTTCTGTGAAATCATGTCACAGAGTTACAGCTTTCCCCTCAAGAAGCCTTTAGCTAAGACAATTCATGTGGAATTGGCAAAGTGATATTTGGAAGCCCATAGAGGGCTATGGTGAAAAAGGAAATATCCTCCGAAGAAATCTGGAAAGAAGTTTTCTGAGAAACTGCTTAGTGTTCTGTTAATTCATCTCCCAGAGTTACATCAATATTTCGTGGATCCCTGTGCTAGCCTTATTTCTGTGGAATCTGAGAACTGATATTTCGGATCCCTTTTAATACTTTAGTTCCAAAGGAAACATCCTCCGATAACAAAGAGAAAGAAGCTTTCTGAGAAACTTCTTTGTGTTCTGTGAAATCATCTCACAGAGTTACAGCTTTCCCCTCAAGAAGCCTTTCGCTAAGACAGTTCTTGTGGAATTGGAAAAGTGATATTTGGAACCCCGTAGAGGGCTATGGTGAAAAAGGAAATATCCTCCCATGAAATCTGGAAAGAAGCTTCCTGAGAAACTGCTTAGTGTTCTGTTAATTCATCTCACAGAGTTACATCTGTATTTCGTGGATCTCTTTGCCAGCCTTATTTCTGTGGAATCTGAGAACAGATATTTCCTTTCAATTTGAAGACTATAGGGCCAAAGGAAATATCCTCCGATAATAAAGGGAAAGAAGCTTTCTGAGAAACTTTTTTGTCTTCTGTGAAATCATCTCACAGAGTTACAGCTTTCCCCTTAAGAAGCCTTTCGCGAAAACAGATCTTGTGGAATTGGCAATGTGATATTTGGAAGCCCATAGAGGGCTATGTTGAAAAAGGAAATATCCTCTGATGAAATCTGGAAAGAAGCTTTCTGAGAAACTGCTGAGTGTTCTGTTAATTCATCTCACAGAGTATCATCTGTATTTCATGGATCTCTTTGCTACCCTAATTTCTGTGGAATCTGACAACAGATATTTCAGAACCCTTTGAAGACTATAGGGCCAAAGAAAATATCCTCCGATAACAAAGAGAAAGAAGCTTTCTGAGAAACTTCTTTGTGTTCTGTGAAATCATCTCACAGAGTTACAGCTTTCCCCTCAAGAAGCCTTTCGCTAAGACAGTTCTTGTGGAATTGGCAAAGTGATATTTGGAAGCCCATAGAGGGCTATGGTGGAAAAGGAAATATCCTCCGTTGAAATCTGGAAAGAAGTTTTCTAAAAAACTGCTTAGTGTTCTGTTAATTCATCTCACAGTGTTACATATGTGTTTCGTGGATCTCTTTGCTAGCCTTATTTCTGTGAAATATGACAACAGATATTTCCTTTCCCTTTGAAGACTCTAGGGCCAAAGACAATATCCTCCGATAACAAAGAGAAGGAAGCTTTCTGAGAAACTGCTTTGTGTTCTGTGAAATCATCTCACAGAGTTACAGCTTTCCCCTCAAGAAGCCTTTCGCTAAGACAGTTCTTGTGGAATTGGCAAAGTGATATTTGGAAGCCCATAGAGGGCTATGGTGAAAAAGGAAATATCCTCCGATGAATTCTGGAAGGAAGCTTTTTGATTAATTGCTTATTGTTCTGTTAATTCATCTCACAGTGTTACATCTGTATTTCGTGGATCTCTTTGCTAGCCTTCTTTCTGTGGAATCTGAGAACAGATATTTCCTTTCCCTTTGAAGGTTATTGGCCCAAAGGAAATATCCTCCGATAACAAAGGGAAAGAAACTTTCTGAGAAACTTCTTTGTGTTCTGTGAAATCATCTCACAGAGTTACAGCTTTCCCCTCAAGAAGCCTTTAGCTAAGACAGTTCTTGTGGAATTGGCAAAGGGATATTTGGAAGCCCATAGAAGGCAATGGTGAAAAAGGAAATATCCTCCGATGAAATCGGGAAAGAAGCTTTCTGAGAAACTGCTCAGTGTTCTGTTAATTCATCTCACAGAGTTACATCTGTATTTCGTGGATCTCTTTGGTAGCCTTATTTCTGTGGAATCTGAGAACACATATTTCCTTTCCCTTTGAACAGTATAGCGCCAAAGGTAATATCCTCCGATAACAAAGAGAAAGAAGCTTTCTGAGGAACATCTTTGTGTTCTGTGAAATCATCTCACAGAGTTACAGCTTTCCCCTCAAGAAGCCTTTCTCTAAGACAGTTCTTGTGGAAATGGCAAAGTGATATTTGGAAGCCCATAGAGGGCTATGGTGGAAAAGGAAATATCCTCCGTTGAAATCTGGAAAGAAGATTTCTGAAAAACTGATTAGTGTTCTGTTAATTCATGTCACAGAGTTACATCTGTATTTCGTGGATCTCTTTGCCAGCCTTACTTCTGTTGGATCTGAGAACAGATATTTCCTTTCAACTTGAAGACCATAGGGCCAAAGGAAATATCCTCCGATAACAAAGAGAAAGAAGCTTTCTGAGAAACTTCTTTGTGTTCTGTGAAATCATCTCACAGAGTTACAGCTTTCCCCTCAAGAAGCCTGTCGCTAAGACAGTTCTTGTGGAATTGGCAAAGTGATAGTTGGAAGCTCATAGAGGGCTACGGTGAAAAAGGAAATATCCTCAGATGAAATCTGGAAAGAAGCTTTCTGAGAAACTGCTTAGTGTTCTGTTAATTCAACTCACAGAGTTACATCTGTATTTCGTGGAACTCTTTGCTAGCCTTATTTCTGTGCAAACTGACAACAGATATTTCGGATCCCTTTGAAGACTATAGGGCCAAAAGAAATATCCTCCGAAAACAAAGAGAAAGAAGCTTTCTGAGAAACTTCTTTGTGTTCTGTGAAATCATCTCACAGAGTTACAGCTTTCCCCTCAAGAAGCCTTTCGCTAAGACAGTTCTTGTGGAATTGGCAAAGTGATATTTGGAAGCCCATAGAGGGCTATGGTGAAAAAGGAAATATACTCCGATGAAATCTGGATGAAGCTTTCTGAGAAACTGCTTAGTGTTCTGTTAATTGATCTCACAGAGTTACATCTGTATTTCGTGGATCTCTTTGCTAGCCTATTTCTGTGGAATCTCAGAACAGATATTTCGGATCCCTTTGAAGACTATAGGGCTAAAGGAAATATCCTCTGATAACAAAGAGGAAGAAGCTTTCTGAGAAACTTCTTTGTGCTCTGTGAAATCATCTCACAGAGTTACAGCTTTCCCCTCAAGAGGCCTTTCGCTAAGACAGTTCTTGTGGAATTGCAAAGTGATATTTGGAAGCCCATAGAGGACTATGGAGAAAAAGGAAATATCCTCCGATGAAATCTGGAAAGAAGCTTTCTGAGAAACTGCTTAGTGTTCTGTTAATTCATCTCACAGAGTTACATCTGTATTTCGTGGATCTCTTTGCTAGCCTTATTTCTGTGGAATCTGACAACAGATATTTCGGATCCCTTTGAAGACTATAGGGCCAAAGGAAATATCCTCCGATAACAAAGAGAAAGAAGCTTTCTGAGAAGCTTCCTTGTGTTCTGTGAAATCATGTCACAGAGTTACAGCTTTCCCCTCAAGAAGCCTTTAGCTAAGACAATTCATGTGGAATTGGCAAAGTGATATTTGGAAGCCCATAGAGGGCTATGGTGAAAAAGGAAATATCCTCCGATGAAATCTGGAAAGAAGTTTTCTGAGAAACTGCTTAGTGTTCTGTTAATTCATCTCCCAGAGTTACATCAATATTTCGTGGATCCCTTTGCTAGCCTTATTTCTGTGGAATCTCAGAACTGATATTTCGGATCCCTTTCAAGACTTTAGGGCCAAAGGAAACATCCTCCGATAACAAAGAGAAAGAAGCTTTCTGAGAAACTTCTTTGTGTTCTGTGAAATCATCTCACAGAGTTACAGCTTTCCCCTCAAGAAGCCTTTCGCTAAGACAGTTCTTGTGGAATTGGCAATGTGATATTTGGAAGCCCATAGAGGGCTATGGTGAAAAAGGAAATATCCTCCGTTGAAATCAGGAAGGAAGTTTTCTGAAAAACTGCTTAGTGTTCTGTTAATTCATCTCACAGTGTTACATATGTGTTTCGTGTATCTCTTTGCTAGCCTTATTTCTGTGGAATCTGACAACAGATATTTCCTTTCCCTTTGAAGACTCTAGGGCCAAAGGCAATATCCTCTGATAACAAAGAGAAAGAAGCTTTCTGAGAAACTTCTTTGTGTTCTGTGAAATCATCTCACACTGTTAAAGCTATCCCCTCAAGAAGCCTTTCGCTAAGACAGTTCTTGTGGAATTGGCACAGTGATATTTGGAAGCCCTTAGAGGGCTATCGTGAAAAAGGAAATATCCTCCGATGAAATATGGAAAGAAGCTTTCTGAGAAACTGCTTAGTGTTCTGTTAATTCATCTCACAGAGTTACATCTGTATTTCGTGGATATCTTTGCTAGCCTTATTTCTGTGGAATCTGAGAACAGATATTTCCTTACCCTTTGAAGATTATAGGCCCAAAGGAAATATCCTCCGATAAAAAAGAGAAAGAAACTTTCTGAGAAACTTCTTTGTGTTCTGTGAAATCATCTCACAGAGTTACAGCTTTCCCCTCAAGAAGCCTTTCGCTAAGACAGTTCTTGTGGAATTGGCAAAGTGATATTTGGAAGCCCATAGACGGCTATGGTGAAAAAGGAAATATCCTCCGATGAAATCTGGAAAGAAGCTTTCTGAGACACTGCTCAGTGTTCTGTTAATTCATCTCACAGAGTTACATCTGTATTTCGTGGATCTCTTTGGTAGCCTTATTTCTGTGGAATCTGAGAACACATATTTCCTTTCCCTTTAAAGAGTATAGGGCCAAAGGTAATATCCTCCGATAACAAAGAGAAAGAAGCTTTCTGAGAAACTTCTTTGTGTTCTGTGAAATCATCTCGCAGAGTTACAGCTTTCCCCTCAAGAAGCCTTTCGCTAAGACAGTTCTTGTGGAATTGGCAAAGTGATATTTGGAAGCCCATAGAGGGCTATGGTGAAAAAGGAAATATCCTCCGATGAAATCTGGAAAGAAGCTTTCTGAGAAACTGCTTAGTGTTCTGTTAATTCATCTCACAGAGTTACATCTGTATTTCGTGGATCTCTTTGCTAGCCTTATTTCTGTGGAATCTCAGAACAGATATTTCGGATCCCTTAGACGACTCTAGGGCCAAAGGAAATATCCTCTGATAACAAAGAGAAACAAGCTTTCTGAGAAACTTCTTTGTGTTCTGTGAAATCATCTCACAGAGTTACAGCTTTCCCCTCAAGAAGCCTTTCGCTAAGACAGTTCTTGTGGAATTGGCAAAGTGATATTTGGTAGCCCATAGAGGGCTATGGTGAAAAAGGAAATATCCTCCGATGAATTCTGGAAGGAAGCTTTTTGATTAATTGCTTAGTGTTCTGTTAATTCATCTCACAGTGTTACATCTGTATTTCGTGGATCTCTTTGCTAGCCTTATTTCTGTGGAATCTCAGAGCAGATATTTCCTTTCCCTTTGAAGGTTATAGGCCCAAAGGAAATATCCTCCGATAACAAAGAGAAAGAAACTTTCTGAGAAACTTCTTTGTGTTCTGTGAAATCATCTCACAGAGTTACAGCTTTCCCCTCAAGAAGCCTTTCGCTAAGACAGTTCTTGTGGAATTGGCAAGGTGATATTTGGAAGCCCATAGAGGTCTATGGTTGAAAAAGGAAATATCCTCCGATGAAATCTGGAAAGAAGCTTTCCAAGAAACTGCTTAGTGTTCTGTTAATTCATCTCCCAGAGTTACATCTCTATTTCGTGGATCTCTTTGCTAGCCTTATTTCTGTGGAATCTGACAACAGATATTTCGGATCCCTTTGAAGAGTTTAGGGCCAAAGGAAATATCCTCCGATAACAAAGAGAAAGAAGCTTTCTGAGAAACTTCTTTGTGTTCTGTGAAATCATCTCACACAGTTACAGCTTTCCCCTCAAGAAGCCTTTCGCTAAGACAGTTCTTGCGGAATTGGCAAAGTGATATTTGGAAGCCCCTAGAGGGCTATGGTGAAAAACTAAATATCCTCCGATGAAATCTAGAAAGAAGCTTTCTGAAAAACTGCTTAGTGTTCTGTTAATTAATCTCACAGAGTTACATCTGTATTTCGTGGATCTCTTTGCTAGCCTTATTTCTGGGGAATCTCAGAACAGATATTTCGGATCCCTTTGACGACTCTAGGGCCAAAGGAAATATCCTCTGATAACAAAGAGAAACAAGCTTTCTGAGAAACTTCTTTGTGTTCTGTGAAATCATCTCACAGAGTTACAGCTTTCTCCTCAAGAAGCCTTTCGCTAAGACAGTTCTTGTGGAATTGCAAAGTGATATTTGGAAGCCCATAGAGGACTATGGTGAAAAAGGAAATATCCCCCGATGAAATATGGAAAGAAGCTTTCTGAGAAACTGCTTAGTGTTCTGTTAACTCATCTCACAGAGTTACATCTGTATTTCGTGGATCTCTTTGCTAGCCTTATTTCTGTGGAATCTGACAACAGATATTTCGGATCCCTTAGAAGACTATAGGGCCAAAGGAAATATCCTCTAATAACAAAGAGAAAGAAGTTTTCTGAGAAGCTTCTTTGTGTTCTGTGAAATCATGTCACAGAGTTACAGCTTTCCTCTCAAGAAGCCTTTCGCTAAGACAGTTCCTGTGGAATTGGCAAAGTGATATTTATAAGCCCATAGAGGGCTATGGTGAAAAAGGAAATATCCTTCGATGAAATCTGGAAAGAAGTTTTCTGAGAAACTGCTTAGTGTTCTCTTAATTCATCTCCCAGAGTTACATCAGTATTTCGTGGATCCCTTTGCTAGCCTTATTTCTGTGGAATCTCAGAACAGATATTTCGGATCCCTTTGAAGACTTTAGGGCCAAAGGAAACATCCTCCGATAACAAAGAGAAAGAAGCTTTCTGAGAAACTTCTTTGTGTTCTGTGAAATCATCTCACAGAGTTACAGCTTTCCCCTCAAGAAGCCTTTTGCGAAAACAGTTCTTGTGGAATTGGAAATGTGATATTTGGAAGCCCATAGAGGGCTATGTTGAAAAAGGAAATATCCTCCGATGAAATATGGAAAGAAGCTTTCTGAGAAACTGCTGAGTATTCTGTTAATTCATCTCACAGAGTATCATCTGTATTTCATGGATCTCTTTGCTAGCCTAATTTCTGTGGAATCTGACAACAGATATTTCAGAACCCTTTGAAGACTATAGGGCCAAAGGAAATATCCTCCGACAACAAAGAGAAAGAAGCTTTCTGAGAAACTTCTTTGTGTTGTGTGAAATCATCTCACAGAGTTACAGCTTTCCCATCAAGAAGCCTTTCGCTAAGACAGTTCTTGTGGAATTGGCAAAGTGATATTTGGAAGCCCATAGAGGGCTATGGTGAAAAAGGAAATATCCTCCGATGAAATCTGGAAAGAAGCTTTCTGAGAAACTGCTTAGTGTTCTGTTAATTCATCTCACAGAGTTACATCTGTATTTCGTGGATCTCTTTGCTAGCCTTATTTCTGTGGAATCTGAGAACAGATATTTCCTTACCCTTTGAAGATTATAGGCCCAAAGGAAATATCCTCCGATAACAAAGAAAAAGAAACTTTCTGAGAAACTTCTTTGTGTTCTGTGAAATCATCTCACAGAGTTACAGCTTTCCCCTCAAGAAGCCTTTCGCTAAGACAGTTCTTGTGGAATTGGCAAAGTGATATTTGGAAGCCCATAGAGGGCTATGGTGAAAAAGGAAATATCCTCCGATGAATTCTGGAAGGAAGCTTTTTGATTAATTGCTTAGTGTTCTGTTAATTCATCTCACAGTGTTACATCTGTATTTCGTGGATCTCTTTGCTAGCCTTATTTCTGTGGAATCTCAGAACAGATATTTCCTTTCCCTTTGAAGGTTATAGGCCCAAAGGAAATATCCTCCGATAACAAAGAGAAAGAAACTTTCTGAGAAACTTCTTTGTGTTCTGTGAAATCATCTCACAGAGTTACAGCTTTCCCCTCAAGAAGCCTTTCGCTAAGACAGTTGTTGTGGAATTGGCAAGGTGATATTTGGAAGCCCATAGAGGGCTATGGTTGAAAAAGGAAATATCCTCCGATGAAATCTGGAAAGAAGCTTTCCGAGAAACTGCTTAGTGTTCTGTTAATTCATCTCCCAGAGTTACATCTCTATTTCGTGGATCTCTTTGCTAGCCTTATTTCTGTGGAATCTGACAACAGATATTTCGGATCCCTTTGAAGAGTCTAGGGCCAAATGAAATATCCTCCGATAACAAAGAGAAAGAAGCTTTCTGAGAAACTTCTTTGTGTTCTGTGAAATCATCTCACACAGGTACAGCTTTCCCCTCAAGAAGACTTTCGCTAAGACAGTTCTTGTGGAATTGGCAAAGTGATATTTGGAAGCCCCTAGAGGGCTATGGTGAAAAAGGAAATATCCTCCGATGAAATCTAGAAAGAAGCTTTCTAAAAAACTGCTTAGTGTTCTGTTAATTCATCTCACAGAGTTACATCTGTATTTCGTGGATCTCTTTGCTAGCCTTATTTCTGTTGGATCTGACAACAGATATTTCGGATCCCTTTGATGACTATAGGGCCAAAGGAAATATCCTCCGATAACAAAGAGAAAGAACCTTTCTGAGAAACTTCTTTGTCTTCTGTGAAATCATCTCACAGAGTTACAGTTTTGCCCTCAAGAAGCCTTTCGCTAAGACAGTTCTTGTGGAATTGGCAAAGTGATATTTGTAAGCCCATAGAGGGCTATGGTGAAAAAGGAAATATCCTCCGATGAAATCTGGAAAGAAGCTTTCTGAGAAACTGCTTAGTGTTCTGTTAATTCGTCTCACAGAGTTACATCTGTATTTCGTGGATCTCTTTGCTAGCCTTATTTCTGTGGAATCTGAGAACAGATATTTCCTTACCCTTTGAAGATTATAGGCCCAAAGGAAATATCCTCCGATAACAAAGAAAAAGAAACTTTCTGAGAAACTTCTTTGTGTTCTGTGAAATCATCTCACAGAGTTACAGCTTTCCCCTCAAGAAGCCTTTCGCTAAGACAGTTCTTGTGGAATTGGCAAAGTGATATTTGGAAGCCCATAGAGGGCTATGGTGAAAAAGGAAATATCCTCCGATGAAATCTGGAAAGAAGCTTTCTGAGACACTGCTCAGTGTTCTGTTAATTCATCTCACAGAGTTACATCTGTATTTCGTGGATCTCTTTGGTAGCCTTATTTCTGTGGAATCTGAGAACACATATTTCCTTTCCCGTTAAAGAGTATAGGGCCAAAGGAAATATCCTCTGATAACAAAGAGAAACAAGCTTTCTGAGAAACTTCTTTGTGTTCTGTGAAATCATCTCACAGAGTTACAGCTTTCTCCTCAAGAAGCCTTTTGCTAAAACAGTTCTTGTGGAATTGCACAGTGATATTTGGAAGCCCATAGAGGACTATGGTGAAAAAGGTAATATCCCCCGATGAAATATGGAAAGAAGCTTTCTGAGAAATTGCTTAGTGTTCTGTTAACTCATCTCACAGAGTTACATCTGTATTTCGTGGATCTCTTTGCTAGCCTTATTTCTGTGGAATCTGACAACAGATATTTCGGATCCCTTTGAAGACTATAGGGCCAAAGGAAATATCCTCTGATAACAAACAGAAAGAAGATTTCTGAGAAGCTTCTTTGTGTTCTGTGAAATCATGTCACAGAGTTACAGCTTTCCACTCAAGAAGCCTTTCCTTAAGACAGTTCTTGTGGAATTGGCAAAGTGATATTTGGAAGCCCTTAGAGGGCTATGGTGAAAAAGGAAATATCCTCCGATGAAATCTGGAAAGAAGTTTTCTGAGAAACTGCTTAGTGTTCTCTTAATTCATCTCCCAGAGTTACATCAGTTTTTCGTGGATCTCTTTGCTAGCCTTATTTCTGTGGAATCTCAGAATAGATATTTCGGATCCCTTTGAAGACTTTAGGGCCAAAGGAAACATCCTCCGATAACAAAGACAAAGAAGCTTTCTGAGAAACTTCTTTGTGTTCTGTGAAATCATCTCACAGAGTTACAGCTTTCCCCTCAAGAAGCCTTTTGCGAAAACAGTTCTTGTGGAATTGGCAATGTGATATTTGGAAGCCCATAGAGGGCTATGTTGAAAAAGGAAATATCCTCCGATGAAATATGGAAAGACGCTTTCTGAGAAACTGCTGAGTATTCTGTTAATTCATCTCACAGAGTATCATCTGTATTTTATGGATCTCTTTGCTAGCCTAATTTCTGTGGAATCTGACAACAGATATTTCAGAACCCTTTGAAGACTATAGGGCCAAAGGAAATATCCTCCGATAACAAAGAGAAAGAAGCTTTCTGAGAAACTTCTTTGTGTTCTGTGAAATCATCTGACAGAGTTACAGCTTTCCCCTCAAGAAGCCTTTCGCTAACACAGTTCTTGTGGAATTGGCAAAGTGATATTTGGAAGCCCATAGAGGGCTATGGTGGAAAAGGAAATATCCTCCGTTGAAATCTGGAAAGTTTTCTGAAAAACTGCTTAGTGTTCTGTTAATTCATCTCACAGTGTTACATATGTGTTTCGTGGATCTCCTTGCTAGCCTTATTTCTGTGGAATCTGACAACAGATATTTCCTTTCCCTTTGAAGACTCTAGGGCCAAAGACAATATCCTCCGATAACAAAGAGAAAGAAGCTTTCTGAGAAACTGCTTTGTGTTCTGTGAAATCATCTCACAGAGTTACAGCTTTCCCCTCAAGAAGCCTTTCGCTAAGACAGTTCTTGTGGAATTGGTAAAGTGATATTTGGAAGCCCATAGAGGGCTATGGTGAAAAAGGAAATATCCTCCGATGAATTCTGGAAGGAAGCTTTTTGATTAATTGCTTAGTGTTCTGTTAATTCATCTCACAGTGTTACATCTGTATTTCGTGGATCTCTTTGCTAGCCTTATTTCTGTGGAATCTCAGAACAGATATTTCCTTTCCCTTTGAAGGTTATAGGCCCAAAGGAAATATCCTCCGATAACAAAGAGAAAGAAACTTTCTGAGAAACTTCTTTGTGTTCTGTGAAATCATCTCACAAAGTTACAGCTTTCCAATCAAGAAGCCTTTCGCTAAGACAGTTGTTGTGGAATTGGCAAGGTGATATTTGGAAGCCCATAGAGGGCTATGGTTGAAAAAGGAAATATCCTCCGATGAAATCTGGAAAGAAGCTTTCCGAGAAACTGCTTAGTGTTCTGTTAATTCATCTCCCAGAGTTACATCTCTATTTCGTGGATCTCTTTGCTAGCCTTATTTCTGTGGAATCTGACAACAGATATTTCGGATCCCGTTGAAGAGTCTAGGGCCAAATGAAATATCCTCCGATAACAAAGAGAAAGAAGCTTTCTGAGAAACTTCTTTGTGTTCTGTGAAATCATCTCACACAGGTACAGCTTTCCCCTCAAGAAGACTTTCGCTAAGACAGTTCTTGTGGAATTGGCAAAGTGATATTTGGAAGCCCCTAGAGGGCTATGGTGAAAAAGGAAATATCCTCCGATGAAATCTAGAAAGAAGCTTTCTAAAAAACTGCTTAGTGTTCTGTTAATTCATCTCACAGAGTTACATCTGTATTTCGTGGATCTCTTTGCTAGCCTTATTTCTGTGGAATCTCAGAACAGATATTTCGGATCACTTTGATGACTATAGGGCCAAAGGAAATATCCTCCGATAACAAAGAGAAAGAACCTTTCTGAGAAACTTCTTTGTGTTCTGTGAAATCATCTCACAGAGTTACAGTTTTGCCCTCAAGAAGCCTTTCGCTAAGACAGTTCTTGTGGAATTGGCAAAGTGATATTTGTAAGCCCATAGAGGGCTATGGTGAAAAAGGAAATATCCTCCGATGAAATCTGGAAAGAAGCTTTCTGAGAAACTGCTTAGTGTTCTGTTAATTCATCTCACAGAGTTACATCTGTATTTCGTGGATCTCTTTGCTAGCCTTATTTCTGTGGAATCTCAGAACAGATATTTCGTATCCCTTTGACGACTCTAGGGCCAAAGGAAATATCCTCTGATAACAAAGAGAAACAAGCTTTCTGAGAAACTTCTTTGTGTTCTGTGAAATCATCTCACCGAGTTACAGCTTTCTCCTCAAGAAGCCTTTCGCTAAGACAGTTCTTGTGGAATTGCAAAGTGATATTTGGAAGCCCATAGAGGACTATGGTGAAAAAGGAAATATCCCCCGATGAAATATGGAAAGAAGCTTTCTGAGAAACTGCTTAGTGTTCTGTTAACTCATCTCACAGAGTTACATCTGTATTTCGTGGATCTCTTTGCTAGCCTTATTTCTGTGGAATCTGACAACAGATATTTCGGATCCCTTTGAAGACTATAGGGCCAAAGGAAATATCCTCTGATAACAAAGAGAAAGAAGTTTTCTGAGAAGCTTCTTTGTGTTCTGTGCAATCATTTCACAGAGTTACAGCTTTCCACTCAAGAAGCCTTTCGCTAAGACAGTCCTTGCGGAATTGGCAAAGTGATATTTGGAAGGCCATAGAGGGCTATGGTGAAAAAGGAAATATCCTCCGATGAAATCTGGAAAGAAGTTTTCGAGAAACTGCTTAGTGTTCTCTTAATTCACCTCCCGGAGTTACATCAGTATTTTGTGGATCCCTTTGCTAGCCTTATTTCTGTGGAATCTCAGAACAGATATTTCGGATCCCTTTGAAGACTTTAGAGCCAAAGGAAACATCCTCCGATAACAAAGAGAAAGAAGCTTTCTGAGAAACTTCTTTGTGTTCTGTGAAATCATCTCACAGAGTTACAGCTTTCCATTCAAGAAGCCTTTCGCGAAAACAGTTCTTGTGGAATTGGCAATGTGATATTTGGAAGCCCATAGAGGGCTATGTTGAAAAAGGAAATATCCTCCGATGAAATATGGAAAGAAGCTTTCTGAGAAACTGCTGAGTATTCTGTTAATTCATCTCACAGAGTATCATCTGTATTTCATGGATCTCTTTGCTACATAATTTCTGTGGAATCTGACAACAGATATTTCAGAACCCTTTGAAGACTACAGGGCGAAAGGAAATATCCTCCGATAACAAAGAGAAAGAAGCTTTCTGAGAAACTTCTTTGTGTTCTGTGAAATCATCTCACAGAGTTACAGCTTTCCCCTCAAGAAGCCTTTCTCTAACACAGTTCTTGTGGAATTGGCAAAGTGATATTTGGAAGCCCATAGAGGGCTATGGTGGAAAAGGAAATATCCTCCGTTGAAATCTGGAAAGAAGTTTTCTGAAAAACTGCTTAGTGTTCTGTTAATTCATCTCACAGTGTTACATATGTGTTTCGTGGATCTCTTTGCTAGCCTTATTTCTGTGGAATCTGAGAACAGATATTTCCTTTCCCTTTGAAGACTATAGGGCCAAAGGAAATATCCTCCGATAACAAAGAGAAAGAAGCTTTCTGAGAAACTGCTTTGTGTTCTGTGAAATCATCTCACAGAGTTACAGCTTTCCCCTCAAGAAGCCTTTCGCTAAGACAGTTCTTGTGGAATTGGCAAAGTGATATTGGGAAGCCCATAGAGGGCTATGGTGAAAAAGGAAATATCCTCCGATGAATTCTGGAAGGAAGCTTTTTGATTAATTGCTTAGTGTTCTGTTAATTCATCTAACAGTGTTACATCTGCATTTCGTGGATCTCTTTGCTAGCCTTATTTCTGTGGAATCTCAGAACAGATATTTCCTTTCCCTTTGAAGGTTATAGGCCCAAAGGAAATATCCTCCGATAACAAAGAGAAAGAAACTTTCTGAGAAACTTCTTTGTGTTCTGTGAAATCATCTCACAGAGTTACAGCTTTCCCCTCAAGAAGCCTTTCGCTAAGACAGTTCTTGTGGAATTGGCAAGGTGATATTTGGAAGCCCATAGAGGGCTATGGTTGAAAAAGGAAATATCCTCCGATGAAATCTGGAGAGAAGCTTTCCGAGAAACTGCTTAGTGTTCTGTTAATTCATCTCCCAGAGTTACATCTCTCTTTCTTGGATCTCTTTTCTAGCCTTATTTCTGTGGAATCTGACAACAGATATTTCGGATCCCTTTGAAGACTATAGGGCCAAAGGAAATATCCTCTGATAACAAAGAGAAAGAAGCTTTCTGAGAAACTTCTTTGTTTTCTGTGAAATCATCTCACACAGTTACAGCTTTCCCCTCAAGAAGCCTTTCGCTAAGACAGTTCTTGTGGAATTGGCAAAGTGATATTTGGAAGCCCATAGAGGGCTATGGTGAAAAAGGAAATATCCTCCGATTAAATCTGGAAAGAAGCTTTCTGAGAAACTGCTTAGTGTTCTGTTAATTCATCTCACAGAGTTACATCTGTATTTCGTGGATCTCTTTGCTAGCCTTATTTCTGTGGAATCTGACAACAGATATTTCGGATCCCTTTGAAGACTATAGGGCCAAAGGAAATATCCTCTGATAACAAACAGAAAGAAGATTTCTGAGAAGCTTCTTTGTGTTCTGTGAAATCATGTCACAGAGTTACAGCTTTCCACTCAAGAAGCCTTTCGCTAAGACAGTTCTTGTGGAATTGGCAAAGTGATATTTGGAAGCCCTTAGAGGGCTATGGTGAAAAAGGAAATATCCTCCGAAGAAATCTGGAAAGAAGTTTTCTGAGAAACTGCTTAGTGTTCTCTTAATTCATCTCCCAGAGTTACATCAGTATTTCGTGGATCCCTTTGCTAGCCTTATTTCTGTGGAATCTCAGAACAGATATTTCGGATCCCTTTGAAGACTTTAGGGCCAAAGGAAACATCCTCCGATAACAAAGACAAAGAAGCTTTCTGAGAAACTTCTTTGTGTTCTGTGAACTCATCTCACAGAGTTACAGCTTTCCCCTCAAGAAGCCTTTCGCGAAAACAGTTCTTGTGGAATTGGCAATGTGATATTTGGAAGCCCATAGAGGGCTATGTTGAAAGAGGAAATATCCTCCGATGAAATATGGAAAGAAGCTTTCTGAGAAACTGCTGAGTATTCTGTTAATTCATCTCACAGAGTATCATCTGTATTTTACGGATCTCTTTGCTAGCCTAATTTCTGTGGAATCTGACAACAGATATTTCAGAACCCTTTGAAGACTATAGGGCCAAAGGAAATATCCTCCGATAACAAAGAGAAAGAAGCTTTCTGAGAAACTTCTTTGTGTTCTGTGAAATCATCTGACAGAGTTACAGCTTTCCCCTCAAGAAGCCTTTCGCTAACACAGTTCTTGTGGAATTGGCAAAGTGATATTTGGAAGCCCATAGAGGGCTATGGTGGAAAAGGAAATATCCTCCGTTGAAATCTGGAAAGTTTTCTGAAAAACTGCTTAGTGTTCTGTTAATTCATCTCACAGTGTTACATATGTGTTTCGTGGATCTCTTTGCTAGCCTTATTTCTGTGGAATCTGACAACAGATATTTCCTTTCCCTTTGAAGACTCTAGGGCCAAAGACAATATCCTCCGATAACAAAGAGAAAGAAGCTTTCTGAGCAACTTCTTTGTGTTCTGTGAAATCATCTCACAGAGTTACAGCTTTGCCCTCAAGAAGCCTTTCGCTAAGACAGTTCTTGTGGAATTGGCAAAGTGATATTTGGAAGCCCATAGAGGGCTATGGTGAAAAAGGAAATATCCTCCGATGAATTCTGGAAGGAAGCTTTTTGATTAATTGCTTAGTGTTCTGTTAATTCATCTCACAGTGTTACATCTGTATTTCGTGGATCTCTTTGCTAGCCTTATTTCTGTGGAATCTCAGAACAGATATTTCCTTTCCCTTTGAAGGTTATAGGCCCAAAGGAAATATCCTCCGATAACAAAGAGAAAGAAACTTTCTGAGAAACTTCTTTGTGTTCTGTGAAATCATCTCACAGAGTTACAGCTTTCCCCTCAAGAAGCCTTTCGCTAAGACAGTTGTTGTGGAATTGGCAAGGTGATATTTGGAAGCCCATAGAGGGCTATGGTTGAAAAAGGAAATATCCTCCGATGAAATCTGGAAAGAAGCTTTCCGAGAAACTGCTTAGTGTTCTGTTAATTCTTCTCCCAGAGTTACATCTCTATTTCGTGGATCTCTTTGCTAGCCTTATTTCTGTGGAATCTGACAACAGATATTTCGGATCCCTTTGAAGAGTCTAGGGCCAAATGAAATATCCTCCGATAACAAAGAGAAAGAAGCTTTCTGAGAAACTTCTTTGTGTTCTGTGAAATCATCTCACACAGGTACAGCTTTCCCCTCAAGAAGACTTTCGCTAAGACAGTTCTTGTGGAATTGGCAAAGTGATATTTGGAAGCCCCTAGAGGGCTATGGTGAAAAAGGAAATATCCTCCGATGAAATCTAGAAAGAAGCTTTCTAAAAAACTGCTTAGTGTTCTGTTAATTCATCTCACAGAGTTACATCTGTATTTCGTGGATCTCTTTGCTAGCCTTATTTCTGTTGGATCTGACAACAGATATTTCGGATCCCTTTGATGACTATAGGGCCAAAGGAAATATCCTCCGATAACAAAGAGAAAGAACCTTTCTGAGAAACTTCTTTGTGTTCTGTGAAATCATCTCACAGAGTTACAGTTTTGCCCTCAAGAAGCCTTTCGCTAAGACAGTTCTTGTGGAATTGGCAAAGTGATATTTGTAAGCCCATAGAGGGCTATGGTGAAAAAGGAAATATCCTCCGATGAAATCTGGAAAGAAGCTTTCTGAGAAACTGCTTAGTGTTCTGTTAATTCATCTCACAGAGTTACATCTGTATTTCGTGGATCTCTTTGCTAGCCTTATTTCTGTGGAATCTCAGAACAGATATTTCGGATCCCTTTGACGACTCTAGGGCCAAAGGAAATATCCTCTGATAACAAAGAGAAACAAGCTTTCTGAGAAACTTCTTTGTGTTCTGTGAAATCATCTCACAGAGTTACAGCTTTCTCCTCAAGAAGCCTTTCGCTAAGACAGTTCTTGTGGAATTGCAAAGTGATATTTGGAAGCCCTTAGAGGGCTATGGTGAAAAAGGAAATATCCTCCGAAGAAATCTGGAAAGAAGTTTTCTGAGAAACTGCTTAGTGTTCTCTTAATTCATCTCCCAGAGTTACATCAGTATTTCGTGGATCCCTTTGCTAGCCTTATTTCTGTGGAATCTCAGAACAGATATTTCGGATCCCTTTGAAGACTTTAGGGCCAAAGGAAACATCCTCCGATAACAAAGACAAAGAAGCTTTCTGAGAAACTTCTTTGTGTTCTGTGAAATCATCTCACAGAGTTACAGCTTTCCCCTCAAGAAGCCTTTCGCGAAAACAGTTCTTGTGGAATTGGCAATGTGATATTTGGAAGCCCATAGAGGGCTATGTTGAAAGAGGAAATATCCTCCGATGAAATATGGAAAGAAGCTTTCTGAGAAACTGCTGAGTATTCTGTTAATTCATCTCACAGAGTATCATCTGTATTTTATGGATCTCTTTGCTAGCCTAATTTCTGTGGAATCTGACAACAGATATTTCAGAACCCTTTGAAGACTATAGGGCCAAAGGAAATATCCTCCGATAACAAAGAGAAAGAAGCTTTCTGAGAAACTTCTTTGTGTTCTGTGAAATCATCTGACAGAGTTACAGCTTTCCCCTCAAGAAGCCTTTCGCTAACACAGTTCTTGTGGAATTGGCAAAGTGATATTTGGAAGCCCATAGAGGGCAATGGTGGAAAAGGAAATATCCTCCGTTGAAATCTGGAAAGTTTTCTGAAAAACTGCTTAGTGTTCTGTTAATTCATCTCACAGTGTTACATATGTGTTTCGTGGATCTCTTTGCTAGCCTTATTTCTGTGGAATCTGACAACAGATATTTCCTTTCCCTTTGAAGACTCTAGGGCCAAAGACAATATCCTCCGATAACAAAGAGAAAGAAGCTTTCTGAGCAACTTCTTTGTGTTCTGTGAAATCATCTCACAGAGTTACAGCTTTGCCCTCAAGAAGCCTTTCGCTAAGACAGTTCTTGTGGAATTGGCAAAGTGATATTTGGAAGCCCATAGAGGGCTATGGTGAAAAAGGAAATATCCTCCGATGAATTCTGGAAGGAAGCTTTTTGATTAATTGCTTAGTGTTCTGTTAATTCATCTCACAGTGTTACATCTGTATTTCGTGGATCTCTTTGCTAGCCTTATTTCTGTGGAATCTCAGAACAGATATTTCCTTTCCCTTTGAAGGTTATAGGCCCAAAGGAAATATCCTCCGATAACAAAGAGAAAGAAACTTTCTGAGAAACTTCTTTGTGTTCTGTGAAATCATCTCACAGAGTTACAGCTTTCCCCTCAAGAAGCCTTTCGCTAAGACAGTTGTTGTGGAATTGGCAAGGTGATATTTGGAAGCCCATAGAGGGCTATGGTTGAAAAAGGAAATATCCTCCGATGAAATCTGGAAAGAAGCTTTCCGAGAAACTGCTTAGTGTTCTGTTAATTCATCTCCCAGAGTTACATCTCTATTTCGTGGATCTCTTTGCTAGCCTTATTTCTGTGGAATCTGACAACAGATATTTCGGATCCCTTTGAAGAGTCTAGGGCCAAATGAAATATCCTCCGATAACAAAGAGAAAGAAGCTTTCTGAGAAACTTCTTTGTGTTCTGTGAAATCATCTCACACAGGTACAGCTTTCCCCTCAAGAAGACTTTCGCTAAGACAGTTCTTGTGGAATTGGCAAAGTGATATTTGGAAGCCCCTAGAGGGCTATGGTGAAAAAGGAAATATCCTCCGATGAAATCTAGAAAGAAGCTTTCTAAAAAACTGCTTAGTGTTCTGTTAATTCATCTCACAGAGTTACATCTGTATTTCGTGGATCTCTTTGCTAGCCTTATTTCTGTTGGATCTGACAACAGATATTTCGGATCCCTTTGATGACTATAGGGCCAAAGGAAATATCCTCCGATAACAAAGAGAAAGAACCTTTCTGAGAAACTTCTTTGTGTTCTGTGAAATCATCTCACAGAGTTACAGTTTTGCCCTCAAGAAGCCTTTCGCTAAGACAGTTCTTGTGGAATTGGCAAAGTGATATTTGTAAGCCCATAGAGGGCTATGGTGAAAAAGGAAATATCCTCCGATGAAATCTGGAAAGAAGCTTTCTGAGAAACTGCTTAGTGTTCTGTTAATTCATCTCACAGAGTTACATCTGTATTTCGTGGATCTCTTTGCTAGCCTTATTTCTGTGGAATCTCAGAACAGATATTTCGGATCCCTTTGACGACTCTAGGGCCAAAGGAAATATCCTCTGATAACAAAGAGAAACAAGCTTTCTGAGAAACTTCTTTGTGTTCTGTGAAATCATCTCACAGAGTTACAGCTTTCTCCTCAAGAAGCCTTTCGCTAAGACAGTTCTTGTGGAATTGCAAAGTGATATTTGGAAGCCCATAGAGGACTATGGTGAAAAAGGAAATATCCCCCGATGAAATATGGAAAGAAGCTTTCTGAGAAACTGCTTAGTGTTCTGTTAACTCAACTCACAGAGTTACATCTGTATTTCGTGGATCTCTTTGCTAACCTTATTTCTGCGGAATCTGACAACAGATATTTCGGATCCCTTTGAAGACTATAGGGCCAAAGGAAATATCCTCTGATAACAAAGAGAAAGAAGTTTTCTGAGAAGCTTCTTTGTGTTCTGTGAAATCATTTCACAGAGTTACAGCTATCCACTCAAGAAGCCTTTCGCTAAGACAGTCCTTGTGGAATTGGCAAAGTGATATTTGGAAGGCCATAGAGGGCTATGGTGAAAAAGGAAATATCCTCCGATGAAATCTGGGAAGAAGTTTTCTGAGAAACTGCTTAGTGTTCTCTTAATTCACCTCCCAGAGTTACATCAGTATTTTGTGGATCCCTTTGCTAGCCTTATTTCTGTGGAATCTCAGAACAGATATTTCGGATCCCTTTGAAGACTTTAGGGCCAAAGGAAACATCCTCCGATAACAAAGAGAAAGAAGCTTTCTGAGAAACTTCTTTGTGTTCTGTGAAATCATCTCACAGAGTTACAGCTTTCCCCTCAAGAAGGCTTTCGCGAAAACAGTTCTTGTGGAATTGGCAATGTGATATTTGGAAGCCCATAGAGGGCTATGTTGAAAAAGGAAATATCCTCCGATGAAATATGGAAAGAAGCTTTCTGAGAAACTGCTGAGTATTCTGATAATTCATCTCACAGAGTATCATCTGTATTTCATGGATCTCTTTGCTAGCCTAATTTCTGTGGAATCTGACAACAGATATTTCAGAACCCTTTGAAGACTACAGGGCCAAAGGAAATATCCTCCGATAACAAAGAGAAAGAAGCTTTCTGAGAAACTTCTTTGTGTTCTGTGAAATCATCTCACAGAGTTACAGCTTTCCCCTCAAGAAGCCTTTCTCTAACACAGTTCTTGTGGAATTGGCAAAGTGATATTTGGAAGCCCATAGAGGGCTATGGTGGAAAAGGAAATATCCTCCGTTGAAATCTGGAAAGAAGTTTTCTGAAAAACTTCTTAGTGTTCTGTTAATTCATCTCACAGTGTTACATATGTGTTTCGTGGATCTCTTTGCTAGCCTTATTTCTGTGGAATCTGACAACAGATATTTCCTTTCCCTTTGAAGACTCTAGGGCCAAAGACAATATCCTCCGATAACAAAGAGAAAGAAGGTTTCTGAGAAACTGCTTTGTGTTCTGTGAAATCACCTCACAGAGTTACAGCTTTCCCCTCAAGAAGCCTTTCGCTAAGACAGTTCTTGTGGAATTGGCAAAGTGATATTTGGGAGCCCATAGAGGGCTATGGTGAAAAAGGAAATATCCTCCGATGAATTCTGGAAGGAAGCTTTTTGATTAATTGCTTAGTGTTCTGTTAATTCATCTAACAGTGTTACATCTGTATTTCGTGGATCTCTTTGCTAGCCTTATTTCTGTGGAATCTCAGAACAGATATTTCCTTTCCGTTTGAAGGTTATAGGCCCAAAGGAAATATCCTCCGATAACAAAGAGAAAGAAACTTTCTGAGAAACTTCTTTGTGTTCTGTGAAATCATCTCACAGAGTTACAGCTTTCCCCTCAAGAAGCCTTTCGCTAAGACAGTTCTTGTGGAATTGGCAAGGTGATATTTGGAAGACCATAGAGGGCTATGGTTGAAAAAGGAAATATCCTCCGATGAAATCTGGAAAGAAGCTTTCCGAGAAACTGCTTAGTGTTCTGTTAATTCATCTCCCAGAGTTACATCTCTATTTCGTGGATCTCTTTCCTAGCCTTATTTCTGTGGAATCTGACAACAGATATTTCGGATCCCTTTGAAGACTATAGGGCCAAAGGAAATATCCTCTGATAACAAAGAGAAAGAAGTTTTCTGAGAAGCTTCTTTGTGTTCTGTGAAATCATGTCACAGAGTTACAGCTTTCCACTCAAGAAGCCTTTCGCTAAGACAGTTCTTGTGGAATTGGCAAAGTGATATTTGGAGGCCCATAGAGGGCTATGGTGAAAAAGGAAATATCCTCCGATGAAATCTGGAAAGAAGTTTTCTGAGAAACTGCTTAGTGTTCTCTTAATTCATCTCCCAGAGTTACATCAGTATTTCGTGGATCCCTTTGCTAGCCTTATTTCTGTGGAATCTCAGAACAGATATTTCGGATCCCTTTGAAGACTTTTCGGCCAATGGAAACATCCTCCGATAACAAAGAGAAAGAAGCTTTCTGAGAAACTTCTTTGTGTTCTGTGAAATCATCTCACAGAGTTACAGCTTTCCCCTCAAGAAGCCTTTCGCGAAAACAGTTCTTGTGGAATTGGAAATGTGATTTTTGGAAGCCCATAGAGGGCTATGTTGAAAAAGGAAATATCCTCCGATGAAATATGGAAAGAAGCTTTCTGAGAAACTGCTGAGTATTCTGTTAATTCATCTCACAGAGTATCATCTGTATTTCATGGATCTGTTTGCTAGCCTAATTTCTGTGGAATCTGACAACAGATATTTCAGAACCCTTTGAAGACTATAGGGCCAATGGAAATATCCTCCGATAACAAAGAGAAAGAAGCTTTCTGAGAAACTTCTTTGTGTTCTTTGAAATCACCTGACAGAGTTACAGCTTTCCCCTCAAGAAGCCTTTCGCTAACACAGTTCTTGTGGAAATGGCAAAGTGATATTTGGAAGCCCATAAAGGGCTATGGTGGAAAAGGAAATATCCTCCGTTGATATCTGGAAAGAAGTTTTCTGAAAAACTGCTTAGTGTTCTGTTAATTCATCTCACAGAGTTACATCTGTATTTCGTGGATCTCTTTGCTAGCCTTATTTCTGTTGGATCTGACAACAGATATTTCGGATCCCTTTGATGACTATAGGGCCAAAGGAAATATCCTCCGATAACAAAGAGAAAGAACCTTTCTGAGAAACTTCTTTGTGTTCTGTGAAATCATCTCACAGAGTTACAGTTTTGCCCTCAAGAAGCCTTTCGCTAAGACAGTTCTTGTGGAATTGGCAAAGTGATATTTGTAAGCCCATAGAGGGCTATGGTGAAAAAGGAAATATCCTCCGATGAAATCTGGAAAGAAGCTTTCTGAGAAACTGCTTAGTGTTCTGTTAATTCATCTCACAGAGTTACATCTGTATTTCGTGGATCTCTTTGCTAGCCTTATTTCTGTGGAATCTCAGAACAGATATTTCGGATCCTTTGACGACTCTAGGGCCAAAGGAAATATCCTCTGATAACAAAGAGAAACAAGCTTTCTGAGAAACTTCTTTGTGTTCTGTGAAATCATCTCACAGAGTTACAGCTTTCTCCTCAAGAAGCCTTTCGCTAAGACAGTTCTTGTGGAATTGCAAAGTGATATTTGGAAGCCCATAGAGGACTATGGTGAAAAAGGAAATATCCCCCGATGAAATATGGAAAGAAGCTTTCTGAGAAACTGCTTAGTGTTCTGTTAACTCAACTCACAGAGTTACATCTGTATTTCGTGGATCTCTTTGCTAACCTTATTTCTGCGGAATCTGACAACAGATATTTCGGATCCCTTTGAAGACTATAGGGCCAAAGGAAATATCCTCTGATAACAAAGAGAAAGAAGTTTTCTGAGAAGCTTCTTTGTGTTCTGTGAAATCATTTCACAGAGTTACAGCTACCCACTCAAGAAGCCTTTCGCTAAGACAGTCCTTGTGGAATTGGCAAAGTGATATTTGGAAGGCCATAGAGGGCTATGGTGAAAAAGGAAATATCCTCCGATGAAATCTGGGAAGAAGTTTTCTGAGAAACTGCTTAGTGTTCTCTTAATTCACCTCCCAGAGTTACATCAGTATTTTGTGGATCCCTTTGCTAGCCTTATTTCTGTGGAATCTCAGAACAGATATTTCGGATCCCTTTGAAGACTTTAGGGCCAAAGGAAACATCCTCCGATAACAAAGAGAAAGAAGCTTTCTGAGAAACTTCTTTGTGTTCTGTGAAATCATCTCACAGAGTTACAGCTTTCCCCTCAAGAAGGCTTTCGCGAAAACAGTTCTTGTGGAATTGGCAATGTGATATTTGGAAGCCCATAGAGGGCTATGTTGAAAAAGGAAATATCCTCCGATGAAATATGGAAAGAAGCTTTCTGAGAAACTGCTGAGTATTCTGATAATTCATCTCACAGAGTATCATCTGTATTTCATGGATCTCTTTGCTAGCCTAATTTCTGTGGAATCTGACAACAGATATTTCAGAACCCTTTGAAGACTACAGGGCCAAAGGAAATATCCTCCGATAACAAAGAGAAAGAAGCTTTCTGAGAAACTTCTTTGTGTTCTGTGAAATCATCTCACAGAGTTACAGCTTTCCCCTCAAGAAGCCTTTCTCTAACACAGTTCTTGTGGAATTGGCAAAGTGATATTTGGAAGCCCATAGAGGGCTATGGTGGAAAAGGAAATATCCTCCGTTGAAATCTGGAAAGAAGTTTTCTGAAAAACTTCTTAGTGTTCTGTTAATTCATCTCACAGTGTTACATATGTGTTTCGTGGATCTCTTTGCTAGCCTTATTTCTGTGGAATCTGACAACAGATATTTCCTTTCCCTTTGAAGACTCTAGGGCCAAAGACAATATCCTCCGATAACAAAGAGAAAGAAGGTTTCTGAGAAACTGCTTTGTGTTCTGTGAAATCATCTCACAGAGTTACAGCTTTCCCCTCAAGAAGCCTTTCGCTAAGACAGTTCTTGTGGAATTGGCAAAGTGATATTTGGAAGCCCATAGAGGGCTATGGTGAAAAAGGAAATATCCTCCGATGAATTCTGGAAGGAAGCTTTTTGATTAATTGCTTAGTGTTCTGTTAATTCATCTAACAGTGTTACATCTGTATTTCGTGGATCTCTTTGCTAGCCTTATTTCTGTGGAATCTCAGAACAGATATTTCCTTTCCGTTTGAAGGTTATAGGCCCAAAGGAAATATCCTCCGATAACAAAGAGAAAGAAACTTTCTGAGAAACTTCTTTGTGTTCTGTGAAATCATCTCACAGAGTTACAGCTTTTCCCTCTAGAAGCCTTTCGCTAAGACAGTTCTTGTGGAATTGGCAAGGTGATATTTGGAAGACCATAGAGGGCTATGGTTGAAAAAGGAAATATCCTCCGATGAAATCTGGAAAGAAGCTTTCCGAGAAACTGCTTAGTGTTCTGTTAATTCATCTCCCAGAGTTACATCTCTATTTCGTGGATCTCTTTGCTAGCCTTATTTCTGTGGAATCTGACAACAGATATTTCGGATCCCTTTGAAGACTATAGGGCCAAAGGAAATATCCTCTGATAACAAAGAGAAAGAAGTTTTCTGAGAAGCTTCTTTGTGTTCTGTGAAATCATGTCACAGAGTTACAGCTTTCCACTCAAGAAGCCTTTCGCTAAGACAGTTCTTGTGGAATTGGCAAAGTGATATTTGGAGGCCCATAGAGGGCTATGGTGAAAAAGGAAATATCCTCCGATGAAATCTGGAAAGAAGTTTTCTGAGAAACTGCTTAGTGTTCTCTTAATTCATCTCCCAGAGTTACATCAGTATTTCGTGGATCCCTTTGCTAGCCTTATTTCTGTGGAATCTCAGAACAGATATTTCGGATCCCTTTGAAGACTTTTCGGCCAATGGAAACATCCTCCGATAACAAAGAGAAAGAAGCTTTCTGAGAAACTTCTTTGTGTTCTGTGAAATCATCTCACAGAGTTACAGCTTTCCCCTCAAGAAGCCTTTCGCGAAAACAGTTCTTGTGGAATTGGAAATGTGATATTTGGAAGCCCATAGAGGGCTATGTTGAAAAAGGAAATATCCTCCGATGAAATATGGAAAGAAGCTTTCTGAGAAACTGCTGAGTATTCTGTTAATTCATCTCACAGAGTATCATCTGTATTTCATGGATCTCTTTGCTAGCCTAATTTCTGTGGAATCTGACAACAGATATTTCAGAACCCTTTGAAGACTATAGGGCCAATGGAAATATCCTCCGATAACAAAGAGAAGGAAGCTTTCTGAGAAACTTCTTTGTGTTCTGTGAAATCACCTGACAGAGTTACAGCTTTCCCCTCAAGAAGCCTTTCGCTAACACAGTTCTTGTGGAATTGGCAAAGTGATATTTGGAAGCCCATAAAGGGCTATGGTGGAAAAGGAAATATCCTCCGTTGATATCTGGAAAGAAGTTTTCTGAAAAACTGCTTAGTGTTCTGTTAATTCATCTCACAGTGTTACATGTGTGTTTCGTGGATCTCTTTGCTAGCCTTATTTCTGTGGAATCTGACAACAGATATTTCCTTTCCCTTTGAAGACTCTAGGGCCAAAGACAATATCCTCCGATAACAAAGAGAAAGAAGCTTTCTGAGAAACTGCTTTGTGTTCTGTGAAATCATCTCACAGAGTTACAGCTTTCCCCTCAAGAAGCCTTTCGCTAAGACAGTTCTTGTGGAATTGGCAAAGTAATATTTGGAAGCCCATAGAGGGCTATGGTGAAAAAGGAAATATCCTCCGATGAATTCTGGAAGGAAGCTTTTTGATTAATTGCTTAGTGTTCTGTTAATTCATCTCACAGTGTTACATCTGTATTTCATGGATCTCTTTGCTAGCCTTATTTCTGTGGAATCTCAGAACAGATATTTCCTTTCCCTTTGAAGGTTATAGGCCCAAAGGAAATATCCTCCGATAACAAAGAGAAAGAAACTTTCTGAGAAACTTCTTTGTGTTCTGTGAAATCATCTCACAGAGTTGCAGCTTTCCCCTCAAGAAGCCTTTCGCTAAGACAGTTGTTGTGGAATTGGCAAGGTGATATTTGGAAGCCCATAAAGGGCTATGGTTGAAAAAGGAAATATCCTCTGATGAAATCTGGAAAGAAGCTTTCTGAGAAACTGCTTAGTGTTCTGTCAATTCATCTCCCAGAGTTACATCTCTCTATTTCGTGGATCTCTTTGCTAGCCTTATTTCTGTGGAATCTGACAACAGATATTTCGGATCCCTTTGAAGAGTCTAGGGCCAAAGGAAATATCCTCCGATAACAAAGAGAAAGAAGCTTTCTGAGAAACTTCTTTGTGTTCTGTGAAATCATCTCACACAGTTACAGCTTTCCCCTCAAGAAGCCTTTCGCTAAGACAGTTCTAGTGGAATTGGCAAAGTGATATTTGGAAGCCCATAGAGGGCTATGGTGAAAAAGGAAATATCCTCCGATGAAATCTGGAAAGAAGCTTTCTGAGAAACTGCTTAGTGTTCTGTTAATTCATCTCACAGAGTTACATCTGTATTTCGTGGATCTCTTTGCTAGCCTTATTTCTGTGGAATCTGAGAACAGATATTTCCTTACCCTTTGAAGATTATAGGCCCAAAGGAAATATCCTCCGATAACAAAGAAAAAGAAACTTTCTGAGAAACTTCTTTGTGTTCTGTGAAATCATCTCACAGAGTTACAGCTTTCCCCTCAAGAAGCCTTTCGCTAAGACAGTTCTTGTGGAATTGGCAAAGTGATATTTGGAAGCCCATAGAGGGCTATGGTGAAAAAGGAAATATCCTCCGATGAAATCTGGAAAGAAGCTTTCTGAGAAACTGCTTAGTGTTCTGTTAATTCATCTCACAGAGTTACATCTGTATTTCGTGGATCTCTTTGCTAGCCTTATTTCTGTGGAATCTCAGAACAGATATTTCGGATCCCTTTGACGACTCTAGGGCCAAAGGAAATATCCTCTGATAACAAAGAGAAACAAGCTTTCTGTGAAACTTCTTTGTGTTCTGTGAAATCATCTCACAGAGTTACAGCTTTCTCCTCAAGAAGCCTTTCGCTAAGACAGTTCTTGTGGAATTGCACAGTGATATTTGGAAGCCCATAGAGGACTATGGTGAAAAAGGTAATATCCCCCGATGAAATATGGAAAGAAGCTTTCTGAGAAACTGCTTAGTGTTCTGTTAACTCATCTCACAGAGTTACATCTGTATTTCGTGGATCTCTTTGCTAGCCTTATTTCTGTGGAATCTGACAACAGATATTTCGGATCCCTTTGAAGACTATAGGGCCAAAGGAAATATCCTCTGATAACAAAGAGAAAGAAGATTTCTGAGAAGCTTCCTTGTGTTCTGTGAAATCATGTCACAGAGTTACAGCTTTCCACTCAAGAAGCCTTTCGCTAAGACAGTTCTTGTGGAATTGGCAAAGTGATATTTGGAAGCCCATAGAGGGCTATGGTGAAAAAGTAAATATCCTCCGATGAAATCTGGATAGAAGTTTTCTGAGAAACTGCTTAGTGTTCTCTTAATTCATCTCCCAGAGTTACATCAGTATTTCGTGGATCCCTTTGCTAGCCTTATTTCCGTGGAATCTCAGAACAGATATTTCGGATCCCTTTGAAGACTTTAGGGCCAAAGGAAACATCCTCCGATAACAAAGAGAAAGAAGCTTTCTGAGAAACTTCTTTGTGTTCTGTGAAATCATCTCACAGAGTTACAGCTTTCCCCTCAAGAAGCCTTTCGCTAACACAGTTCTTGTGGAATTGGCAAAGTCATATTTGGAAGCCCATAGAGGGCCATGGTGGAAAAGGAAATATCCTCCGTTGAAATCTGGAAAGAAGTTTTCTGAAAAACTGCTTAGTGTTCTGTTAATTCATCTCACAGTGTTACATATGTGTTTCGTGGATCTCTTTGCTAGCCTTATTTCTGTGGAATCTGACAACAGATATTTCCTTTCCCTTTGAAGACTCTAGGGCCAAAGACAATATCCTCCGATAACAAAGAGAAAGAAGCTTTCTGAGAAACTGCTTTGTGTTCTGTGAAATCATCTCACAGAGTTACAGCTTTCCCCTCAAGAAGCCTTTCGCTAAGACAGTTCTTGTGGAATTGGCAAAGTGATATTTGGAAGCCCGTAGAGGGCTATGGTGAAAAAGGAAATATCCTCCCATGAAATCTGGAAAGAAGCTTCCTGAGAAACTGCTTAGTGTTCTGTTAATTCATCTCACAGAGTTACATCTGTATTTCGTGGATCTATTTGCCAGACTTATTTCTGTGGAATCTGAGAACAGATATTTCCTTTCAATTTGAAGACTATAGGGCCAAAGGAAATATCCTCCGATAACAAAGAGAAAGAAGCTTTCTGAGAAACTTTTTTGTCTTCTGTGAAATCTTCTCACAGAGTTATAGCTTTCCCCTTAAGAAGCCTTTCGCTAAGACAGTTCTTGTGGAATTGGCAAAGTGATATTTGGAAGCCCTTAGAGGGCTATGGTGAAAAAGGAAATATCCCCCGATGAAATATGGAAAGAAGCTTTCTGAGAAACTGCTTAGTGTTCTGTTAACTCATCTCACAGAATTACATCTGTATTTCGTGGATCTCTTTGTTAGCCTTATTTCTGTGGAATCTGACAACAGATATTTCGGATCCCTTTGAAGACTATAGGGCCAAAGGAAATATCCTCTGATAACAAAGAGAAAGAAGTTTTCTGAGAAGCTTCTTTGTGTTCTGTGAAATCATGTCACAGAGTTACAGCTTTGCACTCAAGAAGCCTTTCGCTAAGACAGTTCTTGTGGAATTGGCAAAGTGATATTTGGAAGCCCATAGAGGGCTATGGTGAAAAAGGAAATATCCTCCGATGAAATCTGGAAAGAAGTTTTCTGAGAAACTGCTTAGTGTTCTCTTAATTCATCTCCCAGAGTTACATCAGTATTTCGTGGATCCCTTTGCTAGCCTTATTTCTGTGGAATCTCAGAACAGATATTTCGGATCCCTTTGAAGACTTTAGGGCCAAAGGAAACATCCTCCGATAACAAAGAGAAAGAAGCTTTCTGAGAAACTTCTTTGTGTTCTGTGAAATCATCTCACAGAGTTACAGCTTTCCCCTCAAGAAGCCTTTCGCGAAAACAGTTCTTGTGGAATTGGCAATGTGATATTTGGAAGCCCATAGAGGGCTATGTTGAAAAAGTAAATATCCTCCGATGAAATATGGAAAGAAGCTTTCTGAGAAACTGCTGAGTGTTCTGTTAATTCCTCTCACAGAGTATCATCTGTATTTTATGGATCTCTTTGCTAGCCTAATTTCTGTGGAATCTGACAACAGATATTTCAGAACCCTTTGAAGACTATAGGGCCAAAGGAAATATCCTCCTATAACAAAGAGAAAGAAGCTTTCTGAGAAACTTCTTTGTGTTCTGTGAAATCATCTCACAGAGTTACAGCTTTCCCCTCAAGAAGCCTTTCGCTAAGACAGTTCTTGTGGAATTGGCAAAGTGATATTTGGAAGCCCATAGAGGGCTATGGTGGAAAAGGAAATATCCTCCGTTGAAATCTGGAAAGAAGTTTTCTGAAAAACTGCTTAGTGTTCTGTTAATTCATCTCACAGTGTTACATATGTGTTTCGTGGATCTCTTTGCTAGCCTTATTTCTGTGGAATCTGACAACAGATATTTCCTTTCCCTTTGAAGACTCTAGGGCCAAAGACAATATCCTCCGATAACAAAGAGAAAGAAGCTTTCTGAGAAACTGCTTTGTGTTCTGTGAAATCATCTCACAGAGTTGCAGCTTTCCCCTCAAGAAGCCTTTCGCTAAGACAGTTCTTGTGGAATTGGCAAAGTGATATTTGGAAGCCCGTAGAGGGCTATGGTGAAAAAGGAAATATCCTCCCATGAAATCTGGAAAGAAGCTTCCTGAGAAACTGCTTAGTGTTCTGTTAATTCATCTCACAGAGTTACATCTGTATTTCGTGGATCTATTTGCCAGCCTTATTTCTGTGGAATCTGAGAACACATATTTCGGATCCCTTTGAAGAGTCTAGGGCCAAATGAAATATCCTCCGATAACAAAGAGAAAGAAGCTTTCTGAGAAACTTCTTTGTGTTCTGTGAAATCATATCGCAGAGTTACAGCTTTCCCCTCAAGAAGCCTTTCACTTAGACAGTTCTTGTGAAATTGGCAAAGTGATATTTGGAAGCCCTTAGAGGGCTATGGTGAAAAAGGAAATATCCTCCGATGAAATCTGGAAAGAAGTTTTCTGAGAAACTGCTTAGTGTTCTGTTAATTCATCTCACAGAGTTACATCTGTATTTCGTGGATCTCTTTGCTAGCCTTATTTCTGTGGAATCTGAGAAAAGATATTTCGGATCCCTTAAAGACTATAGGGCCAAAGGAAATATCCTCCAATAACAAAGACAAAGAAGCTTTCTGAGAAACTTCTTTGTGTTCTGTGAAATCACCTCACAGAGGTACAGCTTACCCCTCAAGAAGACTTTCGCTAAGACAGTTCTTGTGGAATTGGCAAAGTGATATTTGGAAGCCCATAGAGGGCTATGGTGAAAAAGGAAATATCCTCCGATGAAATCTGGAAAGAAGATATCTGAGAAACTGGTTAGTATTCTGTTAATTCATCTCACAGAGTTACATCTGTATTTAGTGGATCTCTTTGCTAGCCTTATTTCTGTGGAATCTGAGAACAGATATTTCGGATCCCTTTGAAGACTAAAAGGCCAAAGGAAATATCCTCCGATAACAAAGAGAAAGACGCTTTCTGAGAAACTTCTTTTAGTTCTGTGAAATCATCTCACAGAGGTACAGCTTTCCGCTCAAGAAGACTTTCGCTAAGACAGTTCCTCTGGAATTGGCAAGGTGATATTTGGAAGCCCATAGAGGGCTGTTGTGAAAAAGGAAATATCCTCCGATGAAATCTGGAAAGAAGCTTTCTGAGAAACTG